>NW_020289976.1:520157-1120157 GCF_003144245.1 Jaminaea rosea | reverse complement strand
GGACTGGGTGAAGAGCACGAGGACCGCGTAGGCCTCATTTACGAGATGTCTCGCCTCCCAGAGCACCCCGAGTCCTTCCCCGTCAACGCCCTTGTCGCTATCCCTGGCACGCCCATGGAGGGCAATGAACCCGTTGACTTCCCCACTATGCTCAGGACGGTCGCGACTGCTCGATTGGTCCTGTGCAAGTCTATCATCCGTCTGGCGGCAGGGCGTCACCTGTTCAGCGAGGGGGAGCAGGCTATGGCTTTCATGGCGGGGGCGAACGCGATCTTTACGGGTGAGAGGATGTTGACCACGCCCACCAGCAGCTGGGATCAGGACAAGGGCATGCTGGAGAGGTGGGGGCTCCGACCTATGGTCTCTTTCGAGGATGAGATCATGGCTCCTCACGCTTCGAACGGGGCCCAGCCCACTCAGAAGGAGGCAGCGGCAAAGGAGGCCCAGGTCTAAGAGAGCAGACTCATGTCGCGGCTTAGCATACTCCGTAGCTATTTCATGTCGAGCAGAGAACAATGCATTCACTCCATCTCCAAATCTTTCTACTCTTAGTCGCCGACTGAGGCGACCGCTCCGCGCCAATGACTGTGACAGGCGGCGCCGGCAGCAGCAGCAGCAGCAGCGGCGGGAAGGGCGATTCATGCTCATGCCACGCACAGCGTCGGTGGCAGCATCGACATCATCGCAGCATCCTTGCATTCGTAGCTTCACGTCGATTTGCTCCTCTCCTCGCTCGTATCAGCTATTGTTCGACTCGCCGGTAGCCCCGAGTCAATTTGGCTGAGACGCGCGCGCCTCGTGGCAGGACAAGGCAGCCAGGCCAGAGGGCGGCAGCAGAGGCGGCGCGGGCGGGGCAGAGAGGCGAGTGGTCCGACTCGCGGCTGCCATCTTTGGGCCTTTGCTCCCTCGCTCCCCATCTCTCGAATCCTCTTTGTCGTCATCACCTTGCTCTGTGCTGTCTTTCATCGACCCTTTGAAAGCAGCATCAGCCCCATCACAGCGGCATTTGCAGGCACTCGTCCACCCTAGCATCCGCGTGGCCCGCCTGTACTGTCGTCCCCAAGGCCTCGCGACGTCCAAGTCCAAGTCGGACGCGCCGCGAAACCTCTTTGGCGATCTCGTGCAACGAGGAACAACGTCGTCCCAGTCCGTGTCCCACGACAACGCCCTGCAGCACAGCTACAGAGGGCGCTCAATACTAGCCAGCCATCTGCACTCCTCGGTCGACCTCAAGCAAGAGCACCTCGAGTCCATTCCGCAAAGCAAAGGATCATATTGCGGTGCGGGGCATCGCATCGCCCGGCCATCTGCCTTCCTACCTTGCTGCCGCTGTACCAAGTCTCACCACAAGATCTCCTACTTGGTCGCCGCTTGACGGCAAGACATCCGCGTGCCATCACCGCCGTCGCCGTCGCCGTCGCCGCGTGAGATAGAGGCATTGACAGGAGCTGCTAGCCGCCCGCATCGGCATAGTCTCTCTCGTCAATCATGCCACCCCGTCGATCCGCTCGCGCCCGCAACGACGATGGAGCAACATCCATGTCTCCGACGATAGGCCAGCTGGATGACAGCCCTCGCAAGCGCAAGCGTACAGCTGATGGGGAGTCGCAGCAGCAGCAGCAGTCTGGCAGCGCATTGACGCCAGAGCCGCAGGCGGACAGCGAAGAAGCAGTCTATGTCAATGGCAATCGGTCGCCCTCAAGAGGCAGGGGAAAAGGCAGAGGAAGGGGAAGACCGCCAAAGAATGGTCATACATCTCAAAGCCGTGGCCAGTCTGCCGGATCTCCCCCGCTGTCCTCGTCTACATCTCCCTCTGGCAAGGGCGCTGCACATGACGCGCGGAGGAGTACAAGGGGTACAAACAACCCGATGGATGGCGCGTCGCCTTCCGCTCTTGAGGCGGAAGATGACGAGATGATGGATGAGCAGACGAGAGCGCTGGCTGAGGGAGCTCTGTCAATAGACGAGGAGCTCCTATTGAGCAAAAGCGATGGGCAGAAGTTGACGGCAGCCTTGGAATGGTAAGTGCAGAAGATCCTATCCCTAGTCGACTGAACGCGTGCTGATGTCTCTTCTTTGCCGCTGTTGCAGCTTTGCACCTGGCCTCCTCGAGCTCCCGCTCGCAGCAGGCAGCACTTTCACCACAGCCGCGACGGGCAAGGCTAAAGCGAAGGCGAAGTCAACGGCCCCCTCTACCCTTGGCGAGGCATTTGACGGACGCACTATTTCGCTACGTCAGATCCGTGCGTACCTCCTGGCCCTGCGCTCGCCTCTCCTCAAGCAAGGAAACCAGAGCGCATCCTCAACTTCATCTTCGCCGACATCTCAGCTGGCGAGCCTGACGCTTGTACTCAATCTTGTCGACGAGATTGCGAGGTCGGCCAACGCTAGCAAGGCAAAGGTGGAAGAGGTTGGCGCGGAGGGTCAAGTGAAAAAGGAGGAAGATGACCAGTTCGCCGCATCACTCGACGCTCTCCTCGAAGGCAAGGTCAAAGCGGCGGCTGCTAACGGCAGCAAGAATGATACCTCACAGCGAGCGTCGCGCAAGTACGCCCTACACATGCGTCTCTCGACGGGCGACTACTTCTCGAAGGCTGTCGAGCTCACGACCGCCGAAGCCCAGAATTTACAAGCAGGAGCGGCCGACCTCGTTCCCATTGAGGTCAAGCCCTCCTCCTTCGCCTCATCTTCCAAGGTCCCCACCCTCGGACAGCGCCTCCACAGACAAGTGTCTCTACGCTACCCAGCACGAAGCCTAGAAGACCTATCTGAGCGCTCGATGGGGAAGATAGTCCGGCCGCTGAACCTCTACTACGGAGCCTATGCATCATCATTGGCGCCAAGCTACGACTCGTCGAATGCGTCTTTGAGTCAGGCGGCAAGTGGACTGGTGTGGAGCACTAAAACGAGCGAAAGGGTCATGGAAGGACGACTCCCTTGGGAGGTGGTATTGGAGGGTGGTGAAGAGGCCGAGGAGGATGAGGTCGCTGCGGCGAACAAGATCATGGAAGCGCCGCCGCCGCCGCCGTCGGCACTGGAGGGACTCTGCGACAACCTCGACCCGTCACTGGATAGCGAGACGCTCAGGGCGGCTATGGCGGTGGAAGACAGCCAAGTCACAGAAGGTCTGGAGCGCTGTGCTACGCTGCTCTTGAAGCTGCAAGCCATGCAGTGGAAAAGACTCCAACGCGGCTTTGCGCGAGTCAAGACGGCGGAGAGAGCTCGGAAAGCAGCGACCGATGGCAAGCCATTCTTGGGCTCATCTGCGCGATCGCATGTGGTAATCGTCGAAGACCAGCCAGGCGAAGCGGAGCAAGCCATCGCCGCTCAAGCGCTCGAAAGCCTCTCCTTCCTCATTCAGTCCACTAGCGGCTCGAGCTCCTCCCTGCTCCTTCCATCACCCGATACTATCCGCTCTCTCTCCTCTCGCCTTCCTCCAGCCATCCTCGACCCAGCCCTTGCCGCTACAGCCTCTTCACCAGCGTGCGATGCACCATACTGGGGCACTCTGGACTCGTCCCTTCACGCTCCTGAAGCCACATCGGGGCTGGCTGGCAAGGTACCTGCGCTGGTACCACAGTTCAGCTCCAATGAGACGGCACGCTATGATGCGGCTGGTGAGCAACGGGCAACCAACAGGAGCTTGAGACAGAGGGGCGTACCGCTCGGCGTGAGCGCTGCAGTCATGCCTTCATCTTCCTCGTCCTCCGGTCAGGGAAACAGTGCCGCAAGCTCGGTGCCTACCACAGGGCAAATGGAGCGCACAATGCAATTTGACGCCGAATCGCGTCGTGTGGGCTCTAGCCTCGCCTTGAACGGCGTAGCGGCCGTTGTGGGAAGCCAGCAGCAGCAGCTGCAAGCCCAGCAAGAGCAACAGCGCCTTCAAGCTCAGCAGCGCCAGCAAGCCACCGCCGCCGCAGCAGCAGCTGCCTCCCCCGCACCGATGGGCTCCTCGCCACCACCAGGAATGTCACCAAGCCCGAGCATGGCCCCCCTCCACGTCGGTGGGGGTTACCCTCCTTACCCTGCCCAATCTCCCGCCTCCATGCACCCGCAGCAACACGCCACGACCCTCCCATACGCTTCACCTCCACCTCAAATGAGGCCAGGAGCAGCCGTCTATGGCGGCTCTCCACCAATGACGCACGCGCAGGTGCCTTTTCCTCTGCAGATGCCGCAGGGTGGGTATTATCCTTTCGCGGCAGGGCAAGGCCCAGGAACGGGGGCGTACCCGGCGCAGCAGCAGGCTCAGCATCAGGGATTCCAAGGGCAGACAAGACGATAAGATTGCGGAAAGGGGTTCTGACGAGCGCAGCCTCCAGCCACAGGTGACGCGTAGAAGGCAAGGATGGGGAAAGAGGTATTCCTGGCTGTTGTATGTCGATAGACGTAGAAGTCTTGAGTCAATGCGACCATCCCTATTCATTGACCAGTCTCAAAGCGATCCAATCTAGCTCAACTCGTGCGCGTGCTGCTCACGCTCAATTGTCTTTCCTGCTTTCAGCATCAAGTCCTGAGAGATTGGAAATGACTATCATTTGAACGGCTCTACATCTCCTCATCCGTATCAATCATATCGTCATCAACGACCCCCCTCTTGGCGGGCCTCGAAGGCGCTGCAGCCTTCTTGCTCTTCTTGCCTGACTTCTTTTTCTCCCTCTTCTCCTTTCGCTTCTTCTTCTCCAGCTTCTGAGCCCTCCTCTCCTCCTTCGCCCCATCATCCTCGCCGTCACTGCCTGCGTTGGAGCTTTGAGCTTCCTCCTCGTCGTCCGAGTCTGGTCCGCCCTCGCTACTACTACTCTCACTGCTCGACTCGGCGTCACTGTCTTTGACGACTCTCTTCTTCCTAGGCTTGCCCTTGGAGCCCTTCTGCTTCTTTGCCGCCCGGGAGGCACGCAGTTCCTCCATCTTCGCCCTCTTCCTGTCTGCGCGACGCTTCTGTCTCTCTTCCTCATCGTACGCGCCTTCGCCTTCACTTTCTCCAGTCAGAGCAGCAAGGTTCTCATCGTCCTCCAGCAAGGCGTCTTGAGCGCGACGCTCCTCCTCGTCCGTCTCCACTTCACTGCTAGCCCCACGTTGCTTGCGGGAGCGCTTTTTGCCCGTCTTCTCACCCCCACCACCCCTCTTCTGCTTGACCTGCACCTCAGGGCTTGGCAGACGATAGGTGAACTCGCGCGCCTCCTCGACCGCACGACGACGACGCTCCTTGACCTCCTCGAGGCGCTTCTCCTCCTCCTCGCGGGCACGCTGCTCTGCCTCCACGCGCTGACGCTCCTTCTCGGCCCGCAGAGCTTTGACAGCCTCAGATCGCTCAGCCACTTCTGCTTCGAAGGCCTCTTGCTCCTGTACAGCCGCTTGGGCCTGACGATCACGCAGCGACTCGCCGAATTGAATGCGTTGCTCCAGAAGCTCGGCAGAGACAAGTCCAAGTTGACCCTGCTGGGCTGCAGGGAGTAGAGTGGTGAAGGTGGAGAGGGAATCGCTGATTCCTTCGATCGCCTGGCGCAGTTCAGGGAGGAGGCGCTCCTCCTTGCGAGTCTCGAGCAGCATCTGCAGAGATTTCTGCTTGATGACAGCAGAATTGTAGTGCGTGAGGCGGATTTCGGCCTCGAGAGAGAGGAGGCGAGGGTTATTGCTCGAAGGCTTGGCGGCGGCGGCGCCATTCTCGCCGTTTGCTGAACCGTTGGTCGTAGCGGGCTCGCCAGCTCCACCTGCGATCTCCTGCTTCTTCTCCTCGAAGATGCTTCTGGCGCGGCTCAAGCGTTCCACGCTGCGCATCAATGTTGGGAAGCTCCTGCTCGACAAGCCGACGTGGTACTCCGCCATTGCCCAGCTGACGAGCACATTTGCGTTGGCATCATCGTAGTATTGTCGCGATGCCACTTCGTACGCCTTTGCGCTCCTCTCCCACTCTTCACGCCTGCCTAGCGCATGACCAAGGCAGACATGTATGGATCCATCGTGCCTGACCTCGCGCAGTTTGCTGAAGACGGACAGGCCCTCATCAACTGCCCTGCGTCGCGCGTCACGCTCAGCCTCCGGGTCCTGGCTCGCAGGCCCCTTGCTCCCAATCAGACCATCATCACACAGAAGGATCCCCAGTCCTTGCGCAGCAACTGCGCAGCGCTGGTCGTTGGCAAGCGCCTGGCCGAAGAACTCCGCCGAGCGAAACATGCAACGCTCCCTCTCTTTCTTATCTCTCGCCTCACGGCCTAGCTGATAGTAAGACCAGCCCATCGCGCTCATGATGAAGGAGTCGCCCGTCGCATCCGTTGCTACTTGCTTGGCAGCTTGGGCGCCGCCAAAGACGCGTGTGGCTTTGGAGTCGTTGGCGCCGAGGAAGAGCTCGGCGAGGGTGTCCTTGATGATGCCCCACTGACCCGGGTAAGGGGAGCAGGGTAGCTCGCCCGCGAGGAAGCAGACGTACGCTGCGCGCGTGTCCAGGTTGGCTGGGTCGGAGGAAAGGGCTTCCTTGAAGTAGGCATTCGCCAGCTGGGTGGCTTTCCCGTTGACGTTGTCCGATGAGGGAAGCGAAGCTACCATGATTGCCAGTCGAACGCGTGCGTCAATATACTCTGGGTGCATGGACAGCAGCGTCTCGTATGTTCGGCGAGCGTCTTCCAGCGAGGAGCTGGATTCTTGCAGGCGAGCGGCATTGTAGAGAATGGTTGTCTTTTCTGACTCGAGGTCTTCGGGTGCAGCGGCATTACGCTCCTCGCTGGAGCGAATGAGGTCGAGAGCGACACGCAGATGCTCGAGAGAGCGTTCTATTAGTGGGTGTTGAGGCTGAGTTGGGCCGCCCTTTGTGACAAAACCGGCGCCTACGACCGACTCGAGGGCTCGGACGCCCAAAATAGCACCCAAATTGGCACGTAAGCGAATTTCCAGCGAAGCTGATGTGTTGGCTATGACGTCGCTTCCCGCCTCGCGCTGTCGAGCGAAGATGTCGAGCGCTGCCTGGTACCGTCTAGCTGCCCGAGGTAGGTCGGCACGGGAGGCGCCTACCTGAAGGAGCTGTGCAAGTTCGACATTGGCCAAGACGTCCTGGCCGAGCGCATGAATCTGTTGCACCGTGGATTGGCCAGCTACTTCGGCCACCAAAGCTTTGCGACTTGCAGCCGTAGACGATGAGCCGCCACGAGAATCCTCGCTAGCAGCATCACAGAGGTTGAGGCTGCGTTCTAGAAGGACTCTAGCCTTGTGACGATCCCGGGCCACCTCTTCTTTGCCTGCTCCGGGATGAGAAGCGGCTCGCAAGCTCGCCTCGAGGAAAGAAGCCTCAACGAGGTGACTGGGTGTCTGATGATGATTGGCGAGGCGCAACACGTCGAGAGTGTGCATAGCCGCGACCACTTCTCCCTGGCCCAGTTGAAGCTGGGCGAGGCTAACTGATGCATGAGCAAAGAGGGGCGAGATGGCCGCATTCGACGAGCCCGGCAGAGGTGCTCGTCCGAGATCCTCGACAATGCGGTTCCAGTGTCTGTTGGCCATAGATCTCATCTCCATCTCATCTAGCGTGCACTTAGATTGAGAGGCGGCATGCATTGCCAAGTGAGCCGCGCGAGCCGTCGCTGCCGTAGCGGCGAGGAGGTCGCTGCGGGCGTCTGCATACTGGAGGGCATGCTCACCGAGCTTAAGAGCTTGGGTGAACTGGGCGGTCGCCTTGAGAACGTCACCCTCTGCGGCGAGGGCTGAGGCTCGACGGGCGAAGTGCTCAGAGAGAGCTACAGCAGTCATTGCACTCTTGTTGTTCAGGGCCCAGGCTGCTTGGATGCTGGCAAGACCTTGCTCGCGTGCCGCCTGTCGTGCTTGCTCCTCCGTTGCTGAGATGCCCACGTCAAAGAGACCCAGAGGCAAAGCAGCCGACTGGCTCGCTGCATTGATGGCTGACAGACCGAGGAGGAGTTTGGGCGCAGACTTGTTTGGATAGATGTCTGCCGATCGCTGCCATGCCCTTCGAGCATCTGAGACCTTGCCCATGCCAGCAAGGCAGAGTCCAATACCGATGCGAGGGTCCGGTCGGGAGAAGTCGCCCTTCTTCTCATATGGGAGCACCAGGGCGAGGGCGTGCTGATAGATGGCGAGAGCCTGAGGGAAGGCGCGTCGTCGCAAGAGGCAGCAGGCTTTGCCAAGGAGCGCGAGCGTATTCTTTGGCTGCTTTGTGGATACGTCGGTGAAGATGCGCTCTGCGTCGTTTGTCATGCCCTTGAGCGCCATGTCGACTGCCCTGGAGAGTTGCGAGTGGACTGCCGCAGGGTCCGACGCAGCGGCGGCATTGGTAAGCTGCGTTGCGTAGGAGAAGTGGGCATGCTTTGCGTGCAGACCCTCTCGACCGGCGAGTGGCTGATACTTTGCCTCTTGAATGATCTGCTTGGGCGAGCTTCTTGCTCGATTGGCATACAGGCCAGCAAGCATCGAGTCGAGGAGAGCTGTACCGCGAGACTTGTTGGGCGTCATGCGCAGAGTGTGACTGCCTCGACCAAGAAATTCGATGGCTGCTGGCTCATTGTCGTGATGACGGAGGTACTCGTATGCCAGAGTTGCCCAGTAGTGAGCAGGTTGAGCATCGGCGGCCAGAAGACCGACGATGTCCTGCACCGACTCTGCATCATTGGGCAGGTCGGCCAGGTCGATGGGTACATCACCCTGCTCCGTCGGAATGGAGAGGATCCTCTCCGTTTCGACTTCCATTGCGGCGAGTGACGAGGGATCAAGGTATGGAGAAGAGAAGAAGGCAATCAACGTCGCCCCGCTCGAGGCGGCCATGCAACGGATGTCGTCGCTCATTCGCTCGTTCGCTCGCTCCGTCCATAGTCCAACGCCTCGTCGCCCATCCGTGCCGCGCCTCAACTGCGCGACCAGTCGAAGCGCGAACAAAGTCGTCGAGGCGGAGACGTTGGGCTCAGCTTTCGACGTCGCTCTGATCATCATTGCACATCGAGGGCCAAGGTCATAATCAAGATGGCCTCCTGGATGAGCTATGTCCACTTCCTCGCATTCATCTTGGCCCTCTATTGGATCCATGTAGGCTTTCAAGCACTTGTAGTCAGGGGGAAGAGGCAGGCATTCAGATTGTGAGCATGCACCACGTCCCATCCATGTCTTGTCTCACCGCGTCTGACCACTGTTTCGCATTGCCATCGCCAACAGAGAGCAACGCAGGCGCGCAGGCATCCCAGACTCGGACAACAGGCCATTTGACATCGCTCAAGCTGATGCGCTGCAGGTCAAGAGGAGGCGAGACCTTGCGCGAAGCAACACGAGCGCCGTTGCTTCTTCGTTTGCCTCTGCCACTGGCTTCGACGCAAGAGCCCTTTTCGGCAGAGGCCTCCCATCCTCAGCCAAAAAGATCTCATCAGCTCTCCCTCGCAGCGGTTCTGCCTCCCCGTACTCGCCTAGAAGACCAAACGTCGTAGCCCCTTCGACGTCTTCCCATCTCTCCCCTGGGCAGAGCTCGCGCTACAACCCGGCATCATATGCTGGAGCTGCGGGCAGAGCATCGCCTGCAGGAGCTACGGCAGGCTACAAACGCTCCATACCAGCTGCGAACGAGGCACGGAGCGAGACGAGTACCGTCCGTCCCGCGATCAGACATCGTCCCTCGAAGCTAGCTCAGCTGCAGCAAGACCAAGATGAGGAAGAAGAGGATGGCGAGACAGGTATGGCATGGGAAGCTACCGAGCTCCCGACGCGTCGAGGAAAAAAGAGAGGAGCAGACGAGGCTCGTAATATAGGAGAGGAGGACAGCGTGATTGGCAGGGCAGGTCGGGCGAAGAAGGGGCGCGCTTACCAGCCCACGGAGATCGGTAGCGCGATGGATGAGGATGACAACGAGTACTTACCGGGAGAGGGGGAAGAGGCGAACGATAGCGAGACGGATCTCGCCTCCCTTGGCCCTCTATCTGAGCTCGACGATGAAGAGATGGACGAGTACGCACCGCCCCAGCGTACGCCTGCTGGATTGCTTCCGTCCACCAGGCGGGCTAAGCACAAGGCTGCCCGCAAGATCCGCCAACCTCGCACTATCAAGGCAGAGCCAAAGGATAGGTCACTTGCCGATGACATGCGGGATCTGAGCGATGTGGATGATGACGTCTCGATGCGTACCACCTCTCGTGCGGGTCGCAACAAAGCTGCCACCACCTCACGAGATGTCCCCGACTCAGAGCGCTCGATCGGCGAAGAATGGCACGACCCTGTCTCGAACTTCCAACATCGGATGGATCTCGACGATGTCTTGACAGACGAGGAAGTCACGCCTGGTCGAAAACGCCGCGTAACTAAACAGCGTCGCGTAAAGCGTCGCTTGACGGTCAAGCTCGAGTGGCGTCCCAAATGGGCCATGCCTGCTGACTCTGAGCACCCGGACAAGGGAGAGATGGTCCCGCATTACGTTCCCGTGTGGTTGAGTGATGCGGAGATTGATGAGAGCCGGAGGAAAGGAGAGTTGGGGGAGCAGGTGGGGGAAAGGGAATTGCAGGCCAGGAGGGCTGCCGAGGCCAAGGCAGCTGCAGGCGCGGGCTCAGCATCGTCCTCGCCGTCGTCTGCGCGACGAGTGGACTCTCTCCTCTACCAGGCGCCACACCGTATTCCGTTGCGCTCCCCACTGTCCAAGTCGAAGCTTGGCCTCGTTGGCGCCTCGCCGCGTACTTCGCCCGGGCTCACCCGCTCACGCTCTGCGACGCCTGACGTTTCTCTGGGTGGTACATCACGCGGAAGCCCAGCAGCCACGTCCACTTCAGCCTCCTCATCGTCCTCAAGAACGAACAGCAGAGGCCGTCTATCTCTCGGCGGGTCGCCCTCTTCGCTTTCTACCGCAGCCGCGGCTGGAGCAACGGGAGCAACAGCTTCACCGCTCCGCAATAGGGCTCTCGACGCCGCGGGCAAAAGAAGGAGGGAGGAGGAGCTCATGAAGAGAATCAGGGAAGCGAGAGAGGATAAGGAAAGGCTGGAGAGGGAAAAGAAGGAGAAGGAAGCCAAGGCGAAAGGTCCTGCTCCACCGGCAGCTGCACCTGTGGCCACGCCTACCCCTTCCTTTGGAACTGCACCTGTTGCTTCCAAGGCTGAGGATGGCCCGAAGCAGCCAGGTGAGGCTGACGCAGGCAAAGCGCCTTTTTCATTCGGCGCACCGGCGACAGCGGCACCATCTGATCCCGCGAAGCCGGCTGCTCCAGCGCCAGCGTCATCAGGTGGCTTCACCTTTGGAGCCCCCTCCTCTTCATCTGCTGCACCCCCACCACAGCCACAGACCAAGACCGAGAGCAAGCCATCGCAGCCATCTTCATCTTCGCCCTTCACCTTTGGAGCAGCGGCCAAGCCGGCAGCGCCTGCCGCTCCCGCCGCATCCTCGTCACCCGCTCCCTTCACTTTCGGCGACAGCAAGCCAGCTGCGGCCACTTCTACTGCCACTACAAGCGCCCAAGCCAATGGCACTGGTGGTAGTACGTCTCCAGCTCCCTTCTCGTTCGGCAAATCAGCTGCGGCCGCCAGCCCGGCTCCAGCAGCCAATGGCTCGTCGTCTTCGTCCACACCCTTCTCCTTTGGCGCTCCTAGCAGCAATGGACCAGCTAGTAAGCCGGCTGATTCAGCCAGCGGCGGCAGCGGGGCTCCGAGCTTCACCTTTGGTGCCTCTTCTTCTGCCTCTCCCGCTCCCGCGGCGCCAGCATCGTCGTCGGCCCCTTTCTCGTTCGGGGCGTCCAAGACGAGTACTCCCAGCGGCCCTAGCAGCGGTACGGGAGGGACTTCCTTCACCTTCGGTGCGCCTGCAGCTCCCGCTGCTGGAGGGAGTGGAAGTGGAACGACTTCTGGTGGCTTCAGCTTCAGCTTTGGGAAGAAGTGAGAGGAAGACGAGGCTGATGGCAGGGGGGCGGTACCGGTGGCCGATGAGCCATGGAGAGAGTCTGGTAATCAGGCATGCCTTTGGAATTGACTCGTCGTGGTTCTTCTTCCAAATTTCAGCCACGAAAGACACTCATGTACCATTTATCAATCTCAACAGCATGCCATCTCACGTCGTCTCACCTCTCTCTCTGTCCACGGTCTCGATGTTGGTGCGAAAGCAGGTCGCGTGTTGCTCTCCCTGGTCTGGCTCGCATGCCTGCGTCGAAGCCGCTCTCTCGTGCTTCTCCGCCTCAGGCCCCGCTCGGTCCAGTCCAACAGCGGACGAGGGAGCGAGGGTAACGAGGCATTTGCTTTGGCTTCTTCCTACCACAGCCACATAACAGCACAGCAAAGAGGGCCACAGCAAAGGGGAAGATAGACTGCGCTCGACGTCCAAGTTGGCCAGCAACATCTCAAGCTCGCATCACTTGAGGTCTCCCTCTGCCTCTCTGCGCCGCCAACATGGCGAGCCTACTCCTCCGCCTCTTTCACAGCGACTACTTCTCTCCTCACCTGGCCCTCTCCTACCTTCGAACCTATGCAGACAACATAGGTATCACCTACTACCTAGTCTACCGACTGCGCACTTCTTTCTCACCGGAAGAGGTAGAGTTCTACTGGCCGCAGCTCTGCCACCTCCTCATCACAAAGCCAAGCGAGTCAAGAGCATTAGAATGCTTTGTGCTGGAGAGATGCGAAGAATCGGTGCATGTGGCTTTGCTCACTTTGTGGTACTTGCAAGCCACACTCTTCGACTTGGGCAGTCAGCCGAATACTGCATCATTCGAGGTTTGCAAACGGGTGTACAATGAGTGCCAGAGGATATTGTACGACGATCCGCTGTCGGACGCCAATGTCTCATTGGTCCCAGCGCAGGCTTCCTCGTCCTCTTCTTCGACATCAACAGCATCAAAC
Organism: Jaminaea rosea; assembly: GCF_003144245.1. Lineage (NCBI taxonomy): Eukaryota > Fungi > Basidiomycota > Exobasidiomycetes > Microstromatales > Jaminaea > Jaminaea rosea. The sequence continues at coordinate 1,107,362 of NW_020289976.1, read as the reverse complement.
TCCCGCTTCAGACGGCTCATATCCTCTTCAGCACGAGCTCGCGAGAAGGTGTCACCTCGCAACACCCGCAGCACTTACGTGGGGATTGGGACGGTCCTGGCTAGTGTGCCGGCGATGCCCTCTTTGGCGGGCTTCAGTGGGCAGATTGCGGTGGAACAGGGAAGGGCCAAGCCAAATGCGGTCAATGCCAAGAAGGGAGAAGGACTGGCAAAGGGAATCGAGAGGATTGGAAAAGGAGAGGGGTCGGATGACGAGGGTGAACTGCCTGGACGCAGAGCCGGGGATGAGTCCGAGGATGATGACGACGAAGACGAGGAGAGCGAGGCAGAAGCGACCCAGCAGACTACTCGTCAACCTGTTACGCCCAAGTCTGCTCCTCTAGCTCAACGACAGAATACTGCTCCGAGCGGCTCTATCTTGGCCAAGGGCAGCGGCAGTAGCGGTCCGTCAGCCACCAGTCCAGACAATCCTTTCGCCAACTTCTCCGCCGGCTTCAGCAAAGCCACGGCGAGCGTAGGCGAAGCCTTTGGCCAGACGTTTGGCGTCACCTTCAACACCCAGCCTCAAGGAGACGCAGGCAAGGATTCCAAAGCTCGTCCAGCGTGGCACCCTCAAAGCCCTGGCAAGGGCAGCAGGAGAGCTCGCAGCAACGAGGTCACCAAGTCCACGCCCAACCTAGCCAACGGCAGTCGCACGAGCTTGTCAGCTTTCGCTTCTACCGCTACGCTCCCTGATAGCAACCATCCAGCATCAATGGACGCCGTCCTAGCGCAATACGACACAGAGGCCCGACGAAGACTGCTTCGATCGAACTACTGTCGCACGCAAACTCAGTTCCTTCTCACTCTCCAGGATATCTCGGCACGTCTACTGCTTCTACCCAAGCCGGCCCGACTCTCTGCACTCCGCGCCGAGCTGACAGCTCTAAACCACAAGCTCCCGTCAGATGTCTGCTTCCCGCTGTGGTGTGCCGCTATCTCTGAGACAGGGACTGCCGGGGAGGACAGTCAGAATGCGATTGAGAATGCGCACAACGTCCCTGGCGCCTCCGCGACCTCCTCGTCATTGCCCTCGACGAGTGTTGGCCGTGGGCAGCAACAGCAACCCAAACCCAAGCGTCGCCCCGGCGAATTGAGGCACCATCGTGTCGTCCGCATCAATCCTTCAGAAGCAGTCGTCCTCAATTCGGCAGATCGGGCCCCCTACCTCCTTCACGTCGAAGTTCTGACAGATGAGTTGGACTTCGATCCTGAACGACGCTCCAACCGCGAATCCCTCAAGAAGTTGGTCGTGGCGGAGGATCTAAGAAGGAGGAAGTTTGCGCTCAGTCGTGCGTTCGGGACTGAGGGTAGCGAGTCCGGTAGTAGGGAGGCATTAGGCGCTGCTGGTTTGCTGAGACGGGATAGTGGACCAGGAGCTGTCGGGATGCTGAGGAGAGACAGCGTCAAGAGTGGTGGCGGTAGTGCGATCGACTCCCCGCGCATCGACTCGTCCGCCTCGACGCCTGGCGCTGCTGCGGTTGAGAGCGGTACTGAGCCTCGCAGCCGCCTTGCAGAGCGGACGGTCAGTTCAAGCTCCGTCTCTTTTGGTCAGTCTGCTGCTGCTAGTACACCTGAACCTGCGCTCAGGCCCGGCGCTGCGGCTGGATCCGACAGTCGTCCCTCGTCTCCCATGCCCGATGAGAGTGGCGAGGAGATCGACCTGACAGAGCAAGCTTTCGGTGCAGACCTGTCTGCCTTCGGGGAGGAGCGTCAGGAAGCCAGCGACGAGGAGGACGACCTCACGGCTATCAATCGACACCACGATGCCGCGGCCTGGACGCAGGCGCGTGGCCGGGCTGGCTCCATTCCCACGAGCTCAGGAGGTGCCGGAGGCGTCGTCTCCCCGCAGTCATCAGGTCATGGACGACAAGGCTCCATCTCTGGCACCTCAGGGCGCCGACGAGACCTTTCCTCGCTGGACGACTACTCAGATCGGATGCGAACTGCAGCGATCATGCTTGCCCAGCTCAACCAGTCGACAAATGCAGCTTCGCAGCCTGCTGTCACCCACAATCCGCACATCAGCGCGACCGCGCAAGGTGGCTGGAGCAGCTGGATCATTGGAACGAGCTGGGCTGCTGGCGGATCGAGCGCGTCTTCGACTGCGGCTAATGGGGCCGGTCCGAAGAGCGAGATTGGTCAAGGGAGTGCGGGCGTCAAAGCGCCCATCAGTGTCGCTGCCGCACCTCCTACCAGCGGGGCAATTGCAGCCGACCCGACCAAGACCGCAGCCAAGTCGAGCAGTGGGCCCAATGGCGCCCCTGCCGCGCCTGTCGTCGCAGGAGGCGGTTCACGTCTCATTCACGCGGACACCGAGATGATCCGAAAGCGCATTATGCAAGAAATGATGGCCCTCGAAGAGGAGCGAATGGAACGCATGAAGTCATCAGGCTCGCGGAAGATCGGCTCTTCCGCAGCATCACGACGTCCCGCCCCTACCTCGGTGGAGGACGAGGCCACGGTGCTCCGTGCAGTGAACAAGGACGATCCATCGGCAGCCATGTTCCGTGAGACGTGGGCGGCCAAGAAGGCGAGGATCAGAGCGGCGAGTCCGTACGGACATTTGCCGTCGTGGGACGTGTTCAGTGTCATCGTAAAGACGGGCGCGGATTTGAGGCAGGAGCAGTTGGCTGTTCAGCTTATCAATGAATTTGGGCGCATTTGGGAGGAGAAGGGATCAAGTGAGTTCTGCGAGCTCACCGCCTCGCTCGAGCTGACCACGATCATCAACTGACCGTCTTCCCTTCCTTGCTCACTGAATTCACTCAGGATTATGGGTGCGCTACTTCCGCATTCTCGTTACCTCTGAGTCATCCGGCTTGATGGAGACGATCACCGACGCGGTGAGCGTGCATTCGATCAAGAAAGAAGCCTACGCTAGGGCGCAGAAGGATGGAGCTGGTGGGCCAGAGGGAGGCAAGATTGCTACATACAGTATCTATGATCATTTCGTTGATGTGAGTTTGAGAGGTATCAGGGTCAAAGTGGTCTGCTGATGATGATGGTGCTGACGCTGATGCTTGATGACGCTACACCCACAGACGTACGGCGACCCCTCATCCGCCCGCTTCAATCGCGCGCGTGACCGCTTCATGGAGTCTCTCGCGGCCTACTCGATCATCAGCTACCTGCTCAGCATCAAGGACAGGCACAATGGAAACATCCTTCTCTCCAGCGATGGTCGAATCATTCGTTCGTATCTCGCGCTTCTTCGCAACCCTCACATTCCTCGGTCTCCTCCCGCTCACCGTCCGCATCGCTCCACTTCGCGCACGCAGACATCGACTTTGGCTTCATGCTGGGTATCTCGCCCGGAGGAGTAGGATTCGAAGCCTGCCCATTCAAGCTGACCCAGGAGTACATTGATGTCTTGGGCGGAATAGGGTCACCGAAGTACGAGGAGTTCAAGAAGTTGATGCGGCAGGGCTTCAAAGATGTGCGCAAAGAGGCGGAGAGGATCATCATGATCGTTGAGTTGATGGCCAAGGACTCCAAGCTGCCCTGCTTCGCCCTTGGAGACTTGACCGCTTCCAATCTGCGGGACCGCTTCGCCTTGGCTCTGTCGGCGCAGCAGGTCGACGACTTTGTGGACAGGCTGATCTTGGCTAGTTGCGCAAGCTCGTACACAAGATTGTACGACACTTTCCAGTAGTGAGTATGACGAAGGAGGAGTGAGGCTGAATGAGGGACTAAACTGACATCTTCTTCTCGTCCGCTACGCAGCTACTCGCAGGGAATCCTCTGATGACAAATTCGGTTGTTGATATTGCTCTGTACACCGTGATCCTGTATCAATACCCGTGACATCAACGTCCTCCTTTGCCAAAGGCATGTTCCGCTCGAGATAGGAGGATGTACGCGTACACGAAGCTATTCAAGATGTGGTGAGGACAGGTAAACGCTTGCCCATTAAATGGTCATTGTGCGCTCGGCCACCAGGGCTCGAGTCTTCTTCTCTACATCATCAAATTCCTCGTCGCCCCTGCTCAGCAGGACGTCTTGGGCTTGAAGTCAAACTTTGCCTTCCAGTTGGTGTCCAGCACTCCCCACCCAGACAACGTATCAGCGTACATGTGCGAGAACCACGCGATCCCACCTTTCGGTCCATTCTTTGCCATCCACGAGCAAGCCAAGTTGTCGAGCATATCAAAGTAGGCCTTCTCCTGCTGCAGCGACGCAACAGCTTTGGCGCTGTTGGGCTTCCAAATATCGGCATTGGAGGGCCACCCAGTCTGAGAGATGATGATCTTCTTGCCCAAACCGTTCTTGACCATGTAGTTGAGGTCGTTCTGTACTTTGCCTGCCGTCGAGTCCGACCCGGCATCTCCGACTGTCCAGTCGAAGAAGGGAAGTGAGTGGGCCATGAGGGTGTCTTGCGCCTTGAATACCTGCGGGGCATTGTTACGGATCTGGTAGCCGTAAGGCATCTCACTGAGCGTGATCTGCATGCCGTCGTCACCCTTGTTTGTCCAGGGTGCGAGCTGGTTCTTGACATTGTAGATCTGAGCAGCGAGATCGTCGGGTGACATGACCGAGTCAAACATGGGCTCACTGCCGACCACGACGCCGCGCACAACGTAGGGAGCCTTGGAATTGCTCTTGATTGCCTTGATGATGTTGTCGCGGCGGGTCTGCCACTTATTGTCGCCGTCGAAGCCGAACCAGATCAGCGGGTAGATCCCTAGACCGGCCTCCCAGCCTGCATTGATCAGCTGATCGGTGAAGCCATCGTTGTCGCAAGTACCATACATGCGGACGTAGCGTGCATTGTACTCTGAACGCATGCGCTTGAAGGACTTGGTAAGTTGCGCGGACGAAGGGCACCAGCTCACATCGTACGAGAAGCCGAGCCAGGCCTGCTCGTCTTGCGTCGAGCACCACCAGTTGTCCACAGAATCGGGGACGTTGGTTGGCATCTTGAAGTCGAGTGCGGGGAAGCAGCTCGACGACGAGTTGCCCTTGTTGCCACCCTCATCACTGTCACTGTCGTTGCTATCGTCGCTGCCACCTGTAGCTTTTGGCGAATTGCTGTGGACAGAGGAGGGAGAGTCCGTCTCCTTGGAGGGATGGGGATGGTCCGTTGTCACGGTTTGTGTCGTCATCGTCGTGGTCCAGGCTGTCGTCGTTGCCTTTCTAGTACAGACGCGTTTCACCTTGGTCGGCGCAGGGTCGCGGCGGTCTACGACGGCGGGTACAACAGCGTCGTCAATACGTCTGCGCCTTCGCCTCGAGCCACTTTTGATCTTGTGGTCGTGACGAGCAGGATGAGCGGCGAAGAAGGGTGCGCCGCTGATCGCGTCACTCAAGTCTTCGGACGACTTCAAAGCCATACCAATTGCGCGAAGGGGCTTGTGCTTGTGCTGGGAGTCACGAGCAGGACCAGCCTGAACGTGAGAAAGCATTGTCGTTGCCAAGGCGAGGGGCAAGGCTGCGGCGGTCAGAGAAAACTTCATGTTGAAAACGTGGACGTGCTGGATGGCGGTGCCTGCTGGAAGAATGTCGTCAAGACTATTCAGTGAGACCGAAAGGGATGCTGCGAGACCAGCTCGCGGGGATAGGATGGATGAGAGAGTGAAGATCGAGGATGAGAAAGCGAATGAAAAGGAACGAGCGTGGGTACTTGACATCTAGCCAGCCAGCCAGTGACTTCGCTTGACGAACAAGGAGAGAAGCGGGGAGAGAGAAGCAAGGGGTCTGCGGCAGGGCGAGACAGGCGAGACAAAGGGAAGCGAAGATGGGTCCCGCAACTTGTTTCACCTTTTTGTTGATCAGTCTCGTCCGATACGAGTTGAGTCAGACCTGAGATGCTTGTCAGGAACCCCGGCGTCTGATCATCGATCATCGTAGACGACTTGCAACGCCGAGCCTTCTGGCTTGGTGTCGCTGCAATGCAGGTCGCGCACAAGGGGAAAGCCAGGCAGGCCGGAGAATACTGAGTGCACTCTCGCAGCAGCTTGCACCTTCTTGCAGACCGGCTTTCAAGCTCGTCAAGCCATCGTCGTCATCATATCGTTGGAATCTGGACCTGCCTCTTTCATCCCCGCTGCCAAGCGCAACGGAGAGTGAGCGACGGACTACTGATGGTGGTGTCGATGGATGAGCCACGTCAGAAATCTACGCTAAGCCACGCCTTGCCCACTTGCGCTCCTCGTCCCGCTCGCAATCCACCGCCGCCTGGTGCCGCGGCCTTCCGACCCGAGGGCAGGTGCGGCGATCAAAGTCAAAAGCCCGATTGCGATCAGCTCACAAGTCGATGACGATGAGCGCACGAAGAACACGATGGTCTTGCGGCAACGAATGGATTGCGAATAGACGCGCCGCCTCCAACCATCTCTATCTCCCGGTTACACATGTGACGCCTGCTGCCTGCCTGCCTGCCGTGAGCCCGTCCTCATCCCTTCCCATTAGCACATCCACTTCACCGCTCACCCTACAAAGCTCAACGATCCACCTCTCCACGATTATCGACCCTACTCCTCTCCCTACTCTTGATACTCGCCCTGTACAAATCCTCCGTGATTGCCCGCTTAACCATTTGCAAATTGCCCTCTTGAACAGCAGCGCTGAAGGCTTCTACGAACCTCACTTTCGCTGCATGGCCTACAGCATTATTCGGTAGAGCCTCCACGGCGGGACCGATCCATGCTAGGCATTCCCGCGGGAAGCCACTGACCAGCACGCGGAAGAGCGTAACGACGAGCTGGATCTGGTCCGGAGGGAAGGTGGTAACCAGTCCCTCGACCAGGGCAGTCACGAGCGGGAAGCCTTGGTCCGAGATGACGCGGCGAATCGCAGTGGCGTACGCGGCTACCTCGGCGTCGCCGTGTGGTCTGTTGCCGTTCTGCCCTACGCCGAGGGTCAGTGGCGTGCCAGGTTGTGAGGGTGTGGGCGTTGAAGCCAGAGAGTCATGACCGATGATAATGCGGATGAACTCGAGGGCTCGCACGATGATCTCCGGCTGGACGAGGCTAAGCGCCGTCACCGCCGTGCGGAATGCGTGGGGGAAGATCGGGGTGAGGACGAGGATTGAAGGGAGCTCTGAGATGAGCGAGGTTGAGACGTCGACGTAGTCCTCCTGCACACGGGCGGAGAAGTTGCTCAGCATAATGCTCGTCAATACGACGTCCTGGCCGCGAAGTACTCACAATGATATCGGGCACCTCCCTCGGCATAGAGTTCTCGAGAACTTGCAGGACCTTACTGCTGGCCTTCTCGTACGCGCTCTGTACAGCCGCCTTGAAGCGGTCATCGCCTGTTCCCGCAAAACCGTCCACCATCCGCCCTATGATCCACAGGTACCCTGAGAAGCCCGTGGCCTGGAACAAGTCCGAAACTCTCTCGAGCAGCGATGGGAGCACGGGCAGTACCAGCGGGCCAAAGAAGATGGTTGCCCTTCTGAAGAGATTGACGCTCGACTGATGAATCCAATACGCGCTGCCATGTTTCGCCAGAAGCCCATCAATGATCTGGTATGCATCCCCCACCGTCTTGCTGCAGGCTGCCTCGTCGAATGTGCCCACGAATCGGTCGCCGATGATGAGCAAGAAGCGTTCCAGCATATCAATACGAATGTTGGCCTTCTTCAAGTCCTGGCGGCTGGCTTCCCCCAAATTGGCAACTTGCGCAATGAGCTCTAGGCAGGGTGTGGAGAATTGCATCATGGCTGCTGTAGCTTCTTGGGAAGGCATCGTCGAGACTATGTGGCCGATGCCCTCGCCCATGGTGATGAGGTCATCCGGCTCAAGGCGGTCTCCTACCGACCCGAGGAAGGCGTAGAGTTGCGGCAAGTACGGGACGAGATGTCGTCTGCAGTCCTGGCATAGGTAGCTCATCGCTTGCCCCGCTGCTGCCGCCACGTCGCCCTCGCTCTCTAGCCCCGCACTGATGTAGCTGAGCAGCGCTGGTATCCTGTCCGGGTGGACGTCGACCCACTCAGTATATCGTGAGATGACGAGCAGTCCGGCGTAACGCATGCGAGGATGCGCCGGGAGATTCGGGATGATATCAATAATCGTGCCCACTACCTCATCCTGCCCATCTGGCCTCGCCTCGGTGCCCATTGCCCTCATCGAGAAAAGCGGAGCCTCTACGTCCTGCCACCTTGGCTCTTGTCCCGCCGACTGAGCTGTTGAGACAATGTCCTGGATCATTTGCAACGAGCGACCTAGACAGTCCTTGAAGCCCAGCACGTAGCAGCAATCCTTGAGCGTGTCGCCCATGTAGTGCCTGAATGAGCGGAACTCATCGCGCTCCGCTGCCGTCTGAGCGTTCTCATTGTCGGGAAAGCGCAGATGCCCGATGATGATATCCAAGAGGCGAGCATAGACTTGTAGGAATGGCGCAATGCTCGGATCCTCCTTGCGCTTTCCCAGCCCGGCAGCGAGCAAGTACCAGAAACGGAAAGTGATCTGCACGATCTCCAGCTCGTGGTATGTTGCGCACTCGATGAGTACTTCGACGATGGGGAAAAAGTCGTCTTGATGTCGATGCAGAAGCGTGTGGTACGTCTCTCCCGCCTGCGCAAACATGCGGCAGATCCCTCTCACTTTGTCCTCATCGTCGCCCGCCTGCGCCAGCTCCTGTCTCATCGGCAGCAACCTCTGCACGATCTGTCCGATGACTGCTTGGTTCTCCTGGAGCTCCTGCGTCTCATGAATGAGGTCGCAGACGACGTCGACTGCTACGTCGAAGAGGTCGTCTGAGCGCAGAGCGTCGAAGGAAAACTGGAAGAGGGGAGTCTCCGCAATCTGCTGAGCTGTAATCTCGCCCGTCTTGAGCCAGCTACGTAAGCATTGGAAGATGGAGGATTGAATCTGCGGTGTGATGCCTACGGACGACCGAGTGTGAAGCTGGTCAGCATTACTCGAGGATCTTCATGACCGCTCCCACTCACCAGGCGCTTGAATGTACATCGTCAACAGCCTCATAATCTCATCAGCCTGACTTGTCAGCAGCGTCTTGATCCTCGCATTGAAATGCTCGTTCTCCACTGGTATCCTTGAGTTTGTCGTCACCTCCTCTGGTAGAACCGTCAAGAATTCGAGCAAGACCCCCACGCTCGCCGGGTCGCTGCCGAATCTCGCCGTCATGCCCTTTACTACCTCTGGCCACTCTTCCTCCGTCATCTGGATAGCTAAGCCCGCCAAAGTGAGGCATAGCTGTGTCTGCACGACACGAGGGCCGGACGAGTAGGCTGCAAGGGCTGTAAGAAGGGTATCGCGGAGGGACTGCCGTGATTCGGCGGGCACCTGGTCGAGGTCGAATGTTGTCTGCAAGAGCGGCCAGCATTAGTCGTAGAGCTCTAATGATCCTTTCCTCGCCATTACTAGCGCACCCACCTTTGTCCTAAACGTCTGCGCAGCAAACAAGCGCGGCTCAAGAGGAAGATCTTGCGCGAGAAGCAACGAATTGGCTGTCTGCCATGCCTCTGGAGTCTTTTGAAAGTCTTGCAGCCACGCATTTGCCTCGTCCTTTGCCTGCTTATCCGGGTTCTTGTACAAAGACTCGAGCGCCTGCATCACTGCCTGAAGGGCAGCGGCAGACTGCGGTGAAGCCGAATCTGCCATGATGGCAGGCGGCGGAGGCGAGGTGAGAAAGAATGAGGGCAAGGGAAGCAGTTGAGAGGTGATGAGAGACGAGGGAGGGCGCTGTGTTGTACGCAAATGCCGTCAAGGGGCTGGTTGATGTACACTGTGGTATCTATGAGAGGATGCAATGCCGATGCGATGGGGTTCACGAGGGATGCTGGAGGTGATGGTGTGGTGGTGATTTGGTCGACGTCGAGTCGTCTGACGTTGATATGCTCTCTGTCGTTGCCCTCTGTCTGGGTCTCAGTCTGTCGTCTCTCTCCCCGTCTCACTCTCTGCGCGGAGTGGGCCACTCGCTCGCTCACCTCTCAGTCCGACTCTGGCTTGAGACTGAGACTGGCCCGTGGCAGCAAGTCAAGGGCGGAGGCTGATGAACAGGACGCACGCACGCACGAACGCACGCACGCATCTCGTGTTGGTTCCTTGGCTTCCCAAGAGCTCCTCGTGTTGCTGCACATCGCCATCACGACCATGAACTACATTCGTGAGTGAGGAAAGCAGCGACAATCCGCGTATACGCTGCTCTGACCACTCACGCTTCCTCCATCAACCCCTGTCTCCACACCGCTAGAGCTCGAGAAGCTGGGGGAGGGCACATATGCGACCGTCTACAAAGGGCGGTCGCGTGTCTCCAACGACATCGTAGCCCTCAAGGAGATTCACCTCGATGCAGAGGAGGGAACTCCTTCAACGGCAATTCGAGAAATCTCCCTCATGAAGGAGCTTCGTCACACCAACATCGTCCGCCTGCACGATGTCATTCACACAGAGTCGAAGCTCATGCTCGTCTTCGAGTTCATGGAGCAAGATCTCAAGAAGTTCATGGACATTCACGGCGACCGAGGAGCACTCGATGCGGCGACTGTGCGCAGCTTCATGTTTCAGCTGCTCAAGGGTACAGCTTTCTGCCACGAGAATCGCGTCCTCCACCGCGACCTCAAGCCGCAGAATCTTCTCATCAACAAGAAGGGTGAGCTCAAGCTGGCCGACTTCGGTCTCGCACGAGCATTCGGTATCCCCGTCAACACCTTCTCAAACGAAGTCGTCACACTATGGTATCGCGCTCCCGATGTACTTCTGGGGAGCCGCACCTACTCAACCAGTATCGACGTCTGGTCCGCCGGCTGCATCATGGCTGAGATGATCAGCGGTGTCCCTCTGTTTCGAGGAAGAGACAACAATGATCAGCTGAATCAGATTCTGCGCATCTTGGGCACACCCGACGAACAGACGATCAAGCGTCTCGTCAACGACTCGCCCGAAATCCAGATTCGACCCTTCCCTCGCATGCCCAAGGTCCCATTTCAACAGCTCTACCCAAAGGCTCATCCGTTGGCTATTGACCTGTTGGAGAAGTTGCTCAAGTTCGACCCGACGCAGCGCATCTCGGCAGAAGATGCCCTCAGACATCCGTACTTCACTACGTCGGCTGCTGTTCAGGGCTCGGCAGGACAGCAGACAGCGTCATCGCAGGGAGGTAGCAATCAGCATCAACAGCAGCAGAATGGATCGGGGTCAGCGCCCTCATCAACTTCCTCTGCTGCGGCGGCTGCGGCGTGGAACTCACAGCAGCAGCAGGCTCAAGCACAACAGAGAGCAGCTCAAGCTCAAGCGCAGGCTCAGGCACAGGCACAGGCACAGGCTCAGGCGCAAGCTGTCGCTCAGGCTCAACAGCAGGTGAGCAAGGGTGATGGCAATGAGTCGCGTCGTAAAGTCTCAAACTAACCAGCTGATCTCGTTCCCCTCCATCACAGGCCGCCGCAATGGCGCAGCAGCAACATGCGCACCACCAGCAACACTACATGTCATGATCTCTCGACCCGGCTGAGCAACCACCACACTAGCCTCCTCCATCATCTCAGCTTCGGCTACCTGCCCGTCACGACGCCACTTCTACCTTCAGCCTCGCACGCCAGAGGCTGGCTCACCCACCACATACATTGAACGACGAAGACGAAGACGATCGCGTGCATGGTAATGAAAATAGCTTCAATTGTAGCAGCAAAGCGAGCGAGGACGGAGCAAAGGATGATGAAAGCGGAAGCGATGTGAGGCCACGAGAGCCAGGATGGGCGTTGTGAAGAATGGCCCGCGGAGTCGCGAGGGGTATGAATGATGAGGGAGTCGTGATAGATGCCGAGAAGAGTAAGGCCGCACCGCTGATCGTGTACGACGGGTGCTGACTGAGTCAAGCAAGGACGTCATGGCCGCTCAATCAGCGCAGCATCCTCCCCGCTCCTCCTGCGCCGCGCCCACTAGCCGCACCACCAGAACCACCCGCTTTCCCACTTCCAGTCGACGAAGCCCCTGCGCCTGCTCCTGCTCCCCCCTTGCCGCCACTTCCCTCCTCCTTCCCACCAAACACCCTCCAGAACTTCAAGTTCTCATCCGTGCCCACCGTCGCCAGAATCTGTCCGTCAGGACTGAGTGCAGTGTGCAGAATACGGCCATCGTGGGCGTTCTTGATCTCCGCAATTCGACTGCAAGCCGGGTGCGACCATAGATTGATGGCGCCACCTGCGCCCTGATCTGTGAGGTGATTGCCGTGCGTGCTGACTATCTCCCTGTAGTGCGTGCTCCAGTGCAGCCCCGTGATCTGGGAGTCGGTCTGGATGCTATGCGTGCGCGTACCAGAGGTGACGTTCCAGAAGTGGATGGCGCGATCTGCTGTACCTCCTCCGGTGGCCAAGACGCTTGAATTCCAAGGACACCACGCGATAGCCTTGACTGATGCCTGGTGATTCTCCTTACGCATCTTCGCCACATTGGTGCGTCGATCCCAGACCTTGACCACATTATCATTTCCACCACTTGCGAGGAGCGCAGAGTCTGCTCGCCACTCGAGGCCGGAGACGTGCCCTACGTGCGCGCCGGGAAGGTCACGCAGAACAGAGTCGCGCTCACGAACGTCGTGCTCGCGGATCAGGCCAGAGGAATAGCCGCAGGAGAAGGTCCCGTCTGGCGCCCAAGCCGAGATATTGACGGAGGCGTTGTCCGCTCCTCCATCTGCGGAGGGCTTGAGTGTGCGCACCCTTTGTGCAGAAGCGACGTCCCAGAGCTGGACGTATCCTCGATCTGTGCCGATAGAGAGATACGCCCCATCGCAGTCCCACCTGACGCTCGTGACCATCCCTCCACCCCCGACGCGCTCTGGCTCTACTTCCAGGTCGCACAGCGTATCCACCTCCCCGGTGTCACCATTCCATACATGCACTACGCTCTGCAAAGCTACCGCAACCAGGTTTGTTGAGCTCCAGTCGATCAGATGGTAGTAGAAGTCATTGATCATCCCCGGTGCATCCAATACCTTCTCCGCCTCGGTGGGGATCTTCCTCCTCCCTCCGCTGAGCAAGGAAGAGGGCACCGTCTTCGGTCGTGCGGCAGCGTAGCGCGATCTGATGTCCGGATTGGCCGAGTTTGGTGGAGCGGCACTGTAAGAGAGGATGCGTTGGTTCATATCGACGTTGCACGCCGACTCGAGCGAGTCTGTATTGCCGGCCACCTCGTTGGGCGCCATCTGTGCTGCGGCGATGTTTGCGGCGATTTGAGACGACTCATCGCCTGAAGAGGAGCAGCTGTTCCCTGCCGAGGCTGAGGAGAGGGTATCACCCCCGCCCTCGTCGAGAAGAGGAGGACCAGAGGGGCCACCTGTGCGACTGGTCGTGATGAAGCGATCTGCTCGCGGACCAAGCCCACTTGGCTTTGAGGAGCGAGTGGAAGCCGCCTTGCCGCCTTCTGGTCCTTCCCAGTCCCGCGTGATCGAGATATCTGACGTGCCAGCTACGGGCAGGCTCTGTAGTCCTTCCTTCTTGCTCAACTTTAGTCGGCCACTCTTCTCGTTGAGAAACCTCGCATTCCCACCCGCTCCACTCGCATTGGACATGTCACCCAGCGGCGAGTCTTGAGCGATGCTTGCACCCGCTCCGCCAGCGGCAGCGAGGTGTTTGTTGAGAGGTCTGCTACGAGTTGGTGTGACCGGATTCATGGTCGTCCGATTGGGGAGATGATGAGGATGTCGAGAAGGGAAGATTGATGAGGAAGAAAGCAAAGTGTGAAATGAGCGGCCTTGGCTCTGCGTGGACCCTCGTCCAACACAAGCTCTGTTGAGCCGAGACCAACTCGGACGCGCCACGCGACCCGGGGCCGTTGCGAGATGGGCCTGAGGGAATCCGGTGCCATCGCTCAACAAATCGACCAACAGCAACAAGATAAGAGGATCAAGCCTGGCAGGGATGAGTGATGCTCCTATTCAATGAAGAGGGCAACGTATTCGCGCTGGGCTTGCCAACAGGCCTGAGGCTCTGAGCAGGATGGTATAGGCCAAACTCGTGCTGAGCTTGGGCGGCCAGCTTGTGCCGCTTGGTAGCCCACGATTTCAGACAAAGAAGAGCTGCCTTCGGAGCAATGACTCGAGCAATCGATACTAAGGCACCAATGGTGCATCCGCCGTAGGGCCCGACGGCGCCGGAGATCAGGGGATCATCTGCCCTGCGGGCGCCATCACATCCGCATCATCGTCCGCATCACCTCCGCCAGGGCAGGCCAATCACGACGTTCGGATCGTCCGTCAGACCGCCCGCGGGTGCAAAGCACTCTTTGTGTCACCCTGCTCATCGTGCTCGACCTGGCTAGGAAACAGAGGTTTGCAAGCAAAGCCACGCTTGCATCCGCCCATCGGCGGCCTTTGACTCAGAAGAATCTCAATAGGAGGATGTCGTTCATTTGTGAAGCGGGTCGCTGCGTGGGCGTCGCAAGGCCGCTGTGCTCCAGCACAAACGGCGTCGTCGCCGAGCTCGTCTCCTTCTTCAGGCTGATGCTGCGTCGACGAATCTTGACTTACTATTTTCGCTTCCAATTCCTCTCCTACCCAGTCTCATCCTGTACATCCACCGACCTATCGACTCCCTCGACCCCATCCTCGAAAGCCCTTTCACCCCTGTAGCACCCCCATCTGACTACTTCTTCACCACCGCCTCGCTTGAGGCGAAATACTCCGTTCAGAGCTCTCGTGCAGTGCGGTGCGCAGCCAAGGCATGGAAAGCGTATCACAGGGCGTCGCCCCTCACACGACTGCCTGAGCAGCAAGTGCTGGCCCGTCAACCTCGTTTTTGCGCAGTACAGCCAGGCTGCCTCCCAGCATGTCTTCGTCAAAGCTATCGGCCACGGCCCCGGCCTTTGCTTGCCCCAAAGCCTGCGCCGATCATACCCACGCTCAAGAGTACCATCAATCCCTGCAGCCTAGCTTCGAGGATGAGCAAGCCGTCATCGAGCTCCTCGCCTCGCCTTCCCCTCGCACTTCGACTTTGCCCACCGGCCTCGTTTCTCCTCACTCAGCCAAGCAAGCGGCTCAAGCACTCGAGAGGCTCGAGACTGCCAGCCTTCCCTCAATTTGGTCACACCACTCAGCAAGTGCATCAACAGGCAGCTTTGACACCAGCGCAAGCCCAGCGACTCCGTGTTCCAGCCCGATCATCTCGCCAGCCTCGAGTCGCTACCCCTCAGCCAGCTGGGGCATCCCGCCCATTGCTCATACTGCACTCAGCGATCAGCGCCATTCCTACGGCACGAGCAATCCGAGCAGGCTCGGAGGTGGTGCAAAATCACTCAGCACACCTTCTCTCCTTCCTGACGTCAGCTCTCCGCCGCCCTCTCGCCGCGCCTTTGCGCGCACCTCACGCTCTTCGATTGACCAGCTCCCTAGCTTGCCTACACAGGTAAGTCGGTAAAGATGAGGGCTACCTTGCCACGGATCTCTGATTGTGATGCAAAAATTCCCACCATTCGCCCCCCAGCACCATGCAATCCACAGCAGTCCGACACCTGCCCCACCACAGCGCGTTCTCCCGTCGCAAGCTGCGCCTTACGGTGTCGGGGTGCTTCCCAAGCCGCGATCCTTCTTCAGCGCCTTTAGCCGCTCAGCAGCTTGGCAACCTATCCGTCCTGTGCTTCCCGAGCGTATGGGTCCTCCCCAGCCCCCGAACTTCAACTCTCACGAGCGCCTCATCAGCTCGTCCCGCTCCTCCTTCGATGCGGGGCCGCAGCAAACAAGCCTTTCAGGCCTCCTCGAGTCACCCTTCCCCGACTCATCGCCAAGTGAGACCAGCGAAGCGCCTGGAAGTAGAGTCGCGCGCCCTCGTCGCGAGACGCTTTACAAGACGGAGCTCTGCCGAGGCTGGGAGGAGAGGGGACGATGCGAATACGGTGAGAAGTGGTGAGTGCGCGCAGGGGACGTATGCCCGACTGAGCATCACAGCTGACAAGTCGTCCCGACGTCTGCTTGCTCACAGTCAATTTGCTCATGGCCCTTCAGAGCTTCGAAACATCACTCGCCACCCCAAGTGGAAGACAGAGCTTTGCAGGACCTACTGGTCGGAGGGGAGCTGCCCATACGCCAAGCGATGCTGCTTCGTAAGTTACACTCGCACCTCCTCCTTCCCTCCTCTGTGCGCCTTTCACTCACGCTCATCTGCTTTTTGCGCACCCCGCGTAGATCCATGAGCTCCATGAACAACGCACAGGCTCAGCTTCCCCAACTCTCGAGATGAATCGTCCGCCCCTCTTAGCAAGAGTGCGAGGCTCCCAGGATGAGGCTTGTCACTATCACCCGCACAGCGGACCCACAAGCTCTCTCATGGCTGAACGAGATACGAAGAGCTTCGACCTTGACCTCTTGGGCGGCCTCAGTTCTAGCGCCGCCAGCGCGAGCAGCAGCATCAAATTCACTAACCCCTTCAGTGGGGCAGACAGAAGAGCAAATGCCAGTGGAGACATCATCATAGGCCAGCGTCCTGCATCGCCTATGACCATGGTCCCTCCTTTGCCTCGTAAGAAGGCATAAGTGCCAGCACATCATGACGGCTCCGAGGCTACTGCAAGCGCCATGTCACAAGATCAGCAAGATCGGATGGCTTCTCCGGCCCGACTTCACCGCGACAAACCGTAGATCCACCAAGCGCGACATGCTCTCGCTGCTTCTCACTCTGCTACTCTTCCCTTCCTCCAATGTAGGGAGTGTGCATCCTCATCACGCTTTCCT
The DNA here is from genome assembly GCF_003144245.1 of Jaminaea rosea. NCBI lineage: Eukaryota > Fungi > Basidiomycota > Exobasidiomycetes > Microstromatales > Jaminaea > Jaminaea rosea. The sequence goes on along the minus strand of NW_020289976.1, from coordinate 1,090,698 downwards.
GCCATTGACGAAAAGAAGGCACGAAATGATGCACTGATGCTCTTTTCCCTCTGCACGCCTCTTTATCTCTTTATTCGCTCCTCTCTTTATTCAGTTCCATGATCATGACCAGCCCACGTCACTCTCCTACAGGCGGCAACTCGCCCAAAGGCAGCTTTCGCCACGGTGGATCATCGACGAGGTCCGCAGGCGGTGAAGCTAGCAACTCAACCTTCTCTATCTCTCACCTAGTGTAGCCTCTACCAACATAAAGACGAGCAGACACGATCGCAACAGCCTCCTTGTCCCTCCTCGCTCTCTAATCATTCCCTATCGCGGCCCGTCGCTGTCTTCCTCACTTCTCTTCCCCAACAGCTCCCCTGAAGATGTTCATTTGAGCTCGCTCGTAACCGTCATCGATAATTCAATGTCACTTCGCCTCTTTGTGACCGGTAGTGAAGACGAGTAAGCGAAGAAGTAGGAGAAAGGTGATGGCGATGATTACGATTACTTTCGAGACTCAGAGTACTGAGAGAGAGTGCAGTGAACGCTCGTGGAACGGCCGATTGCTTATATACGGATCTGCCCCATTCGCCTACCACGTAGTTGGCCCAACAACCTCGGCCCACCCCGCCCTACCCTTGGTCAATCGAGCAGCCCCTTCTGACTGATCTCGTAGATGATCCTCCTTCGCATGTACGGCATATCGTCCTGGCTGAAGTTCCACTGATAGCCCGACGAGAAGCTCGGAGCCGTGCCGCCATTCCCATGCCCATTGAAGCCCAAGTCATCTCCTTCATCGTCTTCCCAGCTATCCTCGTCCTCATCTTCTTCCTCTGGGTCCTCATCAAAGGGGTAGTGCGGATCTCTGCGACTCAGCTGCTCCAGCGTCGAGCACACAAAGACTCCACAGTCATACCCATTGCGCTGCTGTGGGCTCTTCTCCCCTCCGTAGTACTCGCCAAATTCCTCGGGCACCACATCAACTGTCCCTTCCTTCTTCTTGTCCTTCAGCTCTCTCCTCAGATAGTCCTTCAGCGCCGCCACTACTCGCCCATTACGCCCGCCCATGGAGTCGTAGTACTCCACGCGCTTACGCCTGAAGTTGATGGCGGCGCAGGTCCAGTGGGAGTTGCCTAGGTTGCAAGGAATGAGGATCAAGTCTTGGGCAAAGACATCGATGCGACGCGTCCAGCGGGAAACGGATTGGTAACCTTCCGTGTCTAGCTTGGCCCAGAAGTAGGAGTTGAAGCAGTGCACTCTGTAAAAAGCGCCCCACTTCTTCCTGTCCGCAGGCGTCTTGGCTGCTGTCCGTTCCGCTGCTGCCTTCTTGGACCGCTCGTTGATCATCGTCATGTAGAAGGTGATAGTTTCGTCGTTCATCCATTGTCGAGGGCGGAGCATGCTCACGTCACGGTTCGTGGCCGTCGCGCCGGGAATAGAGATTTTCCATGATCCGTCGGAGAGAATGCGCTGCACAGCAGCTTCTTGCTCCGCCTCCAACGCCGAAGGTAGAGGAGGGCGACCGAGGATGCCACGACGCCTGCGCTCTCGCTCCTTCTCCTCGCGACGCAGTCGGAGGAGCTCCTTGCTTGGCGGGACGGAGATGCGAGACTTGGCATAGCGTGATTTCTGGAGAAGAAGCTCCAGATTACGGAGACGGGCAGAGTCTCGGGGCTGGCGGGGCTTGAGGCCTCCAACTGCGGCTGGTCGCGGCTGTATGGCCGGCGTCGAAGGGCCAAGCGCTGTGGCCAGATGCTGCCTGTAACGGGCAAGACTGGTTGCATCGTCGACATTGGTGTCATGATTGCGGAACGCGTGCAGATGCGGATGCAGCGGACGCGCTGATGAACTTGAAGAGGGAGAGCCGGCGGTGAGTCCGACATTGCTTCGTCGAGCTTGCTGGAGGTGACGCTTGTGGTCCCTCTCTCCGATATGGGCACGTTTGGGACGAATGCGACTGCCGCCTATCGAGCTGCCGCCGAAGGAGACGTCACCACGTAGCTCGCTTTGCGACCGCGCAGAGGCAACCGAGGGAGTATAGCGACGATCCAAGGAGATGCGGCCCATTTGACGGATGACTTGCGTAGCGTCTCCGGAACCCTCGCCCTGACTAATAGCGGCAGAACCGAGACCTCGCTGGGAGGCCGCAGAGGAGAAGCTGCGAATCCCAGGGGTGTTTTGGGCGGCCAAAGGGCCTCGGAGGAAGCCAGAGGATGGCCGTTGTTGATAGACATCCGGAGCGGGCAACTTGGACTTGCGTACATCGGCAATGAGGATCTCTTCGTCGTCTGAAGAGTCGGAGGAGTCGTCGCCGGTGAAGTCGATGACTTCGATGGGGCGAATTCCTGACGGAGCGGCGGCTGCGATGAGCGCTTCTTGTTCGAGAGAAGGTGTGAAAACCGCGTCGCCCTCATTCTGCGCTTCGCCATCGCCTCTAGTCTCGCCGTTGACTGGCATAATCACGTCCTCTGGCTCTCCTGTCTCGATGCTCGTCACGGCGATGGCAGGCTGAGACAGGAGCTGCCCACTCTGCTCTTCCATCGGCTCTCGCATCTGCCCCTCTTCTCTCGCCTGAGCCTTCTGCGACCCTACTCCCGGCTCTTCGACGGGCGGCGCGGCCATCTCGTCGTGATCATCGGCGCTTGACTTCAGCCCCTCTGCCTCTCCAGCCAGGACCTCCGCCTCAACAGGCAGGACGTCTTCCGTCAAGGCGTCACCGCTAGGCTGAGATACATCCATAGCCAATGCGTCTTCAGCCGAAGATAGTGGTGGAAGGGCAGGATAGAGTCCGACAGGCGTTTGATCAATCGATGCTTGCGCTGGCTCTTCCTCAGCAGAGGCGTTTGACTCCAGCTGACCATTCACTGATGCAGTAACTTCCTCGACCGCAGGATTGGCATCGTCGGTGTCTTGCACCGTCGATGTCTCCCCGTTGATCGGCCGAGGGGCGATAGGATCTTCCTCTATTCTTTCGACCTCGTCAACGTCGTCTGCTGCGCTGATTGGCGCCAGCTGCTCTTCCTCGTTCGTACTCGCAGCCGCCGGCGCTCCGTTGATCGTCTCATCTGCCCGCTCCTCGATGTCCATCGCGTCGTGGGGCGCTTCCTCAGCCTGCGCTTCAGGATCGAAGGCGGATGGCTGAAAGCCGTTGATGTGAAGCTCACCCTCGCTCTCATTGGCCTGCAGGTGCTCATGAATGGCAGGTTGGCCCTCGTCTTCTTTGACCGCGGTTTCGTCGTCTGCCTTTTGCTTGCCTTTGCGTCGCGATGATCGGCGAGTGGGCGTGGGCGATGCGGCGCGGGGAGAAGAAGGAGGTCGTAGCTCGCCAGCCTGAGCCTCTGATGATGCCTCTTTCTGTTGTTGCTTGCTGTCGTTCGGCGAGCCTGCGTCTGGCAAACGTGATGACCCAGCCTGAGGTTGCGAAGGCTCACCGCCAAGTACGTCTTCTATTTCCTCATCGTCTCTCATCTCCTCCGCCGGATCCAGTACGCGTGGCCGCACGATGGTAGCTACGGCGTCTGATTCGAGCCTGTCTACCATATCCGAGTCGTACTCTGGCTGCTCCTCGTCGTGGAGAAGCGCAAAGAGGCGGCGGCTCTCTTCTCTGCCCAGCGAGTCGGGCGCGTCGATTCTTGCGCGCTTCTTTGCCGGTGAGGGTGTTGTGATGAGCGGCTCAGTGACGACGAGTTCGTTTGCTACTCGCTGGGCTTTGCGCTTGCCTCGAGGTGTAAGGGAGGAAAAGAAGCCGGATGCTGACTTGCGGAGCGAGGAGAAGACGCGGGAGGGAGTTGACGATGTAGTAGAGGAGGAAGAAGAAGAGGAGGAAGGGTCAGAGGATGTTGCCGCAGCTGCCGTCGAGGCCTTTCTTTTTGAAGATGATGGCATCGAGGCGGTGTCGAGTCGATGTCTATCTCAGCAGCTCAAGCTAATGGACATTGAGGCCAAAGATGATGGTGAGGTGACAAGGACGGAAATGGACCAGACGGAGAGAAGAGAGCACAATCAAGTCGATCGCGTCGCCCTTGAAGTCGTCCGTCGCTCCACCCGTCCACCTTTCTCTCAGATCTCCATTGTCCCCGCCGCTCACAATTACACCGGCACGCCATCACCTCAGTACCACATATCTCAATACTCGCTCATCATGGCAGCCGCACTGTACAACATGGCTCTTCGTCAGGCCTCGTCCATTGGCTCAGACCTCACCCGCCTTGAGAGCGAACCGCCGTCATCCTCGTCCTGCGTCGCCCTCCAAGGCCAAATCGCAGCCTCCCTTTCAGCCTTCGCTCGAACAGTCGACGATTACGAGAGCATGTCGAGGCGAGAGATGAACGAGACGAAGCGCGATAAGGCAATGGCTCGAGTCAAGAAGTTCAGAGAAGATGACAAGGAGATGCGCAGCAATTTGGCCCGCATCAAGAATCGTGATCCAGCATCCTTCGTTCAAAGCAATGGCAACGGCGCATCTTCTTCCTCGTCATCGTCAACAGCCTTTGCTTCAACTTCTGCTGCATCAAGAATGCCCGCCGCCAATCTTGAGTCCCCCTTTTCCCTTCACGCCCGCAACAACACCACAGCGATGCACAACTCCTCCCAAGGTGGTCTATCATCAGACCCGCTGGCAGCATACAAGATGAACGCATCCACGCAAGCTATGTTCGGAGACTCATTGTCGGCTCGCGAGAACCATGCTCTTCGCGAGCACTCCTTTATTCAGAACACCGAACAGCAGCTGGACGCATTCATTGCGCAGGGCAAAGAGGTGTGGACCAATCTGACAGAGCAGCGCGATATCCTCAAGGGGACGAGGCGTAAGCTCCTCGACGCTGCGAATACGATGGGGCTGAGTAGGAATGTGATCAACATGATTGAGAGGAGGTCCACACAGGATAACGCAATCTTCGCTGTTGGGGCTCTCTTCACTCTGGTGTGCTTTTGTGAGTAGGCGTGGGGTGAGGTGGCATTGCAAGCAGAGACGAAGGTGCCCTAACGCTTCATCCTTCTCCCCTGCCCCTCGCCAGACTACATATACAAATGGTTCGGATGATTATCCCCTTCCCTACTGTACATACAGAGCTGCTGATTTCAGTTCCTGCTGCCCATGTCACTTTGATACCATCATGCCCTCTCGCGCGCTTGTGGCACTGCCTAATTGAGTCGAGTCCCGTGGATGAAGAGCAGGCCTCCCTCACTCAAGGCGTGCTGCGATCCTTCTCTCAATCCTTTTGGCTCCTCGCCGAGAAGCTGATGCTCTCGTCGAGGGCAATGAGGGACTGGCGAGACAGAGCAAGAGACTGCAAAAGAGCTGCCTCTCGTAGACCTCACCGTCAGCCTCTGGATCGATTGGTGAAAAGGAAGAAGAAGCGGCCCTCAGGCGGGCGGGCTTGGCTTCGAGGCCGGCGGCGGGACGAGCCACGCGCGCGGGCTGGCCAAAGTGTTGGTTGAGGCGGAGCAGCGGCGAGGCGTCGAGATGACGGCGATGAGGTGCGACCTCGACCAACACTCCTGATTCACGACCATTCCGTCCCATCTCGTCTCGATACCCATTGATAGCTCGTACTCTATCGATCGCAGCAGCCGACGCCCGTCATGCCGGTACCCGTGTCGATGGCAAAGGCGCCAGGGGACTGGTCTCCCTCTGCTTACCGCACCGTCGCCGCTGAGATGACATCGTCGTTAGATCTGGGGCCCAGCGCATCAGAGGCAATCGACAGCCTCGTCTACATCCACTATTCGGCCTACTCGGCAGCCGAGAGGCTACATCGACGGCAAGGAAAGAAGATTCACCTGGGTCCTCGTTACTTCTTGGACATGATCAACCACTACGTCGCCCTGAGCAATGAGAAGCGCGGCAACCTCGAGGAGGAGCAGAGACATCTCAATGTCGGTCTCGATAAGCTACAGGAGACGGTTACAGCAGTGTCAGATCTACAGAAGAGCCTCGCGGTCAAGCGTACGCAGCTGACAGCAAAGGACAAGGAGGCAAACGAGAAGCTGCAGAACATGGTTGCCGGGCAGAAGCAGACCGAGGAGCAGAAGCAGGCGTCCATTCAGCTTCAGGCCAACCTCGAGAGACAGGAGACGGAGATCTCAGAGCGAAGAGAGGTGGTCATGGCAGATCTCGCAGATGCAGAGCCAGCTGTGCAAGAAGCTCAGGCATCAGTTAGCAACATCAAGAAGCAGCACCTCACCGAGGTTAGGTCCATGGGCAACCCGCCAGCCCCAGTAAAGAACGCAATGGAGTCCGTCTGCATTGCTTTGGGTCACAAGGTCGACAGCTGGAAGACGGTACAGGGCATCATTCGTCGAGATGACTTCATTGCTTCGATCGTCAATTTCGACACAGACCGTCAGATGACGCGGGCTATTCGCGAGAAGATGAAGAAGGACTATCTGTCCAAGCCGGGCTACGACTTCCAGACCATCGACCGCGCATCCAAGGCGTGCGGACCCCTCGCCAAGTGGGTCATTGCTCAAGTCCATTTCTCAGAGATCCTCGATCGTGTCGGTCCCCTGCGAGACGAAGTCGACTCCCTCGAGCAACAGGCTGAGCAGACTAAGCAGCAGGCTGTCCACCTCACGCAGATGGTCAAGGAGCTCGAGGCCGACATCGAGCGCTACAAGAACGAATATGCAGCGCTGATCAGCGAGACGCAGGCCATCAAGATGGAGATGGAGAGGGTGCAGAAACGTGTAGACAGATCTATCCAGTTGCTGGATAGCTTGGGCAGCGAGAAGCAGCGCTGGGACGCCTCAAGCCGCTCTTTCGAGAGCCAGATGAGCACCATCCCCGGCGACGCCCTGTTATGCGCGGCTTTCCTGACCTATGCCGGCTTCTTCGATCAAGGTTACCGCGAGATGATGTGGTCAGGCTGGAAGGAGCACATCGGCAAGGTAGGCCTCAAGTTCAAGTCAGAAATTTCACCCGTCGACTACCTTTCTGTAGCGGAGGACAGGCTTCGTTGGCAGCAGATGGGCCTTCCTAACGACTCTTTGGCAATGGAGAACGTCATCATTCTGCAGCGCTGTCGGCGAACCGCGCTGGTGATCGACCCATCGGGCCAGGCAAAGAGCTTCCTCCTGCAGCTCTACAAGGACCGCAAGATCAATCAAACCTCCTTTCTCGACTCGGCTGCCTTTGTCAAATCACTCGAGTCTGCGCTGCGTTTCGGCTCTCCAATGCTCGTGACGGATGCAGAGCACTTTGATCCCATCCTGAATCCTGTCCTCAATGGCGAGTTCCGCAAGACGGGAGGGCGAGTTCTCATCAGACTGGGAGCGGCAGAGATAGATTACAACGCCAACTTCCACCTCACGATGACGACGCGTTCCTCTGACCATGAATGGACGCCGGACGTCTGTTCCAAGGTCACCTTCTGCAACTTCACCACCACTAGGGCGTCGCTGCAGAACCAGTGCCTGGACGCAATCCTGAAAGCTGAAAGACCAGACACGGACAAGAAGCGCACCGACCTCATGAAGCTGCAGGGAGAGTTCAGGCTGCGACTTCGTCACTTGGAGAAGTCCCTGCTTAACGCGCTCAACGAGTCGCAGGGCAACATTCTCGATGACGACAAAGTCATTGATACATTGGAGACGCTCAAGAAGGAGGCTGCAGAAGTGACAGCCAAGGTCGAAGAGACAGAAAGCATCATGTCGGAAGTTGAGCAAGTCACCTCGGCCTACATCCCACTCGCCAAGGCCTGCTCCTCCCTCTTCTTCATCCTCGACCAACTCAGCCTCATCTCTCACTTCTACCAGTTCTCGCTGCGCTTTTTTCTTGACGTATTCGACTTCGTCTTACTCAAGAATCCCAGACTGGCAGGAGTTTCAGAGGGGGCTAGAAGGATGGAAATCCTGAGGCAGGACCTATTCGTGCATATTTTTAAGCGCACGAGTCGAGCACTCGCGCATAGAGACCATGTGTTGTTGGGCATGCTGCTTGCGCAGGTTTGGGCCAGGGAGAGTGAGGAAGGTGAGGCATTCGAGGGGGAGGAGTTTGGGATGCTGCTTGAGGGAGGGGATGGAGTTGGGCAGACGCCTGTTGATTTGGGCGCGGCCAACGCCTTTATTGACGCTGACTTGAGGAGTAGGCTGGCAGCCTTCACTCGCCTCGGAGCCCTCGCTGTCCTTCCTCGCCACATCAAGGAACACGCCGACGAGTGGAAGGCCTTTCAACACTTTACAGAGCCGGAGGCGTGCGTGCCTGCCTTTTTCGACGCCAGCGAGGTCTCCACTTTGCGGGCGCGCGTCCTCAATCTCCTGGTCATCAAGTGTCTCCGCCCAGACCGCGTCGATGCCGGCATGGTTCAGCTGGTCACGTCTGCCTTCGGCGGGCTGGAACTTCTCTCCCTCTCCCCCTATGACCTCCAATCTGTGGTAACGTCCGAGGTCAATCCGACCTCACCAATTACCCTTTGCTCCGTGGCCGGCTTTGACGCTAGCTTCCGCGTCGAAGCTCTCGTCAAAGCCACAGGGGCGCAGAGTACCTCCATCGCCATGGGATCACAAGAGGGATTTACCCTCGCCGATCAAGCCATCACTTCCGCTGCTCGATCAGGGCGTTGGGTGCTCTTGAAGAACGTGCATCTTGCTCCCTCTTGGCTGTCTCAGCTCGAGAAGAAACTTCTCGGCCTCAACCCTCACAAAGATTTCAGGCTCTTCCTCACCTGCGAGACCAATCCAGTCATACCCGCAGACTTCCTCCGCTCAAGCCGCATCTTGATGAACGAGCCGCCGCCGGGACTCAAGGCCGCCATACTGGACATGCTTCGTGCTCTTCCGCCCACACGCCTCCAACGGAGCCCCGGCGAGGCAGTGCGCTTGTTCTTCCTCCTCGCTTTCTTTCACGCCACCGTCACCGAACGATTACGCTACACGCCTCTTGGGTGGAGCAAAGCCTTCGAGTTCAACGACTCCGACGCCGAGGCTGCCTTGAATACCATCGAGGCATGGCTGGCGCGTGTAGCAAAGGGCAGAAGCAACGTCGACCCAGCCTCTATTCCCTGGGAAGCCCTGCGCTCCCTGATCCGCGAAGCAATCTATGGTGGCAAGATCGACAACGATGCAGATCAACTGCTGCTCGACTCCTTCGTCGAAGCCATCTTCACCCCGCAAGCATACGAGGCAGCCTTCCAGCTCGTGGCTGACGATGAGAAGCCTCTCGCTGCACCGGATGGGATCAAAATGGAGCATTTCCTTGAGTGGGCGACGGGCTTGCCTGAGCAGCAGCCTCCGCAATGGCTGGGGTTGCCAGGCACCGCGGAAAGGGTCATTGCTACAGCGCAGGGGAGGGAGTTGCTCGGGAAGCTGGTGAGGATGAGGTCTCTGGCTGATGAGGATGACGCGGCTGGAGGCGCTGTGACCGAGCTGCTCAATGGCCAAACGAACGGTGCGCAGGAGCAGGAGAAGCAGGCCAATGGCAACGGCGAGTCAAGCACCGACTCTCAACAGCAACCAGCATGGATGCGTACCCTCCTTCTCTCCGCCCAGGAATGGCGTTCCCTCCTCCCCTCAGGCCTCACGCCCCTCTCTGTCCCCAGCTCTTCCACATCGTCTAGCCTCACCGACCCTCTCTATCGCTTCTGGTCGCGTGAACATCGCGCCGCCTCCTCCCTCCTCCGTACCGTACTAAGCGACATCGACGAGGTAATCTCCGTCTGTCGTGGCCAAGCACGTCAAACGAACCACAACCGTGCCCTGCTCCGTGACTTGCCCAAGGGCAAAGCACCTCAGGCATGGAGACAGGACTATGTCTCCCCGAAGGAGGGAGGGGGCATGAGCTTGAGCCTTAGCGCCTGGGTTGGAGATCTGGCGAGGAGGCTGGGCCAGGTAGAGGAGGTCGCTAAGCAGAGTGGTGCAGCGGGTGGGGCTGGAGGGTTCGAGGGGATGGCCGTCACGCTCGGCCTGGTCTTCTCGCCGGGAGCGTATCTGACTGCGACGAGGCAGGCTGTAGCCCACCGTAATGGGGTCAGTCTGGACAGGCTCGACCTCGAGCTCAAGCTGAGCGGGCCAGAAGGGCAGCGGTCCGGCCAAATGGCCGGCACCGAGGGTGGCTTTGTGCTGCACGGCCTCAAGTTGGATGGAGCGACATGGGATGACAGTGGACAGCTGGCACTCAATGACGGCTCGACAGTTGCACTGGGGCCATCGACGCTACTATGGGTGCCCCGTGACAGCGCCGCTGCCAACGGCAGGGCATCAGCGTCGACGGTGCCTGTGACGATGTATCTCAACGGGGATCGCTCCGTCTCCCTCTTCACGACGAGACTGCCGGCCCAACCCGGATTGACGACGGGCAAGGCGGCTCAGAGGGCTGTCGCGCTTCGAGCTGCATAGCGGGAGTTGCTGATGATCGACATGTATTCGTAAAGGAGGATGCTAGACGTGATATGCTGCGGCTGCCCGTTTCCCAATGATATCAAAAGCCAAACTGCAAACCACAACCAGCCCGAAGCCTGCGCCCGACTCAATCCTGCCCATGTTGTGACTGCTGTGAACCGCATTCGAAGCCAGCTGCATTTAAGCACCATCGCCTCCTGTTCGCCCCCGGCTACCGGTCTCAGTGCTTGCCCTTCCTCTTTGCCATCGTGTCTTTGTGCTTCTTGAGATTCTTGCTCTTCTCCCTCAAACTCGCCTTCCCCTTCTTCCTAACATTCCAACTCTTCTTGACCATCGCGAAATTCTTGCCCTTTGCCTTTTGCTCATTCGTAGAACTAGACTTGGATTGATCTCTCTTGCCCTTCTTTGAGCCAAACTTCTCACGATCCTCCCTTCCCTTTGCGATGCTCGCGAGGCGCGCCTCCTTATCGTCTTTGGCCTTCTTTCGCGGGCCGAGGATGGCATATTCGTCAATGAAGGCGAGGTCGTCTTCGTGGGCTCCCTGATCTTGCGTGGCGCGTTTTCGCGACTGAAGCTCGGCCAGCTCACGCTTGGCAGTTGCGCCGGCGCGTCCGCCAGTCGCAACAGCCGCTTCGGCTGCCTTGAGGCGGAGCTCATTGAGCTTGGCGAAGTCTGCCGGTGTGAGGATGCGAGTCGTTGCCAGACGGGACATGCTTGCCGCTTCGCTGGCTACAGCAGCTTCAGCGGCCGCAGCTGCGGATGAGGGGGCGGTGGCCGTCGAACGGGCATCGCCGTCCTCTCCGTCCTCGGAGTCGCTGCCCTTATCGTCACCATTCTCGCTGCTGCTCTCCTCCAGCTCCACACCGTTCGCCTTGGCCTCAGCCTGTGCCCTCGCTTTGCGGCGCTGCTGCCTTCGTTTTTCGCGACGAGCAGCCGCCTTCTCCTTCGGCGTCTTCTCTTCCTTGCCCTCTTCCTTTTCCTCGTCGCTGTCACTGTAGTCGATGTCGAGGTCATCTTCGCCTTCAGAGTCGACATTGATCCACCCACCCGAACTATCGCTGTCGTCGCTATCGTCCGAGTCGCTCTCCAGCTCCCAATCTTTCCACCCTTCCTCCTCATCGTCAATCTCCTCCGCATCACTGCCCATCTCCTCGTCTCTCTTGGCGTAGTGCTCCTCAAGCAGGTCGAGTCCCTGAATGCCCTGCGTACCAGTTTGCGCAACGCCAAATCCACGAGGACCTGAGTGCTCGCCGGCCTGTAATGCCATACTTCCGCTCTTTCCTCGCTCCTTGCGCGGCAGCAGCGCAGGATTGACCTCACGATAAAGCTGAAGCAGACCGCGCGAAGCAGCTGCGACTCCCTTATCCTTCGACTTCCGATATCCGATCAGATCCTCGAGCAGGCTCTCCTCCATACACCAAGGCTGTCGCTTCGCAATCTCCCTCACCGAGTTGATGCCTGCGGCTACCACCTCCGGCCCCACGCCAGGGTGGACAAAGGAGTCCGAGATCTTCCGCAGCACGGGGGTGAGGACGTCTGGTGGCGTTTGCTCGTGCACCGACTGGGCGAGCGAAACGAGGATCAAGGTAATGTGATGCTGATGCGGGGCCAGGTACTTGACGATGAAGCTGTAAAAGGAGAGGACGCAAAGCTTGTGTGCACCCATGACACGGCTGAGGAGCTGCATGAGGCGGACCTTGACTTCGATGGGGTGACGCTTGTCGCCCTTGCTGAGGTTCTCGAAGAGCTTCTCGCCAAACGTCTGCGGATCGTTGAGCAGGTATAACGCTGCAAAGTTGGCAGCTCCCTCATCGCCCTTGGCCGCCTTGTCCTTGTTTCGCTTCTTGGCCAAAGCGGCGGCTGCGCGAACTTTACGGTCATTGGAGCGCGTCTTCTTCTTGACCTTGCGCTGATGTACGAGCTTGGAGACGTCTGGAATGACGGGCTCATCATCTGAATCTGACTCGCTCTCCTCTGCTCCGTCTTCTGCGTGATGGAGGTCGTTGAGGAAGAAGCGAACGGCTGACGTCTGCACTTTCGGGTGAGGGTGAAAACAAGCGAGCGCGAGGAGAGAGACTGTCTTGGCGTCGTTCCAGATATTCTTGCGCCAGAGGTCTGCGGCGAGACGGACGGCCCAGAGGGCTTGAGATTTGCCCTTTGGTTCGGCGGTGGGGCGTCCTCGTGAGTCGAGGGTCGAGTCCTTCATGCCTTGCTCGACAACGCCGAAGAGGAGGCCCTGGACGACGCGATTGAGGCGGTGGTTCTTCGTCTTGAGATTGGCACTCTTGACATCGCTGAGGATAGTTGACTGGATGAGAGAGCGCAAGCTTGACGAGGTGGAGATTGACAGGAGGGGGAACAGTGTGCGCAACATCTCCTCGCTGTCGATTACGTCGCGGTTGCGCAGGAGGACCAAGCTACGGACGGCTGAGTGGCGCAGGTCGGGGCTGAGGCTGGCATGATGCTTGAGGAGAAGGTCGGCCAGGTCCTTTGAGAAGCCAGCGGTGATGGTTGGGTAGGAGGGGACGAGCTGAGTGACAAAGGCGAGGAGCTCGCGGAACCTGTCCTCGTGCTCCTTTGCGAGGCGACTGCCCGTAGCTGCTGCTGTACTACTACCAGAGGGACCAAATGCATCTGCTGCTCCTATGTTGGCGGCGTAGATGGCTCTTATGCTCTGATAATGATTCCATTGCTGCTTGAATTCCTCGGTATATGCGTCTGGGTCACGCTTGAGGAGATTCTGCAAAGCAGGCAGATTCGACGTGTTGAGGAGACCTCGAGCCTGAGAGCGATGGCGAAGACCGCCTTCCTCGACGATGGCGGATGGACGAGGCGGATCACCTGCTTTTCCCTTTGCCATGTTGGAGGAGGCGTAGAGATGAGCGAGATGTGGTGATGATGAGGTGCGAAGCTGACACCTCTCCGTGGTCAAGGCGGACTCGAGGAAATTCTCTCCAGAGGCCAGGCACAATTTTTTGGGCGGACTGGCAGCTCATCGACTGACTGCCTCGCAACTTTCAACTTTGCTTCGTAGACACTCTCCATTAAGCCAAGTAGCAAACATGGACGGCGACGATGGGCTGATGCTCAACTTCGCGGCATCAAGCTCAACCAAGCCGCAGCAGCAGCATAAGGGCAAGCGATCAGCCCCTTCTCAACAGCCAGCAGCCTCGTCCTCTTCATCTAAGCGCTCAAAGGTAGAAAGCGGCAGCTCAGCTCCCATCAAAAAGGCTCCTCGACCTTCAAACGATGGTCGTCAGACGCATGGGCCCTCTTCATCGGCATCATCATCACGCGCCAAGCCCACAACATTCATCTCCTCCCTCTTCTCCAAAGTGCCTCAGGCTGACACCCTCCAAACGGACGAAGATGCCGAAGAGGAGCGCAGAGCACGTAACAAGGCCAAGCCCACAAACGCTCCAGGGAGCGATGCGTCTACATTCTCCGGTCTCGGGCTCGACCCTTTGCTCGTAGCTCATTTGGAGAGCAAGCGCATGTCCATTGGCTCACGGCCTACTGGCATTCAACGCGCCGCTTTGCCCACCTTGCTGCAGGACGACGATTCGAGGGATGCCCTCGTTCATGCCCAGACCGGGTCAGGCAAGACGTTGACGTACCTTCTGCCTATTATCCAGTCGCTTCTACCGCTTTGCACAGAGACATGGATCGACCGCAGCGTTGGCACCCTGGCCATCATTCTGGCACCTACGCGCGAGCTGGCAAGACAGATCTACGAGGTGGCCGAGAAGCTTTGTCAGTTGCATCTGTCCCTTCGAGAGCAGGCAGAGGAAGACGGTGACGAGGCTTCCGCAGCAAGGCGAACACGGTGGCTCGTTCCCGGTCTCCTCTCCGGCGGCTCGACCAAGAACCATGAGAAGTCCCGGCTGCGAAAGGGCATCCCACTCCTCGTTGCCACCCCCGGTCGTCTTCTAGACCACCTGCAGAATACCAGCAGCTTCGACGTAGGCAAGTGTCGCTGGCTCGTCCTCGACGAAGCTGACAGGCTGCTCGAGATGGGCTTCAAAGAGACATTGGAGGGCATTTTGAAGGCGATGGATGGTAGGAGAAGATTGGCCTGCAACACGGCAATGGAGGCTATGCAGGAGACGATGGGCTCAGATGCGCGCATCGCGTACGAGGATGTCGAGGATGGCACAGGCGTCAAGTGGTGGGCAAAGCCGAGAAAAGTCGTGTTGTGCAGTGCCACGCTGGATGAGAATGTGCAGACTCTCGCGGGTACGCACCTTCGTCGGCCACAAGTGTTGCGAGGTAGTGGAGAGATGCCAGACACGGCGCCAGCGACTGAGCAGGCGGACCCCGCTACTTCAGCCAATGGCATCGACCCAGGATCTTCTCTCTACCCTCGCCTCGCCGCCCCTGCGCAGCTGAGGCAAAACGCCGTGGTCGTCCCACCGAAGCTGCGCCTCGTCACCCTCATTGCACTGCTGCGCTCAGCTCTCTCACGAAACAGCTCCGTCGTCAACGCTGACGCCCGAAGAGTCATCGTCTTCGTCAGCTGTACGGATAGCGTAGAGTTCCTCTGGCACGCTTTGGGTGGGGTGAAGATGGGCGAAGATGATGAGGCTGGTGGAGATGACGGTGATGAAAATTCGGACAACGAAGAAGAGAAGGCGTCCAAAGGCAAGCCGAAGATAGCAAAGGAATGCGAGCTCTTCCCCTCGACTCCCATCTACAGGCTACATGGTTCTCTCCCCCAATCAGATCGCATTGCCTCTCTCAAGGGCTTCTCGGCAGGCATGGGCAAGAAGACCAAGACGCCATCCTCATCCTCGAATGATGGAGCCATCCTGCTCTGCACGTCAGTCGCAGCGCGTGGTCTCGATCTCCCCTCCGTCGGGTGCGTGATCCAGCTCGACCCGCCAACGGAGGGTGGCGTGGACGAATACCTCCATCGAATCGGAAGGACGGCCAGAGTTGGAAAGGAGGGAGAGAGTTGGATCATGTTTCTGCCGCACGAGCGGGAGGCGAGGGAGAGGTTGGAAGGGGCAATGCAGCAAGATGACAAGGCTGCTGCGAAATCATCCTCAGTCATCTCCGAGGTGGGCGCGGACTATATCCTGAAGCGCGGCTTCGGCGGGCGAGGCGACGAGTACGAGTCGCGTGCCACGGAGGTCCAACTAGCATTCGAGCGCTGGGTGCTTCGCACCTCCACCTCGTCCCCGACCTCTGCTGCCACACTAGCCCGTAAAGCTTTCCTCTCGCATATCCGAGCGTACGCCACGCATCCGTCGAACGAGAAGGACCTCTTCCATGTGCGATTCCTCCATCTGGGCCACCTGGCAAAGAGCTTCGCCTTGAGGGAGGCGCCGGAAGTCATCAAGAGCAATGCAAGGAAAGAAGCAGCGAAGGGGGCAGCTGCTGCCGTTGCGGCGAATAGGGATAGGCGAGTGAAGCCTGACAAGAAGGAGAGGTTGGAGGCGCGAGCAGGCAAAGCCAATGGCACTGCTGCCACAGATGGCAAGGCGGACGGCGTCGACGATGATGACGAGGATGCCGACCTGCCACGCACGGCCATCAAGGCGGACATCCCCTCGCGCTCCTCTCGTGGCGCAAAGGACAACATCCTGGAGGACGTCAGCCGCGGCAGCAAGAATGCCGACGCCGAGGCGCGAATGTACGCGAAGGTCCGCGCCTTGGGCAAGCAGTCGAAGAAGGGAGGTATGCTCGGGTCGTATGGCGCTGATGAGTTCCAGATTGCCTAGCCAGAGGCGAGTGACTGTTGCCTTTGCGCCAAAGTTGCAGCAATGAGATCTTTGAGCATGGCGACACATGCTGCATTGTTGTGTGGCTGATTGTCAGGGGGCACGTGGACGAAGAGGACTGGCGTGGCGGCCTGCTGATCAGAGGTACGCTTATGGGCCTCTACGAGACTGCAATAGTAGGTGAAGTCGCAGAGAAAGTGGCCTGCATTTGATGAAGCTGCCACGGGTCCGTGACCTCGAGCTTGAAGATGAGAGACGAGAGCGTTGACGTCGAGGGTCGTAAAGGCCTCATCCGGGCATTCTTCGTATCCCGGACCGAAGCCACGCTCCGCATGCTGGTCCACGCCGGACAACAGGCTTTGTATCCTGGCCCAGAGAGCACTGCGCCACTTTGACGGCAGGACAAGGCCGACGGTCCGCCCAAGCAGATACAGTGGGGCGAAGACCCGGCAGCACAAGCACCACCCAAAGAAGCGGCGGAGGCGGCTTGGAGCGCTCATCGAAGGCGGGAGCTTCGAAAATGCATCTCTCGACCTGTAGCCGCGCTTGTGCCCAAGAGTCTCTAGCTTGAAGGCTCCACTAGCTCCGACGCCTACATGAATGACCGCAGCCCATCCTCGCGCAGGCAAAGCCAGCCCATCATACCCTTCTGGCAGGGATCGCCCATCTCCCTGAGATCCATCCCGTGGTCCTCGCTCATCGAAACCAGGCTGGGCGTATGGCGAGCTAGGCAGGTTGCCATGCAGACGCGGGACAGTATCTAGCGTGGCACTGTAAACCACGGGTAGATTGATGCATTGTACTGTGGCCGGGATGGAGCCGAACGAGGACAGAGTGGTGCCCTGCAGCTGCTTGACTGCCTCCCATGACGGATTGGAGGATTCGTGCCCCTTGAAGAGCCCGAAGCCAGTCAGCAGGACCTGGTGGGAACGATCCTCAAAGTCCAGAATGGTGTCTTGGCGTGGTCTTACCTTCTCATCACTCGTGTCTACGGACGCTCGAGTTGGCGCCATGATGCCAGTCGTCGTAGCGTTGTAAAGATGGCCTGGTGGTGATAAGCATCGTCTCTCGTGAGGCATCGAGTGCCGGCCCGCCGGCTCGGACATGCGCCCCGACTTGTCAATTGTCCCGTCTCAGCGAGCGGAGCGGGAGGCCAAGCGCGCGCTCGAACAAAAAGTCGGTCGAGACGCGGCCACACCGTCTTCCTTTCTCTTCTCATCATATCCCAGAGATGCGCAAAGGACCGCTGCTGCAGCCACCCGGGTGTCACTTCCTCTGAGAGGTTGACGCGGGATCAACCATTGCTCTTCGTGAGCTCTGGTGTCCGGGAAAAGCTGTAGGGAAAGTCCCCGGACGCGTGAGGTCCATGCGAAATGCCTGGCTCTATCATCCACACGGCCTAGCTTGCAGGCAGCCATCATCATCAATAAGTCTCTCCTCGCCGGTCCGAACCCACCCGATGCCTCGTTCCAGGGACTGCACCGAAGGAAGCAAAGCCGGCAAGAGATGCTCATGTCCCCGTCAGTCAGCTCGCATACCTAGTCTCGCGCCCGTCAGCGGCCGGGGCTCTGTTCAGCTCCGTGTGCTGCGTTATCGCACGCTCTGCGTCGGAAAGCGTCTCCCTCTCCAATGACCCAAGGTCAGAGAGAACAGAGCGTAGAGCTGGGCAGTCAGGACGACTTGACTCGACAGGGCTTGAGCGGGAGGCTTTGCGTCCGCAGTCACTCAACCTGGGCGAGGCAGCTTGAGGGTGTCTTGGTTTGGGAGGCGAGTAGCAGAGCACGGAATTGTGCATGGAGCTCTGGTCTTGATGACGGCTCGTCGTTCGATGCCGAGTTCTTCAACGCCTGCCACTCTCCGGAGTCGGCATTCCGTTTTCACCACAGCCAGGCTAGGCGTACAGGGCGACATCGGCGTGCTGCCTCGAGAAGCTCGGTAGACCTTACGCGAAGAAGTCCCTCTCCTCGATTCGTCGTGGAGGGAGTGGGACGAGCGATGGTCTTGCCCCTCTCTGGACCTTTGATGGTCAATGGCGCAATTCTGATCCGTCCACCTCGCCGCTCGCTACGTTGGCTTCACTGTTCGTCACTCCTCCAAGGGCGCGCTCAGGCGTTGCTCTTCGATCCATAGTCATGCGGTCGCCGAGTCGTCTTCGTGCGACGCGGTAACTCAACGGGGCTTACTCTTGTCGTCGTCTCTGGGACCCACACACCAGTCTTAGCAGTTGCGCTGCAAGGGAGAGGAGCTTGAGCATGATCTGCGCTTCGAGGGCGTCTTGATTGCCCCCCTCGTCAAGTGCGGCTCGAGCTCGAGCCTCCTACTTCTCCTTCTGGCGGCCTCTGCTTTGATCTTTTTCTGAACCACTTTTTCATCTCAGTCGATCAATGACGTTGCGCCTGGCACGTCCCGCTGCTCCTTGCCCCACATTCGGATGATCCTCGTACCTCCTCCGTCTGCAATGCGAATGCTCTGAACAAGCTATAAGCTCTGATACCAAACTTGGTAGTGACGTCGTGACGATGGAGAGAGAAGCGCCTCTTCAATCTTCGTCCTCCCCACTCCTCTGCGGTCGTGCTCCTCAACACTTTATCTGGGGTTCGCAGCCTTCGCTTCTCGGCAATCGGCAAAATGTGGTGCAACGACACTGCGACTCTTTGGCCGCGGCCGTGTGTGCGTCTCCGTGTGTGTGTGTCTTCTTTGGACGATGCAAGGGCCGAGAGCGACCCGGCGCCCGTTGACCTGGCTCGACAGTGGCCTGAGCTTAGCCTTTGGCTTGCCCGCACGCCTCTTGCCTTGGCGCCAAATGAAGTGCGAGGTCGACGAACCTCCGCTTTTGCCGCCTTAGGGTCAGACGCCAGACGCCGACGACACGACGAGACGAAAGCTCGACTCGACTAGGCTGCACTCGGAGATGGGTAGGCAGCCTAATCTCAATCTTACCGCTCCCTCCTCATTACCACGTTAGAAAGCAGACGATAGCGACGCCTCCCCATCTTGATCATTACGACCAACCGCTAGATGGAGGCAAAGGGACGCAGCGAGCCTTGATTACCCCAGCGCTCGTTCTTTCCTCCCTTCCTCCCCTTATCCCCCAGTCAACGATCACCACAACCACCAAGAGGCCGCCCGCTGCTTCTCTCCCACCTCCATTTTCTTTCCTCATCGTTGGCGCTTCTCCGCAGCAGCAACCAAAAGAGGCAAGAGGCGGGAGCAAAGCAAGCGGCCCCACACCATCATCGGGGCCTGGGCGCACATCAGTCAACTCGCGTCATCGTCTATCTCGCGGTCTCGTCTGACGTCGGTCCCTCGGCGACGAGATTAGGATCGAACTATCCATAGGCATCCCTCGTCGTTATTACTGCTCTCCATCCGGCGACAGATCTGCCGTCGCCATCGCCAAGAGGAATCGAGAGGAAAGGAGGCGTCGTCGTCCGAGCTCACAATCAGCAGACTCAGTTCTTGCTCCTGACACCCGCTACTGCCTGCAGTATATCTTTGCGTCACCTCCCTTCAGCATCATAACCAATCTCGAAGCACGACCGGCACCTCCTTCCCCCTCCGGAGCTTTATCTAGCGTCTTCAGCCCACTCCACCCTCCACCCACGCCTTATCGGGCATGTCCTTCTCGTGGAAGGGCTTCCTGGGCGTTGGCTCCTCTTCGTCCTCTTCCTCTACTGCGAACAACGCGTCCACCAGCTCTGCGCCAAACGGACAAGCTGCCAATGCGTCGACGTGGGGAGCAGATGATTTAGAGGATGACGTACCGCTGTGGGGTCTAGAGAACGTGAGTATATGCGCTCCTTCTCGAGCTCGATGGATGTCGTGTGCTGACTGAAACCTCGCTGGACACCTCTACGTCGCTTCGTCCAGTTCGGGAACACTTGGTGAGGACCGTCGAGCCAAGCGCCGCGAGACCGTTCAGTCGCTCATTCTTCGCCCTGCCCTCTCGCCCAGCTACGCCAACTCGATTGTTCAGGCTCTCTACTTCTGCCGACCGCTTCGCGATGCCATCCTCAGCGCAGCGATAGAGTCTCAACCCTCGGCTGATCGCAAAGCAGCGTCCCCTCCAGCTCGACCGAGCACCGCAAGCGTTGTCAGACCAGCGGGCCCGTCAAGAGCATCGACTGGGCTTGCAAAGAGCAGGCCGAGCAGCTCAGATGGCAGAAGAGGGTCAAATCCAGCATCGCCCACCCTATCCTCGGCGAAGCAGCAGCCGCCGGCCGAGCCCGACTCTGTTTATATCACACTGCAGAAGCTCTTTGCCTCCATCAGCAAAGCCTCGGACGACCATGTAGCAGCTGCGAGCGAAGAAGCTGCGGCCGCAGCGGCCGCATCCTCAGGAACGTTCTCCAAGCCATCAGCTCTGGCCCGCGGATCAAAAGCGGCGAAGGCATCGAAAGCGAAAGCTCCAGCTCGTCCAACAACGGCCGCTTCCACCAACACTATCACCCCCGTGCAAGCTGGCAAAAAGAAGGACATGGGTATCAGCGCAGGCCCCGTAGACGCGATAGTAGTCAAGAGCTTCCTCGCCGCCATTCGCAGGCAGAACACTCTTTTTGATACCAATGCCCACCAAGATGCGCACGAGTTTCTCAACATCCTACTCAACTGCTTAGGCGACGATATCGAAGAGGCGCAGCGCAAGTCATCGTCCACAGCCCGAGATGCTGTGGCGACGTCTTCAAATGGCTGCGGGAAGACGGTGATCCATAAGCTTTTCGAGGGTGTCCTGACCAACGAGACTCGCTGCCTCACCTGCGAAGCCGTCAGTTCGCGAGACGAGTGTTTCCTCGACCTCTCCATCGACATAGAGCACAACTCCTCCATCACCTCCTGCCTCCGCCAATTCAGCGCGAGCGAGACACTGCGGAGCCGCAACAAATTCTTTTGCGACACCTGCTCCGGGCTACAAGAGGCCGAGAAGAGAATGAAGATTCGTAAGCTGCCCGCGGTGCTTGCACTGCATATGAAACGCTTCAAGTACGAGGAGTCGAAGCAGCGCTTCGTAAAGCTGGCATATAGAGTGCTGTTCCCCTTTGAGCTACGCCTCTTCAACACAGCGGACGATGCAGAGGATCCGGATCGGCTGTACGAGCTGTTCGGTATCGTGGTGCACATAGGGGCCGGGCCACACCATGGGCATTATGTCTCCATCATCAAGGTGGGGGCCAAGTGGGCAATCTTCGACGATGAGGCTGTCCACATCATTGAACAGCTGGACATCAGCAAGTACTTTGGTGGCACGCCGGGAATGGGCAGCGCGTACGTGCTGTTCTACCAGGCGGTGGATCTTGACCGTGAAGCATTGGGCTTGCCAACGCTCGAGCCCTCAAGGGCGGCGTTGGAGGCAATGCGGGCTAAAATGATGGCACAGGCTGCCTCAGCGCCGCACGCCTACGCCAATGGCGTTTCGCCGCAGCAGCATGTCGTTCGATCTCCCACCGCAAGCGAGCACTCCTCGCCCAAGGGCCTGCACTTGCCCCTGTCCCGCAGCCCAGCAGACAGCGTCTCATCGTCTGGCCCGGGTGTGGAACAGCAACGATCCGGAAGCTCAACGACGAGTCGACCCTTGACTGCAAGCCCGCTGCCCACTACCAGTCCAGGTGCAGATACTCCCAGTGGCGGAGGCGGCTTCTTTTCGCGCTTCCGCAGCGAGAGTACGAGCATCAACAGCAGCGGTAACAACAACAGCTTGACGCAAGCTCTCGAAAGCAGTCGAGGCGCAGTAGATGCGGCTGTAGCTGGCAGCGGAGGCGGCAGCGGCAGCAGTGCGGGCGGTGCGATAGAAGGCGGTAGAGATAGAAAGGGCAGCCTCATCCAATCCTCTGGGCCTCCAGGCAGCAGCGGCGGTGGCGGCTGGCGCAGCCCATTCCGTTCTAGGCAGACGAAGCGTTCAGGCAGTGTCTCTGAGACAGGATCCGCCTTGGTTGGTCAAGCTCCTGGAGCGAACCCCTCCGCTTCTTCCTCGACCAATTGGCTAGGCAAGATGTCCGACTCAATGCACTCGGCGGACAGTCGGCAGCAGCATGCCAGTACCGCAAGACTGGCCAGTCCGACGAGGTCGAAGACGGAGCATGACATTGACAACGACGAGACGGGCTCGGCGTCAACCCACGGGTCTTCTGCCATTAGTCGGGGTGGCGTCAGGACGAGCACAGCCGCGGGCAAGATTACAAGATCTGAGAGATCGCCTTCCAGGCTGGGGCCGGGCTCCGCTGGAGCAGCAATGACGCCAGGTGCTTCGCCTCCAATGCCTGGTCCCTCGCCCGGGCAGAGCAATGGGCTTCTGTCAGCTGCGGCCGCAGCGCAGCCAGCAGCGACTTGTATGTCGCCCTCCTCCTCTCAGCAGCACAACTCGCCGTCAAATGGGGACGGGTCTGACCAAGCAGCAGCGACGGCAGCGACAGCGCCCTCACCGCCCAAGACCTCGGCACCGCAACCAGCACCATCAATGCAGTCTCCCTCATCTCCGAGTCATCTCGCCACCTCACCTCCAGCATCTGCCGCACCGCCGCCGACCACGACCGCCAGCCAAGAAGGCGCGACGCCCGAGACGTCGAACGTTGCGGCCGTCGAGAACGCGACACACCTTCCGCCGTCCCCAACCTCACAAGCCTATGTCCAAACAGGCGCCTTCGCCCCGGTCCTCGACCGCCCGTTGACAAAGAAGGAGCAACAGCGTATCGCGAAGGAGAGTCGAAGGATCAGCGCGACTTCCGGCTTCCCTGGCGCGGGTTTCGATGCGTCGGCAGGCGCAGGTGCAGCTCCAGCGGGAATGGTGTCGAGCATCTCCACCAAGGCTGCGGATGGAAGGATGGGCCTGGGCAAGGGCCTCCCCCCGCCGTCAGGAGAGTCGCCGGTCAAGCAGCCTTCAGGTCAGACGCCAAAGAGACGAAGCACATTGAGTCGAGCACTTGGGTTTGGAAAGAACAAGGGCTGAGGGCGAAGAGGAAAGGAAGGTTGCTCGCAATTACCTCAACTACCTCGTCTTGTTGTTCTTCAACTCGCGCTGACACACGCACGCACGCGTACTGCTAGAAATCCCCATCATCATTGTATCATCGCCACTTTCCCTGTGTGCTCACCAATCTGCACCAAGCGCCTCCCTCAGCCTTCCTCCTGCGCCTCTCGTCTTGAGCCACCCTTCAATCTTACTCATATCATTCCTCCAACCCCCACGCATAGCCTCCTTGCCTCCCACCTCCTCTGTACCCGTGATCTCCCTCATATCCTCAAAGGCGCGCGTGACGCCCTCCTCTCGCAGAGTCTCGCTGACCTTCTTGTGGCCAGAAGGGATATCGCCCCAAGAGGTGGACTTGATCGAGGACCAGTAGCTGTCGATTGTCTGCGTGGCCGCCAGCAGCGAGGTTGAGCTCGGCCTCGGTGTGGCTTGACCTTCTTCGACCGGCGAAGAAGGGGAGGGAAGCGGGCATTCCAACACCACCAAGCCCGGCTTGCCTGCCAGCACGAAGCCTGTCAGAGGCCAGGCCTGTGATGGTGAAGACGGATCGGGCTTATGACGCACCGCTTGAGCGTAGGAGACTAGGTCGTCACGCTTTTCTTTGGTGGATAGAGAAGGGAGATGATGCCAGGTTCGGAGGACGTACCGAGGCAGAGAGGCTTGCGCTCCAGAGGTGCTGAAGGGGCTGCTTTGCTTGCTTTCGTCTGCGCTGCTTGTGGCGGCGCTCATTGAGGGTGAGCTTAGCACCGCTTCAGAGAGATCTTCGACCGCAGCCATGACTCGCGAAGCGCCGTCCTCTTCCTCATCGTCGGCTTCGGCAGAGGCTTTTAATCGGCGGGACAGCTCGTCTTGGTCAGATCGGGAGAGCCACGTTGCTGTTCGTAATGAGAGACGGGGTCGTCTTGCTGTGTCGCCTTTGCTCGTACTGCTCTCTGCTTCTGCCCTTCGCAGGGGCAGCATCACGTCAAGTGTAAGCTTGCGCTCCTTGGCTTGCCTGGCTGCGTCGTCCCCCGCAAATGGGTCGACGACGATCGCAAAGGCGACGCTTGCTGGCAGGGAGTCTTTCACCGCCTGGGACTGCGCATCACCGAGCGTATTGACAGGAAGGGTGAGGTACTTGGCGAGTGATTGAATGGCATTCGAATTGACTTCGTCAATGATCAATTCTTCATCGCCGCTCCACATGGCGAAGAGGACTTCCAGCGTTTGGCTGTGCGCTGCTAGATCCTCGGGTGAGAGCAAGGGGCCCTTTGCGTTCGGGGAAGAAGCCATGATGTGCAATGTTGGATGGCTTTGCGGTTGCGGCTGTGAGTTGGTCGGCCTTCTATGCTCCTTGACTGCCCCGAATCTTGGTCTTCTTGGTGGCAGTTGCGTATCTGGCCGGCTGTCCGGGCAGGATGTTGATGCTTTGAATAGAACTCAACCTTCTTCCCAGATGACGCACAGGAGAATGTCGGAGAGCGGAGCGAGTCGAGCGGAGAAGCGAGTTGAGTTGAGCAAGCAAACACCGCCCGCTTCGCTGCTCAGACAATCCCTTTGCCAAGCCTCCTTTCCCCTGACTCGAAGCGATTTATCCTTTGCTACCCTCCTCACTAATTCGAGCAATCGCCTCGTCGTCGCCGCCATCGTTGCCCCTCTAATATCAGCAGCAACGCTACCACTCTTTCAACAAAGCGCTCGACTGCCCCACACTCATTACGATCACCAGCCAGCTCCTGTTCCAACTTCCCCACGGCGCCCCGTCACACGACCTAGACCCTCACCTGCATGGTCTTCCTCAAAAACCACCTGCGTGCGGTGCAAGACGAATACCAAGCCGCATATGGCTCTGGCAACGGCGATGACCAAGGTCACAGCCCCAATCGCCCATCGCTCTCTTCCTCCCACCGCCCCCTCGCGGCCAACAACGCCGCCAATCAGGGCGGCACCCGTCTAGTCAGCGCATACGACGTAACCCTCCTCGTCCGATCAAGAGACCCAGTAGCAGATGCCCACGACCCGGACTTGGAACGACATGACATTCCATCACACCATGTTCCATCGCTCGTTTCAGTAGCCACAAAGCGCATGAGGCAGCGCTCCCGCACCACCGAAGGCCGCAAGCGGGACAGAGCCAAAGCCAAAGCCATTCGAGCAGCCGAAGCGGTCAAGTCGAGCAGCGGACTACCACCACCCCTACGCAGGGCAGCAGGCAGCAAGCGCTTTGCACAACCAGCAGCATCTCAGCGAGACTTCTCCAGCTCCGCACTCCCTCTCCTCAGCTTCCAAAACCCATGGGACTCCTTCAAGCCCCCGACCCTTCTCAACGTCTGGTCCGGCCTGAAATGGGGTCTCCCCGAGGAATACGAGGAGGGAGGTCACTCAAAGTATCGCGGCTCAGGACGAAGGGCCAAAGAGGCTGTAGCCGAGTATCGGGCTGCGGAGGCTGAACTTGGCAAGGATTGGGCAGACGTACACGTTCAGACGCCCAATTGGGGATGGGTAGAGAGCGAGCGACAGACTTGGTTGGAGGGGCCGAATGTCGAGCGCGAAAAGAAAGAGGAGTTGGAAGGAATCGCAAATGGGCAGCCGGCTGCGGAAGAGAATTTTGGAAAGCGAAAGGAGTGGCAAGATCCCAGAGCGGAGGAGGCTATGGATCATGCGAGGGTGACCTGGCTTGGACACGCCTCGACGTTGCTGCAGCTCCCTCCTCTCGCCGATCCCGTCACTACCGCCTCCTCGAGCGTAGAGAATATTCCGGGCGATCAGGCGGGCGGAATCGACGATTCGCTCGATGAAGATCAAGCACGCCAGCTGATTCGTGGCGTATCAAATCTCGACGTCAATGCTCAAGCCAAGGCGGGAGAAAAGACGCCACAAAAGCGATCCATCGTCATCAAGGCGGACTCGCCTGGCAAGGCTGCGATTCGTCGTGAGAAGAGTCGCACGCAGCAGCAGGGAGAGAGGAGCCAGCCTCAGCATCAGGAGCGACTCGCACCCCCGCCAACCTCAGACGCACCTACGAACAGTAGCGCCGGCGGCGGCAGTGCCACTGGCAGTGCGAGGCCAACTCCCACGACGGAAGACGCATTCCCCGTGATCGATAACGTCCGAGATCGGTCCGTGAACCTCCTTTTTGACCCCATCTTCAGCAAGCGCTGCTCCCCCTCACAGAACATGGGCCCGGCTCGCTTCACCGAGATCCCCTGCTCCGTCGAGGACCTTCCGCCCATCGACATCATCTTGCTCTCGCACGATCACTACGACCACTCGGATGCGGAGTCACTCCGCAAGATCAGGAAGATCCGTGGCGATGCCGTGCACGTGTTCGTTGGACTGGGAAACAGGGAATGGCTCTGCTCTGCTGCGGGGTTCAAGAAGAGCCAGGTATCTGAGTTGGATTGGTGGGACGAGGCTGTCTTGACGGCGAGTGGGACCTCCCCGGCCAAGCAAGGGGACCCGGCCCGCTCGGCATTGAGGATCATCTGTACGCCGGCGCAGCATGGCAGCGGCCGAGTGCCAGGTGGGAAGGACTCGACACTTTGGTGCTCGTGGGTTGTAGAGCAGATTTCCCCGCAGGAGCCATCTGGCATCCAGCCGCCGTCCGAAGTCAAGGCCAAGGGTTCCATCCAAGCATCCAGCTCATCTCCTCCCGGCCCCCCTACGCCATCCCCCTCACCTTCCACCCGCAAAAGATGGCGCGCCTTCTTCGCGGGCGACACTGGTCTCCGCAGGCATGGCGAAAAAGCTACGAATCGCAGATCACCAGTCTGCCCCGCCTTTGAGGAAATTGCTCGCAAATTTGGCACTCCACACCTCTTCCTCCTACCCATCTCAATCGGCTCGTCACTCTCCTACCTTCGATCGAAGGACCCTTTCCCGCGCAGATACTCCCCGTTCCCTAGAGTGAGCGAGGCGCTCACTAGCTGCATTCACATGGACGCGGAGGATGCGGTGCAGATGATGGAAATCATGACTGGATATGCCGCCAAAGGGAAGGAGGATGGTGGAAGGGATGATGGGCTGGGAAAGAGTGGCGGTCCGCTTGCTTTGGCAGTGCATTTCGGGACCTTTGTCAGGAACGCGGAGCAAACCAAGGCGGACGTGAGGAATCTGAGGGCTGCGTGTCGTAGGCACGGAGTTGGCTTTGGGAGAACAAGGGAGGGGCGATTCGAGATGGCGTCCAAGGGTGGTGGCGATAATGGACAAAGCAGTGGAGGTACTTCAGCGGGGCAGCGTGGTGGTGGTACCTCGGGCGGTCGAACAATGTCCACGCTGACGACTACGGCGGGTACGGCTACGGGCTCTGGCTCTGCGGACACGGCCGTGCACACGAATGGCAGCGCAGACCCGGCGGCAGGCGGTGCATCCGAGAGGAAGGGCACGAAGACAGACATGGGCAAGGGGAAGTTCCTTGTCGCTGATCAGGGGGAGACCGTCTGGATCAAGATGGCAACAGATCTCGCGGAGGGTGCTGCAAAGAGCAAGGAAAAGGAGGAGACTAGCTAGATGACTGGCAGCCGACATAGACTGTAGACGGCAAGACGTACGAGCAGATACCCCATCCTCTGGTCTCCCCGCCCACATTTTCTCCTTTGAGATCGACTCGCTATTACCTTTTCATAGAAGCAATCAGTATCGCATATTCCCGTCACGCATCTCATCATTTGAATTTCGCTTCTTCCCTCGCGATGCTGAGCTCGCTCCCCCGCGTGCGTTCACTTCGGTCGAGCGTAGGTAAGACGGCGAGTGTGTAGCCGGGGCAGAGCGTGAGCCGGTGTCATTACGTGCTCGCTCGAGCTATGACCAATTCGGCTTGATCGAGGGTCCAGGACTCACGCTCACCGCTTTCACTTCTTCTGGGTCTCTCCGGCTTCTGGCCACATCCCCTCATTACTTCGAGACATGCGCAAGCGGCAACTTGATCACCACTATCTGCCTTATAGCGATGCCTTGACACCTCGGCTGCTCATTTCGTCGGCAAGCCCGGTGACCCAGGATCAAGAGGCCATGGGAATCACGGGAGAGATAGTGGTCGCATTGCTCTACCTTGCTCCTACTTGCCCGCCTCTGCCGAAGCCGTCCTGCCAGCCGCTTTCAGAACGACAGTCGAAGAGCAGAAATTGATGTCTTGGACGCTCGAGTGTCCAATATCGCTGAGAGGAGCGTGGGCCCGCTCGCTCGTGTTTTCCTCGCCGTCGGGCTTGTCTCCCGTCGCCCCCTGTGACCCACTGCTTTAATTGCCGTACTCAAAAGGAGCCCGCCGTTGCGCCGCCGCTGCTCCTGACCTCGTTCAAGCTTGGCACGTTGAGCGAGGGCAAAGCCCATCTGGCGGCCCGCTTATGCGCCCGAGCCCACTTCACCGCCTCCCGTCCATCCTGTGCAGCCGCCTGCCGCCTTCGCTTGAAATTCGCTCCAAGCCACGGATTGTGACTAGGCAGCACGCACGCTCAATAAGTCGCCGCGTTCGCGGGCCAGGCTCGAAATCTCCGGGTCAATCTCACAGGCGTTCCCACTCCCCTCCTTTCTCTTCTCAACATCAACTTCTCATCCCTTCATCACTCGTCGTCTGCCGCCGTCGTTAACCTCGCTCCTTTGACCGAGCCGGTCCTCATCGTCGTTGACATTGACAACGATGGAGAGGCATGGCAAGGGTGATCACGTCTACTCGCTGCCTAGCTCGCGGCATCGAACGTCGATGAGCGCGGGTAGCGCGTCGTCATCGTCGACTCAGCAACAACAAACCGCACCGCCACCAGCACCACGATACACAGCTGCCCACTGGCATATCCTATCGCTCAAGCGTACCACATCTGGCCCGCGATCAGTGCCAAACTCACCTTCGACTCAGCATCCGCCCTCCCTGTCCCCCCCTCCACCGACGTCCTTCCTTATCGTGACCCTGCTGCATATACCCACGCGAGTCATCTACGCCTGGCCGATTGCTCTCACGGGCAGCTCTGGCGGCAAATGCATGGTCACTCGGCCCTACGAGCCGGCACTGGGCGCAGAATCTTACAGCTCAGAACGAGTCCTTTCGGAGAGCGTCAAGATTCTCGCAGATGTGATCCAGGCATGGATCAAGACGTCGCCCATGAGGGAGTCGCTCCGTAGAAAAGAGAGCAAGCGCGAGAAGGGAGCAAGGAAGATAGGGGAGAGCGAGCAAGATGCCATCTGGCTCAATGAGGGTCTCGCCCTCGCCACACTTGACAGCACCACCAGGCAAGAGGCTATGCAGCGATCGCTCCTTGAGCATGGGGAGCCAACGACTCCACCGTCACGATCTCCCATCACCTCGCCCAGGCAGAGCATCTCGGTACCAGCGACCCATCGCACCCAGGACTCCATTGCGTCCACAATCTCTCAACGAAGCATCGCTAACACAAGCGCAAGCACGCCAGAGTCTATCACCCGGCCTCAGACGCCACGCATTGAGATCTCTGCGCCGGATTTCTTCGGCTCATCGGCGTCTACATCTGCGCCACCAGAAGTTCTCCAAGCCGCTATCGAGCGCGTTGGCCAGCAGCAGGATGCCGTCGAGGCCGAGATCAACCAATGGATGAGCAAAGCCACCCTCTCTGAGTTCACTCGCCCTCGCCCTCCCAGCACTCCAGGCTCGCCTACGGTCGGACGAGCAGGAGCTGCGGCATCCTCTCCTACATCTTCACCGATGTCGTCGCCATCTATGTCCCCCATGTCCTCACCGACGCCGGCCTCGGCCTCATCTGCTCCGCCCTCCCGCACCGCCAGTCCAGTCTACTTCAAGACTGGCTCCGCTCGCAAGACGGTCACCTTCTCCGAGCCTGCCGCATTACCCTCGGTCATGGCTCGTCCTTCTCCCTCGTATCTACCTGCCTTTGCCCCTCACGTGCAGCTGTCCCCGTGCGCCTCTGAGGAAGATCTTTTCTCGGAGGACACGGTATCAGGGCCAAGAGGTAAGGTGCCCAGCTCTCCGGCCAAATCGGTAGCTCCACTCTCAATGCCTCCTCCCATCATTGCTCCCACGCCCGTCTCCTCTCGTGGCCAGCAGGGACTCAACAATGCCGCGCCCATGGCTCGAACCACGTCAAACACCTCGACGAAGAGCTTGCCTTCATCCTCACCCACACTCTCACCCACCTCGCCGAGGACGTCGCATTCGCACTCTCGCTCTCGCAACTCTTCGAAGCTTTCGCAGGAGGTTTCGCCCTCTGAGCTCGCGGGCGTCCTCGACACCGGCGCCGCTTCGAGTAGCAGCGGCCGCTCCTCCAAGAGCACATCGCCGGTCAGCTCCTTCAGCGATTTGAGGCAGGCGCTACGATCGTCCTTCAAACCCAAAGGCTCCAAAGCAAAAGTCTCGCCCGTTTGAGGATCACACTTCCTCTTTCCCACTCAGCATAGACATTTTCCTTTAACTTGATCACCTTTCATCATCCGCCATCCCCTAGACAAGTCACGCTCGCTCTCCTGTGCATAGACTCGACCTAGATTCCGGCCTTTCATTCAACCACTCGTGTCACCTTTGCCTCTTTTCTTGCAATATCATGCTCCGAAGATGCCCTCTTGTGCGACGAGATTGATTGCGATGCGCTTCAACAATTGATTGACGGCCAACGTCGGCGTCGCCATCGTGATAAAGGCGCATCATTCAATGGCAGACAGCGAGATAGAGCCAATCGGCGGCGCCTTTCATGTCTGTTGTGAGTGAATGAGGCACAGCACCTCGGCCGAGGGCTTCCGCTTACGTTCCGCCCGCTCGAGGTCCGTCGTCTGGCTCGTCGAGGCCATCCTCATCGACGACGGACCTCCGCATCGCATCGCTACCATCCTCATCGATCACGATCAGCAACACGGCGCCAAAGCTTCTCAGCTATATCGTCTTTCAGTCAGTGGAACACTCGCAAAGGTGAGTACTCGTTGTGGGATGAACCAAGTTGCTAGAGAGGAGCAAGGCAGAGTCGCGTCGGCTCGTGTATGCTCGTTGTGCGTGCATACAACGACGCCGCAAAGTCGATCGCCCGCCTTCATCCACGGCTACAGATGGTCGCAATGACTACAAACGAGCCGTGAGGTCGTCGTCGTCAAGGGCAACACGGCAGTACCTTGGCCCGCCAAGACGGGAATTGCCCCGCTCTGCCCTGTCCCGTCTTGAGTCGCGCCTCTCTCTCCACCCGTCATCAATGCAACCTTCCTCTCATTCCCTTCCTTCACACCACCCACCCCGCTTCTTCAGACCCATCCGCCTCTTTGATCACTCCTCTACTTCCCCATCGCGAGACCCGCCTCCGCCGCTACCCACTTGTGGACCAACGGACACGCCTCACTAATACTCTCTTTCATCTCCAACCCCATGGCAGAGACGACGAAGCGCGATCGATCCACCTCTCCCGAACGAGTAGAGGCCGACCGACCGGAGTCGAAGCGACCAAAGGAGGAGACTACCGCGAAGATGGCAGACACAGAAGGCAACAAGGCGGCGGCGGCGTCAGAGGAGCAGAACGCAGTTGACCTTGACTCGGGCGCAAACGTCGATGACCACGCCGAATCCAAGCCCTCAACCTCAGTCAGCAACGGCGGCGCCGCTGCAGATGACGCTGGTGATACCAGCCAACCCATGAGTGGCGTCGAATCATCTGCCCAGTCTGGTGCCGCTGGAGGCGACTCGGAGCTGCAGCCGCAGAACATTTCGATGAAGGCTCTCATCGTTACGGGCGACGCCAGCATCATCATCGGCAAGCAGGGGAAGCACATCAATGAGATTCGTGACAAGAGTGGGGCCAGACTCACTATCAGCGAGTCCATCCCGGGCAACCCTGAGCGTATCATGACTGTGCAGGGTCAGCTGGACGCTGTGAGCAAGGCATTTGGACTCATCGTGCGCAGAATCAACGACGAGCCGTTCGACCAGGCATCCGTGCCAGGAAGCAGGGCTGTCACCATCCGCTTCATTGTCCCTCACACTCGCATGGGATCCGTCATTGGGAAGGGAGGCGCCAAGATCAAGGAGATTCAGGAGGCTAGTGGTGCGAGGTTGAATGCGGGCGAGCAGATGCTGCCGGGTAGCACTGAGGTGAGTGCGAGAGAGCGAGACAAGCAGCAACGACCCAATAATTAACAGATTGCTGACGCTCTTTCCTCTCCCCCGTCGTCTTCTCACAGCGAGTCTTGAGCATCTCTGGCGTCGCAGATGCAGTCCATATTGCCGTCTACTACGTAGGCACCATCCTCATCGAGCACCCCGAGCGCAATGCCAATCACCTCCCTTACCGCCCGAGTCCGGCAGGTTCCGGCCCCGCCGGCGTCCCCTTTGCAGGGCGAGGAGGCCCTGGCGGTCCTGGTGGCCCTGGTGCACCAGCATCAGCGTACGGTGGCTACGCGGGTGCAGCAGGCCCCAGCGGGTTCGGCGGCTCCCCTCCCCCACCCGGTGCCGGTGCTCCAGGAGGAAACATGCCCGCCAACTCACAAACCCAACAAATCTTCATCCCCAACGACCTCGTAGGCTGCATCATTGGCAAGGGCGGGTCGAAGATCAATGAGATTCGCCAAATGTCGGCGTCCCATATCAAGATCATGGAGCCCGGAGCTGGGGCCCTCGCGGGTGGTGGAGCAAATGAGAGGTTGGTGACGATTACGGGACCGCCTCAGAATATCCAGGTGGCAGTGCAGCTGCTCTACCAGAGGTTGGAGCAGGAGAAGATGAGGCTCGCTACGCAGGGAGGGGCTGGCTCACCCGCTGGAGGGGCCGGGAGCGCTGGTCCGGCTGGAATGTGATTCGGGGGAGAAACTGAAGAAGGCAGGAATTGGTCAAGAGAGAAATCCAGCAGAGGCGCATCACGTATGAGCAGGCGAAAGGGGGTTGCACGTAGACTGTGGTGCAGTACGATGCATCAGCCAGAGCCTCTGTTGCGAGCTGCGAGAGTAACCCAATGTACCGCGAACGATTGGTTGATCGAGAGATATCTACCCAGAATTTGAAGACAAGTTTTCGACCAGGAGACTGACGATCTTGAAAGCGTGAGCAGTAAGAATGAGATGCAGCGAGGGCGAGATGTTCCACTCGCAAAAGCGGCGCCGTGAATGCCTCGTACCTGTTGCCTCAGTCCGTTCCGTTCCGTTCGCCGCCCCCGGCCTGCGAGTGGGCAGGTTGTGATCGCCAATCGACGTCGCCTACCGTCCACCCACCAATCGTGTCTCCATCTCACTTCATCAAATATGGCAGAGGGCAACGTCGCATCGCTCGAGGAGTGCCAGGCCGCTCGTCTGCCTCTTGGCTGGAGGGACAACTGCTCTGCGTGAGTGTCGTGGATAGTGGGGTGAGCTGGCATTATGGGCAGGGACGTCGAGAGATGCAAAGAATGCGCAACAACTCGTCGGACCATATGTTCCAGCAGGCAATCGAGTTCGCGGACGCCTATAGGTCAAGAGCATCTTGCATCTCTTATCCCCTCTCGTAGTCTGCCTGTAGCGCAGCCAGAAAGCTGACCAGTCCGCCTTGTCCTTTGCTGGTCCCACAGGCTCGCCATCCCCCTCAACAAATGCAGGGCTAGGGAGCTCTACCTTCCCTGGAAGTGCGAGGATGAGCGCCACAGCTACGAGAAGTGCCAGTACGAGGAGTGAGTAGATGGTCTGCGCTCAGAGATCGCTGCCGTGGCATCGGCCGGCTGACTTACCTTGTGCCCGCTCCATCGCCCTCTTGCAGCTTCCTCCGCCGCCAGAAGGCTCTCTCTGCCCAGGTTATGGCCAAGAGGGACGACGAGGCTTTGTAGAGAGTCAAGGGGCATGGACAAGCCTTATTGTTAGGCTACGCTGTATGCCAGCTGCAACCTTGGCTTCGGAGATGAAGGCGAGCCAGTATCGCCGATCAATCTCAGCATCCTCTCATTCACCTAGCCAGCCGGCTACGACTGGGTTTGAGCAGTGTATGTGGCTGTGATTAATAATGGAGCGAGTGACTGCGCGAGAGCGCGCTTCAGGATAGATTGAGGGAGCTGTCGACGAGAAGAGCGCCAGGATCGACCATGCGACGACAAGACAGAGAGAACGCACTGAGCATTTACCACCTGATCTTCTCCCCTTCGCTTTCCCCAACAGCACGACGCAGATTCAGAGATGGAGGAGAGGGCCGACGTGAATCAGGGCGACAGAGAGACAGGAAGAGAAGAGCGTTATAGCAGGCGACCAGCGCCTTGGCAGGTTTACTGCGCTTGAGCAGTCATCGTCGTCGTCGTCATCGGGGCCAGAGCGTGTCTACTGGTGAGGCACAGGCCCGATCCAGCCCCACGAGATGTCCAAGATCCCCTTCTCCTTCGGTCCCAACTGATCAAAAGCCGCAGGACTCAGGTCGAGATGAACATCCTCGCAGCTACCACACTGGTCGGTAATCTCGACAGTGACAGCGACCTTGCCATTGGACACTTTGAGCTTGTGACCACAAACGATGTTGCCATTGGTGATGGTGCCGCCGAGCTTGTTCCAGAGGCCAATGGGCAAGGCGGCAACTAAGTCAGTCTCCTTCCTAGTCCAGCCGCAGGCGCCCATGCCAGGGCCCCAGAATGTCGCTTTGCCGTTGGTGACCACACCTGAGCAGCCGCTGAGGAGGTCGGAGCCCGACGACGACGACGACGAAGAAGAGGAAGACGACGACGAGGGGGAGGACGAGGACGAAGATGAAGACGAGGGGGAGGAGGAGCAGTTGGTAGAGGGCGGCGTTGTCGACGATGGCTCGTTCTTGGACGGGTTCGAGCTGCTACCGTCATTCACACAATTTTGCTGCGGATTAGCGGTCTCTGGGGTGGAGGAGGAGGAGGAGGAGTTGGTAGAGGGAGTCGTCGAAGATGGCTTGCTGATGGACGGGGTCGAGCTGCCATCGCCATTCGTGCCGTCCTGGTGCGGTTGAGCGGTCTCTGGGGTGGAAGAGGAAGAGGAGGAGTTGGTAGAGGGAGTCGTCGAAGATGGCTTACTGACGGAAGGGGTCGAGCTGCCATCGCCATTCGTACCGTCCTGGTGCGGTTGAGCGATCTCTGGGGTGGAAGAGGAGGAATTGGTGTAGGGCGTCGACGACGATGGCGGGCTGCCACCATCAGTCGTACCGTTCTGCGGCGGTTGAGCGGTCTCTGGGGAGGAGGACGATGGCGTCGAGGAGGACGACGAAGAAGGACCCGACGAGCCCAGGCCACTGTCATCATGATGGTGATGGTGATGCTTCTTCTTCTTAGGCTTGCACTTTTTGGACCCGGAGTCACGGGCCTTGAAGCCGTCAAAGCTCCCCGTACTGACGCGTTCGCCCGTGGTCTTTGGCGTCGTACTCGACTTCGAACCAGAGCGTGAAGGCTCAC
The DNA here is from genome assembly GCF_003144245.1 of Jaminaea rosea. Taxonomy (NCBI): domain Eukaryota; kingdom Fungi; phylum Basidiomycota; class Exobasidiomycetes; order Microstromatales; genus Jaminaea; species Jaminaea rosea. The sequence goes on along the minus strand of NW_020289976.1, from coordinate 1,055,401 downwards.
GAGTCTCGGCAATGGCGGAGGAGGAAGAGCTGCGGCTCTCGATCTGGCGTGCCGCTTCCTCATGCTGGCTCTGGGTAGCACGCTTGTGCTGCAAGTGCTTGCCGTGGCCACGAACCATGAAGTGCACGCTGCGCTGGCCGCGAGCATGGTGCTTGTACTGCGAGACGACGGCTTCCTCGCGCTCACGCAGAGCAGCGACGTCGTTGTTAAGTCGGGCTCCGTCCAGCGAAGCCATCGCGAGGGTGGAAAGAGCCAAGGTGGCGAGGACGAAGACGGGGCGCATGGCGTTTGTAGGTTGGTCGGGTGGACGATGGAAGGGGCGTAGCTAGCAGTGGGCCTTGACGCAGTCAAAAGGGTGAACGCTCAAGGATCAACCTCGAGAAGCGAGCAGTAAAGTTGGATGAGGAAGGAGAAGAGGGTAGGAAGCTCACCTCGCTCCTCTTTTATGCCATGCTGTCCCGCCCCTTGGCCCATCGCTTTCTCGTCGCCCTTGCTCTCATTCTCTCCTTCGATATCGATGCGGTAAGACTGACATATTGGCCGCCGCCATCGAAGAGGCATCGATCTCAAGAGCCGCCGCGGTCTTGAAGCGATTTAGAGGGGCTAGCGGCGGCAGGAGGTCGAGCGGAGGACGCAGATGAGTACGCGCATGCCATACAGGCAAGGTCAATCTTCAGTGAGCCCCTCGGCGGCAAAGCCAGGCAGTCTGAAATGTCCTTCTCGCGTCTTTACTGCCAGGTCGTCAGAGGCGCCTATGACTACGGATCAGACGTCGGTGACTACCTTCTGATGGAGGTGTCGAAGGCCGGATCTTGCGCCACGCCCTGCCGCACCGCCTTTGCGCCTCGCGCTCACCCGACATCGCAGCTGACTGATGATAGCTGAGCACGCCATTTAGGAGCCCGAGCAAAGCAAACGTCTGCATTGTCAATCTGTTCTGACAGCGATGACAGTCTGTGTCCTCCACGATCGCCATTGGTGGCCTGTCAAGGTTTGGCAATGGGTGAATGGCCGGTGGTTTTATTGAAGCCGCCGAAGGCTGCGCGTGATCGAGAGAGCGAGAGGTGCCGCCGGCGATCTTCTGATCTTCCCGACTTCACTTCACGACAAGACACCACGGTACAGCTCTCAAGTCGAGTTTGCGCAAGAGCAAGCCAGAAGAAAGACCGGCGAGAATCTTCAAGATCGCTCATCGTCATGGTCCTCTTCTTCGAATCGAGGGCTCTCGACCCGCCGGTCACGATCTATATGGGCATCGACAAATTTGAGAACGAGGATCTGCTCAAGTATGCTTTCGAGGAGGACGTGTGGTTCCACGTCAGTAGTTAGGCGAGGCTGAAGATAACACTCTCGACTGAATGACAGCTTCTGAATGCTTCTTCTCTGACAGGTTGACAAGCTATCCAGCGCACACGTCTACCTGCGCATGCCTCAGGGCATGACGTGGGAGGCCATACCGGCAGCCTTACTTGAGGATCTCGGGCAGCTGACCAAGGCAAACTCGATACAGGGGAACAAGGAGAAGAACACACAGTGAATAGAGTCATATGTAGCTGCCGGATCCGCAGAAAAGCTGACGCTTCTCACAGGATCATCTACACGCCTGCGGCCAATGTGATGAAGCGGGGCGACTTTGCCACGGGAACGGTGTCCTTTCATAGCCAGCACAAGGTCAAGCGCTATCTCGTCAAAGAGCGTGAAAATGCTATAGTCAATCGGCTCAACAAGACGAAGAAGACTGTTCAAGTCGATCATGAGGCTGTTAGACAAGATAGAGAAAGGCAGAAGGGACGTGAAAAGAAGGCAAAGGCTACGGAAGAGGTGAATTCGAAACGTAGAGCATGCCCGTTTCTTGTTGATCGTCGCTGACCTTGTCTTACAACCTAGCGTAACGCTCGTCTTGCAGAGGAGAGGCAGCGCGATGCCGACCGTAAAGCACGCGACTACTCAAGCTGTAAGTGGCCACGCCTACTCGCGAGCTACCGTAACGTGCACTCCGCTCATAGCTCTCTCGCGCCGTCACTTCTCACCCAGTGTATTCGAGCGAGGCAATTGAGGAGAGCAAGGCAGCCAAGCGGTACGAGAAGGATCGTGCAGCGCGAGCCAAGGCGGAAGCTAAGGCGGCCGGAGATACGGCGGCAGATGATGAGGAAGACGAGGGTGATGAGAGTGACGATAGCGCAGGATCATTCATGTAGCGACTGAGGCGACTTTGAACAACTCAGCATTGCCCGTGCGACACGCTCTCGCCTTTAAGTCACTGTAGAATCATACCACATGCCGGACAGCAGCCCCTTCACCTCGGTCACTGTCACGCCAATCGTAGCGCAAGTCCTGGACAGGATGGAGCTCAATCCCAAACTCTTCAACACCGTAACACTCGATGGCGTGAGCGACGCTACTGTCGACTGGTCATCCAAGCTACGCTTCATGGCCCCCATCGGCAGGCGCGTCAAAGGCGACATAGTCGAGTTCATTCAACCGTGGGCGAAGACGAAGCTGCCCGAGCTCGCAAGGATCGAGATCGTTGATGAGAAGGACGAGACGCTCCGCGTGAGAGGTGTCGTGCGGGCTACGGACATCTTGGGGCCGCGAGCGAGAGAGAATGAGCTGCTCCTTACGCGTGAGTCTGATGTGATTTACGCGGAGTCCTGTACGATGACCTGAACCTGGTGCTCAGCCTGCGTGCAAGATATCGGCGCTTTAGACATTATCAACCTCCTTGACCCCTCGTCTTACATCCTCCGGCGCGAGCATGATGAGAACATTGGTCCCTACTTTAGCCATCTTGGCCACGAATCGCCCTCCAAGCCCACAATCCTCACGCTCCACCAGTACGACTTCGTCTACCTGTTGCCCGACGAGCGACCTGGCCCATTCCTCATCTGCCGCATCGAGGCGCTGAAGCAGAAGTGCGAGCGTACCATTGCCCGCCTCCAGCCCTTCGCAAGTGACTCAAGTCACCGAATAAGACCGCGCGGACAAGCGTTCACCTGCGTGGACTTGCAGAAAGAAGCGGTGAACAAGTGCACCGTTGTGCTCGCCGAATGGGCAACACCGCCCGTCGAGGTTATCAAGGGACTCGTCACTATCTTCTGGGCAACTCGAGGCGACGTGCCAATGAATTGTTCGATCTGCGACAAGGACAGCGAGCTGCAACGCAACGCAGCCGCGGAAAGGCCGTCCCTCAAGAGTCTGGACCTCTGCTGCGGCGCAGGCGGTCTGTCACAGGGCTTGCACCTCGCTGCTGGACAGAGACCGCGCATCAAGAGTGAGCGGACGTGGCAACGGCCTTGATTGGGCTTGCTGACCTCCTTGATCCTACCCTATCTGCAGCCAAGTGGGCAGTAGAAACCGACACTGCAGCCTTGCAGACCCTTCTCAATGCCTTTGGCGCAGAAAGGCTCCGCGTCTACGAGTGCGACGTGGCCAATCTCCTGCCCGAGCTCCTTGAACTGCCCGCATCCCACCGACCCCGCCCAGACATCGTCACAGCCGGCACTCCCTGTCAAGGCTTCTCAGCAATGAACCGCAGACGAGATCCAGAGGACCCGCGCAACTTTCTGGTCTTCAGTGTGCTGAGCTATGTTGAGGTTCTACGCCCGTCGTATTTTGTGCTGGAGAATGTCGAGGGGATGATATCTCCAACAATGAGTGTGGGCAAGGAGCGACAGGGCTTTTTGAAGGTGCTGGTGATGACGCTGCTTGAGCTGGGATACGGTGTACGGGTGTCGCATGTCCAGGCTGCGAGGTGCGGTGCAGCCACGATGCGCGATCGCATCATTCTGATGGCTAGCAGAGAGGGGCTGCCACTGCCTCGCCATCCTACGGCGACAAATGTGCTACCTTCCACCACCATTGAGAAGGTAACTTTGGAGCCGACACCTGCGGCTCCTCGACAGTACCGCTGCTTCACCGACGAGGAGTTTGCAGAGGGTTGCGCACCCCATCCTGCCCTCACAGTTGCGTCTGCGTTGAGCGACCTGCCGATTTGGGACTGGCAAGACCCGCACTCCGCTATTCAGGAGACCCAGCAGGACCAGGAGCTTGCGAGGCGAAGAAAGCAAGGTATCCCCGTCTATGCCGGCGACTCGCAGCGCCCGCTCATTGGCCCACGCTTGCAATCGTACTCGTCGCCGCCGAAAAATGTCTTTCAAGCGCTGATGCGATGGGGCAGCGCCGGCCGTGTGACGCAGCACCAAACTCTCCGCTTCAGTTCTCTGGAAATCGAGCGCGTGGTGCAGCTACCCTTCAGACGAGGCGCTAATCATGAAAGCTGGGCGAGCGCGTACGTCGGCCGGCCGCACCTCACGCCTGGCCGACTCGAGTCGCAGAGCGCCTTTTCTCCCGCCGGTGGTAGCGCCGGCGGCGGATGGGGAGACGGCACGACGCCGATGGACAGGGCTGAACGGCTCCGCATCCGTGACGAGGTGCGTCGCGCTGACCGGTCGTACCGCAGAATCGAGGCGGACAAGCCCTGCCCTATGCTGTTCACGACTGCTGCGCCTGGAGCGTACAATGGGCCGTGCATACATCACAATGCTGCGCGAGCGCTAACTTTGCGCGAAAGGATGCGCGTGCAAGGCTTCCCTGACTCTGTGTCCTTCTACGGGACGCCGGATGAGGTGCAGCAGCAGGTCGGAAACGCGGTGCCGGTGCCCCTGGGTATGGCTATTGGGAGATGTCTCCTCGAGAGCTGGGACTCGCAAGGCAGTTCTGCTGGTGAGAAGAGCGAGCGTCGCGGCGAAAAGCGCAAGGCAGGGGCCATGTAGCGCGCATGAGTAGGCGACGGAACGACATGTGCTAGACTTTGATTGCATTCATCCACCCCATCTTCTCCTGCCCGGCCCTGTCGGTGGTGTGCTATAGTTCGTCGTCGATCTGCTGCTCGGCCCCGTCGACGGTGTGGCTGCGGCTGGGTACGGCCCTTGTCTCCTGTCCCACCGCGATGTGGTCGGCGTGGACGACGCGGCAGCATGAAGAGCAGGTGCTCTAGGCGGCGGACCAGGCGGTGGTGGGCGCGCTGATGGCCACCTTGAGTCCTCGCTGCTACGTGGCGCAGCCGGCGGCCTACCCGGCGGATCAGTACGAGGCCAGCGTGATCTCGGATCTGGCTCTGTCGCTGGCGGCGCCGCTCTAGCCCATCTCGCCTGCCTCTCCTCTCTTTCTAATCTCCTCTTCTCTGCTTCTTCTGCCGCCGCGGCCGCCGCAGCTGCTGCGGCCTCTTCCTCTTCTCTCTTACGCTTCTCTTCCTCTAACCTGGCTGCCGCTGCCGCTTGTTCCTCTTCCTCTAATCTTCGCTGCTCATGCAGCTTCTCTGAGCCCCACCATCGTTCCTCTTCTTCCTCCTTCCACGCCACCAAGTCATCCTCGTTGAGATCCGATGTCGTCTCCCAGAGCTCCTCAAACTGAATCTCGTGCACGTCGGCGAGGGTGGCGGTGAGGTCGCCCGCTAGAGTCGTTTCCACAGATGGGTCTGACACTGTTGTTGCTGACTCTGCATCGCCGGAACCGTCTTTGACTCGCTGTCGCTTTGTCGCCGAGTATGACGCAGCGGCGGACGACGGAGAAGCGCCACGACGCTTGCTATCTCGCGCAGCATCGACGTAGGACTTCGGTGGTAGGACCCAGAGCTTCTCACGGATTCGCTTGTGCCTTTCCCTATCCTCCTCTATCCTTCTCATGACCTCATCCTTCGTCAAAGTCAAGCCATTGCTTTCCGCCTCACCCGGGTCGTGATGCTCCTCTGCTGCCTTGCGTTTTCTCTCCTCAATCGTCTCGAGGAGCTCAGCTATGTGCTCCTGCGGGAAGAGGCGCTTGAGCCTCCACGAAGTGAGGACCTGGATCGTCACCGCTGAATTGAGTTTGATGCCCTGCCAGCTGTCTGAGGGCACTACAGCGTCAATGAGAGCAGGCAGGTCCCTTTGCGCCAAGGAGCGGAAGTTGGAGAGAAGCAGAGCTCGAGATGCGCTCTGGCTGTTGTGTGACGATGCATAGTCGGTGAAGAGGGCGTCGAGGAGGAAGAGGATGTTCAAGCGTGAAGAGAGACTGGCTTTGCCACACTCGGAGAGGAGGCAGTCCCAGATATCACCCGATGATTTGGCGGCATGGCGATCTGCGAAGGCTAGGACCTTATGGATCGACTGCTGCGAGGCGTTGAGGCGGCGCAGCAGCGACACAAAGTCGAGGCGCACTTGAAAGGTGTCCTCCATAGCCGCCGGCTATCCGGACAATGTGCTGATGCTGTATCAAGGAGTCTCGTTGCCTATGTTGATGCTGTTGTCATGAGGAATGTGGTGCTGAGGAAAGGCGCGGCAAGCAACGGACGGAAGAGCTGAAGAGGCGACGTCGCTGCTCAAATTGGCTCCTCGACGCGTGTTTCCGCACATCGAGACAATTCGGCGAAGGTGGCTGGCCTTGATGGCGACGAGAGCTGGCGAAGGGACACCATTACGCCAAGATAAGCAAGGACGGGGCTGGCGAGTCGACGGTATTGCTGCTTCGGAATGACGACTCTACTCAGTGGAATCACTCTCTCAGATAGGGGCTCTTTCATGGCCAGCACCGTCCTCAAACTTCGAAATGTTGCGATACTGATGGACGCCCCTCATGAGGGCCTGTAATGAAAATCCAGTCACGCGAAGGGCCTATGCGCTGCCTTCTAAGAAGAATGCAGTCTGCTTGATGGCCACAATGACATGACCTCTGTAGAGCTCAAAGCTGGGCGCCCGGCCAAACGCGTCGCGCCTCGCGCCCATTTGGTCCGTTTCGACACTCTGTCCGTCCAACACCGGACTTGACTTGCAACCTCATTCTCACCTTCGATCCGATCTAGTCCTTCATCCCTCAGCATCGCGCCATCATGGCCGCCGCAACAGCAGCATCAGCGTCCACTTTAGCATCATCGTCGTCCTCTACGAGAACACTACCACCGGCTATCCGCAGACTAGTGCTCCAGACCTTCACCAAGAAGTACTCGCTGCAGCTGCACGCATCTGCCCTCACTTTCATCGCTGCGACCCTCGACGAGCACGAGCTTCTTCACGTCACACCAGGCGACGATGAGCTTGAAGCGGCACAGAGAGAAGCCGTAGAGGTCCTCGCCAAAGGTTGCCTTGACCTCGGAGTGCTGGAAGAGGCAGGCGGAGGAGCCAGCAGCATCGTGACGGCCAAGCAGCTTCAGCACGTGTACTCGCAGCTCGTCGCTGATGGGCAGCAGGCCGGGTCTGGCTCGTCTACGGGTGTTGCTGCTGCAGTGCTCGATCCTGATATCAGCAGGACGCAGTATGAATCAATTCTGAATGAGGAGGGAGCTCCGGCCCCGGATCGATGGTTCGACGTCGTCGACTCCTTCGCCATGCCGAGGGTGCAGTGGGATTCGGTGGCCAAGACCTTTGTCAAGTGAGAAAAGCCACAGCTACCGGCATCCTAGCTCATCGGCCGCTAGACTTATCATTCTCTTCGCTCCCGCAGACTTCCGCAACAAGCCTCCATTCTGCCCCCACCCCTCTCCAAGCCCCTCGCAATCCGCAATCGTCTGCAAGCCCTACGTGCCTTGGTTCTACGCAACGAGAACTTCTGTCCCCCCTTGCCCGGCTCAATCCGAGCCCGCAGCAGCGACTCGTGGATGAAGCTGACCTCGACCTCAAACCTGTTGGGGAGACCCAATGGTCGCTTCCTCCTCTTCGGCGTTCTTACCACCACACCAGACGGCAGGTGGTGCCTGGAAGATGAGGACGGGCGGGTGGAGCTGGATATGTCCCAGGCGATTCCTGGCGAGGGGATCTTCACGCTCGGCGCTCTTGTACTCGTTGAGGGCCGATATTCAGATGAGGACGGCGAAAAGCTGCACGTTCACGCCATCGGCCACCCACCGAGCGAGCCCCGCGCTCGCGCACGCGAGATGTACGGACACATCGACTGGACAGGCAAGGGGGTCCTCTCACTCAAGGAAGAACAGTCCCTCTCCCACTCTCTGCAGCGGCATCACCGCGACTTGTCATTTATTGTCCTGTCGGACGTGCACTTGGACCTGCCTCGCACCTTTCACTCTCTCAAGGCGGTGCTGCGCGGTTACATTGATGCAGACTTCGTTCCCTTCTGTCTGGTCTTCTGTGGCAACTTCCTTTCGGAGGAGGGGAGAAGAAAGGCGGACGGAGGGCTGACCAAGTATCAGGAGGCGTTCAATGGCTTTGCTGACTTGTTGGCGTCTTTCCCGACTCTCTTTGCCACAAGTCACTTCCTCTTGGTCCCAGGGCCGTCAGACCCATTCGCCACGCCGCTCCTCCCGCGCAAGGCCCTGCCCTCGCTCATATCGGATCCCTTCCATGCTCGCCTGTCCAGCAAGCTCAACTTGTCAAGGACCAAGGTGCAGGAACGTGTTCACTTTGTCTCGAACCCGTGCAGAGTGCGCTTCTGGGGCAAGGACGTGGTCGTATTCAGGGATGATTTGCTAGAAAGGATGAGGAGAAACGGCGTGGCCGTGGGAGAGGGGAAGGAGATCAAGGAGGGCGGGATGAAGAAGTTTGTGAGTGCAGTCCGTTCACAGAAGCCGACCTTGACAAGGTCACGAAGCTAATATCCTCCCTTGTTTCCCGCCGCAGCTCGTCTCCACCCTCCTCGACCAGGCTCACCTCTCGCCGCTCAATCAACAGGCGCGTCCCGTCCTCTGGGAGCATGACCATACGCTCCGCCTCTACCCAATGCCCTCAGCTCTCATCCTGGCAGACTCGTCGGAACACTACGAGCTCACTTATGAGTCGTGCCACGTCTTTAATCCAGGCTCGTTCAACGCTGCCGCCGTCTCGACGTCCGCGGCGGCTATGGCGGGAGGGGATGACAGACTAGGGGTAAGTGGTGCGGGGTGGACGACGTATTACCCAGCGACGGGGAGGGGGGAGAGGAGTGAGCTGGCTAGAGCGTGAGAAAGGCGCAACACGCAGATCCGTGTGGCATCGGCTTTGTTCTTGCATTGAGATCTCTACTTGCCAAGCGCTCGTTGTACCTCGCGCCGGATCAAGCGTACAAGTGCATCGTCCTCGCCTGCAGCAGCTTGGCCATTTGGATCGTCTGATGCGCGCATCGCTGAGGATGCTGAGATTTCGATGGATCGGGAGACGTACTTGCCCACCATCTGCGTTCGTGTGTGAAGGTAGAGGACGATTGTCAGCGTAATTCACCCCATTCCCCTCTTCTCACCAACCCTCGCTCGCACTCACGTCAAGCTCGACGTTGACCGTCTCCCCCGCCTTCTTCTTGCTGAGCCCGATGACATCTTGCGTGTGGCTGATAAGCATGACGCTGAACTCGACAATCTCAGCCTGATTCGCTTGGCCTGCGGCTTCGTCCTTCTCGCCCTCGCTCGCGGGTAGCCTGCCGCCGGCCGGCGGACTGACATCGATAAGGGTGAGGGAGGCGCCATCGAGCGTGACGTATCCCTTTGGAATGATGTAAGGCGAAAGGGTCGAAGGAAGCGGCAGCGTACCCGGCGCGTGGTTGAGTCGCAGCGTGAGCGTCAACGCACTGCCATTGGGCACGACGGACCGCAGAGTGGCCGTCGTATCGACGTGTCCTTGAACAAAGTGCCCACCAAATCGCTTCTCCCCCTTCATTGCCCTCTCACAGTTGACCCTGTCCCCGATCTTGAGCTCGCCCAGGTTCGTCTTCTTGAGTGTCTCAGGCGCAGCGCCGATTTTGAAGCTATCCTTATCGAATTCTGTCACAGTGAGGCAAGCCCCATTGACTGCGATCGAGTCACCGATTGTGCAGTCGTCGAGGATTGGGCCTGCCTGTCCGATGGCGATGGAATAGCCGCCGCCACCTGAGGTCGAAGCGTCGAGCGGCTGTACGTCGGTAATTGTGCAGAGGAGCTCGACGAGACCTGTGAACATGGCGGGCGATGCTGGTGGTGAGGTGGAGAAGAAGAAGTAGCAGCGGACCGCTTACGGCTAGCCAGTCCGGTCCAAAAGTCGCCGTCCGTGCTGAGTTGCAAAGCGCGTGGATGCTCATGGGCTGGGCTGAGGCTGCAAGCGGTCAGAGGCAAGCGGCGGCTGGACCGACCAGAGAGACGTGGACCAAATTGCACTTTTGAACCTCCTTGGCGTTTGACCCCCTCACGCCCCATTTCACCATCTCCATCGAATCCACCCAACATAGCGTAGCAGAGGCGAGGTAGACGCTCGTGCTAGTAGATTGCGCTCTCATCCGCACCGCACAACATGCCCTTTCCCTACTCGGCATCCCCTCTGATGACTGCGTCTAAGCCATCACCGCCACCCACGCCGCACCGCAACGTCCCCTCTACCTCCTCCTCATCTCACGATGCAACTTGGTTCCAGTCATCATCAGCATCGCCCGCGACAAATGCTTCCAAAGGACTGATGGGCTGGCAGAGCTCGCCAGCAGTCCAATGGGGCTCGACTCCTTCGCTCTTGCCAGCCTCGGTGCAGTGGGGATCGAATACCTCATTCGGCGGGTCAGCATACGCATCTACCTCTCATCAACCACTTGAGTCACCATCGCACGTACTGTCGCCGCCCGACAAATTCCGCAAGTCGGAGAGCAAGCGAAAACGTTTCGAGGATGAGGACGAAGATGAAGAGATGGGCGGTCTCAGCATCAGGGGAAGCCCGTCGAGGGACCGAGACACACCAACTGCCGAGGGGCGCGCCATGGCTGGTCGCAGTCTGGTGCCCAAGAGGATCAGGGCTGGACCTGGGGCAGTGACGGGAGTCGATGTACCCGGAGGCTCTAGCTCCAGCTCAGGCTTGACGTCAGCATGGCACAAGGGCGATGACCTTCCCAGCGCTAACGCGACCTCATCAGCTACCCCAGCATCAGCCACCGCTTCATTCTCTCCGTCATCGAGCAACATCGACTTGGGCAAGCTCCTCACCTCCTTGGACAAGGCCAATCTCCTTTCTCTCCTCTCCTCCCTCCTCTCGCTCCGACCCGAACTCTCCTCGACCATTCACTCACTCCTACCCATTCCGACCCTCGAATCAGTGAATCAGTCCCTCGACGCCTACGAAAGCGACATCAAGCAGGCTCTTCCCTTTGGCTCCGGATCTGTACGCGCCGAGTACGCCTGGAATCGCCTCAGAAGCCCAGTGGCGGACATGGTTGCGGGCATTCAGGGATGGATGGAGTTCTTCCGCGCTAAGCAGGAAGAGACGAGTGCTCAGAATGAGGGCGTGCACCCCAGTACGATGTTCAGCTTGCTGCTGAGTATTACGATCAGGACGATCAAGATTCAGCGAGATTTGCTGCCGGCGGTCCCCTCTACGGCTCTGGGCATGTTCAGTGGCAGCGGCGAGCAAGCACGTACGGCGTGGTCATCGTCTTCTCCCTCGACCTTCCTCAGCGCTCTGCCCGCTTCGCTTTCCTCCCCTCACTCGCCAAACCTCATCGTCACCACACTGCTTCCTCTACTTCTTGGCGCGTGGGACGCTCTCCTCGGCCGCATCTCCCACGACATTAACGTAGAGAGTAAGATGCTCGGGCGAGAGGTCGTCGTGTCGTGGTTCAGGGGGATCGAGCAGTTACTGGCCGAGTGCGAAGCGAGCAAGCAGCAGCAGCAGCAGCAGCATGGTGACAGGTCGGCGGGAGCCGCAGAGCAGGGATCATCGGAGGGGGCCGAAGCCTTGCGGGCCATTCAGGGTAGTGTTCAGAAGTTGGGCACACAGCTCAAGAGCGAGATTGGGTGGACCATCGGGCTCTACTGATGCGTTGTCGCGTTAGATGCTGGTCAGCTCCTCTTCGGCGGGCCGGCTGCAGACTCTCCCTCTTTCCATTTCCGGCCTTTCGCTCTCTCTCTATATGAACATCGCGAGGCCCACGTGCCGCCTTATACCCCCCACGCTACCATCTACTACATCAATGCGAGTTTCTTCTGATCCTTTGTCTGTTTATTTGGATTGCTCCCTGCTTGGGGCCACGGTCACAGCGGGTGGACAGGGCCGATCTAAGAGCGCAAGAAGGTCACGAGGTCTTCCACGCCAAGGAGCTGCGCGTTGCTTACTATCCTCAGACTGACCCGCAAGTCGCCTCTTGACGAGAGCTCAACCGCACGACGACCACGCCTTTGTCCTTGTCCCGCTAACGAAGTGTTAATTGAAGGTCGCCTATTGAATGAGGGAAGCCTGGAAAAAGGAGGCCCCTCGCCGCCGTGTTTCCCAGCCTCAGCCCAGTTCCCTCTTTCTTCTCTCGGTCAATTTCGCCCTGCTGGTCCCGAAGTCGGACGACGTCTTGCTGCATGAGAAGAGCCAGTCGAGATGTGCGGGGGTGGCTCGAGCGTGCGGCGGATAGGCCGTGTGGCAGGCGAGTTGGGCGGCATTCGATCCTTGCTCGCGAGCCCGTCGAAGGCACCAAGGGGCTTTTGCTCCGCTCGCTGGCTTGCCTTCGAGCCAGCCACTCTCTGTTACTCCTGTTGCACTCGCCATCAGCATTACTCCTGTGCCCCTCTTTAGAAGAGCTCGATTGTCATCACGAGCTCGCATCTCCATACAGTCAGACTTTCGTCACTCTTTCATTCGTCTCTCATCTTCAAATCACTCCCTCACCTCACATCCCACGACGCGCGCGGATTGCCGCGACCCGACACTCCCTCACTCAAGGCTCTCGGACGGCTCTGAAGTGCAACGCCTTGGTCTTTGGCTTTGCACTATTTTGCGGGCCGCCAACAGCAATCTCGTCTGGCCATCTCATACCGCAATTAGCTTTGCCCACCCGCTCGCCCTCTCCCTCGCTCCTTCCCCCCGCGCCCTCGTTCGATCACCCTCCCTCGCTCATCGCAATTGTCTCTCTTTCGGCCCGTGTCCCGTCGTAGATCGAGATGCGCTTCTCCCTTCTCGCACTGCCTTCGGGCTTGAGCGCTTTGGCCGCTCTTGTCCTCCTGACCTCGTCGCCATCCCCCGTCAACGCCGGACTCAAGCATTCCGACAACATCGTCTTTCAGCAACTCGCTGACTTGACTCGACCTGACTCGCTCAAGCATCACCCTGGTCAGCCCTTTGGTTCCATCGAGCAAAGCAGTCAGGATCTGCCGCCTCAGGTGCAGGGCGTCGATTGGAAGGTGACCAAGACGCAGTTCGTGGGTCGCCAGCCGCCTGGCTCTGTCAATAGGCAATATCAGGGCAATAGCCTACCTCTCGCTGGACTCGCACCCATCTTCTCTAACGGTCAGACTGAGCAGGAGGTGAGCACGAGTGGGCGTGCCATGATGCTCGCTACCAAAGACTAATTTGCTCCTCTTGCTCACCTCATCTCGCCCGTCAGGCCAACATCGGTGGAGCCCTTGACAAGCTACGCAAGCAAGTCATGAAGGCCATCAACAGCTTCCAACAAGCACTCGAGGGCAAGAAGGAGGCCGGCAAGGGCACCTTCACCCCCATCGCACCTCCTAGTCTTCCCCTCGCCGTCAAGGGCCCCTACATCAGCGCTTGGCTCCCCACAGGCGGCAACCTCAACGCCACGCCTCCCAACGCGGCAGGCAATGGCGGCCTCCTCGCTGGTCAAGACCCCGCCTTCTGGACCACCGGCTACGGCGCCAATGGTGACTACCGTCTGGGATGGCACGGACTCATTCGCGTAGACAACACGACTTACCAATGGATGGGCAACGCCTTTGGCACCACCATTGCCAAAGGTCCCAATGCCGAGCAGCTCTCTGCAGAGTACACGGCGACGCGCACCATCTTCAAGTTCAATGCCAACGGAGTCCTCTTCACGGTTACCTTCATGACGCCCGTCTGGCCCAACGACCTCGTCCGCCAGTCGATTCCGCTCAGCTACTTGCACGTCGAAATCGACAGCAAGTCGGCGCAAAACCACTACGTGCAGCTCTACGCCGATATTGATGAGAGGTGGGTCACGGCTCACGTTGAGGAGTTCGAGACGTACCCGTATCACCAGGAGTTCAAAGACTTGAAGGGCGTAGCGCGCTACTATCTCTCGCGCGACAAGCCCCAGGTCTACACCGAGTTCAGGCAGCGCGCCGAGTGGGGGCAGGTGACTTGGGCCGCTAGGGACAGGCCTGCCATCTACGCTCGAAACAACAACAACGTTGTCACACAGAAGGAGTTCCTCGACACGGGAATCCTCACCAATACCCGCGACCGAGTTGCAGGTGACAACAATGCCTTTGCCTACGCCGTCGACTTCGACAGCCATCAGGGCAACTGGGACGCCCTCTTCGCCATTGGTCAGTTCCGCGACCCCTACGTCAACTACATTCGCGCCAAAAACCCGGGCACGAACAGCACGAGCAGTTACCAAGAGGACCGCTACGGGCTGTGGGCGGCCAACTTCACCATGGACGAGGCCACGACCTTCTTCATTGACGACTTTGAGAACGCTCAGAAGCAATGCATCAAGCTCGATGAGCAGGTTGCGAGCGACTCCAAGGCCGTCGTCGGAGGTGGAGACACGGGCGATCACTATGCTGCGATCACGACCCTCTCTGTTCGCCAGTCGCTCGCTACGCTTGAGCTCACCATCTCCAAGGACAAGAAGGGCAACTATAACGCCAATGACACGCTCATCTTCCTCAAGGAGATCAGTAGTAACGGTGACATGTCGACGGTCGACGTCTTCTTCCCGCAGTTCCCTCTCCTCACATACCTCAACCCAGAGTTCCTCCGCTTGGTCATGCTGCCCATCTTCGAGTACACCGAGAGCGGCCTGTACCCGAACAAGTGGTGTGTGCACGACCTCGGCGTCTACCCCAATGCATTCGGGCACAACGACGGTAATGATGAGCCCATGCAGGTCGAGGAGAGTGGCAACATGTGAGTGCAAGCTGAACAGCGCAGGGGGAGCAGTGGCTCGGTGACTGACGAACCTCTTGGTCTCCTGCTCCTCTGTCAGGATTCTCATGACGCTGCACTGGGCTCAACTCGTGGGCAAAAAGGTGGCCGTCCCCTTCCTCCGCAAGCACTACCGCATCATGCGCCAATGGGCCGAGTTCCTCATCGAGGACTCGCTCATCCCCTCCTCCCAGCTCTCGACGGACGACTTCGCTGGTGTGCTCGCCAACCAGACCAACCTCGCCATCAAAGGCATCGAGGGCATTGCCGCCATGGGCGTGATCGCGGAGTGGATCGGCGAGACGAAGAATGCGACCAACTACCGCAACATTTCGACGGAGTACGTTAAGAAATGGCAAAAGCTCGCCGTAGACAAGAAGAAGACGCACCTTAAGCTCGCTTACCAGGACGACAAGTCGTGGGGCACGCTCTACAACTTGATTGGTGATCGCATCCTCAACTTGCAGCTGGTGCCCAAGTCGGTGTACGACCTGCAGGACAAGTACTACCCAACCGTGGCACAGAAGTACGGCGTCCCTCTCGACTCGCGCCACAACTGGACCAAGTCTGACTGGGAGATGTGGGCCTCTAGCATTGCCACCTCAGACAAGACGCGCAACCTCTTCATCGACCGGCTGTTCAATTTCTACTCGGACGCACAGACTGACGCCCCCATGACGGACCTGTACGAGTCGACTACGGGCGACTTCCCCAAGCAGGTGAGTATAGGCGCAGCAAGATGTGCATGCGCTGCAGCTCCGTACTGACGGCCCTTCACGCTTCGCGCCATGAAATCAATCCAGCCATTCGACCCTTTGATCTACTTCATTGCTCGTCCAGTGGTCGGTGGTCATTTCATGCACCTGGCGATACAGAAGGCGGACAAGGCCAACAAGATCAGTTCGTCCAATCCCTACAAGTACGGGCCAAAGAGCAACGACGTACTCGGCGGCGGAGCCAACGTGACCGGGACCGACCTGGCGCTCAGTCAAGACGAACTCTTCAAGAAGGAGTCCGCCAAGCCCAAGCCCAACGACGCCGCTGTTCAAGCCAAGCTGAAGCACTGGGATGAGCACAAGAACGATGCTCCTCCGAGCTCTCCGCCTTCGAAGCAGAAGGTCTTGGACGCCCACAAGACGAAGCAGAGGGCCAGCCTCTCCCAGCAGCTCTTTAGCGTGCCGAGGAGCGGCGAAGACTGCGAAGGCGTGGCGTGCTGGGAGCCTTTGAAGGCTATGGGGTTCAAGAAGAAGCATAGCAAGGGGCCCGATGAGTAGAGTGGAGCCGCTGGCACGTCATCACCCGTGGACCACCTTCCGTCTCTTTGATTCTTCCCTCCCACTCGACTGCAGCTGGTTCGCAGCTAGAGGCTGAGATAGATCCACGATCTTCCTCTCGCTTTCCACTTCTTGATTCTCATGTATGATGCTCCTGTTTCTCGGTCTTCTCGATCTCACATCATCATCATCCTTTCTCTAATTCAATCGAATAATCTTGATCATCACCGTCGCGAGCTCGATGTTACCTCAGCGGCGAGTCATACAAATCAATCGCTGCAACTCATTAGCGCATTCAAGTCTAGCAAGCCACTACTCCTCTCCATTGGCCCGCTTCGCCCTGTCCCTGTCCCTCTCTCTCCTCTCCCTGGCGTTTGCCCTCTGCTCCCTTCCCACTCTCGCGGCTTGTTCAGCCTCCCTCTTTAGGTCCTCCTCATCACCGGCTTTGGCTAGACCCTTCGGTCCCTGACCCCATCGTCCCGCGCGCGGTCCCCAATCGGCAACCATTCCCCAGACGTGCACCGGCGAAATACGAGGGGGACCGCCTTCTTCATCGCGACTCGGAGGAGGGGCGGATCGTTCCCCTTCGTAGGCGACCTGCTGCGCCCCAGCGTCGGCATCCAGGTCGCGCGGGGGCGAGCGTCCAAAGGCAGTGCTGGGCATGTTGTGCGCTACGGGTCCACCTTTCATTGCTGATGGTCGACCACCTGAAGCGACGCTGGCGAGATCATCGTCGCGATACGCTGATGTCCTCCCTGGGAAAGTCGATGCCTCATACGACGCCTCGTCCGCAAAATCGGTCATGCCCGCCAAGGTTGGATGGGCCTCCCTCGACGAATGGCCAGTGGGGCCCGCACGGCTCGCAGAGCTGCCCGGGGCCTCTTCGCCCTCCCTCCCCTCACGCACCCCCCAAAGCATCAATTCGCTCTCCAGAAGAGGAGCCCATCTCTTCCTCCTTCGCCAGACCTCGTCGTTGCTCATCTCGTGTAGACGACTCACCGCCCTCGCGTAAGAGAATCGCTCGTCTGCGCCTGAGAATATGGCCAGGTCAGGGAATCCCACAACCACTTCTTCGCGGGCGCGAGCGGCTTCTTTGGCGAGACGACGGGCTTCTCTCTCCTGAGCAGCGGTGCGCTGTGGTGGCGCGGAGGAAGAGGAGGAGGCGGCTTCGGGTGACACCTCGTCCACGTAAGAGGAAATGTTGGGTCTGAACCCTTCCTCCACGTCCTGCCTTGCTTCGGAGAGGGTTTCGCTCTGAATCAGATCGGACGAGTCGAGATCGTAGTACTCTTCCTCTTCCTCCCGCCCGTCCCGCTGTGCTCTCCTAGCCGCGAGCTCTTCCTCTTCCGGGTACCCCTGCCCTGCCTTGGGAGTCAAGAAGGGGCTTCGCGCCCCTCGAGCGGACATGTCCACCACATCATCAGGCTCAGCCTGCCCCTGGCCCAGGCCCCTCCTACTCTGTCCCCCGGCAGTGCCTCGGGAACGGTTCTCCCTCCTCTCTCCCCTTGCATCGGGGAAGAAGAGCTCGTCCGGCTCACTGTCCGCCAGCACGAGTAGACGCGTCCCACCCTCGTATGCAGCGTCAATGAAAGTGATCCATCTTCTCGCAAGGTTCTTGTTGACCAGCAGCAATTGCGGCACGTCACGTACCACTATCTCCTCGAAGTGGGAGACGATGGTAAGGTAGTCGGCCGGGCCGAGTGGCGAGTCGCAGAGCTCATGGAAGGTGAAGATTGCGACGGAGGGCGAGGAGGAAGTGGGTGGGTAGGCGAGGGGGATGTGCAGGGGTCGGTTGTATACTTTGAGCGTGGTAGGAGTTGATTGACGATGGTCGATGAGCGCGTTGAGCCGCTGCTGGAAAGCCGACTCCTGGGAGCGGAGATAGTACGCTGTGCGTGCCAGTGAGTGGGAGCTTGCCGGACCTTCGTCGACCTTGGCTTTCGCCTTGTCCTCATCGAGCCCAAGGGAGGTCCAAAACTCGACTGCGCCCGGGGAACGACGGAAGTCGCGCTCGCTCTTCATCTCGTGGACGGGGCAGCGATTCTTGAGGGCTTCAAAGAATTGGACCAGTCTGGCGGCAGGGGCGAGGGGAGGGGACTGATGGTCAGCATACGGCCAGGAGAGTGCGGCTTCGCGCGGGCACTTACTGCTGCTGCTGCACGCCATTGTTGTAGAGGTCCTCCGGCAAGCGGTTCGACGACCCAACGACGACCCCACCAAGCATCCAGTACGCCTCCAGAGTGCGCTTGAGTAGGCCTGCCGAGGCAATGTCGACCAGCTGCACCTCGTCGAAGAGCATCACGGGCCCGTAGTTGAGGAACATTTGGGCCGCCGCATGCAATGGCAGTGTCGTGGTGCTGGCTGTAGCCACATTAGCCGTGGCCTCTGCATACATGCGCTCTTGCTCCTCGAGATGAGCTTGAGCCCCATCTGAGTCAGAGAGGGAGTCTGGGCGAAAGAAGGGCATGCCTTGCAGTACGCGCCTCCAACCTGATCCTTTGCCGTCTGGGCGTAAGCCGTGCTCTCCTCCTCGTTTCCATACTACCCCGGTCCCGCGCGAGGGCAGGACAGTGTTTCTCCTGGGCCCACTGGACACATGCTGACCCCACTCGAGGTCCTTTTCACTTGTGGCTTGCGGTGTTGGAGGAGCTCCTCCCCTCAATGCCTGCCTGCGCTTCTCTGCCTCTACCCAAATGATGCGGTAGATGGTAAGGAGGAGGTGATGATAGTGCCTACGGAATTTTCCTCTCGTGGGGAGCGAGTCGAACCAGATGTCCAACACCATCGACTTGCCTGTACCTGGTGGACCGGTGATGAGAAGCCCACGAGGAGTGTCGAGGTCGGCGAGCGTTTGTTGCGTGGTGAGATAGCGCACGAGCTGTTGCTGCTGCTGTTGCTGCTGTTGCTGGGCAGTCCCACTCGCTGATGTCTCTCCCTGGGAGTCAGTGAGTGAGCGTCCCTGCCCGCCGTTGAGGATTCCCAGCAAGTGAGCAGGCGGTGTATAGTCTTGCAGTCTTCTTGATAAGTTGCGGAGCTTGACCAATGCTTTGACCTGCTCTTGATCCTCATCGAGCTCGCCCCTAGCTACTTTTGCTTGATAGATTGCCAATGGATCGGTGATCTGCAGCTCGTTGGCTGACTCTGCTGAGGGCCAGCTTCGAGTCCCGTGATGCAGCGCATAGCGTGGTGATGTCGCTCGCAAGTAGACGAGTCGGCGAGCTTGAGTGGGTATCATGGTGATAGGCTGGGGATCAAAGGAAAAGGAGTGCGAGTATCACTTTCCCCGCACGCAATGCCTTGGAGGAGCATTGCTGAGGCCATCAAGTCATGCACGTCGGACTGACGTCGCCTCCACTCCTCGGGCGGACCACGACGACGGCAGAGACGCGGCTTCAACTTTTTCCGACTTCTTCTCAACCTCGAGGCCCAATCAAGAGAGCAGGCTACCTAGCAAAGAGGGCAAAGATGCTACAAAGGGCGTCAGCAAGACATGCGGCGACTTCAAGCAGGCAGCTGTCCATTGCTGTGTCCCTCAGGGCATGTCCCGCCGGTATGGCCAGGTCCGCTCAAAGCCTTGGACCGCGCATGACGATGACCAAGACTCTTCAACCACGATCCCCTGCTATGCGCCGCTGCTTCTCCTCCTCCGCACCGCTACTCTCAACACCACACGAGGTCCCTCTCTCCGCCATTCGCAACATCTCCGCTTGGGGACACATAGATGCAGGCAAGACTACACTCACCGAACGTCTCCTCTACCACACAGGCGGGCAAGCCAGTGCACCTGACTCGGTCCACTCTGCAGCCAATTCAGCATTGCCGGGCGACGTCGATTCCGGATCGACGGTCACCGACTACCTTGAGCAAGAAAGAGAAAGAGGCATCACAATACAAAGTGCAGCCGTCGGCCCACTATGGTGGAAATCGCAGAGCAGCAAGGATAACCCTTCGGCAGCTATCACCCTTGTTGACACGCCAGGCCATATCGACTTTACCATCGAAGTCGAGCGCGCCCTCCGTGTCGCCGATGGGTGCATCGTAGTGATGGATAGCGTAGAGGGAGTCGAGGCCCAGACGGAAGGCAACTGGAAGATCGGCAGCCGATATGGGATCAAGTCGAATGTCCTCTTCTTGAACAAGCTCGACAGGCCCGGAGCATCTATTGCGAGATGCTTGCGGTCATTTGTTCAGCGGGGTCTTCACGCAAGACCATTGCTACTGCAGCTGCCCATCTTGCCGTCGGGATCAGGAGGAACAGAAATTGACGGCGGTATAGCTGGAGTCATCGACCTTCTCACCAAGGAAGAGCTGCGCTTCGAAGGCAGAGCGGGCGAGCAGGTAGTCCGCACTCCTTCTTCATCACCAGAGATAGGGCCCGCCCGTCACTCATTGATCGAGTCCCTCGCTTCCCTCGACGAGGTCCTCATGGAAGAGCTCTTCAGCATCGAGTCGGACGATCCTCACCAGAGCATCTCAGCCCAATCCCTGCGTCAAAGCATCCGTCGACTCACGATCGCCGGCAAGATTGTCCCTACCCTCCTCGGCTCGGCAGCCAAGCATGTCGGGGTACAGCCTGTACTGGACGCTGTGGTCGATTACTTGCCCTCGCCGGGCGAAGCGGGCGATGTACGTGATGAGCTAGGGATGGGCAAGGGCACAGTCCATGGTACGAGTGAGCGCGCCCGTGAGGTCGGGCGAGGAGGATCGCGCAAGCCCAAGGTACAGGGCAAGGCTACTCCACCGTCCAAAGAGGCGAGCGAGAAGAAGGAAAGCGCTGCAGCCGCTTCAGACGGGCCTCGTCTGACAGGCGAAGACGATGCGGTCGCCGCAGCCGAAGACGCCAACCGTGTCTCGATCAACGTACAAGACCCGACCCTCTCCTGCCTGGCATTTAAAGTCGTCTGGGACAAGCGTCGGGGGCCAATGACATTCGTGCGGGTCTACTCGGGCACGCTGAGTCGTACTACCACGCTCTTCAATACCTCCACGGGCACGAGGGAACGACTCAGTCGCCTCCTCTTGCCTTTCGGGTCTACGTATACCGAAGTAGAGAAGCTTGGCGGGGGACAAGTGGGCGTCCTGCTCGGCCTCAAGGACACAAGAACGGGTGACACGCTCGTTGACGCTAGGCCTGCAGGAGGCAAAGCGGCTACAATGGATCCTACGCTCCGCCTGCGACCGGTGGACGTCCCCCCACCAGTATTCAGCGTAAGCGTCGATGCCCACTCCAAATCCGACGAAGAAGCTGTGAACGAAGCGCTAGCCATGCTAGTCCGTACCGACCCCTCCCTCCGACTCGATTCTGGATCGGGGGACGACGCAGGCGGAGGGTCAGCTTTCGGTGCCGCAGGCACCAATCAGACCATCCTGAGCGGCATGGGCGAGCTTCACCTGGATATCGCAAAAGATAGGCTGAAAAATGAGTTCGGGGTGAAAGCGCGCATCGGTGGAGTCAGAGTCGCTTTCAGAGAGACGGTCGACGAGCAGCTGCGCGGCGTCAATGCAGAGCCTCATGTCGTAGAGGACGTTCTGGAGCGCGATATGGGCGGTAAGCGGGTCAAGGCAGGGGCTCGCGTGACCGTGCAGGCCCTGGCAGAGAACGAGGAAGGAGACCCCGCCTACGGAGATAATATCGTTGAGGTTCGCCTGGGTGGCGAAGAGGGCCAGAAGGGCAACATTGAATCTCGCTCCGAGGCCAAGAGTCGTACAGCTCGAGGCAATAAGGGTGATCCCGCATCTGGCGTGTCAAACCTCAATGCTGAGCAGAGGCAGGCTCGTCGGGAGGGAAGCAAGGGAGCCACTCCTGCCGGATCAGACGAGACCGGTACCGTAGGCATCGACGCAGACTCTCTGCGGCGCTCTGTTCTTTCGGGGGTGACGGCTTGCCTCTCGCGCGGCCCTCTGGCTTCACAGCCCTTGACGAAGCTGCACATTCGTGTCACCGATGTGCAGACCTTTGGACCCGAGCAGAGTCCCCCTCGCGCGGTGGGCGCGATCATCCAGAGCCTTGTGCGCCGTGCGGTGCGTGAGGCAGGGGCACGCATTGCGGAGCCTGTCATGCGGGTGAGGATCGAGACGGAGGAGGGACATATGGGGCGAGTGGTGAGCGATGTCACGACCGATCAAGGCGGGGATATCGTTGAGGTGGAGCATGAAGGGGCAGCGCAGGAGGGGACGGAAAGGAGGCCGGTGGATGTGTATCTTCCACCGGAGTCGCAAGGAGAAGGTGGAGAGGCAGAGGGAGCCATTCCTGGCGCGAGACAGAAGACGACCATTGTCGCTCTCGTTCCGCTGACGAAGCTCGTCTCCTACTCATCGCGCCTCCGAGCTTTGACGGCGGGCACAGGCACCTTTACTATGCGCCTCGAGGGGTTCAGAAAGGTGAGCGATGAGCGGCAAAAGCAGATCTTGGAGGAGCTGGGACGCGTTTGAGCAAGAACATATGCACGGCGTAGAATGTCATTGTACTCAGCGCTCTTTACGATCATCTATGTACTGGTATCAGCTCCTCGAGTAATGAAGCGGGCCACTTGGTCTGGCCTGAAGCTTCTCGCTCGTCTTGCTGGGCTTTCAGGCTTTCCAGCGTGGTAAGGAGGTCCTTCCACGCCCGATGCTGCACGCGCATGGAACTGAGGGAGAGATCCTCGCTTTCCTCGCCCTCGGTGCCGTTTGCCGCCTTGTCGCCATCTGACTTCGATGTGGGTTGCTGAGGCTGCTGCAGATCGGCGAGGTGAGCTGGCATGGCTGCTCGGCCAGCTCTGGCTGCGTTGGATCCTCCGCCGGCAACGAGAGCGTGTGAGGCGGTCAGGACAGGAGGATGTTGGGCGAGAACGAGGAAGCGAATGGCTTTGCGAAGGGTGAGTTGAATGTCCTGTCGAGCGCGAGAATGTCAGACCATACGTCCATAGGCATACTGTAATTTCGCCCTGCCAATGGACTCACATGAACGCTGGCAAGCCAATCCTGAAGCAGGTCCTCATAGTCACTCATGGCGATTGGCTCTTGCTCCTCCCCGTCGTGATTCGCACTCTGCGCTGTTGCTTCCTGAGATTTGTCAATAAGCGATGCGAGAGCATCTGCCATTTGGGTGAGGAGGAGGGCGAGGCGCTGCGAGGAGATCGATCTTGTCAGAAAGGATGGCAGCTCAATCATTGATGCCTTGCCCGACTCACGCCATCCCCAGCTGCTAGTCTTTGCGCCAGCCTCTCGGCCTGATGCGCTTTGTCCTGCCTTGACGGGCCAGCTACAGCTGCTCCATTCTGCGGCTTGGCCTCTCCTTGAGCCTCCATTGTGAGTCCTTGGTGATGCGGATGAACGGATGGCAAGGAAAGAGTGCAGTCCGGTCGACGCACGGGCTTCTCTCTTTTGTTTTCGTGCCTTCGCGCCTGTGCAGCGACCAACACCTTTTCCTCTTCTCCTTAGCTCATCCCCACACTCGGGCTCGTCATCGTATGTCCCTCGACCTTGACTGGTCGCTCCTAGATGCGCAACTAGCCGACTCGCTCCTCGCAAAGCTCAATGCGTCCCTCAGCAAGGCCCCCCGTCCAGACTTCATCGGGCCCATCTCTCTGACGTCCCTCGACTTCGGGCAGGACCCGCCGGATGTGACGCTCACCCATCTGGGAGATGTGTGGAGAGAGCTCAGCGATGAGGCTACGGCGGCCGCCTCGCAGCAGCAGGCAGCTACCGAGACTACTGCGGTGAGGCATGTGGCTGCGCAGGCCTTTGAGGATGAGGCGGAGGATGACGAGGGAGACGTCATTGCGCCAGGGGAGCAGGGATACAGAGGCCAAGGGCCGCAGCCGATGCGCAAGAGATTGCAGCCTGGAGATCATCTCGCTAGGCTAGCAGAGCATTCCTTACCATTCACAGGGCCAGGTGTTGTCGGTCCCCGCCTGCAGACGTTCCGTCAGTACACGCCGAGCGATATCCAACAAGTCCATGGCGGTGCGGCTGGATCTATGGCGAGTTTCCCAGCATCGATACCGCAATGGGCCAATGGTGGTCCAGGATCAGCATCAGGCAGCGGTCTGACTACACCTGCTTGGGGAGCGGGATTAGGTACCCGTCCATGGCCACAGCGATCGCAAACGGGGAGCGGAGGTGTCGTCCCACCGAGTCCGTACTACAGTGGCATGCACACTCCCAATACGTCCGGGTACTTCGGTCATTGGCCCGGCGCATTACCACCAAATCATCAGCAACAGCAGCCATATCGACGTCCAACTTACTGGCGAGCATCTCAGAGCGGCCTGTCGGCAAGCAGGTCACCACCTGCCTGGGGTCCTTCGACTGGAGATCCTTCACCTGCCGATACGCCGGGAGGATCTAAAGGGCCGCAAGACCCTTCGTCGTCGTCGTCAACATCCCAACTACCCTCTATGCAAATGCAATTCTCCGTCGTCTGGTCGACCAACACGCTCAAGCTAGGCATCAATACTTCCCTCGTCATCAACCACCCAACACCCGCGTTCATGCAACTGCCACTCAGCGTGTCGGTCATTGGTTTGGGCGTGCAGGCGGGCGTGGTAGTGGCATTTGAGGAGGGAGACGAGGATAGAGGAACAATGAGAAGGGTCCATGTCTCCCTGGTAGAGGACGAGAGCGGCATTGGAACGGACGAGGGGAGTGATGATGTGGACGATGATGAGCTGGAGGGCGGATCGAGGCGTCGTGAGGGGACCAGTGATACCATCATCGCATCGGGTCAGGCGACGACAACAGCAGCGGCAGCTACATCAGCACGAGGGCTTCGCACGCCGCCGCAATACGGGTCACGGCGCACCAGTCACACCCAGCCTCCTCCGCCTATCCACCCACATCAACAGCGACCCCCAACAGTAGGTGAGCGTCTCCTCCCTCACGTCACGCTCGAGTCTTCGGTTGGACAAGTGGATAAGCATGGGCTGCGCAATGTGGGAAAGGTGGAGAAGTTTATCGTCGAGGTGCTCAGGAAGGCAGTGGAGGACGAGCTCGTCTGGCCCAACTTCTATACCATTGCGCTGCCTGCGAGTGCGCCGGCGGGGCCTAAGCGGGAGGAGAGGACGAGAAGACGGCCATCGTCGCCATCGTTGTCAAATGGGTCGCTCTAATATCATTACGCATAAAGTCGTGGTCAGAGATTGCGAGCTAGTGTGAAGGTCAAGATAGGCAAGCGGCGGAGCTCGACGCGTGAATGCAAATGGCCCATGCGGCGCCGGACAGACGTCGAGAGAGCAGCGAGACCAACTCTTCTCTGTCTACCTTCTTGTCCCATTCCCCTCTCTGTCATCGCACACGATAATGGCAACGAAAGCCTACTCCCTTTGGATCTACGATAGACACTGCACTTTGATCTATCACCATGACTGGACCGTTGCCTCCTCCCCTTCTTCCTCCACTCCCTCACCATCACGCCCGCTGCTCAATCCTGGCCCTGACCTCCTCCCCGGGGTGAGCAGGTGTGTCACGACGTCAAGTACAGCAGCGAGAGATGGGGCTAGCAGTGTGGGTCAGGGCTATCCAAATGGTGGATCATCGTCTTCAAGACCAAATTCGACCCCATCCGCTCCATCGGGCCAGCTCCCCCTCACCGAGCACGCCAAGCTCATCTATGGCCTCGTCTACTCGCTACGTAATATGCTCTCAAAGCTTTCCCCTTCCTCTGGCGATTCGAATCCATCACGGCAGCAATCACTGCCCTCAGCATTCAATACCTATACGACACCCACGTATTCCCTCTCCCACCTCCAAACGGCGAGCATGTACACCTTCGTCTTGCTGACTGACCCTGTTCAGCCTCCATCGCGCGGGCTTGGGGTGGCTCCTCCTCCTACGAGGCCTGCTTCTGCTCTACTAGGAGTGGGAGGAGGGTCAGACCCAATGAGCGGTGGAGCTCCTACTGGCGGGGGAATCCCTGGGTCTGGGGGCATGTCATTGCCAGGTGTGCTGAAGCAGATTGTCGGGGGACCGTGGTTAGAGTGGGTGGTTCGCAACCCCGCAACAACGGCTATGCTATCAGGATCAGGGCTGGGAGAGGGGCAACAGCAGCAGCAACTGGGGACGGGCGGATTGGAGTGGGAGGAGATGGACGATGTGGAGCTGGGAGAGGACGGAGATGGCCAGGCAGACGGAGTGACGGATGGCGAGGGAAGCGGGGTGAAGGGTAGCATTGCGAGGGCCACGAGGTCAAGAGGTGTGGACTCGGATGGTTTCAGGAGTGGAGTTGAGGCAGGTGAGTTGCTCCTCGAACTACATTGTGCGGACATTTCAGGCGCTCACGCCAATGACCCTCTCATCCTTCGCGCTCACAGTCCTCGCTCAGAACAAGCTCTCGACGGTATTTTGATGGATCTTCGTGATGCTCTTGCCATCATGGTCCAGGTAATGCCAAGTCATTGTGCAGCAGCGCTACCACTTCCATATACCGCGGCTCTTCCTGCACAGTCACGATCCCGTGCCTGACCAAGAAATCTATGACCACTAGGGCACAGTTGGGTTTGAACTCCCCCTTGCCCATCCGTTGCAACACCTCGTCCACCTCCATCAATCTGAAATCTTCTGCCTCCCCGTCCTCTGGCCTCAACCTCACGTCCGCTGGAAGGGGCAGATCGTACGTATACTCCACCTCGGGCTGCAAATAGCCCTCCGGCGTACGATACACATAGGTGATGACGCCCGTCTGGCGCAGGTGCTGACGAACTAGGTCGGCCGGCAAACCAGCCTCTTCCCAGCATTCTCGTACCATGCTTTCATACGGAGAGTCTCCCGATGTGATGCCGCCTGCGACGGAGTTGTCGAGGTAGGAGGGCCAGGTCGCCTTTGTGGGGGAGCGACGTGGGGTCCAAAGGCGAAGACCTTCTGTGCTGCCTGCATTGCCTGATTTTGATGCTGAGCTGCCGTCGACATAAGCTGTCATATGCACTCCAAACGTCGCGAGCCCAAATAAGGCGCACGCCGCCCGCTCCAGCTCAAATGCTCTCTCATTCGGCACTGTCTCCTTGTTCTCCCATGTGCGATAAGGGTAGGAAGGAGATGAGTAGATGCCATACATCTCGTCGCGCCAGCCGTCTAAAGCTGAGCTGAAAAGCCCCTCCTCATGCCATGCCCCTACAACGTCTGCTAGGGCTTTGCTCCGTTTCTCGAATGTATTCAGCCGGGCGTGCAGCCCTATGCGACTCCAACGCCCGTCGTGAACGAAGACTGTCGTCTCCGCATTGTCATTGCGAGCCTTGATTGCATCGAGGACATTGGCCGGGATGAAGCCGATCTGCGCTGTTGGCTTTGGGTCGAGGTGCAGGTGGAAGGGGACGTACTCGTCTGTCGTGGGTGACGAGAAGAGAGGGTGAGGGTGGTTGTGGCAAGTGAGGATGGTGGAGAGCAACGAGGCCGAAGACGCTTTCCCTTGAGAGGTGGACGAAGCGATCATCGCTAATGGCGAGGACGGCGAGCTGACTGGTGCTGCTGAAGAAGCTCGATGTCGCCGTCGATCTCAAACCTTGATTGCCATTTCTTCCGCTCGCGCTCAATCAGGCATGGCCCCTGCACCAGGCGAACTCCACTTGGCCAGTCAAATCGCCCGCCGGGACTCGAGATGCGCAGCAGCATCGATTACGTATTGAGACTGGTCGATTCAGGGTCCACGACTGAGATGAGCTGACCTTCAACTTCAGCTTCAACTTGACCTCCTCGACTGAGCTTCTCTTTCCTCCTCCCCTTCATCCGCTCTTCCCCCCCTCAATCCATCCACCATGCCCCTCCTCCCTCTAACAGCAGGGCTCAAAGCTCTTGCCCCGACAGTCGGCTTCATCTACGGAGTCCAGGCAGCCTGCGCATCAATCGCCGTGCCAAAGAAGACGGAAAAGTACTACGATCTCTGCGGATCACTGGGCTTCATCTCTGCTGTGGGCTTCTCCCTCTACTACCCTAGCTTGAAGGCCAAGTACTTGATGGGAAGCACGGCAGCCTTGCCTGCCATCACAGCCTTCGCTCCGCGCCAGCTTATCATGAGCGGATTAACTATGCTTTGGGCTGGTCGATTGGGAAGCTTCCTCTTTGCTGTGAGTATGCGCTGCAGCTCTCCATCGAACACACTGCTAATACTCAATGATCCTCCGCCCCATCCCACTCTGCGCCCCCGCAGCGTATCCAAAAGCACGGCGGCGACTCCCGTTTCGACGACATCAAGCCGAACCCTCTCAAGTTCTTCGGCGCATGGATGATGCAGGCAACCTGGATCACCCTGACCGCTCTCCCAGTCTGGCTAGTCAACACGACGCCTCGCGTCCTCCAACCCGGTCTCCGTCCCCTCGACTTCCTCGGCCTTACAGTCTGGGCCCTCGGCATGGGGCTCGAGGTCATCGCCGACCGCGAGAAGTCGGCCTGGCGCGAGGAGAAGTCTCAAGGAAAGCACAATGAGCAATTCATCTCCCGCGGCACCTGGAGCTGGACGCGTCACCCCAACTACTTTGGTGAAGTCTCCCTCTGGACGGGGCAGTACATCCTCTCCCTCTCTGCCCTCTCCGCTGCCGCTTCTACCACGGGCGCGGTCGTCTCCTCTGCTCCTTGGTACCCTTCGTGGATTACCTTTGCGGCAGCCGCATCGCCTGTGCTCGAGTACTGCTTGATTAGGTATATCTCCGGTGTGCCGATGTTGGAGAAGTCGATTGACAAGAAGTTGGGCGATGATCCTAAGTGGAAGAAGTACAAGGAGGAAACGCCCGCCTTCATTCCTTTCATCGGGCCCAAGAACTGATTGCGACGTGAAGAGAAGTCCAGGGTGGTCCTCAATAGGCCCGAAAGGGATCGATGACTATGCAAAGCATCTACGTTACCCTACTTTCTTGTTGCCGTTTGCTTTCTGACTAGCAGCTTTGCCGTTTGCTTTCTGACTAGCAGCTGTGAACCGCTCAACGTCGGTTGGCGTGATAAGCCAGCCGGCTAGGGGAGCGGCATCGGTGCTGTGTTGCGCGTCCCCAGCTTTCTCGCCATCACTCGCCTCTTCTTGCTGCTGATGAGCTCTCAGCCAAGCCTCAACCCTGTCCCAGGCCGCAGCCCCCTCACCATCGCTGCCCCTCATTCGACATTTGCGCTCACGGTAGGCGACCACGCCGGCGCCTTCGAGAGCTTCGAGCTCCTTGCCCTTGACAGCGGCGTATGTTTGCCGCTCGAGGTTTGTATCCACCAATCCGCAACGCTCGAGCAGCATGAGATAGTCGAGCTTGCAAAGCCGACTACGTGCCTTCTCCCTCAGCGGTCCGTCGCTCGGACTGCGTCTTAGCGAGCCTCCTTGCTTGATACCGCCTACGACGATCTCGATGTCTTTCGCTCTACCGTCCGTCGCGGAAGGCATGATCCACGAGCTGGACGTCCATGACGGGATGAGATCGGTAGTTGGAGGGTAGAGCGGGGCGAGGACTTCTTGTGAGTGGTCAAAGAGGCGATCACTTATGATGACTACTGGTGGTGGCTTGACGTCGACCGACTCAGCCTGGCATGCTGACATTCTCAGGCGCACATCGAGCCCTCTCTGTACCTCAGCCGCAATGAGGTCTTGGTGATCCCTGACTGGGCTGGAGACTACGAGAGCGTCGATCCCGATGGGGTCAATCCAGTGCGACAGAGCGGCGCCTTGCCAGCCGACCTGAGACCAGAAGAGGAGCTTGTCTGTACATGAATGAGAAATTGAAGGCAGAGAGTCCCATCGCCCAGGGACAGTGCGCAGCTCCGGAGGGGCCGTATTGTCCGCGAGTAGATTATGACGTCCTCGTACCACGCTGAGACTGGAGCCTGCGCTCGCATCTGGGGAAACGACTGCTGCTGTATCCTGACATTCGGCAGTGGCAGCCACGGCCAGCTTGTCCTGTTCTTGACGCCGGCGCATCAAAGAGGGCGAAGAGCATTCACCGCAAGGTAGCGTGGAAACGTACCACCAGCACTCGACATCTTTGCGCAATCCGACTCGCCCGGTCTGCTCGTCCCGCTGAAGTAGCAGGGGTAAGCCATCAATCTCCGTCAGGCTTAACTTCCTCGCAGTACTCTCGGCCGCGATCCGTTTGGCAAGCCACGTCCTCGCCGCCCTCCGAGCCATCACCTCTGCATGGCAGTCGTGCAGCACATCTCCCAGCGCAGGGTGGCGTAGCTTGGAGAAAGGGAGCGTCTTCGTTCCTGTGCCGAGCGCGATCGGCGTGGCTTTGATGACCCCGCTCGGAGAGACGAGACAGACGGCTGCCAGTATCGTCCATTCGATTACTTGCCCCGTTGCGGAGGAGGAAGAAGAGGACTGGAGGCGATGACTTCTTGCCAGGCTCGCCCTGTAGCGAGAGAAGACAGCCTCGACTACTTGGTCTGCGGTGACGTCGCTCCCATCTCGAGCTGTCATTTCCTCGCTTTTTTGAACCTGCGTTTGTTGCGCTACCTCGAGGCAGACATCGTGAATTGAGACCTGACAGCGTGGTGGGAAAGCGGACAAGAAGTTCTCGCACGAAAATTGAAAAGCTCTCACGCCCAGTCGGATGGGACGCACGCACAAGCCAGCGCCTTTTTGAGCAATTCGTTGCTTGCCTTCGCACCTCACGCGAATTGCAAAGCATGGTAGGCAGCAGAATCGTTGCCACTGGCTGTACCAGTGGGCTTGTGAGTACAGAGTGTATGACTCACTGTAACTGGCACGCTCTAAGTCCCGATGCTCGCCGCTCGCCACAGGGTCTTCACGCGCTTTGGCAGCTAATCAAGACAGCTCCAGCTACCTTGCCCCCGCCTTACCACATCTACCTCCTGGCAAGAGATCCAAAGGCTGCACACTCCCTACGGGCAAGAGATGAGCTTCAGGCTCTGTCTAGAGCGCTCGGAGGTGAAATAGAGAGCGATATTGAGCTGCGAGAGGCGGTGAGCTGGGCGATGTGAGCTGACCATGCTCAAGAGGAAATGCTGACATCAGAAGCACCTCACGTAGAACCTTTCCTCCTTGAGCTCTGTCCGATCAGCAGCCAAGACCATCTCCTCTGATATTGCGACAGCTCAGACAGCTGCAGCGAAGCACATCTCGCCAGGTCGCATCGACGTCTTCCTGCTGAATGCAGGCATTGCAGCCACTTCGAAGAGGCTGGTGCAGGATCGCGATGCCGACCTGGCAGGAGAAGAGGGGCTGCGAGATGACTCTGGACGATACGAGGAAACGGCATGTGTGAACCATGTCTCACAGCAGCTTTTGCTGGCAATGCTTCTGCCGCAGCTGCTGAATCGAGAGCCGTCTCGGGGCAGGCCGGTACGAGTCGTCTTCACTGGGTCGGCATTGCATCGCAAGCTCAGGACTATCGGTGAGTCCACTGAGTAAGCTTGAGTGACTTGCTATTGAAACGATGCCTCTAATTCCACCGTGTCCAACAGACGATCTGCAGACCTTCTTTGACCCACGACGCGAAGCCTCCTCTTCATGGGACATGATGCGGTCCTACGGAGCCTCCAAGTTCCTACAGCTGCTTGGCGCACAGCACCTGGTAAAGGTGATACAGGAGGGTGAGAGTCGCGGTGGAAGCTCAGGATCAATCGTGGAAGTGATTGTCGTCCAACCAGGTGAGCGTCTCTACCCTGCCCTCCTTCTCATCGAGCTCCCCTCATCTGACCGCTGCATGCCCTCGTCCCTGGCCTGGAAGGCTTCTCCCCCAACACTGGGCTCAGTCGGGAGTCGAGCCTACTCGGCCGCACATTCATGCAATATGTCCTTCCTCGCCTGCCTTTCAGCTTCATCACCTCACCCGAAGAAGGGGGTGCCAACATCGCTGAAGCGTGCTATCGCCCTCTGGAGGCATTCCCGCTTGTCAGGTCGGCAGACGCTGACCAGGACACGCCCTCGTCACCATGGCTGGAGGAGGGAGCTCCACCGCATCATGGAGTGCGCAAGGTGCTGGTTGCGAAGGGAGGAGAGAGGGAGGCACCGGACACGAGAAGTGAGGATGCAGAGCTGGCGAGGAAGTGGTGGCCAAGTGTGGTGGAGCGTGAGTGGGAGGCTGCTCGTCGTGGCTCCCAGATGTAAGCATGCTGTCCTGCATGTCATCTGCCTGTCTGCTGCACTTGTGTATACTATTCATTTTGCTCTCCTCTCCGCATCACAAGCCTCCACCCTGCGCTGCCCGTCTCGCGGCTGCTCTCCTTCTCTCTCCCTCGAGAACTTTGCACACTCTCTCCCAACTCCTTGCCTTTGCCTTTGCCCTCGATACGTCTTCCCCCTGAGGGAGATCCGCCTGGCTGATCTTTTCGTCATCCGCAGCCAGTCGCT
Organism: Jaminaea rosea; assembly: GCF_003144245.1. Classification (NCBI taxonomy): domain Eukaryota; kingdom Fungi; phylum Basidiomycota; class Exobasidiomycetes; order Microstromatales; genus Jaminaea; species Jaminaea rosea. Next base: position 1,023,068 of record NW_020289976.1, on the reverse strand, counting down.
CCAAGAGGCTCTGAGAGTAACGGGGAACGCGTAATGACGGCAAATCGTAAGGCTCTGCGAGCATCATTTCGTCCATGATGACTATTTGGGTTTGGTGCCAGCGACAGGGCATTCTGCGGGTATGAGACGGATGGTGGACGTCAATGTCAATACTCGTACTCGTCACCGACGGTTGGCATGACAATGCGCGCGGACTTACGTCTTGCTCAACCCTTCAAAGATCTCCTGCGCAAATTCTGTGACGCCCACACCGATCTTACTCGCCCTCAATTGGGCCTCCCTCGAAGCAGCTGCCTCACGACGTTCCGCGATGGATGCATCGATAGGTGTGATCGGTGAGAGAGTCTTGGCGAAGATGACGTCGGATGCGACGGGGGCATTCTGTGATGATGCCGATGAAGGAGCGCCATTGACCGGCTTGGAAGACGCTGCGGCCGCCTCTGCTGTGGTGTTTGGCAGCACTTCGACACTCTTGATGCATCGCTCCTTTATCAACTTGAATCCCGTCGGCTCCCTGCTCGAGCTGCCGCCCTGCGCCGCAATGACCGCGTTGGTCCTTTGGCTGCTGGGCGCAGCGGCAGCCGTAGCCGGATAGGGAGGGGGAGCAGCAGGGTTGTAGCCCGTCTCGAGTACTACGAGACCCGTTTGGACATCGTGTGAGAAGAGGAGCCCGGAGACTTGGGTATTAGGTGGTGAGGAGAGGGTGAGGCGAAGTGGGAGGCCAAGATACGAGGTGAGGTCTTGTTTTGCTGAGGCTGGAGAAGGTGATGATGGGCCTGTAGCAGGCGAAGAGGATCCTGCAGGAGGACCGGACTGCCGTGTTGCTGGTGTGGCCATGATCGAGTGGGGATGGAGCGTATTACTTCGTCGAGTGTGTTGAACTGACTACTTCGTTGGTTGCCTTGGATGCGGGGACGCATTCAAGGGCGCCTCATCTTCCCGCCCGCCCGCTCGCACGCCCTCATCGTCGTCGTCGTTGCCGGCCGGACCGGAACCTGGCTCATCGACTCGAGGCGGACCAGCAATGGCGGGGCGAGCGAGCGAGTGTGTGTGTGTGTGTGTGACCAATCGACGAACCGCACCTCGCTCGCTACCACAAACCCCTCCATCTCTTCGACTCGACGCCATCATGATGCGATCAATGCTCACACCATCCCTCGCTTTGCGTGGTGCTTCCCTCGCATCTTCTTCGATGCCCCCCGTCGCTCGTCGGGGCTTCAGCGTCTCTGCACTGCGATGCGACGTCTCCACCAAGTCCAGCTCTGTCCCCACGCCGGCAACAAACTCATCCGCCTCAGGCAGTGGAGAGGAGAGGAACCTGCCTACTGAGCAGAGGGAGAGGAATGACACTGCTGTTGAGGCCCACATCGTCAGCGATGCGCCTGGTGAGTATGGCGTGACGCAAGCAATCACCTTCATTCTTTGAACCTTCCTCTGACAACACCTTCTTCTTCTCCTCTCGGCCCCTTCCCCCACTAGCTGAGCTTCATCAGCGCACAGTTCGTATCTACAAGCCCGCGAAGACAGCCAACTCCTCAGGTCGAGCCGGTATCGCCCACTGGCGCGTCAACTTCGACCTCATTCAATCCTCAGACCGATGGGAGAACCCACTCATGGGATGGGCTTCCACGGCAGACTATGTTCACAACCTTAACATGCAGTTCAAGACCAAGGAGGATGCGATTCACTTTGTTGAGAAGCAAGGATGGAACTACTTCGTGCAGGAGCCCAAGAGTGCCAGGATCAGGCCAAAGAACTACGCCAGCAACTACTCATACGATGCGAGGAAGTTGAGGATTCACCACACAAAGTAGGCGCGCAGATAGTAGGGACCAGGAGCCTGTAGGGCGCTCCTGAGCGCTCTACGCGGATGCTAGAATGATACACTTTGTCGTCGACCAAGCAGAGTGAAGTAGAAGGGTCCTGTTACCTCACCACATCTCCCTCCCGTAGCATCCCAACCTCCCATCGCTTGCCTTGCCAGAGCACCGTACCCCCGCTCTCGTCTACATCGAGATCAGAGGCGAAATGCGTGACGACGACGTCAGAGCTGATGAGCGAGTAGGGGCCGAAAGGAGAGGCTAGTGGCGAGTCGGAGCGCTCGAGACGCCGCTGCCATGAGGGAGTACCCGGATACGGCGAGGGGTGGTAGAGGTAGCCTGATTGACTGCAAGACGAGAGGTGATGAGGGTAAGTTCATCGACGCTCCTCATCCTCTGCGTACCCCTTCCTCGCTTGCCACTCACGAGCACACCTTGAGCTTGTCGACCTGAAACGGCATCGTCCGATCTCCTCCCCACGTCAAGCTACCTTGCCCTCCATCCTGATCGTTCTCACTTTCTTGTGTGGGCGCAACCAGCCCTCGAAACACAACTGGCGTCCCGTGCTCATCGTCGACATTTACAAAGTTCCACTCTCCTTGGCATTCTGATATCCACCCGTAGCCCTGCTCACGAGCTAAGGACAGAATGCTTGACTGTCGAGGGGATGGGAGCGAGGAGAGAAAGGTGGAATCCTCGTGCCATTCTGATGGTGGCGATTGCTGATGGCCATTGCTTGCTGCATCTGGAGCCGCCCCTGACTGCTTGACACGGTCGAAGAAGAAGTTGAGGAAGCGCGGATCTTTGAAGCCTGGTGGGCGAGGGAGCGAACGAGCGAGCTTCTTATGGTCAGAGAAGACGTCCGTCGAGGCTTCGTCTCTTGTTCACTCACAGCTCGTCAGATTCTTGGGCACCGTATCGTAGAGGAAGAGCTGGCCATGCACATCGACAACGTAGCGGTACATGCGGGGCAGCTCATCGCTTTCGCCACCTTTCGCCGGGCCAGAGCATTTTGCTGTTGTAGCGAAGCCTCGCCGTGAAGGTCTGGCTATTGTGGGAGTGAAAGTGGGGTGTGTTCGCTGCCACCTTGAAGTCCCAATGCCGGATTGTAGTCGTATCCTCATAGTCCTCGGCGATGCTTGGTCATGGTCAGTTGACAAGTTGAAATGCCGGTGGCCCGGGCTCAAAGGCGCCTCAGACGCGTCAGTCCGCTGCTTCTCCACAGCGTCGTCCGACTCGTCGAATCGAGGCGCCCCTGCATCACATCTTTGGCTCCCCAACCATCACTGCCATCTACCGCGCCACCATCAAACATGGCTTCTCTGGACAATGAGCCAGGCGAAGGTCGCTGTGTCATGCGCGGAGACTGCGGCAAGGCCAGTCTATTCTCCCCCTCACTCCCCTGCGCCGTCGACCACGTCCCCGCCAGCGCCCCTGACGCAGCATTGCGCTCGCAGATCGAAGCCGTCTGCGGGCCCGACCTCGCCCAAGGAGACGTATGCTGTACCTCTTCGCAAGTAGAAGCATTATCTGCCAATCTCCAACAAGCAGAGGCACTCATCTCCTCTTGCCCTGCCTGTCGGAACAATTTCCGCAACTTCTTCTGCTCTTTCACCTGCTCACCCAATCAGGCCCAATTCCTCGACGTTTCGCGTACGCAGAAGACGTCGAATCCGGGACCGGACGGGGACATTGCAGTGAAGAGTGTCGAGTACTGGGTATCAGACGCCTTCCGCAGCGGCTTCTTCGATAGCTGCAAGGACGTCAAGTTTGGAGCGTCCAATGGGTTTGCGATGGACTTGCTCGGGGGAGGAGCAAAAGAAGCGGATGGGTTCCTCAAATTCATGGGAGATGAGAAGCCCCTCGTCGGGTCGCCCTTCCAGATCAACTTCCCACACGGCAATGAGTCGAGCTTTGATCCCCCGCCAAGGGCGTGCTCGGATGAGGATCTGGCCTCGAGATGCGCCTGCGTAGACTGCCCAGATGTGTGCACCGTGCTGCCTCACGTCGATCCCCCGCAGAGGGGAGATAGGTGCACGGTGGGTGCTATCTCGTGCTATAGCTTTGCGCTCATCATCGTCTATGCCCTGGCGCTCCTCGCCACCATGGTGGGATACGGTGCAGGCAAGTCGAGGAAGAAGAGGCGAAGGCGCATGGGCATCACGCATCGAGCCAGCGGGATTAGCGTGGCAAGCGAGGGCAGTGGGTACGAGCGAGTCAGGCTTAGCGGCGAAGAGGAAGGCACTCCGAGCGAGGGCGGCAGCCTCGGGCCAAGCTCAGATGGTGCATCGTCAGAACGATCAGGTGGCGGAGGCCTACTTGGCGCCACTGGCCTCGGGCGCTGGGGCAGCGATGCGACCCTCTCCCGCGGCCTCGCCTCGGGCCCCATGGACGCCACGCAACCGCGCTCCTACGCTCTTGCCAATTTCCTCAACTCCGCCTTCTACAAGCTCGGCATTTTCGTCACCCACGCTCCCCTTCTCACCTTCGCCGGAGGGCTCATCCTCGTCGCGCTGTGCAATATCGGCTGGTCGAGTTTCGTGGTCGAAACGGACCCGGTACGCCTTTGGGTGGCGCCCAACTCGGAGTCGAAGGTGAGGAAAGAATACTTCGATGAGCATTTTGGACCCTTCTACCGGACGCAGCAGATCTTCGTCATGGATGCGGAGGCGAAGGCCTTTGTGCAGAGCCCGGATCATCTGCAGAGGCTGAATGAGGTGGGACAGCTTCCGCAAGCGTTGGACTTTGAGCGACTTCGGTGGTTGCAAGACGTCGAGGCTGCTGTCGGCCAGTTACGCTCAGAGCCGGATGGCTACACGCTGGAAGACGTTTGCTTCTCGCCGACTGGACCAGGCATTTGCGTTGTCCAGTCACCGCTGGGCTACTTTCAAGACGACCTCGACGGGTCAGGCATCGACGAGACAAATTGGGCAGATCGACTGAACCGCTGCGCCCAAGCCCCCGCCGAGTGCCTGCCCCCCTTCGGCGCCCCCCTCAAGTCGAATGTCATCCTAGGCGGTATACCGTCGACTATTACCAACGGAAGCACGGAAGACGGCCGCCCCGGCCAACCGTCAGATGCTCGCTCCGCCGTCGTCACTTACGTCGTCAACAACTCGCTCAATGCAACCGAGGTAGCCAAGGCGCAGCAGTGGGAGCGCACTCTCGAGAACTTCCTGTTCGGCGTCGCAGGCGGAATCCATGGCGTGCCCGAGAATGATCTCGGACGACGTCGCCGCGAACTCGACCTCGAGGTCTCAATCAGTACGGAGAGTAGCCTGCAGCAAGAGCTCGGCAGCTCTTCCAACACCGATGGGCCCACCATTGTCGCGTCGTACCTCCTCATGTTCATCTACGCTGCTTTGACCCTCGGTGGAGGCGGTCATCGCCCTGTAGGCGGCAATTCTCAGGGCAACAAGTGGCTCAGCTTCCTCCCTACACGGCATCGCCTGCTCGTCCGCTCCAAGTTCACGCTGGGACTCTTTGGCATCATCATGGTCCTCGCGTCCGTCTCCTCTGCCATTGGCCTGCTCTCCGCCATTGGTGTGAGCACGACGCTGATCATCGCAGAGGTGCTGCCCTTCCTCGTGCTCGCGGTCGGGGTGGACAACATCTTCCTCTTGTCTAACGAGATGGACCGCCAGTCCACGCTGGCTAGCACGGCGAACCCGTACTCTTCTGCTAGCCTGGCGCGCAGCGGGGCTTTGCCCTCTATGCCAGACTTCGACTTCGAGAACGGGGACGATGATGACGAGGAGTACAGCGGCGCAATGCAGCCCACTTACCACCTCTCATCCAACGAACGAGCAGCGCGCTCTCTAGGACGTATGGGCCCGTCAATCCTTCTCTCTGCCAGCACGCAGATCTCGGCCTTCCTCATCGGCGCGCTCGTCCCCATGCCAGCCGTGCGCAATTTTGCGCTGTACGCGGCACTGAGCATGTTCATCGTCGTCTTTCTGCAGTGCACCTGCTTCGTCGCAGCTATGAAGCTCGACGCCGATCGCACGGAGAGTAGCAGGATTGACTGCTTGCCCTGTCTCAAATTGCCCGGCGCCATCGCTCTCGGCTCAGGCAGCATGGTACCGCACGCAAGCGAGGGAGTGCTGGGTCGCTTCATTCGTCGCACATACGCCTCGACACTGGTCAAGCCTTTTGTCAAGAAGCTCGTTCTGGTGGCATTCAGTGCCCTCTTTGTCCTCTCCCTCATCGGAGCGCACAAGGTAGAGATGGGTCTAGATCAGCGTCTGGCCCTGCCTGCCGACTCGTACCTTCGCGACTACTTCAATTCGCTAGACGCCTTCCTCGATGTGGGTCCACCGGCCTATTTTGTCTCGCAAGCAGACGTGACGCACCGTCCAGGCCAGCAAGAGTTGTGCGGACGATTCACAACATGCGCTGACCTTTCAGTTGCAAACGTCCTCGAAGGGGAGCGCAAGCGCCCTGACGTCTCCTTCATTGCCGAGCCAGCTTCGTCGTGGCTGGACGACTTCCTTACTTACCTGAATCCTGTACTCGAGTCTTGCTGTCGAGTACGCAAGGCCAACCCCTCCCAATTCTGCCTGCCAAGCGACCCAGACTTCCGCTGCAAGCCGTGCTTCGAGGGTCGTGAGCCGCCCTGGAACATCACGCTGGACGGCATGCCCGAGGATGGGGAGTTCATGCGCTACTTGGGACATTGGCTGCAGAGCCCAACAAATGAAGACTGCCCCCTGGGAGGACAGGCGTCCTACAGCTCTGCGGTAGACATCAATGCTGAGGGCAAGGAGGTCACAGCAAGCCACTTCAGGACGTACCATACGCCCTTGCGGTCCCAAGCCGACTTCATCGATGCCTTGCGCTCAGCGGAGAGAATAGTCGAGTCTATCAATGAGGCGAACCCGTCGCAGACCACCTTCCACTATAGCATCTTTGCCATCTTCTTCGACCAGTACCTGCACCTACGCACGACTGCCGCTTTGGTCCTCAGCAGCGCCGGGCTCGCAATCTTCCTCATCACCTGGGTCCTGCTCGGCTCCTGGCGTACATCAGCTGTAGTAGTCGCGTGCGTCATCTCAGCCGTCACAGGCGTGGTGGGCTTCATGGGCGCTGCCGGCATTGGGTTCAACGCCCTCACCTTGGTCAACCTGACGGTCTGCTCAGCCATCTGCGTCGAGTTCCAAGCACATGTAGCCAAGGCATTCATGAAGGCTCCGTCCAGCCTGCCCCGCTCCCACCCTATGGCGGGGAAGGAGAGAGACGAGAGAGCCTGGGCCGCTCTGGTCGATGTGGGCGGATCAGTCCTCTCGGGCATTACGGGAACCAAGCTGGTGGGCATCTCCGTCCTCGCCCTCACCAAGTCTGAGCTTCTCAAGCTCTACTATGCCAAGATGTGGGCAGCGCTTATTCTGCTTGGAGCATTGCACGGTCTTGTGCTCCTGCCCGTGCTGTTGAGCTACTATGGTGGGAGTGGGTATGCGAGCGATGAGGAGGAAAGTGAAGTGAGGAGAAGGTTATTGAGAGCGCAGGATGCCGCGGAATATCGACCTTTTACAGCAGAAGAGGACGACGACGAGGAAGACGACGAGGAGGGAGGCAGCATTGGCAGCGGGGGCAGTCGCTGAGCCGGAAGTGCTGTAGGTATCAATGACTTTCGCTTTCGCATTTGTGGCCGCCTGGCCCTTTTGACCGGAATTAGTATCTTCTCTTTCGTCTATTGGCTGCCCATACTCCTTCTCTCCTCGCCTTGTCGATCACTCTCTTCCGCCTCTTTCAATCTTCTTGCCACGCCTGCCCTCCTCTCAAGGATAGCCAAGCCAGCTGTGAGGGCAGTAAAAGGAGGGCAAAGCCACTGAGCCAACCACCACAGGGTGCCCACCAGGCCAGAGTAGCTTCGTTGCCATCTTCGCACCATGTCGGTCACCTGTGCCTCCAACGCTTCCGAGGCACGGCCTGTACGCCCGCTGCTACTCTCGCTGCCAGATATGGCAGACGAATTATCCAGAACGATATCTGCGTAGGGCAATTTCTTGGAAAGGGGCCATTGTGAGGCGAGGCGGGAGCGGGCATCGTCCTCGGTCAAGCCTTGTGGTCCATCGCGGCTTAGCATGCGGGAAAGCTGGTCCTCGGGAGAGCTAGTGGGAGGAGAGGAAACGTCGCATCGTCAGCCATGCTGGACGATGGCAGTTGACCTTGATCCTTTTCTGCTTACCACCAGACAAGAACTGCAGCCCCGAACCACTTCCAGAGTCCTGCCTCGACCAGCAACGGTGTATCCACGACTGTCACCTTGACGCCGCTCACCCAATTCCAGAACAAGAGCCAGGCCATTCTCTTCCTGATGGCAGAGTGCGTAATCCTGTTGAGAACCTTTCGCGATTCCTCATTGCCATCGCCAAATGCCAGACGACCAAGCGCGGGACGATTGAGCGTGCCGTCTTCTTGATTGATGATGGCTGGTCCGAAGTGAGCCACAAGTTGGGAGAGGGCGCCTGAGGGGTCGTTGGGCTGGACTACTTGCCGGGCTAGGAGGTCGAGGTCTATTAGCGGAATCTGATGCTTTGAGCTGAGGAGGTGAGAGACTGTGGATTTGCCTGCGGTGCGAGAGGGGAAAGGGCTGGTGAGGAGGCGGACGTACGAGGTTGGGCGAGGAGTGTCGCCCAAGGTGCTCACCTGAGGCAATGCCACCGGTCAAGCCGACGACTTTCGATCGTCATCAGAGGCAGAGAACGTTAGATTGGAGATGAAGTACTCCTGCCTGTCGTTTGCCGTCCAGCTCACCAAGCATCGCAGCGACTGATGACGGAGAAAAGGAACGAGGGGCAAGAAAGCCAAGAAGATGCGCACGGACTCGCCCGCATCGGACTGGCGGCAACGATGGCGGGACTGGCGTGAATTGAGCGAGCTCCTTCGTTGGCCCGGATCCCCGTGGCCATGCTTGAGTTCTTGAAGACCGTCAAGGCTGTGACAGAGTACACTCTGGGTTATGCGCTGCGTCGCTGACCGTGCTCCAATGGCATCCGTCAGCGACTCAAGGCCTGCCGTGAGGAGATTGTTCCTCTCACGCATCTCCCACACGTTCACACAAGGCTTCCGGTACAGCCGGCTATGATAGGATGTACCTCGACATGGTGTTCCAAGTGAGACCCACATGAAGCTCCGTCTTCGTCTGCTCGCTGAGTTGCCATCACATGGACCCCACCTTTTGGAGCTAGTTTGTGGCACTGCCTTTCATGCGAAGGAGCGAGAATCGCATGACCCAACTTGTCCCTCCCGGCGATCAAAGATGACGATGCGCTAGGCTAAGCTGCAGCGATGGCGGCGTTCGATCAGTAATCGCGGACGATCAATCTTGTGATTCTCATGGCCGAGACGAGATGCTTTTACGTCCCCGTAGTGGGGATGCTCCCCTTTTTCCCCTTCACAACGGGCTGCTCCTCATCTCCTGCTACCCCGCATTTTTGTCGTGGGCAGCAGCGAGCGAGGTGAGATCCGCGAGCGTGCGAAGAAGGGGGGCCAAGCAGCGCGGCACAAGCGGGCAGATTGGCTGAGCAAAAAGCGGGCAGCGCCCTCCGCGCCCATCGAGACCGACTCTCGAGCACACCGAAGCGCGCTCTGGAGAAAGGGGAGGCGGCGGGCGAGGCGAGAAAGCGATGGCGATGGATTGCGGATCTTCTTGGACCTCCCTTTGCCTCTGCCCTGCCCCACTCTTCTTCTCTTTTTCTTCTCATATGCTCAACACCCTTTCGCGGGTGACAATCACAACCTCGAGAGCGACAAGAACTTCATCACTCGCTCAGAGAGCATTGCTCGCACCTTCTTGCCTCGCTGCACCACGCTTCTCGTTGCCTCATCCACCTTTCATCACCTCGTCACCCAACGTCATCGCCGTCAGAATGGCTTCGTCCTCTTCTGCCAGCGGGCGCTCACCGTCGTCCTCTCGCCAGCCACAGCTTCGCCTTCAGCCCACGCGCCTCGCCCTCGTCCAGCTAGGCCAGACCTCCCGCGACAAGGGCTTCAACATCTCCCATGCTCGCGAAGCCATCAAAAGGGCAGCCACGCAGGACGGAGGCGCAGATATGGTCGTCCTGCCTGAATGCTGGAATTCACCTTACGGCGTGCACTTCTTCAATGACTACGCAGAGGATTTCGGTGGGCTTTGGGAGAGGATCAAACGTTCCATCGATCGCAGAGGTTCGCGATCCCGTGATAGGGATGAGGAGGGCGATGGTCAGGCTGAGGAAGCTCTCCTTCAGCGTTGGGGCGTTGATGGACTCGGCGGGGCGGCACTCGAGATTGATACCGAAGCGTGCAAGAGCGAGTCGATCAAGTTCATGAGTGGGATTGCTAGGGAGCTGGGCATCGTGCTTGTCGGTGGGTCCATCCCTGAGAGGGTGGCCAAGGATGGCAAGCTCTTCAATACCGCCACCGTCTTTGATCAGAAGGGACGCCTCATCTCGATTCACAGAAAGGTAAGAGGAAGTCGCGGATATGCCAACGAGGACCTTGGCAGCTCACTGACACATCTGCTCCTCATGCTCGCTCAGGTGCACCTCTTCGACATCGACATCCCAGGCAAGATGACCTTCCAAGAGTCCGTCACACTCACAGGGGGTGACCGTGTTACCGTCTTTGAGTGCTCCCTCGGTCGATTTGGTCTCGCAATCTGCTACGACATGCGCTTCCCCGAGCTCGCTTCCATTGCTTCCCGCATGGGAGCAGGCGTCATGATCTACCCAGGTGCATTCAATACCACCACTGGGCCACGCCACTGGGAGCTCCTGCAGCGATGCAGGGCAATGGACAATCAAATGTACGTCGCCGCTTGCTCGCCGGCGAGAGCGTCGCAGGAGGCTATTGAGAAGGAGAAGGCGTACCCTGCGTGGGGCCACTCGACTGTCACTGATCCCTGGGCGAAGGTGGTGGCTACGACTGAGGAGCAGGAGACGATCGTTCGGTGGAAGCTCGACCCAAAGGAGGTCATGGAAGTGCGCACAGGCATTCCAATTACTAGGCAGCGTAAGTATCGCGGCTATCCACCAGAAATTAAAGGCTGCGCAAGCTAACCTTTTCAACGTCTCTCCAATGCAGGACGCTACGATGTGTACAATGACCCCGCTATGTGATCAGAGGAGCCGCAGTTATACGCTACGCTAATGCGGAACGGCCATCTGCTAATACATGATGCGCAAATGGACATTACTCTACTCCTGCATATACGGATTCAATGGTAGTCATGAGAGTGAATTCGTGTTAATGAGATAGTGAGAGAGTCAGAGCAATAGGGTATCAAAGAGTCGACAAGACAGGGAATGTAGAAGAAGTCCAGTTGTGGCCCTCCGTCTCCAGCAGCCGCACGAGAGCGCCTTTCTTCAATAGCAGCGCCTTGACTCAATCCCACACCACGACATCCCTCGCCCTGATCTCCATCTTCCTCCTCAGATCAGCAACAAGACTCCTCCTCCTCTGCCCCTCGCGTCGCTCCACCTCCATAGGCCTCACCTCAAAAGGCTGGCCGACGAGGTCTGGCGGCAGCTGTGGAAGGCCGGAGAGCTTGAGAAGTGAACCAAGATCAAGAGAGCGCAGGGCACGGTCGTCGGTGAGTGCTTGTTGCTCGCCATTGTCGGCCGTGAGGAAGACCTCGCCTTCTGAGTTGAGGTCATCCGGCTGAACGCCGCGCCCATTGATGGCACGACGTACCGCCCGAAGGACGCCTCGGCGCAGCAAAGCTCGTGCCCGCTGGGCGCGACTCGAGCTGTACGCCTCATCGTCGTTGTCCTCCTCGGGCTCAGTATCTGACGCCTCGGCCAGAGACCGCTTGGCTCTTCTCGGCTTTTCGTGAACTCCGTCCATCAGCCTCGCCTCATCCTCAAACTGCCTCCTCCAGCTGACTGGCGCACCAAACCACATACGACGCACCCCGTCCGCCACGAGTCGACGGGCACGATCTCGTCCCTCTGCCGCGGAGCGGATGGCGAGGAAAGGCTCGCGCGAGTCGGCCGTCGCCCCTGGTGGGGGAACGGGCTGCGTGAATGGGCGAGGGGCTTTTTTGGTGGAAGCGGTGCCTTCCTCGGAGGAGGAGCGACGAGAGTCGAGACTGCTACGACGTGAAGAGGTGGAAGATCCGGCGTTAGGGTCGGGAACTTGCAGGAAGCCGTGGCCCGATGAGCTTCTCTCCATTGGAGCAGCGGTCGAGCCTGCTGAGGCAGCCGATCCCTTACGGTTGCGTCCCAATACGAGCTGAATTGGTTTACGACTAGCCGCAGCCGCCGCCTTGGCGAAGGCAGCCGGTACGACGGCAGGGCTAGGTCCAGGTGTAGGCAGGGGCGTATTGACAGCGCTATGCACATCTGGGGCCCCAAACCCATTGAAGGCCTGGCCCGCCACGTTCGCAAAGGCATTGGCCTCCTTCTCTCTCTCCGCTCTCGCCGCCATCTTGCGCTTGTGCATGCGACGGCGAACGCTGAGCGCGCACTTGTACCCCCACCAGAGGTGCATGGGGAGAGTGACGATGAGGGATGTCGCGACGCCCCATGAGCCGTCGATGTGCGGAGCAGAGCGGCCGTGCGGTGTAATTGAAGATGCGAGGAGAGCGATGTGAAGGAAGATACGCGTGACGAAGAAAGTCGAGGTAAAGGCGACGTTGCTGCGAAGTGGTGGGTGGATTGAGGCAATTCCCATTATGAAGGTGGGAAGCTGTGCGCGTGGGATTAGGCGTGAGGATTAGCGGCTAGTGCTGGAGTCGAACTGTCTCGTCTCCATCTTCTGCTCACCTCAAAGATGCACGCCGCAACGACAATGTGCCCCCACCCTCTGTGGACCCACCAGCTGAAGAAGCCCAAGTACACCGTATGATGAATCCATCCCGAGCTCAAGTTGATCAACTTCCTGTAGTAAATACTGCCAAGCCCCAAGTCGCTCATGAGGTAGACTAGGAAGAAGGCGCACACACTATTCGCGAACCGGGTTCTCAGCCTGATAGCGTGCAGATCGAAACCGCTAGCCAGAAGGTCCCACAGAAAGGGTACGGCGGCGAGCGAAGTGACTAGGCCATTGAGGGTTGTCAAAATCCAGGCGCGTCTCTTCTGTTGGGCGAGGTCGGGACCTGCGAGTATGGTGCGTGAGAGCAGGTGGAAGAGACCGTGCTGGATGATGAGGGAGGCACAGAGAGCGTAGGTGAAGAGAGGCTCGTTGAGGGCCGAGTCCGCTGGGAGGAGGTGGGTGAAGAGCATCGTGGACGCGGTTTTGGCGCGTAGTCTGGGCAGGGCGAGTCAATGTCTTCCTCTAATCGAGTCGTGCTAGTTGGCTGCTCAGGTGTCGTTGAGCCCGTGTAGGCGACGGCAGCCAGCGGTGGCCTCTAGATGCTGGCCACTAGATGACAGTAGATGGAGGAGAGAAAGGGCGTTGCAAATCCAAATCACGCCCAGGCTAGACTTTGTGGGTGCTCCACCATCTTGGAGTCACTTTAGCGCCCCGGCAATCAACAGGAGGCGCGGTATGTGGGTCAGTGTGTGCTTGCAAGCGGAAGCGGGGACACGAGGCTGGCGACCGTGGCAACGTGCAGGAAAGGGTCAGGGCGACCCCTGGAACTCGCCGTCCCCGCCGCCGCCACTGACACGCCACCGACAAGCGGGGGACCAGAGTCGAGACGGGTCGGAGTCGCGGGCAGACGGGATGTGATCGTACGATGCGTGCGATCCGTGGTTGATTCATGAGCGAGACAAAGAAGTGATGCGCGAGGATTGGAGCAGAGGTACGCGTCAACATTCGATGCGCTGGAAATGGCTTGTATTACCAGCTGCGGTTGGGAAAGCAAGGAAGACATTAGGCGGTCCTGTTCGAGAATAGAGGAGGAGGAGGAGGAGGAGGAGGAGGAGGAGGAGGAGGAAAGAGTGTTTCGGTGACGAATGCTGGCTGATGACGTGTATATAGAAAGCGTGGATGGGTGGGTGGGCCGGGAGCGTGGATGGTATGACCCTCCAATGCCGAGCAACTGAGAACAAATAAAACAGAAGGCGTGCACAGGAAATCCCGGCGCTCGCACGTCGAGACCGTTTGTTGGGGCCGACTAGATGATCAAGCCGCAACAGCTGGCGTGCTACCTTCCTCGCTAGATTCGAAGACGGAGGAGGTAGGTGAAGACCCGTCCTCGACCTCCTCTAGTTTCGACGCTGGCGCGTCCTTACTGCCGACAACCGCAGCGACAGCACTGACTGCGGTGGATGCGACGGCGGCGACGATGGGTGGCGCGATGGCAGCTCCGCTCCTGAAAGTGTCCATCTCATCTGCGCTCCTGGCCAGCTCTGCAAGGCCAGCACAAGCCCTTTGACGATAATCGAGGAGCGTCTCGAAGGATGCTAGGACATTCGCCAAAGAGCCCGAGCCGGCGGGTCGTGCCGCCGAAGAAGCTCGCTCGACCGCTTGTGAGGACGCTTCAGTGGCTGTAGTATCTACGCTGCTGTCTGCCGCTTCCTCCTCCTTTACGACAAAGGATACACGGCGATCCTTTCCCTTGGCGCTAGCGGCGTCTGCCGCAGTGAATCGTCGCTTCTTGTTGGCGTCGGATGCGGTAAGAAGCTCGTTATTGGACTCGCCGTCTTCATCGCTATCGTTCGCACGACGCTTGGCCGCTGCTTTCCCGTTTTTTCGACCAGCCGAGAATAGCCTGTCAGAGGCCACGGTATGCCGGCGTCGTTGCAGCGCCAGAGCCTGACCAGCCCAGTCTCTGCGGCTTTGCTCTTGGACGTGGAACATTTGAGCAAGAGAGGAGGCGGAAGAGAGAAAGTCGGAGGACGAGAAGGCTTGCTCCCATGCTGGGTCACGTTGTGGCTGAGAAGATGTAGAGGCGACGCTGCCTTCTTCGGCCTTCGTCTGAGCAGCTTGGCCCATGGCGCTCTTGACTGCTTCGTCTAGAACAATGCTCTGTGCTCGAGCGATCCTGAGACTGCTGGTGCCCACCGCCGCAAGACTGGCTTGTTCTGCCAGAAGGGCTAGCTGAGCTCGCCTTGAGCTAGACGTACTCAAAGCTGGAAGCGAGGGCCTGTGTGTCGCAAGTTGAGTCATATTGGGTGCTATGTCGGCCGCAAAGGAGACAGATTTGCTGCGTCTGACGGTCTTGGTTGGAGAAGATGGCGCGATGGGGCCTAATTGAGGAGATGGCGTTGGCTGGGTGATCGAGATGGATAGGTGGGGAGCTAGAGTCTGTTGAGAGATGAAGGTGGTGGCTAAGAGGGATGGTGAAGTCGCTTCGACAGAAGGACCTTCTGCGTGAGCGTCAATGGACATGATCAGCAACTTTGCCCCGGACCTGCCCCGGGAACTGGGCTCGACAACCACACGCCGTACTGCTAATGGCAGATTCTTGACAAGGCCTCGGGGCTCGAGGCCGTCGATGTCACTCGCCGTGCGGTCTGAAAGATCTGGACTTTGGCGGCGGCGACGACGACGACGACGAAGGCGGGTGCGACGCCAATTGAAAGGACGCGAGATCTGGCTGGGCTGAGTTGGGTCGAGGTTAAGCTCGTAGACCTCGGGCGTCGAGGTCGAGGAGCGGCAAGTGCAGACGGGCTTGCTGCAACAGTCTACGGCGTTTGGAGATGAGCAGCCCTCAAGTGGGTGAATGTCGAGGTGATTGAGGGAGTGAGGATGGGGAAGTGAGGAGCTAGGCTTCACTCCGTGGCTGCGTGCGTGAGTGTATGGGGGGGGGCAGAGAAGGCTAGACTTTGAACGGCTTCGAGCCCGCGGGTCTGGCCTCGCCCAACCGGCCTCGCCACTGGTCCGTCCCGCCTGCGAGCCAGCGGCGAGTGGAAATTATTTTCCGTCCTCACAGCTCTTGAGCTACTAAGGCGATAGCGGCGACAGCGGTCACAGCGGCAACGATGACAAGGTCTGGAACTCTTCACGAAGTAGTGAAGAACGGATCTATTTGTAGCTCCTAGGGTGAAGTGAGGCTGCCAAGGTGGACAGGTTCCTGTAGCGGTGACGAAGCGCTCCTCTCATTCTGCCGGCGACCACCCGATGGTAGCGCTGGGCGATGATAGCAGTCACAAGATGCCATTAAACGGTAGTCTCTCCAGCCTCGCGTTGATGACCATCAAACATCAATGGCATTTGCCAATATGCGTCGTCTGTGCTATCGAGCGAAAGATTGCAAGTGGCTGCCTATCGTGAAGCCGGAACGGGCGGCAACGAGAGTTGACTGCAGGGCGGCGAGACGGGCCCGGGGGGCGCGGCCTGGTGGCTGATGGCTGGTGCTCCTCATCTCGGCCGCCAACTGACCCCGCATCAACTTGGACGACGCTCAATCGAAAGCTGCAGGCACCAGCTCGTAGAGATCAGTGCTTCGCTCTGATTACCACGACGACATCTCCTTCACCGACCGACTGGTCTGGCTCCTACGATGGTGTTTCAGCTGGCGTAGTCGCCTCACACCCTAGCAGCTCTCTCCTCATCATCGCGTCGTGGAGCCATGAGCATATATCGATCGTCGTCGTCAGGGGGCGGCGTCGGAGTGGTCTCGCCCTTGGCCGGCCCCTCTTCGTCTCGCATCAATGCCAGCACCACACACTCTAGCCCCAACTACCAACATCAGCGATATGGCATGGGCAGCCCTTTGGCCGAGTCTCGCGAGACATTGCCTCCTTCGCAGCAAGCGTCGACGTCCAGCCTACCTCCGACTGTGTCCAAAGCGGCGACTACTTCGATCATCAGCATCCCGCTTCCCAACAATGCACGAATTGCACTGCAAAGACTCGAGATAGACGAAGAAGCCAAGGCAGCCCAGCTTCTTCAGCAGCTCAAAGCCCTGACTAGCTACGAGAGCTCATACGCTGCGAGACGATGGGCACTTTCAGAAGGTGCACACGCAAAGGGTAAAGGCCGAGCAGCGGCCTGGCACGAGGTTACCGGATGGCCTTCAGAGATCCTACACCACACCCTCTGGCATTTTGGCGCTGAACAGAAGTATGAAGCTCCTGCATCAGCCGGCGAGGACAACACATCCTCAACGGCGCAGAAGACGTGCTACCTCTTCACCTTCTTCAAAATTCAAGACCTTCCTCATCGATCGCAGCACTTGGCCCCGGCAAAGCGATCAGCAGAGGACGATCTGTGGGGCGAGTCACCAGCTGCTACTTCGCCCGAATGGGGGAACGAGGACGGCAAGGCATTGGCAGAGCTGGCGGAGCGCATAGAAGTTGCAAAGAGCAGCCTTGCTAATTTGCTCAGTCGACTTCCTGAGGAGTCGTGCAGCAGTTGCTCGCTGGTAGACACGACCACATCCTCACAAGACGGCGCACTGCAACGCAAGTTTTGTCAAGCTGTACAGGCAAGCTTAGCCAATACATTCGTATGGCGCTCAAGAGCGCACACTGAGCGCCAGCTGTTCGCCAGTGCGGTGCAAGGAGGAGTCGAGGACTTCAAAGATTGCAAAGACGAGCAGATGGAGGAGGATGAAGACGGCGAGATCAAGACGGAGGAGGTCGCCACAGCCGCAGCATCATCAGATGATAGACGGCCAACTTTGTGCCCTCGTCGTGCCGTTCGGGCGGGCAGTGGCTTCTTCATGGCTCCATACGCCCAGAGACGAGTACTGACAGAGGCAGACCGCATTGCGTTTGGGGAATTCCAGGTCACAATTTCACCGCGCTTACAATCGGACGAGCTAGACGGCTCGGAGGGCCAGCCCGTCCTCTTTGCAAATTTGACTCTGGATCAAACGACGCTCGCGACGCTCGACCATCATCACGTCGCTGGAGGGTCAGTCGAACTCGCCCCTACAAGACGGAAAGCGTACAGCCGCGGGCCTCCGCCAGAGACTGGCACGAGGGACGAGTCGACCCGTGCTGCGTATCAGCAGCTTTGCGCCGTACTTGAGATTCAGACTGGAATTGCCGCTGATCAGCTGATGGAAGGAGGCTGGCTCGTTGTTCAAGGCGGCGAAGACGACGCACTTACCTTCTTGTGGCCTCGACAGCTTTGTTTCAGCAAGAGAGATGCCGTCAGCTCTCACACAGCCAGTACTTTACGCAATACCGCAATGGCGGATCTCCTCGAAGCTACGACTGAGGTGCTCGCTGAACAGAAGAAGCCCGCATCGCAAGAGTCACCGTCTAGTCCAGCTCGACCCGCTATCGTCGTCGATGAGGCCCAAGAGGAAGAAGGCGACATCACTCTCAAAGGTGACAAAGCAGACGCCATGGACGAGGACGTCACTGGCGGCGACGACGGCGACGATGGCGATGGCGACGATGGCGACCTCTTTGGCTCCGACGACGGCGACGCCGACGCCGACGGCGTAGAGTCGACTGCCGACCGCGGTCCATCGCCAGCACTCCTGGTTAGCAGAAGCGGCGGAAGTGATCCGAGCATGTCGCGTCGCCCTTCAAGAGGAGAAGTAGACGACTCGATGTACGGATTGGTAACCGAAGATGACTTTGCCTTTTTCGACGACATTGACGGGGATGATGAGGCTGATGCGGGGGTCACGGCACCTGCGGCCCCGTCCGCTGCGGAGAAGCTGCCGGATACCGGCACGGAAGCCCATGCGCCTACGATCAGCGATCAGACGCAGATCATGGACGAAGACATTGCTACGACGCACGTTCTCTCGCGACTGGGCCGCGAGGTGAACACATCCACCTCCAGCACGAGCGGCATCCCCTCGGACCCATCTTCGCTTCCAGGCTTCACTCCGGGCAGCTACACCGACAGCTCACCCGCCACAGGTGGCCCTCACGACCAGACGCCAAGAACACCGACTAGCCCGTACTACGATGTCAGACCGATTCCCACCGTCGACGGTTGGACACCGCATCAAGATGCGGAAAGCACTCCTCGCTCAGCAGCCCAGATGTCCATCGCTCCCCACGCTTTCGCTACGGCTGAGGGAGCAAGTCACGACGACGCCGAGCCTGACTCTAATCGCAAACTCAAAGACTTGCGAGACAAATACAGCTCAGGGAAGTTTGCGCTTCCGAACGGGCTCGCCAATGGCGGCAGCGGCGGCGGCGGTGGAGCCACGCGCCTTTCTCGTATCGCTCGAGCTGCAGAAGGCCAGTCGGACACCGCAAAGGCAAATGCAACGACGCGCCGCCAGCTGCGTTTGGTGCCGAGGACAGACGACGAGATGTCTGACGTGGGCACACATGATGGCTCAAGCGACGAAGAAAGTGGCGATAGCGATGAGGAAGACGAGTACAGCAGCGACATGCGCGACAACGAAGCTCAACGCCCCGGCGAGGCCATCGCTGAAGTGGGCCGCATGCTCGATGCCTCGATGGCATTGATCCGCTCCATCCCGGCAGCGGCAAAAGCTCCTCGAGAGGCGGCGATCGCATCGAGCGTGGTTGACGACAGCGCTGAGCAAATGGCCACTCGACAGACACTGATCGACTGGCTACTCGACAATCCCTTTCTACGCGCTGAAGTCCACGGATCATCGTCTCGGGGTTTCGATGATGCCGACAGCATCCTGCCGCTCCTCGAAATCACCGACTCGGCGTGCCAGGCACAATTTGACGTCGAGCTTCTCGAGGCCCCCTCGGTCTTTGTGGGATGTCAAGGCAGCATCACCGAGATGGCACCTTCAGCCCTTCGCTTCTGGGAGAAATTGGGCCTATCAGCAGCAGGAGGGCAGCGTAGAATTGTCGGAATCGTGCTTCACCATTCCAGCTGCAGCCCAGCCTGGAGGGCAGAGCTGTCACAGTGGCTCAGTCGATTGTCCACGCTCTTCTCCTCGCTCGGTCTTGGCTCTCATGAGGCAGCGCACGACGCATTGATTGAGCTCGGCGAATCCCCTACTTCAGACCTCGATCGAGCCATCGAAGACATCTTCGCCAGCGCTGACCAGCGGGAAGACACTGTGCGCTCTCTTGTGTCACGCTTCGCTGAGGCTCTCGGCCCAGATCGCCACGTCGTGCTGTACGCCGTTGGAGCTACACCTACTTCCTCCCTGGTTGCTCTTCAGCGCGATCTTCGCGTTATTGGCGCAGAAAAGGCGGGCCTCTGGTCCCAGCATATTCACGTACGACCTCTTCCTTGGTCAAGCATCAAGCAACAATCGGTCAAGGAGTCGGTTTCGGCGCTCAAAGTGCATGCCTTGGCACTCTACAATACTCTGCGAGTTGCCGTCGAGTTTCGACCCGTGCGCTCTACCCTCCCGACCAAGATGGACCTTCGCAGCTTCCCAGCTTTCACTTTGGCAGCCCCGTGCTCGTTGCTGCCCTCGACATCGCAGTTTACGCTGAGCGATCAGCCTCACCCCGCCGTCTTCACCCGTCAAGGCTGGCTGCACGTCTGCTATCACGCTGGCCAGGCAGGAGAGCTGAGCTTCTTGAGCATCATGGACGGGGAAGGCAAGGATCGAGCGCTCAAGAGCCATTGTAGCAGCAGCAACGTCGATATCGTACGATGGGTCAGCCAGCAGACACAAGACTACATGCGCCGGCGTGGATCATTGTGGCACGTCGCCATCTTCAAGAAGGGTAGCTTTACTGCCGGCGAGGCTACAGCATGGGACAAGGCTGTGCTTCATGCGAAATTGCGGTGCGAAAGCGTGTCAATCCTCAGCTACCAAGACAACAAGCCGTTCTTTGCCACCCATAAGGCGGCCTCTGAGTCGATTGCCGCTGCGCCAGCTTCTGCTGTCCTCGTCGATTCTTCGCAAGTGTCTCACGCAATCTATCCGGACCGACAGATGCTCATGACTGGCACTTCCGACGATATCGACGACAATGAAGACGCTTTGATGAGCCTACAATCATCCATCGTCAACTCCACAGCTCGAGCAGGGCGCACTCATTCTGCATGGATCCACCTCGTCCGCTATCGTCAAGCAACAGACGGCAAAATACAGACCAATGCTCCGCCCAAGCTCATTCGACTAATCACTCAGTCGCTAATGGGTCTGCGAATCGTGTCCTCAGAGCATCATCTGGGTCTATCGCCTTGGCCAATGGCGGCTATTGAGGCGGTCGACGCCGCACTGCGACACTACTCCTTGGCCTTGAGCGCGCCTGTGGCCACGCCAGCTACAGCGGCGGACGTCGATGGCGAGCGCTCATCGAGTGAGGACGTCATGGCATGACGTACGGTAACGGCCCGCATCAACGGCTCGCGATGAGCATTCTCAGAGGGAAGAGACTTCTCATCCACGTTCTTCAAAGTCATGACAGCCAGACGGCAGCGGCGGCGGCGGCGGCGGTGTCTGCTCGCAGCGTCATACCATTTGTAGCATCAATCCATTCCGTCCCGTCTTCATCAAAGCTCCACTCTCTCAGCATTCCTGTATTCATACCCATCTATTTCTCCGCGGCAGTCTGCCTCTGCAGTTCAATTTGTACTGCTCTTCACATTACCGTCCGTGGCGGTCCGCGATGGCGGTCGTGGTGGTGGTGACGGCGACGAGCCCCGCGACGGTACCCGATGTCGCTCCGCTCATCTGCGCTCCTTTCCATTGCCGTGAGAGGTAATTCTTCAATCGCCAATAAAAAGCCGCTGCCAGATACCGTCGTCCCGTCCAAGCGTCAATTCGGCACAGCCCCTCGCAGTGCGTGCGTGCCGCCCCTCTTCCTGGGTGCTTGAGGAGAGGGGCGGATAGTGGTATGGCCCGCTCTGGCCGCGTCAGGAGGCGGCGGCCCCTCACCATGGCGAAGACGTACAAAAGGAGAGGGGTGCCAATGAATCTCACGTCCGCCATCGCTGTGCTCCTCCTTAGCGTCTCCCCTCATCCTCGTCCTCGTCACCCTCATCGTAATCCAACTTCGCCGCATCCTCACCACTGCGCATCCACGATGAGGTTCGACAGTCAATTCCTCGCCTTTGTCGCCACGGCAATTGCCATCGGCAGCATCGCCTCAGCTGTGCCCATCGCCGTACCTGCTGGTGACCACACGATCAAGGACTGGATCTCTGCAGGCGGTGACAAGGTCTCTTGCATGAACGACAACTACGATCCCACCGCAGTCGGAGGCTCTTGGGACCCCGCTTTGATCAACAATCCTTGCGTCAAGATCCTCGAGACCAATCAGCACAATCAGCGTCGCAATCTTGGAGGCGCTGGTTTCAATGCCAACGCCGGCCTCGATGCCATCCTCAACATGATTCTTGGAGATGGCGGCCTCATGGCCAAGGCTACTGGCACGGCAGTCGCCAACGCCAAGGCTGGTCCGATTGGCCCCATCCTCAAGAAGCCTTGCCCCGACGACAAGGACAAGGGAGCGCCCGAGAAGACGCCTCCCACTGGCACCGCCCCCCATCCCAAACCCCACCCTCATCCTGTCGCTGACAAACCTAAGCCTCATCCCGGCATGGATAAGCCCAAGCCTGAGCCTAAGCCCGAGGGCAAGCCCAAGCCTATGCCTACGCCCAAGCCTGAGCACAGTGATGACGAGGGCAACAAGGACCCTCCCTCTGTCGGCGGCGGGATCTTCGGCCCCATCTTTGGTGCGCACGGTGCCGCAGGAGGCGCGGGCGGCATCGATGCTGGTATTGGGGGCATCAACGCCGGGGGTAAGGCTGGTGGCGAAGGCAACCTTCACCTCGGCTGGCCCTTCATTGAAATCGGGAAGGGCGGACACTCTCTCGAGCGCCGTACTCAGGGTGGCGGTGAGGTGATCATTTCTCCGCTCTTCCCTGTGCTCAGCGCTCATGGTGCTGCTGGCGCGGCAGGCGGTTTGGACGCCGGCCTCACGGGTATCGACGCTGCAGGCAAAGCTGCCGCCGGTGGTAACATGCACCTCGGCTGGCCCTTCGTGGAAGTCTTCGATGGTAACTGGAACCCTCTTCAGCGTCGAGACGCGCACCCTGCCCCCAAGATGTCGAAGGCTACCGCTGCCAAGATGGACAAGATCCGCACCGAGCTCCGAGCCGTCGCTGCGGCCGAGCTCAAGAAGCACCACGGTGACGTTGCGGCTGCTAAGAAGGAGATTGAAGAGCTCTGGAACACGGTCATGCAGGAGTACGCTGCTGATCGCCACAATGAGGACACCTCTGCCAACAAGCCTCCCACTGCTCGCAAACTCGCAGACGAGGACCAGAACCTCAAGTCAATCCGAGGTATCGCCATGCAGATTGCTGCTCTCGTCCCCGTCCAGATGAAGGAGTTTCAGCTGCAGGCCGACGCCGTAGTCAAGAAGATAAGGGAGGATCTCAGCAGCGGCGTGTCTGCACCGTCTACCATGGAGCGTCGCGTCAAGGAATCTGAGATGAGCAAAGAGGATCGCGATCGCCAGGGTCTCACCAACCAGGCCATTGCCATGATCCCCGCCATTGCTAAGCAGGCTGAACTTCAGTACGAGGCCGTCAAGAGCCACATCGACGACTGGGGCAGCATGACGTTTGGCCGCCGCGATAGTGCTCCTCAACTGCCTAGCTTCGACGACCTCGCAAAGCAAGCCGCCGACGCCGCGGCCAAGACGCAGGACCTCGCCAGCAAGGTCGACTGGGATGACACCGAGAAGGCCGTAGCTTCGGGCGTCAAAGCCTTCCTCGCCTCCTCTCCTGACCTCGCCAAGGCTATCGCTGGCTCCTTTACGGGCATCAATGTCCCCGACTACATCGCCTTTGCTTCGAAGCTTGCCTCGGACCCAAACACGGCTGCCGCTCTCGCCAGCTTCGTCAAGGCTTTCCCTAGCTACGAGAAGGCCTTCGCCGATGGGCTCGCCGCTGTAGGCAAGGGACTGCCCGACATTACCAAGTCATTCCCCGGCGGTGCAGGCTTTGGACCCGCAACTCCTCCCGCCCTCGCTGAGTACCATGCCGTAGCTGCCCATGCGGCGAAGCGCCTTCGCGCCCACAAGCATTGATCCATCGATCGAGCCGCGCTAGGACCCCGCCATCGCCACTTCGAACCGCTTTACCATGTCATATCTCTGAGCGTAGCGGCGTTGATCGTTTAGCTAGCTGCTGTTGCTTCCGCCTCATCTCATCTCGTCTCATCTTGTCACGCTCTAATTGATATGTTGTCCGCTCTCACGTGGTGGGTCCTGATTGCTGTGCTCTCGTTTCGTTGCAGGCTGGGACTCGCGAGCCTCGCGGGACCTGTGCTTCTCATCTAGGCGTGATGAATGATCTAGCGAGTGTGGCTTGCATCATGGAGATTCAGCGATGCCGTAGATGAAAGGTGATAGCGTGAGAGGATCAAAGCCACACAGGCACAGGATTGACTAACTTGCTCATTGGAAGAGAGCGGTAAGTGGTTGCAGCCGCCGCCGTCGGCTTTGCGGCTAGACCTGTTACTGATCGTGACTGGTATCATCAAGCCTTGCCTCATGATGAATTTGATCTTGACACTCAGCCGCCTGTCTCTATGCCAAGGAAGTGTCCATCCTCGAGCCATCTAGAGTAGACTAGCCCATTTTGTCGGAGTGTGGTACAAACAAATAACTCAGGAGGGACAGTCCTCGTTCACACCGCCACCGGCATCTCAGCAGCGCATATCGTCGACCCCAGATTACTCGGCCAGACCCTGAGGCGAAGTGACACGAGCGAGGCTCTCTGGTCTGACCCGAATTGCAGTAGCGCCGGCGGAGAGGAACAAAGGACTAGGATCAGTCACAGCGGCGACGAAAAGAGGTCTGACCGCTCAAATGATGCCGACAGAGGAGGACAAAGCGCTGATCAGATGGTCTTGGCCGCATCTTGACGCCCTCTTCAGGAGCAAGTACGCAGGGGCGAGGTAAAAGGAGCGAGTATATCTCATTTGTCCTGACGGCGGCAACGAATGGCATCGCCATCTCTTGCTTGCTTCAACAACTCCTTACAACTCCTCATCATTGAGCTACATCGATATGCGCCTTTTCCGCCGACAACGCACTGAGAGTCGGCCGGACAGGGTGCCCAGCCCGCTAGGCAGCGGCAGCGCTGCGGGATCACGGCCAAGCTTGGACTTCCGCAGCCTGAGCAGCCTGTCGGCCCACTCAACCAAGCAAAGCACTGGTGGGCCTAGCGAAGACGATGGAGATGACACGGTCGAAATCATTCACACGCCGCAGAAGATGTCGCCGTCTTCGACGCCGACGTCAACGCTCCGTTTAGGACCACAGCTGCGCAAGGCGGGCACTCTGTCCGACATCTCAAAGCTCCTCATGAATCAAAGCGACAGCGACATTGCCACGACGTCTCGCAAAGGCAACGATATCGAGCGCTTTGAGCCATGTCGAACTGGTCTGTCGCTGGAGCGAAGCCAGCCCAATCTGCGAGAAGAGTCACCATCATCCAATCGCGAGACGACGACAACAACGCATTTCCTCGCGCGCCACCGCACCGCCAATCGAACTCGCAAGAGTGGTCGGCCCGCTACGGCAGACGGCGCCATTGGCCAACAGCGGCAGCCCTTCAAACGGCCAGCAAGTTTCGCAACCTGCTCTCCCTCCTCGTCGAAGCAGCAGGTTACTGTGCTGTCTTCGAAATTCGTCCAGCCGCAGTCTCCTGCGGAGA
This sequence comes from Jaminaea rosea, assembly GCF_003144245.1. Classification (NCBI taxonomy): domain Eukaryota; kingdom Fungi; phylum Basidiomycota; class Exobasidiomycetes; order Microstromatales; genus Jaminaea; species Jaminaea rosea. The sequence continues at coordinate 997,836 of NW_020289976.1, read as the reverse complement.
AGTGTCGCAGCGAGAGCGAAGAAAGGGACACAGCCAGCGTGGTGACGCACATATTGCCGAGGCCATTCGGCTTCGCAGAGGACGCATTTGAGGAGCGTGTGGACCTCGTCAAGGGGCTGGTGTCGTGCTATGCTGAGGCAGAGACGCCCACCACGACGTCTTCATCATCCAAGAATCGTCGGCTGCACAGCCCAGGATCCGGCGCTCGACACATTGTAGAGCGCGTAGAGAGGAGAACGGAGAGGATGCTGGTTGAGCTGTTGGCTGTAGATCGTGTGGATCGCCAGGTGAGTCGACGTTGCGGCGGACTGGAAGTCGCTGACATCGCGGGCTGACGTGTGGATCTCTCTGCAGTCAATCATCGAGCTACGACTTCCGCTCGCCTTTGCCCTCGCGAGGCAACAATGCGGTCTCGACCCAGCGCAAAGCATATTTAAGCCCTTTGAGAGTGAGGCAGAGGCCGGTGCACTCAGCCTTGGCTCGCCAATCGTATATCCAGGCTTCGGCGCCATCCGGTCCCTGAGCGAGGTCATTGAACCTCATGGCAGGCAGGAGTCTGGACTTGTCTTCTTTGGCAACGAGCCGGAGCCTATCATGCCTTCCCTCTCTCCTCCGCCACGCGCACCAAGACCTCGCCCGCGTAGACCCACGACGGCGCCGACTACGCCGACGAGGTCTGCCTTCGGGGCTCTTGGGTCGCCCGACCTAGCGTCTTCGAAACGGATGACGATGGTGGCTACGCCGCCAAGACGTTCCTCGAGGCGCATCGCCCCTGTCATGCCATTGATGGTGCCGAAGACTTCGCATTATCTAGATGTCACGTCGCGAGAGGAGCTCCCTTGGACGCCTACCTGGTCTACCCACGCCGCCTCCGCTCAGCAGATTGGCTTTCCCGAGGGAGGCGCAGAGCACGACGACGGACCCTCTCTGCCCGGACTCTCGCCGTCGTCGCGCCAGGCTGCTCTCTCCTTGACATCTTCGGTGCGACCTAAGAGTCGGGATGCCTCATCCTCCACAAAGTCGTCCTTCACGCATGGGAGCAGCCAGGGACACGATAGCTCTGCGCGCGTAAGCTTCTCGACGTCTGCGACGAGCTCGCCCAACATCTCCTTTACAGCGACGAAGAGCTTGTTCACTTGAGTCACGGTCTCTCTCTGTATTGAAGTCTTGAGGTGTTTGCGCGAAACCACTTGTATTCTTGTCACCATCTCTGTCGCCTTGCTAATCAATGCCCCTTGTCGCTGAGCCTGGCCATTGTCGCGTGGCGCGTGGTAGAGTGGAGCCGGCAGTGCAACCGCCTCCCGGTCTATCCAAGATTTCGCGGCGTGGATTTTTGAGTGAGAAAAGTGGATGCAGCAGAACGGGCGGGCAGACGGGCAGACGGGCAGACGGAAACGAGGTCAAGTCGAGTTGGTCCAGAGTCGCCCTCAACTGGCTTGCCATCCTTTCCCATCTCCCCTTTCCTTCTACCCACACTTCCCCTCTTCCTTTCATCGTCACCATGGGCAAGAAGGACAAGTCAACAAAGGTCGCTGCCGCTGCTACACCTGCCGCTGCTGAGCCCGTCAAGGCTAAGAAGAGCTCCAAGAAGGAGGCTGTCGCTGCCCCCGTCAAGGAGGACAAGAAGGACAAGAAGAGCAAGAAGTCAAAGAAGGAGCCCACCCCTGAGCCTGAGAGCAGCTCCAGCTCTGAGAGTGAGGAGGACTCGGACGACGACTCCAGCGACGACTCGAGCGAGGACGAGGTGAGCGCCCATGAGCGCGGACAGTGCATGATTGCACACCTTTTGACGATGATCCTTCCTTCTCTCGCTGCAGGCTCCCGCCAAGACCAACGGCGCCGCCGCCGCCGCCGCCGCCAAGGAGGCCGACTCTGACTCTGACTCTGACTCTGACTCTGATTCTTTGGACGACAGCTCTGATGACGAGGAGGAGGCGAAGCCTGCCGCCGCCGCCGCTGCCAAGACGAATGGTGCTACGAAGGACGACTCCGACTCCAGCGATGACAGCTCGGACGACTCCAGCGATGACGATGAGGAGATGAAGCCCGCCGCAGCTGATGCCAAGGTCAAGGCTGAGGACTCGAGCGACGACAGCTCTGACGACTCATCGGACTCCGACTCCGACTCTGACGAGGAGGAGAAGCCCGCCGCCGCCACTGACTCCAAGAAGCGCAAGGCTGAGGACGACGATGTCTCCGCCAAGAAGGCCAAGGTCGAGGCCGACACATCCGCCGCGGGCGATGACGCTGGCGCGACCTGCAACATCTTCGTGGGTCGTCTCTCGTGGAACGTCGACGACGAGTGGCTCGCTTCCGAGTTCAAGGAGTTCGGTGAAGTCATCCGCGCAAAGGTCATGACCGACCGCGACTCTGGCCGCTCCAAGGGATTCGGATACGTCGAGTTCACCACGCCCGAGGCTGCCAAGGCTGCTTTGTCTGCAAAGGACCGCGAGATCGATGGGCGACCTATCAACGTTGACCTCAGCCAGCCGCGCCCCGCTCGCGACGTCAACGATGCTCGCGCTAAGAAGTTCAACGACAAGCGCTCCGAGAAGAGCCCCATCCTCTGGGCTGGTGGACTCGCCTTCTCGCTGACGGAGGACGACCTCTGGGAGGCCTTTGGCGCCTACGGTGAAGTGTCGCGCGTCACCCTCCCCAAGGACTTTGAGACCGGGCGCCCCAAGGGCTTCGCGTACATCGAGTACAGCGCCCAGGATGCGGCAGACAAGGCTATCGAGGCCCTCGCTGGCCAGGAGCTTGGCGGGCGTGCCGTGCGCCTCGACTACGCGCCTCCGCGTGACCCTAACCAGAGCGGAGGTGGTGGTCGCGGTGGAGGACGTGGCGGATTTGGTGGTGGACGCGGCGGTGGAGGACGTGGTGGTGGACGTGGCGGAGGATTCGGAGGCGGTCGTGGCGGCGGTCGTGGCGGTGGACGTGGAGGAGGACGCGGTGGCGGTGACTCCGGATGGGGTGGACGCGGCGGTCGTGGTGGTGCCAGGACGGGCGCTATCGCCTCCGGCTCAGGCACCAAGGTCTCCTTCGACTAAGCGTGCTCTGCGCGTCCCCAAAAGAGACGAGGCCTCGGCGCCCCTCTCAATGCTATTTTCACGCATCATCTCACCCATTCCTTCATCGACTTGTCATATCTTACCACGATCATCTCGTCTTTGCTCCTGACTCGTAATTCTCATGCATTGAAACGTCGCGATAAAAGATGTGAAGCCTGAGCATTTGGGTATGAACGACAGCGGATCGGCGAAGCAGTTGTCAGATGTACAAAGGGTAAGAAGGAGCCTTGCCTACACGCCCAGCGACGCGACCTCACGCAGCCGCAGGCGGGGCAGCCTGAGCTGTTCCAGTGCCAGACGAGGACCTCTGTCGCTCGTTCGAAATGGAACTCGCCCCCGTCGCGACCGTCTTGGTCTCAAAGCGACCCGAAAGCGCCCTTGCGCGATCCTTGACGTCGGCGTCCGGGGATGTCAGGAGAGAGCGCAGCACTCCATCGAAGCCATAGCGCCTCAGTCTTCCGACAGCCTCTCGCTCTACGTCGAATGGCGTCGAGTCATCGACGTCGGCTGCTTCCTGCCCTGCACCCTCTGTCTGCATAGCTGCCGCAGAACTCGCTGCCGCCTGCTGCTGCTGCGCTGCTGATACGCCCTGCGTGAGATTCATGACGCACCATAATCCCGCGACCTTGACCTCTGCCCTGGGATGACCAGCAAAGTACACAATCGCGTCCAGGCAATTGTTCCGACGCAGCAGTGCCCTCCTATGCGACACGTCCCCCGTGGCCACATTGACCAAGACGTACGCCGCCTGCTCCGTCACCAGATCCGATTGGCGCTGCCAAATGACGTGCTCGATCAGCTCAAAGAACCTGGTAGCGCCACCAAAGCCGGAGAGGGTGAAGGCAATGTCACCTGCTCGGGATGAGGTGAGGTTGCGGATGATATTGAGAGAGTTCTCTTGGAGGGCAAGCGAATTTTCGTTGCTCGGCGACAAGGAGGAGGGAAGAGCTTCGTCCCTGCCTCGCTCGTTACTGGTCGAAGAGGAGGGACCCCGAGCCAGTGCCTCGAGAGTGTCGAAGCCTAGCTTGGACATGACCGTGCGCTTCACCTCCAGCTCGCTGGCATACAGCACATTCTTCATAGCCCAGAGCGCGTTGAGCTTCGTAGGGCCATGGGTGCACGTCTTGGCCAGAGAGACTAGTCGATCCAGCCCGCCATTGTCCAGCAGGGTCTGCCTCATGGGCGCAAAGGAGAGCACCAAGTTGCAGATGCTAGCGGTGGCCTGCGTCCTTAATTCGTCGTCTTCTCCATCCTCTCCAAGAGTCTCGTCCTTGATCATCTCAACAAGCTTCTCTGCCACCCCTGCATCAACGAGGCTAGTGCGCAACACGCCTATGCTTCGACTGAGGGCGCGTACCAAGCGGCAGGCGGCGACGCGGGTACCGAGAGAGGAGGAACTGAGACAGCTTACGACGATAGGTAGCAGAGAGGGGGTGGTGCCATCGACTATCTGGCGGCGGATCTCGTCACGCGTGAAGGAGAGCGCTGCGAGCGCTGTGAGGACAGCTTCACGCAGACGGTGTGCCATTTCTTGGTTGCGCGCTGATGTTGCCATTGAAGGCACGGTGAGCTTGGCCTTGCTGGTGCTGCTGCCGTTGCCCTCGGTAAGAGTCTTTGTCGCCTGATCGAGCAGACCTCCCAGCTTTTCCACGCAGTGATACCCAAAGGGACCCTGCGTGCACGCAACCGCCTGCATCCTTGGGTCATCCTCGACCACCTTGGCGATAGCAAAAGCTGCGGCGACTTGCACCTCGCCACCTCCCTGACTTGACTCGTCGAGCAGATCGACAAGTACAGCCAGCACTCGCTCACTTGTCTTTGCAGTGAAGGGATGCACCTTGATCAGGTTGGCCATGCATGAGAATGCGGCCAGCCTGACGGCCACGCTAGGATCATTGCGGAGCGCTAGGAGCATGGAGGTGGGCAAGAGGCCAGAGGGGGTCTGATGCCGGAAGAGTTGCACTGACGTATCGGCATTATCCCGAACGAGCTCGCAGAGTAGCCAGAGTGCCGACTCTTGTGCCTTCGGATAGCCAGATTCGGCAGCCGCGAGAAGGATGCTGAGGAAAGACGGCGTTGCGATTGGCTCTGCTTCTGTGTCTTGCAGATTGACTTCAATTGCTTGGAAGGGAGACCCAGAGGCATTGAAGTCGATGAGGTGGCGACGGCGCGTGGCTATCTCCTGCGCCGGTGAGGCGAATGACGCCGACGACGACCCTGACTTGCCCGCCTTTGAGGCTAAGATACCCGGGCCAGGTAGGCCTAGACATGCCGAAAATATGCCAGCAACCATTTCGACGATGGTGAGAGCTTGCTTGCGTAGCGCCATTGACCCGTCACCCATTTGGGCGTCCATATCCATTCGACTGCTGCTAGCGACCGATGCTGTCTCCATATCCTGGCCGCGCGAGCTGCTGTTCATCACGACTGCAGCGTACGCTGGCGTAGTGGGACGTGAGTTTGCCGCCGCCTTAGCTTCTCGCAGCGTCTCGTGCACCCGCTCATGACGAGGGATGGGCGCAAGGAAGAGGGGGCCGAGGAGGAAGGGGAGGACCTCGGGGCTGAGGATATGGTCTATGGCTGAGCGACCGAGCAAAACAAGGTTTGAGGAGGAGCTAGTATCGTCGCTGTGCTTCTTGAAGGAAGTTCGCAGGTCGGAAGAGGAGCCTGATGCCATTTTGACGTCGGCTGATGCGGTATACCACCCTGCAGGCTCACGAGAAATCTTAGCCCTTAGCATCGAGGCGCTCTTGCCTGCTGCGGCTCGGCCTGGCCCCAAACCAAGTCGCGGACTGGGAGCAATCTCTGATGCGATGGCGACGTAGATGGATCGAAGGGCTCTGACGAGGGATTCGATGGCTTTGAGTCGCTCTCCATCCTGCAGGGCGTTGAGGGATGCCACATCGGCGAGAGCGGTGGTCAAGGCTTGAGGTGCTTCTGCTGTAAGAATGCATAACAGCGTGGGCGATGAGGACGAATTGGCAAGGGAGCCCAAGATGGTAGCAGATAGACTGCGAACCTGAAGCGCAGTTGGGTTGGCAATGGGCGTGGCGAGGAGCTCGACGAGGTGAGGCACTTTGCCCTCGACGACGAACTCTGCCTTTTTGGTTCGGCTGCCAATGACAGCATTGCGCAGCCTGATCAGTTCCTGAAGCTGACCTTCGACATCATCGCTTGTACGCCGAAGCTGTGGCAGCGTCATGATGGGGCGATGATTGCTAGTCGAGTTGATTGGTTGGGTTGAGAGCCAAAGTCGACGTTGAAGTCAAGGGTCGTGTGTGAAGTCGCCCCCGCCTCGACTCTCCACCGAGGCGTCAAGGCGGGGACGATCAGACTTGCGCCGCGGCGATGAATTTGGTCGTGGCTTCTTGCTTTCTCCCTTTGTGCATTTCGCCATCGCCATGGCCATCATGCCGCCATCGCCGTCAACAGAGGCATCATCACCTGATGCATACTCTGACCAAGATCTCTCCTGGCTCAATGCCTTGCCGCATCAGTCAGCATTTGCCTCTTCCTCTTCCTCTGGCCCCGCTGGTCACCTCGCCCTTCGTGGGTCAGACGCCCTCGTCGCCCTCGATGGTCAGCTGCGCATCTTCAGCTTGAGCTCGCTCAAGCATGCAAATGATAGCCTGGCCTCAGAATACAAGGTTCTCTCCAATCCCCTCATCGCCGAAGCCCTCGCCCAGGAGCATACACTCGCCCTCAACCCTCTCAAGACGCTCCTCGTCATCCAATCTGAAACCTCCCTCGTCCTCATCATTCTTCCACGCACGACATCACTAGCGTCAGACTCGTTGAGCATTCCAGTCAAGGCACACAAAGTAGGTGCCTTCTATCACAATTCCCGCTCGCCTCGCGAGGAGCAAATTGTTCAAGTCAAATGGCATCCATGGAGCAAGCGAGGGACGTCGCTGCTGGTCCTGTCCAACAATGGCTGCCTCGAGGAATACGATGTAGCTAGGGATCTTCATGAGCCCCAGCAAGCGATCAGGCTACTGCCTCAGGCCTCACAGCCATCGCCATCACGAGTGAAATCAGGTCGCAGCCGTAGCACAATGTCTCCGATGCCAGGCGCGAGCCATCATCAAGACCTCGATGCAGATCCAGCTCATCAAGCGGCCGCCTTCACCCTCGCCATAGGGGCAGAGACGTCAACAGCATGGACGACTCTCACCATCTACCTGCTCACCACTGCCGGCCAGATCTTTGCTGCAGCGCCCTTCCTACCGCGGCACGCCCGCCTTCCCTCTTCCTTCCTGCATAGCCTCGCCGCCTACGCCCAGCTAACCTCAGAGACCAAATCCGCGGCATCGAGGCAGCGAGATGTTGCGCTGCGCTTTGTTTCCCACCTCCTTAAGCAGGCGCGCAGCTATCAGGCAAGCAAGGCGGCAGAGGAGTCACAGGATGGCCTGCCGGGTCGCAGATCGAGAGCTACAACGCCCGCCGACGTGCTGGCAAGAGGCTCAACGCCCGTACTGAGCGGCGGCATGCATAAATCACAGTCGCTCATGTCAATCGATACGCCAGCCGCGACGACCGATCGCGACTTGATAGGTGGTGAAGACGACGCGCAGGAGTTCGTCGAGGTACAATGTCCGGATCATGCAGTCGTACCAGGACCAATTCTGCCTCAAGGTCCGTTTTCACTGCAGCCGGCACCACAGCCATCAAATGAACAGGGCGATCGTCGAGGCAGTGATCTCGTATTCCGCAAAAGTAATGGAGTGGAGCTGCTCTTCATCAGCAAGACCGACGGCGGAGTGGACATTGCGGTGCTGAATGTGGCAGGCAAGATCGCTCCACGTTGGCAGCTTTCTTCACCGCCTTCACTACTGCATCGGGGAAGCAGCACGAGGAGCGGAAGGATGCCGCGGGAGTCAGGCAGTTACAGCACGAGAAGTAGCAGGGACAGTCAAGTCAGGAAGTCTGGACGGTTTGGCCTCGACGACTCCTCATCCGAGGAGGACGAGACGGATGAAGAAGATGCTCTGGACGGGGAGGAGAGCTTCAGCCTTGGTGCCTCGACTTCAACACTCACCTCACCAACTCTCTTCATCTACGAGTCCCTCTCCCTTGCCCTCCCCGCGATGTCCCATTTGCGCATTACGCTCGATCCAGTCTACTCGGACACATTTTATGTCCACCACGATTTTGGAGTGCACATGGCCTGCACCTCAGCATGGGATAGGCGCCTCTCAGAGCTATTGGACACGGAGGATGCGCAAGGTATGCAGCGCTTCTTGCACTCGAACGTGCAGAGCGATCTCAGGTGTATTGTGAAGATTCAAGGCGTCACGGAGACGCGAGCGGAAATGCGACGCGTGAGCTCGGTGGAAGTAATCGACGACGTCTATTTAGGCTACTCGATAATCGTTATGATGGGAGACGGAGAGAGTCTTGGGCTGGAGATGAGTCTACGCGCCAACGCGCAGGGAAACAGCAGTACAGAAGCCGCAACCCCCGAAGCCGTATCATCTCCCACGCAGCGGCAACACTACACCTCCCTCCTCGGCGGCTCGCCCTTCGTCCCTCCGGCCCCCTTCAACGCCAACGACACAGCGGCCACCTTCCCGACTCTTCGCCTCAAAACGTCCGACCCGCAAGCGGCAAAGCGAGAGCTCACTGTCACGCCCGAATCTCTGCGCCTGTTGGGGACTACGGTGCAGGACCTGCGCGGACAGGTGCGCGAAGTCGTTCAGGGAGGGAATGCAATCCAGCGCCGCTTGGAGTTGCAGATGAAGGAGCTTCAGCGACAAGTGGGGAAGCTGAACGAGATGCGCGCGCGCATTGAGCGTCATCAAGGCGAAGCGGGGCACAAGGATCGCATTGAGCGAATTGCGGCCAACCAGCGCAAGCTCATCGAGCGGGTGGATCGAGTACTTCAAGGTACGATGGATGCCTCTGACTCTGGTGTCAGTCAGTATGAGGAGGCTTGGATGAAAGAAATGGAAGTCATGGAGCGCAGCATGGGAAAAAACGAAAGCGAGGGATTGAAGGGCAAGGTGAATAAGCTGCAGGGTCAGCTTGAGTACCTGAAGCCGGATTTGACGCTACTTGTCGGTAGTGCAAGGGACAAGGCAACTCCTACAGACAATGGCGGCGGGAAGCTGGGCATGCGACAGCTCGACAGAATCCTCACTGCGCTGGGCGTTGAGTCTGATAAGCTAGTTGAGGCGAAGGATAAAGTGCACCGCTTGAATAGGTCGCTACCCAAGGGAGCGACCGAGCATGCGTTGCGTTAGAGGCAATGCCATCATCTTTCGTGCTTGCCTTGTATGCCTGAGCCTCTTCTACTCATCGGTCGTTGTATCGAGCTCGATGACTGATCGTGATGGTTCTGACTTGCAATTCTCCGCTCGACTCCATTTGCCGCTGCTCCGGCTTGGCGTCCTAGACTCTCTCTCCCACTCCCGACCTCCCACTGCCCCGCTTTTTGGCCGTCGCCGCCGCCGCGCTCATCGTCGATTGTTCATCCGACCCTCTTTCCCCCTCTTTTCCGCTCACCGACCTCGCTTCCCTTTGATACCCTAGAGCGTCTCTCACGCCCTCGACACCTTCTCTATAATCAGCTACGCCCCTGATTTGATCATCATCATTCGCCATGGCCGACGAGCGCTTTGCAGCAGAAGGAGGAGCTGCAGCTGGCCCGTCATCGCCACCTCACCCTCCCTCCTCCTCAGCAGACGTCTCCTCGACCGAGGTGAGACGTCAGGAGCCGGCACGATCACCAGCAGCATATGGAGGCCAGGTCGGACCCGTCTCCAGCAGTGGTGCAAGCACCTCTGGCGCAGTGACCGCGGCGCCCACTGCTGCTCACAGCGACAACGCCGAACAAGGTGATGTCAATCACGCACGCCGTCGCAAGAAACAGAAGCCAGTGGGTCGCGTCAATCGAGGAGCTGCTGGGCTTAACTCTCTTGGTCTTGACAACGCTCAAGGCTCAGAAAAAGCAGCCAGCGAGCAGGAGCAACGGAGCGAGAGCAACGGCGGCGATGAGCCCGCCTTCCCTGAATTCGCGGGCGATCTGGCTTGGAGCCAGCGCACTTGGCTGTACGAGTTGATGCCGTTTCGTGGCATGTGGTACGACGTCAGAAGGAGGCTGCCGTACTATGGAAGTGACTGGACGGAGGCCTTCCACCCGAGGAACTGGTGGACGGTTGCACAGGCCGTTGTCCGGATCTACTTTATCAAGTGAGTGGTGCGCTAGGATTAAACAGGACGATAGCATGCAAGCAGCTGATTACCTTTCATTGCGTCAATTGACCGCCTCGTCCAGCCTGATGCCCGCCATCGCCTACGTTCTGGACATGTACCATCGCACCAATGGAGCGTATGGCGTCAACGAGGTCATTCTGGCCTCTGCGCTCGCTGCCATCGTCTTTCCCATCTTCTCGGTGCAACCATTGACCTTTGTGGGGGTCACTGGTCTGATCAATCTGGTGAGTACCGCAATCAAGGTAACGCATTGGAAGGCCAAGGTCGTGCCTCGATTGATTGCTGCCTCTGGTAGCTGCACGCTCCTCAGTCCAAAATCTGCTTTTGTTGCGTTTCGCTGCGTCGTAGAAGTCGTCGGTCGTCTGCAACGGCGCGAATCGACGTCACTGCTTGCGAGGCACTTGAGGCACGGGTCCAGTGATCAGTCGTCGACAGGCTGGGGCTGCATCGATGTGCAGCCTGCGTCATCCAGAGGCCGCGGCCAGGCGGAGGGCGGACTAGCGAGCTGCCTCGACTCTCCCCCTCGACCCGAGCGACCTCTACCTGCCCCTTTCGAGGACATACGTCGAGCTCACACACCACCCACCTTACTCTTCTCCCTTTGCCACCTCATCCTCATCTCCAACCTCTTCTACTCATTCATCGTCACGCGCGCGCAGGTCAACTACACTCAATACGACATTGTAGTCGAGTACTACGGACTCAGTCAGATGGATTACCTGCGCGTTCAGGCCTGGTCCCTCATCTGGGCGTGAGTAACGGCGAGAGTGTTGCTGCATCGTGTCGCGTCGATTCCTTGATCTCACATTTCTCTGCCGTCCTTTCACCCTCACAGCGCCGGGTTCCACTTCATCGCCGCCATTTTCAACCTCTGCGACTTCTCCCGCTTCATTACTGACATGACGTCGACGACATTCGGCTTCTACGTCGGCATCGTATACATCCAAAAGGGCATCGAGCTCCTCATCCTCGAGTACGAGCCTGCCCCTCTGGACAACGCCACTGGCTGGCTATCCGTGACCATCGCGTCGCTCTTCGTCGTATCCGTCTACCTCGTCTCGGCCATCGGTCGCACCTCCTACCTACCCTACCGCGCTCGCACATTCATTGCATCCTTCGCCTTTGCGGCAGGCTGCATCTTCTGGACGGGCTTCTCCCACTTCCCCAAGAACTCTTTGGAGCGAGTCCCGATTGAGAGGCTGCCCATCACGCGCTCCTTCTTCCCGACTATGGACCGCTCCTGGTTCATCGATTTCTGGAACATCGAAGCCAAGTGGGCTTTCGTTGGGGCTCCCCTGGGATTCCTCATTACCTTGCTCTTCTGGTTCGACCACAACGTCTCCAGCATCATGGCTCAGGCGCGACAGTTCCCCGTCAAGCGCCCTGCTGGCTTTCACTGGGACTTCTTCCTGCTCGGTATCACGACGCTGGTGTCTGGCTTCCTCGGCCTGCCAGCTCCCAACGGGCTCGTTCCTCAGTGCCCCTGGCACACCGAGGCGCTCTCCGTCTTCAAGCAGGTCAAGCTGCCAAAGGAAGATGAGGACGAGGAGAGCAAGGGCGAGGGCAAGAACAAGTCGAATCGTTACGCAGGCAAGGTACGCAAGCAGCCATCGGTCCCTGCCCGCGAGCACATTGTCAACACGCGTGTCGTCGAGCAGCGAGCCTCGCACCTGCTCATCGGCGGCATCACCCTCGCCACCATGACGCGTCCCTTCCTCGTCGCCCTCGGTACGATGCCTCGCGCCGTCTTTGCTGGCATCTTCCTCCTCGTCGGCTGGGGGTCCATCGAGGGCAACATCATCACGACGCGCACCCTCGCCGTCTTCCGCGATCGAGCTTTGGCTCCCGCCGACGACCCGCTCAACCAAATCCGCCGTTCCAAGATCGCCCTCTTTGTCGCGATCCAATGGTTCTTCTTCGCCATCACCTTTGCCATCTCTCAGACCATCGCGGGCATTGGCTTCCCTGTTCTCATCACCCTGCTTATCCCCTTCCGCTACTGGGTTGTGCCCAAGTGGTTTAGCCCGCTTGAGCTGCGCGTTCTCGATGCGCCCACGGCCGACGCAAACGTCGTGATGGCTTCCATCGGACACGAAAGCGAGCGATGCACAGGCCAAGGCGTCAAAATTGCTGAGGACACCAAGATCGCTGGCACCGAATACTACGACGATGAGAACAGCTACAGCGACAGCGACAGCGAAGACGATGATGCCATTCAGCCTTACAGCATCGGTGCTGAGGACGAGCAACGCCAGCGAGCAGAGCGCGCCTCTTCGCCGCCGACGAAGAAGGCTGCCCCCCGCGCGTCGCCCCCGAATCAGCATCGTCGCCAAAGCTCTGTTCCCGCGGTACAGGAGTCTCCCTTTGGCGCGACGCACACCATGACTTTCCTCGACGGCCCCGCAGTTGCCTTCCTCAACGCGCCTGCCGAGGGCCAGACGAAGCACAAACGCCGAAGCATCATCAGCCGCATCCTGGGCCGATCTAACGATGCCGGCCAAGCTTCGCACACGGCTACCGGGACATCCTCAACCTCCTCCGCCGTTGCCGCAGACATGCCTGCTGTTCCCAAATCCAAAGCCGACTCGAACCTCATCTCTGGCCACCCAGCTGCACGCGACACTGCTGAGTATGCCAAGGAGCAGGAAGAGCTTGCCCACCCAAAGCCTTCGACTATTTCCCTATCCGGAGCCCCGGCTGCTCGGGAGGTGTCTGAGCACACTTCACCCTCGAGCGCTGACCCGGTAAAGGACAAGTCGGATGCCACAGTGCCTAGTCAAGCTGCTGCACCCGCCGCGGCAGCTGCAACTAAGAGCTCCACGGCTGCAAAACCTGAGGAGTCGGCCGTCCCCGCAGGCGCTTTGGCTACTGGAGGAGCCGCTGCTGGCGGTGCCGGAATCGCCGCTGCGGCGCTCAAGCAGTCCAAAACGGACGAGGGCCCTGCCGCCGCACCTGCCGCCGCACCTGCTCCGACCAGCGCTGCGCAGAGTGGTTCCACAACGAAAGAAGCTGCTCAGCCTACCGCAGCAAAGGACGTCGCTCAGCCTGCTCCGGCTCTCCCTAGCGTCGCTGCAGCTTCGACTGCCTCACAGCCAGCCGCCGGCAACACCAACACCGCACAGCCACAGGCCGCCGACCCCGCCGTAACCACTAGCACCAGCGCCAATGACGGTAAGACGACCGCGGAGATCGCCGCAGCAGCTGGTGTAGCAGGTGGCACCGCCGCAGCCGGTCTCGCGATGGCCGCCGGCAAGAAGCAAGCGACCGACGTCGAAAAGGCAGAAGCTCAGCGTCAAGCCGCAGCAGAGACGCTCGCCAAGGCGGAGGAGCGCAAGAAGGCTCTGGATGAGGAGAAAAAGAACAAACGATCCAACTCGGTCCGCGTTAAAGAGGAGAAAGCCCTTGAGAAGAAGCGCGCAGCTGAGGCTAAGAAGCAGCTGAAGGAGGCCGAGAAGCAGAAGAAGGAGGCCGAGAAGGAGAGCAGGCGCCAGGCTGTCCTCGCAGCGCAGAAGAACAAGCGCGAGAAGGAGGAGCAGGACCGCAAGGACGCTGAGGCTGCTAAGCGCAAGAAGAGAGAGGATGAGGAGGCTGCGAAGAAGAAGAAGAAAGACGATGAAGAGGCTGCGAAGAAGCGAAAGAAGGAGGAAGCGGCGGCCGCTGCTGCCGCTGCTTCTGCTGCCGCTGCTGCTGAGAAGGCGAAGAAGGACCAAGAGGCCGCCGACAAGAAGAAGCGCGATGAAGAAGCCAAGAAGCTCAAGGAAGCGACTGCTGCTCGGGAGAAGGAGGAGAAGGCTGCTGCTGACGCTCACAAGGAGGCAGAGAAGGCCAAGAAGGAGGCCGAAGCTGCCACGAAAAAGCAAAAGGAGGACGAGGCTAAAGCGAAGAAGGCTACTGACGCTGCTCACAAGAAGCAGGAAACCGAGGAGAAGCACACCAAGGAGGCCACCGAGAAGCGCAAAGCTGAAGAAGCCGCTGCTGCCGCCGCCGCCGGTGCTACTGCTGCCGCTGTCGCTGAGCTCGAGCGCGAGAAAAAGAAGCGCGAGGAGGCCGAAGAGGCGCGCAAAGCCGCGGAGAAGGCGCAACATGACGCTGAGGAGCAGAGCAAGCGTGAAGCCGAGGCCAAGGCGAAGCGCGAGGCCGAAGAGAAGAAGGAACAGGAGGCTCAAGCGAAGGCCAAGCAGGAGGCTGAAGCTAAGGCACAGAAGGAAGCCGATGAGCGGAAGAAGAAGGAAGAGGCCGAGGCCGCCGCCGCCGCTGCTGCTGCTGCCGCCGCTCTCAAGAAGAAGGACGAGGAGGTGGCCGCGGCCAAGGCTCAGCTCGAGGAGGAGCACAAAGCCCGCCTTGCAGCAGAAAAGCAAGCCCAGGAAAATGCGGCTGCCCTTCAGGCCAAGCTGGACGAGGAGCACAAGGCGCGGGAGGCGGCCGAAAAGAAGGCAAAAGAGGACGCCAAGGCTGCCCAGGCCAAGTTTGATGAGGAGCACAAAGCTCGCGAGGCATCCGAAAAGAAGGGCAAAGCTGAAGCTGCCGCTGCTGCCGCTGCCCTCGAGAAGGAGCACAAGGCTCGAGAGAAGGCCGAGAAAAAGGCGGAGGATGACGCTGCTAAGGCTAAGGCGAAGCTCGATAAGGAGCACAAGGCTCGTGAAGAGGCAGAGAAGAAGGCCAAGGACGATGCGAAAGCAGCTAAGAGCAAGCTCGACGATGAGCACAAGGCCCGTGAGGACGGCGAGAAGAAGTCCAAGGCCGAAGCTGCCGCCGCTGCTGCTGCCGCCGCCGCTTCCTTGGAGAAAGAGCACAAGGCCCGCATCGATGCTGAGAAGAAGGCAGAAGACGATGCTAAGGCAGCCAAGGCTTCGCTCGATGAGGAACACAAGGCTCGCGAGAAGGCTGAAGCTGAGGCCAAGGCGGAGCACCAGAAGCGCCTCGACGCAGAGGAGCAAGCTCGATCTTCCAAGTCGATTGGCGGTGATGACTCTGCCTCTGCCGTAACGAAGCCGACTCGCCAGCAGGAGGAGCACGACGCCGAGCTCGCTGGCCTCGCGGCCACTGCCGCTGCCGTTGTGGGATCTCACGAGGCCGGCAAGAGCGACTCTTCCGCCTCCGTGGACGCCAAGAAGGCTGACGCTATGTGGAAGGATGCTGCCGGTGAAGAGAGCTCCGCTACCCGCGGAGACGCTGTCAATAGCGGCGCTGCTGCTCCTGCCACAGCCGCTGCTATGCAGAAGACGCCCTCCAAAGACAAGGACAAGGACAAAGACTCGCACAGCGGTACAGGCTTTTTGAAGCGCATTTTCACTACCCGTCGCGCCTCGACCAAGTCAGCCCACGAAGACGCTGCTGCGCACTCTTCCGCCAAAGACAAGGAAGCGGCGCCTGCCCTGCCTACCAAGCAAACCAGCAAGGCCGAGCGAAAGCCATCCGTCTCAAAGAAGGACATCTCTGCTCCCATCACTCAGGAGAGCATCGCCGCCCCTGCTGACAAGGACGCTAGCACGAAGGAGCGACCTGCTTCTTTCGTCAAGACAGGTGGCCGCAAGCTTTTCGCGAATGAGCCGTCGCTGATTTCCAGGCAGTCTTCCACATCGGTCAAGTCTTCGCCTAAGGACAAGGGCAAGGGCAAGGCAAAGGAGGAGGCGTCCGTCGCCGCTGTTGCCGCCTCTGCAAAGACGTCCGAAGATGACAAGGAGGTCCCCTCGGCCGCTGCCGCTGCCACGCCCGCAGCTCAGGAGACGCCTGCCGGTGCCGCTTCTCCCAAGAAGAGCGCCTCCACCGCTCCCGCGCCGGCCCCCGCAGTTGACCTCGAGCAGTCCTCGAAGCCCACGCGCAACACCTCGACCAAGTCTGCTGTCAAGCGATCGAGCAGTAGCAGCAAGAAGCCCACCAGCAGCGGCGGCGAGTCCGACGTGCCCACACCGGCCAAGCGTCCCGCCGACCTGTCCAAGCAGTCGCGCTTCAGCTCTATCTTCACTTCTGGGCTCGGTCTCTCCACCGGAGGATACGCTGCTCATCAGAAGAAGGGCGACAGCCCGAAGGAGTCGGCTTCCGGTTCCAAGGAGGCTGACAAGTCGTCTTCCTCCCCCGCTGCGGCTTCACCTGTGCAGTCCGCCGCGTCTCCCCGCAAGTCGACTCAGAGCCAGCGTCGCAGCCGTGATGTAGCCACGGGCTCAGCGGCAGCGCCCACTTCCTCCTCGGCATCCCCGCCCGCCTCGTCTGCTGGTGGCGCAACTAAAAAGGAGCGAGAGAAGAAGTCCGCCGATGACGGGCTGACGCGTGAGATTGAGGAAGACGGCAAGAAGTTTATCGAGCACATCAATCCGCGATTTGCCAACCTCGCCAAGGAGCAAGCTGCGACCTCGTCAAAGGGGAAGAAGGGAAAAAAGACCGGAAGTGGAACGCCTGCTAAGACTGCGGCTGCTGTTCAGTGGCGCTCCTAGTTGACTGGGAATCAAAAGGAAGGCATGGAGATTGTCTCGCTCTGGAATACCACACACTATCTTTCAATCATGGTCTTGCGAGGGGGAGCCGAGTCCGCTCGATTCCAGCTTCGGCCGTACTGTTTCAGATTTCTCCCGTGAAATTCAAGCTTTTTTATTCGACCTTGGTCCAGCTCGCTCTACGTAACTCGTAGCGCCCTGACTGCCTTGACTTCACTTGCGCTCAGTCTCCACGAGAAGCCACTCGTAGCCCCTGCCTCGTAGATGCCGTCGCTGCCATGCTTTTCGTCTCCCGCTGCAGCAGCCGTAGCGCCCATAGCCTCATCGTCCTCATCCTCATCGAGGCAAAGGACGTACGCAATCTGAGCGATGCGTGCAAACTTGTCTCGGACCGCAGCCGCACCACCACCTCCTTTCGTCTGTTCGCCCACATGCGCAGCAACGGCGCGCCAGTCCTTATCGAAGCGGAGGGCTCCTAGCTCAGTAAAGCGGGTGAAGGCCGGCAGGGACGATGACGCATTGCCTGCGCCAACCATGGCCTTTTCCCACGGCCGCACGAACGCCTCCACTGCCAGTCCAACGTACTCGTCATAGTTATCCTCATCGAACGTCTCCCTGAAGGGTGCAGCCACTATTGCATCCCAACCCCTAGCGAAACGACGTCTTACCCAGTCCTTGTCCTCTGCTGCGGCGTATTCCTCCTCTGTGCGTACATCGTAGCGCACCTCGCGGAAGACGTCAGCAAAGAGCAAAGTGCGGAGGCGGGGTCGAGTGACGTGCTGGAAGAGGTGCTCGAGCTCGGTGCGTTGCGCCGAGCGCAGGCGAGAGGGGAGGGCGGAGAGGTGCGTAGTCAGGTGGTGTCGAGCTAGGCCCTTGTCGTTGCGAGGGAGATCGGAAGGCACGTTTGCCGCATCCTCTTCTTCCTCATCATCGTCGTCATCGCCTCCGGGGAAAAGCGACTCCAAGTGCGCTTCGCTTCCCAAGTCGGCCAGGATTCTCTCTGCGTACCGAACCGAAACGCCCAACACATTGAGATAGCGCACAAAATGCGCCCTCATCTCCCTTGTCGCCGTCTCCTTCCTGGGCCCATCAGGCCCTGCCAATGCACCTCCAACGGAGCGCCAGACGGCCTCCATCCTCCTCACGAGCACCTGTGCGTAGTCATCATCGGCGACGATGCGGACGCCGCGCAGCGCCGTGCCAATTGTAGCAGGGTGACAGGTGGAAAGAATCCGTGTCGCCGAGGCTCGCAGTAGGAAGAAGGCATCGTCCAGGACGGAGGAGGTGAGGGGTCGGGTGGACGGGTCGCATGTGTCGATGCGGTGGGCCTTCTCGAGACTAGAGCGAAGGTACCATCGTTCGAGTGGGCAGTAGACGTCTGAGAGGAGGGAGTCGAGACGGTGCGCTAGGGCAGAGGTGCTCAGTAGCTTTGAGGCCGTGACGATGTCCGCCTTGATCGTGGCCGCGGCAGTCGAGTCGTGTTTGCTTGCGCCAGCAACAGCAGCCGCGATGGCGGATCCATCAATGCTGGATCGGCGATGGAAATCCTTGAAGCCTCCAGCATCAGCTGCAATTGCGTCCTGCTTTGCGTCGACCCGCTCGCTCGTGAGGCGCCCCTTCAAGAAGCGTCGATAGGTGGCCCAGCGCGCAGCCAAAGATGTCAGCTCATGAAGCAAGCGATCCACCTCTCGCCCATCTGGCATCTGTGGCTCGTCCATGCTTGCTCGTGCCCCACCTGCAGCGGGTGTGCCTGGTCGGCCAAGCGGGGTCGAAGGGCGGCCTGGAATACCAAACTTATTTGCACCACCACCGCCGCTCGAGCTCGATGCAGTCGAAGCGCCGGCGGCGCCCAGATTAGCCAGGTATGAGAACTTGTACGCCCGCGCCTCTGTCAGTCTTCTCATGACTTGCGTCGTTTCTACCCAGCCTTCAACGATCTTGAGGCCGATCTCGTCGCACTCGTCCTGCAAGCCAGGCATGACCCCAGCTGCAAAATTGCCATCTCCATAATGCCTGTCCACGACTGCCTGATGCGTATCGATGAGCAGAGCTAGCTGCTCAAAGAGGGCCGTAAGGAGCTGCGCATGTGGCACATTGCCGCGATGAGCAGCAGTGAGGATTGCTTTCCCCTTTTCTCTGATCATGCCCCTGGCGAAAGTGGAGTAGGCATCCAATCCCTCACTGCGCCATCCCACGAGGGGAAAGAGTCGGAAGAAACGACTGGCCTCCGCCTCATCCCTGCTCTCCATCG
The DNA here is from genome assembly GCF_003144245.1 of Jaminaea rosea. Taxonomy (NCBI): domain Eukaryota; kingdom Fungi; phylum Basidiomycota; class Exobasidiomycetes; order Microstromatales; genus Jaminaea; species Jaminaea rosea. Next base: position 978,871 of record NW_020289976.1, on the reverse strand, counting down.
TGGCATGATGAAAGCGTTGCGTGAAAACAGCCAGCAGCTTTTCTCTCAGCTCGAGGAGCGTTTGTGCGGGTGTCAAGGGCTGCTCGGTGGAGGGAACAACGCGAGCCGCAAACTCGCTATTGATGACCTCTGGCGGGACGCTCATTGCCTTTTGCGCATGGCGGGTTGCTAGCTCCCAGTCGCCCTGATCGATGGCAGTGGACAGCGTGGAGAGACTAGCCTTCAAGTCTTGTGTCGCCGTAAGCCATGCTCGGGCGATGGCGAGACGTTTCTTCTCATCGTCGAGCACTCTGACCGCCCCCGTTATCCTGTCTGATGTTCTCGCGGCGTCGACGAGGCGGGAGCGAAGGACGTTCGCCTCTTCGCTGAGGAGGTCGATCTGAGGTGCGAGAGAAGAGATGGACTGCTGTGAGGTGGTGATGCGTTGAAGGGATGAGGAGACTGTGCGGGAGAGGTCATCGTCGACTTGTTGAGAGTGGGCGTTGAGCTGTGTGAGGGCACGGCGGACGGCCCCTGGAGTCAGAAGCTTGGCAGGGTCGGTGGAAGATGGTGGCGGGCGAGAAGAAGCATGCCGCAGCTTTGATGGGCCTGCTTCGGCGCTGCTGCCGGTGTTGAGGTCCACAGCCATCCTCTAAGCTGGCTATATGCTACCGTCGGGAGGAGAAGAAGCCTGCCTGGCTGCATCGGTCCTCTCGGCCGGCGTCGACTGAGAGCGTGACCCCGCACGAGCCACGCAGCCAAGGTGCGTTTCTTCCCCGCTTTCTTCTTGCTTTCTTCCTCACACGGTTCTCTTCAACCCGTCTCACACGACACACACGCAGTCATGACCAAGTCCGCCCAGCCCTATACAGTCAATGTCCGCGAGGCTACCGAGGCGGACACAGAGACGATCATCTGGCTGATCAAGGAGCTCGCCATTTACGAGAAGGAGCCGCAGGAAGCAAAGGCAACGCCCGCCCTGGTTCGTAAAAGCAGCCCCCGCTCCCCCTCCTCGTTCATCACTTCAGGCTGATTTTGTAGCTCTCCGCTCGCAGGTGAAGGAGAACATCTTCGAAAAGAAGTACGCAAATTGCATCATCGCCGAGTCTGAAGGAGAGGACGGCAAGCTCGCACCCGTAGGCCTGGCAATCTACTTCTTCTCCTTTTCAACTTGGACTTGCAAGCCCAGCCTGTACCTTGAAGATCTCTTTGTGCTCGAGTCGGTCAGGAACAGAGGCGTAGGCAAAGCGTGAATACGAGACATGCAGAGGCTAAAAGAAAGAGCGAGGCAATTGCTGATGTTGATGTCGCTGCTCCGCACAGGCTCTTCCGCAACCTGGGGAGGATCGCAAAGGAGAAGGGCTGCGGCAGGGTGGACTGGAGCGTCTTGGACTGGAATGCTCCGTCCATTGCCTTCTACAAGCAGGTGTTGGGTGCCAAGGTGAGCCCGAAAAGCAAGAAGAACAGCTTGAGAATGATCGACATGCTGACCCGAGGCGTCACTCTCGTACGCAGCCCATGGACGGCTGGACGGGGATGCGTCTGGAAGGCCAAGAAGCGATTGAAAGGCTCGTCACGCTTGGTCAGTAAATAGCGGCGACAGGGAGACGCCATCATGGCAAAATGGATGGATCTACAGCAATAGATGAGCATTCCTTGCACCCAAAGTGTGCCATTGATGAAAGAGAGACTAGTGATGAAAGGAGCGTGATGTCAAGTAGTTGGGACTTTTGCAATGATGAGGCGAGGCGAAAGGGTACTAGTGAGGCCAGGAGGGGAGGCGAGAGGCAGCGGACCAGCCAGTGACTGCTTCGTAGCTGCGCTGCGCTGCCTCAACCGCTTCGGCGGTGTCTATGGGGTCCGACAAATGATGCGAAAGTGAGGATAGGGGGTGGCATTTACAGGTTGTGTCACCAGCGCTGGTGGAAGCTGCCGGCGATGAGAGGGAGGGGCCCGTCAAGGGCGCATTTCCTAGAGGTAAGTGTCCTTGCAGTGGTCGGAGAGTGATGGTATTTGCTATGCTCTAATGCTGCGATGCGTCCTCCTACTCGTCCCTAATCGCATGGCGCTGAGCGTGTCGTCGCATGATCTGCCTCTTGCTGAGCTGCGGCACAGCCGTCGACCTCGGAAGGGGATGTGCTCGCTCCTCAACGACCCTCGCAGTAGCCCACACGTCGCCATTGTCATCGCGCTCAACGCTCTCGCGGGCAGCGACAACAGCGGCGACGGGCGTAGGCTCACTGCGCTGCATGATGTGAGTCCCACCAAAGTCGCCCTTATTGATCGACCCCGGGTTCCCATTATCGTTGGATGCCTTGCCCTCTCGCCAGATCACGATGCCAATGACCGCTGCGATGATCAACACCCCACCCAGGCCGGAGAGCCACAAGCTCAACTTGCGACGTGTAATAGCCTTCTCCGTGTATCGCCGGGAGGTCATTTCCATCTTGTCATTCGGGTTTGCATGGCGTTGCGCCTCATTGAAGCGTCGCCAGAAGTTGGCGCCAGCGCCATTCACGTCCCACTCATCGCCCTTGTGCCCGCCGCCGAGGTATTGGCTGCGACGAGAGATCATCTCCTTCTCATTGTCGAATCCGCGGTTGCGCGGTGGGGCGTGGTTCTCCTCGAGGGGCTCAGGTGCGGGTGCTGGAGCGGGGGCAGGCTTGCCGCTCAGGAAGGCCATGGAGCGGCGGAAGATGCTCTGGCGCTTGTTCCCGCCAGGACCCTGCTGGTAGCCTTGCTGCTGCTGCTGCTGCTGTTGCTGCTGCTGCCATGAAGGTTCGCCACCGCCGCCAGTGACGAAGGCCATGCTGCGACGGAATACGGACTGACGCTTCTGAGGCGGTGCTTGCTGAGAGAAGCCCGGACCAGGAGCAGGCTGAGGTCGGGGCATGGCCATGGGAGAAACATCGTTGCCGTTTCGCAAGATGGGCTGCGGAGGACCGCGATTGTAACCTTGCTGCTGGGCGATCAGCGGTGCCTCTGGACGCATCGGCGACGTGGGAGATCGAGGACCGTATCCCTGAGGGCCAGGGCCAGCTACAAGCATGCGACCAGGAGGTGAATCTCCGCTGCCGAAGGGATTTGTCTTCTCGGTGGGGCTCGAGGCTCCGAAGGACGAAGATGAGGACGGGGGCCCACGGACCATGGCCGCTTGTGGTGAGCGCGGCGTTGTGTTGAAGGGGTCATCCCTTGACAGTTCGACCTCGTGATTGCCACCGTTGCCCCTCGCTGAGAAGTAATCACCCTGAGGGCCATTTGAAGGGCTCGCAGGCTTACTCGGCAGGGGCGTGTCAAGGCCGAGCTGGGCAGTCAATGCTTTGCGAGGGTTGGAGGCGCTTGAGGGTTGGAGGCCGTTGTTCACTGCACGCGGTGGCGAGACTGGGCCTCGAGCTGGCTGCTGCTGCTGCATCTGACGCGACTGCGATTGCGGTGGAACTTGAGATTGCACGACGGGCGCGCCTCCAAAGCCATCGCTGCCCTGGCCGGTGAAGTCGATGGTGCTGCCAACCCTGGAACCGCCGTCACCGTACTCGCTGACGCTTTGCTCGTTGATGCCGTGACGAGCGACTGGCTGAGCGCGAGGCTCATTGACCTCGGAAAGCATCTCGAATGCTGGGCTTGGAGCGCGTTCTCGCTGGTACGACGGCGACACAAGGGTAGCTGGACCATTATTGGGTCGACCCAGAGGTTGCCCACCTTCACGCTGACTTTTGAGGCCAAGCAGCTTGAGAGTGGGCGGGTTCTGAGAAGCACTGTCCGGAGGCCTCTCTCCCACAGCCTGGGCCCTTGCGCTCCAGCTCTCCCTCACGGCTCCCCTCTGCTGTGAAGCCCCGGCGCGGTCAGGCCTAGGGGCCTCGTTGTCTGAGTCGTCCGAGTCAGAGTACTCGTCCATGAGTGCGCCGAAGCCCTCATAGGCAGAGCCAGTCGAATTGCGCGGCTTCCCGTTGGCGTTGGCGTTGCTGCTAGGTCCATCGCCCTTGGTACCTTGTGCGAAGCCCACGGCGCTCTGACGCTTCTTTGCTGCGGACGGCATTCTGTTGTGTTGTTGACGCTGAGAGTGTTTGCGAGCGAGTTGGCGAATTACAGGATCAGTGGACTGGAGGTCCTTAGGGTCGTAGAGGTCTGTTGGCGCGTTAGGGTGGGTGGTCAGCTACTACGCCTTACAGCCTCGCCGCGACTTGCACACTCACACTTTTCGTAGATGGAGTGAATGCGAGACTCTCGCTGAGGCTGGTCGTTTGAGGGTTGAAAGGCTGACGCCGTGGATGTGGATGATCCTGCGACGCGATGCCCTTGAAACATGGAGCAATGTCAAGGCCAGACTCGATAGAGACGTCCTTGCTGTTAGGCAGCTAAAGGGACGACGGGTCGAGGACGTTGAGGAGAGGAAGTGGTGGAGTGGTGCAGGAGGCCCAGTGAGAGAATGGGGAATTAAAGTGAGCAGATTGAGAGACCAAGGGGGACAGGGGCCTTTGAGTGCGAGAGGGTGGCCAAGGAATGAAGGTGGTGAGCTAAAGTCGAGCGCTCGCTGTGATGTGATGAAGGAATGAGAGGAGAGGTGATGCGCAAATGAAGAGCTTGATGGGATCGAGGGTCGTCGTCGCTAGGAGACGTTGATGGTTGTGGTATGGAGCGGCAGAGGAAACGAAGTGAAAGCGAGTGAGTGAGTGAGTGAGTGAGTCAATGAGTGAGTGTGAGGGGAACTGAGACGGCTTCGAGATCCAAGCGTGAGTGAGTAGTGTGTCTGGCGGAGGAGGGAGGGGGGCGTCGAAGCGCTGATTCGATGAGGCAAGGAGGGGCGGCGAGAGGGGCGAGCACTGTGCATTGAAGCGCAGTGAGGCGGCAAGGCAGTTACAAGCTACGCTACGAGGGCCGTGTGGCGCGGGCGACTCATCTGTTGGTTGGCGGCCTCCGTGCAGCGCACAGCAGACGCCTCAATCGAAGGCCAGGCGCGTCGTTTCCCCCGAGTGCCTATTCAGGCAGGCCCAGCGCGAGATGCGCGGCATTCGATGTGCAGCGCAGCCGGCCAAGACTACGACGACGACCATGGACAAATGAGGATCAGCGATCAGACTTAGAGCCAAGGACGAAGGTAGTCCGACGCAATAGCAACGAAGCCCCAATTGTGCGGCAGCGGTAATGGGCAAGGCAATGTCCGCGCCGGGCTCACAGCTTGGATGAGGTGAGTCGGCATGGTGGGACAGAGGCGTTGTCACTCGTGAGCGTCATCATCGTCATCGGCAGCCAAGTTCAAACCAGGCTGATTGGCCGAAGACGAAGGGTCAGCCCGGTGGCGAGTCTTTGTTTGTCGGTCGGCGAAAATCCGCACAACGCTCTGCCAAGCTAGACGAGAATACACGCACGTAGCGTTCGTAGGCGACAACGGTAGCGAGGGCAGCCGGCGTGCGTGAGCGAGAGAGAGAGCGAGCGTAGAGCGTTTTAATTTGGGCCGTCAATCACGACCGGCGAGCTGCGAGCGAAACCTTCGTTGCAGCCCGCTTCTTGTGAGCACGGCTACGCCCTTCATCGTCGCTGCCATTGGCACAAAAGTGATTTCGCAGACTACAGCATCCTTGACTTGGTCCAGACTTCACAACAATGTTGCACGCGCTCGAGAGCTCTATCTAATCTGGGGGAAAGGGTGGGGAGATGCGAGAAAGCCGAGGTCAAGAAAGCGCTCGCTCCGCGACGTCGCAGTCATGGTAACGCTGTCGAATGGGCTTGCACATGCAACGTGCAAGGCCGCTTGGCTGATGTCAAGACCTCTCTGCTAATCAATCCATCTGGCTGATCATCGTCGTATTGAAGCGGTGCCATACAATCAATCGTAGGAGGCATGGGTGGCTCTCGATGAGGACCGCACGAGGTAGTCTCACTTAGGACAAGTCGGCTCTTGGAGCTCATGCTATTCCTTTTGCTGTTTGTAGCATCCATCCGTCGCTATGCGCCCGTGATCAGTCGATCTCACATTCACCTTGGTGTGGTGACCATGGCGCCCAGCGGAAGGTCTCGCCGGCGGGAGGGAGCGCGTGCCACGCGACCGTGGTCCCGTCTCGTCGCGGCGCGAAGTTGAGTGGACGACGGACGGGAGGAGCGAGTTGAGTGGCAGCATCCATTCGTTCGTTCCAATCCACGAACCACACTACGCTTCCCTCATTGTCACCATTGCCGACCCGCCGCTGCGATGGACCGCCCACGTCGCTCGCAGCGCGTCCTCACGGGCATCGATACGCCCGCAGACTCGTCACGAGGTGGCTCGCAGATGCCTCAAGATGGTCGAGGAGGCGCAGGCGCATCCTCATCGGCGCACGCTAGCCAACCCGCAAAGAAGGAGCGTCGCCTCAAGCCTTATCACGTCGTCCCACCCAACGCACAGCAATTACCTCCCAACTACGGCAGCTCATGGCCTTTGGCACGCTCTCCAGCTCCAGCGCCCCCGGGCGCACCCCTTGGCCCAGGGCAGGCCTTGCACACCACGTTCGCCAGCCGCATGAAGCTAGGCGTTTCCACCCTTATGCAGCCTCTCCCCCCGCAAGGTGACTTCTCAGATCCAGTCTACGGGCGCGGGGGTCACTCTGAGCTCGCTGCCCTTCCTGGCGTGACGCGCAGCGGTCGGTCGACAAGGACAACGCGCTACTACGAGGAAGAGGAGGACGACGATGATGACGAGGAGAGCGATGATGAGATGAACCTCATGCGCAAAGGGGCGTCACAGCGCGCCAGTGCTCGAGGGACACCGCAAGGGCATCAGCAGTCACCCCGTCCCCCACCTCCGCAGCAAGTCGTCGAGCCTCCCGAGCTGCCGGGCCAACGGCTCGGCCAGCCTCCGCCAGGCAACAAGGTCATCGTGAGGCGAGCACGTAAAACGCCGCACGTCTACTACTCGGAGGCAGACGCAGCTCGCGCGGCTGAGCATCGTGAGGCATTGATACCCATCAAGATTGAGCTAGAGACGGACACACATCGCATCAAGGATCACTTTGTCTGGAATCTTCACGAGCGCCTTGTTGGCGTGAGTGACTTTATTCGCGTGTTCCTGCAGGACCTTGATCTCCCCATGGAGCCATATGCACATCAATTGGAGAGTTCCATCCACCAGCAGATCGAAGAGTGGACCGCTTTAGCGGGCATCGATCTCTCACCTGCCAAGGGCGGAGTCTGGGCGAACAGCGAGTCGGAGGAGAAGGCGAGGAGAGCGCAGGTTGCTGGTGCGGTCAAGGGTGCAGAGAAGGGCAAAGAGGCGCGCAGCTGGAAGTGGGGCATTGAGGAGGAGTTCAAGAAGCGGATGAGAGAGACAAAAGGCGGAGCCAAGAGAAGAAAGATTGAGGGGCAGACAAAGGGTGGCGAGGAGTACATCGAAGGGCAGGACGGCGAATGGGAGGATGATATGCGTGTTATCCTCAGCGTAAGTGCCGCTCTCTCAAAGTTTCGCCTGACTCGCATTGCTGACCTTTCACACCTCTCTTGCTACAGTACGACGTCCAGATCCTGCATCACTCCCTTCGCGACCGCCTCGAGTGGGACCTTGCCTCTCCACTCACCCCGGAAGCCTTCGCGACCCAACTCTCCAAAGATCTCTGTCTCTCAGGCGAAGCCCTGCCGCTCATCTCGGCAGCTGTGCGCGAGGCGCTTCTGAACCACAAGCGGGCCGTCGGCGAGCTTGGGCTGATCGGAATGGGCGAGATGTGGGGCAAAGCGCAGCAGGAGGAAGACCAGGCGAGGCGCGATCTGGAAGAAGAGAAGAGGAAGAGGAAGCGAAGGAGGGAAGAGGCTAAGCGCGAGCCCACCACGGTGTTGTCAGAAGGAGCTGGTGGACTGCTCCAGCCCCCGTCTGCAACGTCTGGTCTGTTGACCCCTGGCGGAATGACCTCCGGAACAGGCACGCCCATCCCGCAGTCGAACCCATCGCGCGCTTCTACTCCCCCAATCGAGTATGCAAGCGACAACGAAGATGCCGAGGGCGATGAGGACGACCCAGATTCGTCGACAAACACAGCCGCGGCCGAAGCGGCAGCACACGCTCTGCTTCCCGCTTCGGAGCGTCTGGCACAAGCCTTAGCCACGAAAGCCGACCTAGTCGCCCGCGGGCCCCGCCAACTCGTAGGCGCGTACCGAGACTGGTTCGAGAGCAAGGAGTTCGGACCTCTTCTGGAGTATCTCGGGGACGTCGAGATTGAAAGGAGAGAGACCGAGGCGCTTCGTGCATTGAGGAGGAACAGAAGGGAGATTGGTAGGGACGGGGCGGCGCCTGAAAGGTACCGGGCGAGGTGAGGTGAGAAGGCTCAGGGGTTCCTGCAACAATGCGATGCTCCATTACTAGAGAGATATGGGCTGAGGTCGGCCGCGTTGCGAACATCAATGCTTGCTCAAGTTCACACTGCTCCTCTGGTAGGCTTCTGGATCGTACTTGATGATCCATGGGTGACGAAGCACGTCTTTGAGGGGCAGACGCTTCTCTGGCTCCTTGCGAATGAGCTGCAGTGAGCGAGCACGTAATGGAATGGTCAGTCTTGCTGCCGCTCGTTGTCGATGCGACTCAGCTCAGCTCACCCGTCGTACAAGATCCCGCAGCTCAGGGCTGAAGCGATCTGGCAGCCGGAGGTCGACGTTCGAGATGCGCGTGTACGTGTCTGCAAGGGAGTACGGATTGTGAGCACCCTCGTCTACGCAAGATTCTCCTCACCATGCCGCGCCACACTCACACTGCTGGCTATCAATCTCCTCAAATGGCGGAGCGCCCTCGCAGAATTCGTACGTGAGCACACCCAATGCCCAAAGGTCTACTCCTTCCCCATGCGGAAGACAGTCCACCATCTCCGGCGGGAGGTAATCGAGGGTCCTGAGCGGCCGCAAATGATGATGTTCAGTCTACACGTCTCTTCTTCCGAATCGCACCGCGCTTGCACTGCTACTCACCCGCACATCGTCGTTCTTCTGTTTCCTGGCGCATGGACCGACCAACCAAAGTCGCCAATCTTGAGCTCGCCGTAGATTCCCAAGAGTAGGTTCTCCGGCTTGATGTCGCGGTGAATGATATGCTTGCTGTGCAGGTATGCGAGGGCATCTGTCATCTGTGCGATGTACTGCGGTGAGCGAAGGAAAGTGGGCCAGCGTGAGTCAAAGGCAGGCGAGGGTAGGGGGGGAGCCCAGCTGTGTTCGTGTACTCACCAGCGCTGCCTGCTTTTCTGGGAAACGACGATATGGGACCTTGTTCATGTACTTGTACATCTCGCCCTACCAGCGCGACGCGCCCTTTCTGTCAGCATGATTCGCCCTCTCTACGCTTGATCTTGGCGCCAGCTCACCTTGGCCGCAAACTCTAACATCAAGAAGATTCTCCCCGTATCATGGAAGTAGCCATGTAACCGCAAGATATGGGGATGCCTCAAGTTCATTTGGATCTCGATTTCTCTCCTGACCTGCTTCTCCAGTTTCCCTTCAACGAGCTCCTTCTTGTACATGCATTTCAGCGCAATGATATAAGCCGGGTTCGGTGGGCGAGTACGGGCCATGTAGACTCGGCCGAATTTGCCCTTGCCTAGCGCTTTGCCTAGGTCAAAGTCTTTGAGGCGCCAGGAGCGGGTAGGAGGATGGGAGGCTCTTTGGGAGCGAGAACGGGGTGGAATGGTGGTCAGACCGGTGTGACAAATGCTGCGCTACTACGCCGTACTCACCCAGCTGCAGCCGAATCGATGTTGAGTACGTCTGGATGATCCCCCGTTCTCCTCCCCTTGCGCTCATCCCTTTCCAGCCCTCCGTCGTACCTTCCCACATCAACTTGCGGTGCCGATGGCGGCGCCATAACCTTTGCCGCGGTCACTGAGCTCATCTTGTCGATGCTAGCCTTACGTATGACGCCCGCCTGCGCCGTGTTTGTTATGCCGCCTCCCACGATGCGACCTTGGTGCATTGTTGGCTTGGAGCCTGATGTTGAGGAAGCGGATGCAGAGGCGGAGGATGACGGGGCTGTACTGCCGCCAAAATAAGATGTCGAAGAGGCGGCCAGCCCTCCTCGTGATGCAGCGCCTGCTCCTGATCCGGGGATGAAGGGCTTGTTGTTGTTCTGTGTTGATGCTGCGCCGTACGGCCGTGAGGACGACGCTGAGCCGGTCGGCGCATGGCCCTTGAGCTTGCTGCTACCTGCCAAGCTCATTCGATCGAGGCGTGTGTCGAGATCTTTGTCTGTGTCCATCTTCGTAGTGCAGTGATGGTGACGGCGATGAGAAGAGAGGATGAGTGGTGGGAAAGAGGCCGTGTTGGTCTGCACCTCAAAGCAAAGCAACAAGCGGCGGACCAACTCGCCGCCCGCTTCAAACGCGTCGAGCCAGTCCGCCTCACACGCGCTTGAGCATCTCAACACTCGTTGGCTCGCACTGAGCCATCGTGACCACGACGAGCACTTCGCAGAGGCTATTCTGCAAAGCAATCAATCGAAATGCATCGGTAAGATAGAAAAGGTGATGGAGCGCCGACACGCTCAGCTCTCCATGTTGGTGCGCACGACTAGCTCGAGCACGAAGGCATATTTCTCTCCAAAGGCGTGCCCACCTCACACAACCTCCTCTCCTCTTCGAGCACCTCCTCACTCTTACCGTCCCTCGCCGATCCCCACTCCTCGTACGGATGCAAGCACATCTCCAAGACCCTCTGCAGGAAAGCAGTATCGTGCTTCTCCTCGAGACGCTGCACCACCTCCTGCCCGACCCAATTGCGGAGCACGAAGCGCGGGCAATGCGCAGCCATTCCTGCTGAGCGGGCTGTGCCCCACCCTGCTGCTTTCACCCCGTCATCGCCCAAGTCCCTCAAAGTCCTCTGCGCGAAGCTGGTGAGCCATTTGACCGCTTGCTCCCGCTTGTCGTCCTTGAGGTACTCGAGCACGCGCGTCCCATCATACCACGTAGGTACAAACGAGTCCACGGCCTTTTGAATCCCTTCCTCCTGATCCGCCGCCCCTTGAACGCTTTCCTCGAGCACAGGCAGGAAGTCCTTCAACTTGCGCTGAGTCAACGTAAAATCTAGTCCCTCGAGCACCTCTAGCAAAGGATCGAGAAGGGCGCTCTTCTCGTCTTGCTCCTCCTTCTCCAGCGCTAGCTTGTTGCGGAAGAGGCGCTTCCATTCGCGCATCGTCTCATCGACGAAGGTCTGATCCACATCGGCCCGCACAAGCGCTTCCCCTGCTTCGGAAAGCTCCTCGAGGTCTTCGGGCTTCATGCTCACAAGCTCGCCAGGGCTAGGAGCACGGCCGTGCTTATCCTCGAATCCTAGGATGGGGCTGAGCGAGGTAGCGAGGTGCTTGATAGCGAACAGCACCATGCTGGGCTGCATCTTGTAAGAGTAGCGGGCCATGTCGTCCGAGTGGTTAGGCGTGGCCTCTTGGTCAAATATATCGAGGAAGCCGTACGGACCATAGTCGATCGTAAGACCAAGAATGGAGATATTGTCCGTGTTGAGCACACCGTGCGTCCAGCCTACGCTTTGCCAGCCGGCGGCCATACGTGCATTGCGACGGGCAGCTTCCAGTAGGAGCTTCTTCGCCCAGGGCTGGCGCTGTACATCGCTCTCCTGCGATTCGGGGACTCCGTCAAAACGAAACAGTACGCGTGAGACATACTCTCCCATCAAACGGACGGCTTCCCAGTCTGCTCTTGATGCTGGTAGCTGAAAGGAGCCGATGCGAATCCACGACTGAGCGAGGCGGGTCGTGATAGCAGCAGGGTTCCTTCGCTCCCTCATCACGTCGACGTCTGGCAGTGAGACGACAGCGAGCGCTCGACTGGTCGGAATTCCCATGGCTGCTATGATCTCGCTGCCCAGATACTCTCGCACACTGCTGGCAAGGACGGCGAGCCCGTCGGCAAACCGGGAGTAAGGCGTGCGACCTGCCCCCTTCAGCTGTACTTCCCATCTCTCGGGCGGGTCGACGGTATTGTTGAGCGTCTCAAAGAGGGTGATGGCGCGCCCGTCCCCTAGCTGTCCTGCCCAGCTTCCGAACTGATGGCCGGCATATGCTTGTGACCAGCCGGCGTAGCTAGACTGTTGACGCCGTGTGGCTAGCTCGCGCTTTCTCCTCTCCCAACGTTGCACAGCATCCTCCTTCTTCCAGTCGTCCGCGACTTTGCGCGCATAGACTCCACAGCCTGAGAAATCGTCGAGCTCTGCCTCATTGGAAGGGAGGACGGCAGGCCAAGCTCTGCCTCCCAGCACGTCGGAAAGCTGATAGCGAGCCTTGCCCTCGTCGCTGGTGGGCTGCTGAGCCATGGGACCTGAGCTGTACGTGTCCGGCCCATCACGCCCCGTCGTCTTTGCGATGAAGTCGAATGAATCGCCCACGTCGAGCTCAGGGAGGCAGTCCTCGAGAGCGGCAGGGCTAATACCGAGGAGGCGGGCTGATGGGTAGGATTGGGACTGCTTGCCTACTGCGACGTAACCAGCCAGTCCATCTTTGCTTTTCGCTGGGTATGCGGGTGCTGCAAGATCAGATGGCGCCACCTCGTAGCGTCGCAGCACCCCCTCAACCTGATTCATCTGTCTCTCGTACTGCTGTTCCGCGCTCTCCTCGCCAATCCCCTCCTTGCCACCATTCTGAGTAGCGGCATTGGCGGCCTTGACCTCTTCCTTTGGGAACTCATAGGGGAAGGGTAGCGTCAGAGGGCTGACATAGGAAAAGGCTGCTCCGTGCGGTACAGGTCTTGAACGCCTGATCAAGCTGGGTGTCGAGTCCTGCGTCGAGATGAGTGACGTGGGCGAAGGGGTGTATCCGTCTGGGAGGAGCTGGTGGGTGACCCTCTGCGAGAGTGGGGGCAGGGGCAGTGAAAGCAAAGGTAGCATCCGCTTCGGTGATGATGACGATGCCGTCATTCTGAACATGAACCTGAACCTGAACCTGATGGGGATGTGGCGACTAGGATGTCGAGAACATACAGGCGGCAAGAGCCAGAGGCCGAAGCCGTATCATATGCAGCAGCTCGAGTGGAGGCGAGTTGAGCGGAACGGGAGAGGGCAGAGACGGAGAGAGATGAGCACCTCAAGCCTCTTGACATTCTTGAAGCTGCTTTCAGAAGCATTGCAATGTCTAGCAGCAACAGCGCCAGCACAGTAGCAGGTCCATCATCGTCCAAGCGGAAGGCAGACGGCAATGTCAATGGCACCGCTGTAGCGTCAACATCCTCATCGTCAGCGAAAAAGGTCAAACCCAGCGCAACAGATGAAGACGACGAGTGGGCCCTCTTTCAAAAAGAGGTCCTCTCAGCCGCCGATGCAGACAAGGGAGGGTCATTGAGCGAGGAAGTACCCTCAAGACCTGTAGCGTCAGCCGCCAAAAGCGGCCCGTCGACAGCAAATCCACCCTCTCCGACATACGCCATCGCGACAATTGAGGTAGCCCCGCAGCTCCGCAATGGCGACCAAGGCGGGCAAGGCAAAGAGGGTGCAGTCAGCGACGCCCAAGAAGAGGAGACAGAAGAGCAGAAGAGGCGCAGGAAGCTGCGCGAGGAGAAAGAGGAGATCTACTCGCGCATCGAAGAAGAGCAGCGATTGCAGGATGAGGCGCAGGACAGGTAAGTCTGCTCGGCGAGCCCTCGGTATGCCCTACATCTGCAGACCCACTGACCAGCTCATAACATTCTCGCATTGCAGGCTAGCCATGCTTAAAGCTCGCAGAGAGAGGATACGAGCGATGAGGGAGGCAAAGTCCAATCGACCGGCGAGCGACGCTAGCAAGGCTGATGGAACAGGGAAGTGACCTTTTCTGACGCAGCAGGAATTTGCCAGGCTTGCGATGGCGCTCTTCCATGGTTTGTCTCCTTTCTTAGTCAATCTCATGTTGTATGCTCAATCCTTTCATTTTCCTCGTACGGTGCACGCATCGGCATCCTCTCCCTCGTGTTCCAAGGCGACAGTCTGCCTCACCGAAAATAGGTGGCCCCTGCACGCTCGAGGCAGAGCCCTTGAGGTCGGTCCAATCATTGCTGCCCGCCACCCCTTGCCATCCTCCCTATCGCATCCGTTACCTACCATCGTCTGAAGAGCCATCGCAGCAAACCAGCTGCATCGTTGCTGGTCGTCTAGACCAAGCGATTGGTAGACGCCGTCATTGTCAGCCTCGCAAGCCAGCCTGCTCCCACCCACCCTCATCCTGCTGACCTTGAGCCATCAAGGAGCTCGTATCTCCCTCGCATCCCCTCCTTGCACACACAACATGGGTATGCGCCACCCCACCTTCCTCCTCTCTCACAAACGAGTGTATGGCTGTGGGACCTGCCACTCTCACCTGTCCACCGAGGAGTGCATCGTCTCCCGCCAGTTCAATGGTCAACACGGCAAGGCTTACCTGTTCGATCAGGTTGTCAATGTGTACTTTGGGGATGCGGAGGACAGGCATATGACGACTGGGATGCACACAGTCAGAGACATCAGGTGTAGGAAGTGCGCAGCCGTGTTAGGGTGGAAGTATGTGAGTACCGGAGGGCAGGAGATGGATGTCGTTGAGCGGTCGATTGACGCTGACCATCTCCATTGCCTCGCCGGCTGACAGGACCGAGCTTTCGTTCAGACGGAGAAGTACAAGGAGGGCAAGTTCATCCTTGAGAAGAACATCATGGTCGATGTGCAGTAGACGGTGTGCGCTCGTCTCCACTCTGTTCCCTACTTCTTGTGGCCAACATCCATCTCTACTTGATTCTCAGCCTCACATCTGCCCGCACCTTGACTGACTCCTATTGAGCGTGTGGTATTACAGATGAAGACGAAACCGAATCGAGACCCTTTCCTCAGCTATCATCCCTACAACCCCTCCGCGATCGTCGCCGGCACATCCGCAGCGTACAGCCTGGTATACATGCTACACATGCTTCCATATGCCACCTGATCCCCCGTTCGATAGACGGTCGCTGCATCCACATTCAGTGGGCTATCAGGCTCCGGCGAGTCCAGCAGCGCTATCACGGCCGTGCAAGCAGAGGAGAGCTGCCATGCGGGAGACCATTGCGAGGCGAGTACGTCTAAACAGATCTCGCCCGTCTTCCAGGAAATGTTCGGATGCCATATCTTTGTTTTGAAGCGCATCGTGGGCGGCTTCGAAGGGTAGGTTGGAGGGATGAGGATTGTGAGCTCGAAGATGCCGCCTGAGCGCAGGGGGAGGGAGAGGGACGATGTGTGAGCTCGAAGGCAGGAACGTTGTAGCCTCGCGGCATTCACCCTCGTAGTTGCCGCCCTTGGGTCCCTTGATGACCGCATACCACTCGAAGAGATCCTCCCCATCAGCGTCCCACGGCCTAAGCTCCAACAGATCCGGATTGCCAGTTGCTACCTCGATCAATGGTGAAGAGCCTCCACTGCCGCGCCTTCTTGCCCTTCCGATATCTTTGCGTATTGACTCAAACTCCTTCATGAGACGTCGAAGCGTCTGTGGTGACGCCTCGCCGTTATTCGCTGCCATGATTTGGAATGCTGAGAATGCAATGGTCGCAAGCCCAGATGCGATTGATCGAGGTCGCAGTCCGTCCACCGGGCAACCGGCTCCCGCAACGCCGGACCGGTGACCTCATATCGCTGACTTCCTTCCTCCCGTTCCTCAGTGAAGCCAGCAATCATGCACATCAGCAGCTCACACAAAACGAAGGATGGCGCCAGCATAGCCTATAAGATTCACGGAAGCAACACTGGCCTCCCGCCCTTGGTCCTCATCATGGGCCTCTCGGGCATAATGGAGGACTGGTCTCCCCTCGTCGAAGAGCTGGGCCTCTCTCGTCGAGTGCTCATCTTCGACCATCGCGGAATCGGCAAGAGCACCGTCCCCGAGGACTGGGACTACGACCTCTCCTTCGACATCATGGCTGACGACTTGCTTAGTCTGCTGGCAGAGCTGGGTCCGGCCTGGAAGACGGTGGATATGTTGGGCTTCTCAATGGGAGGGCACATTTTGCAGCATTTGGTTACAAGAGAAGGGACGAGTGTTACGAGCAGGGGGATTGTGGATACTGGAAAGGAGGGAATCGCTGTGAGAAAGCTGATTCTGGCGGCTACCATGACGAAAATGCCCAGGGGAGATTTGAATCTTGATCAGATGCAGCAGGA
This sequence comes from Jaminaea rosea, assembly GCF_003144245.1. Taxonomy (NCBI): domain Eukaryota; kingdom Fungi; phylum Basidiomycota; class Exobasidiomycetes; order Microstromatales; genus Jaminaea; species Jaminaea rosea. The sequence goes on along the minus strand of NW_020289976.1, from coordinate 962,815 downwards.
GTGAGTGCCGGCGGTAAAGACTGTAGCTGTTCACGCTCACCAGTCCCACGCGAAAACAGGGCCAACAAGATTGAGAACAACGAGCAACGCAAGCAGTGGACGATCGAAGAGCTCCTCAAGTACCAATACGATGCCGACTCTCTCGCCGCCTCCCAAGCCCTAAGGGAACGTCTACTTCTCCGCATCTCAGTCAGCTCCGTCACCCGTCGCCCGCAGCAGATCGTAGGGGTGCAAGCAATGGCCATCTCACAGGTGCGACTGACGGAGAGTGACCTTTCCAAGATCCCGGCTAGTGTGCCCGTGCTAGTCATTCATGGTAAGAAGGACCGGATGGTGCACTATGCTGAGAGTGAGAAGCATGCTGGGTGGATCAAGCATGCCAAGAGGGTGGATTTGAGTGACGGGTCCAAGGAGGCAAAAGAGGGCCACTATGGACACTTTGTGAGTCAAGAGTATTGCGAATATGATGAGCGAATGGCTCATCAGCTCCCATTCCTCTCGCGCAGTGGTATGATTACTTCGGTGCTGATTACTGGGCGAGGAAAATCAATGGCTGGCTCGATGAGAAGGTCGCCAAGCTCTGACGTGTCTGCGTGTGTTAGGGCCCAATGCAATCTGATCGCAGCGATTGGCTAATGTGCAGCGAGATCGTCGATCCGTCGTTGTACGCAAGCAGCACCCCGACCCGTGACCACCGGATCGCTAATCTTTCTTCGTCGGCCTATGTGCATGTCGCGATGAGGTTTTCATTCTTTGCCTTCGACTGCCCTCCACCGCGTCGTCGTCGTCGTCGTCGTCGTTGTCGTGGGATAGTGCTTCGTCGTCGTTGCTCACTGGCTCGTGTCGACGTGTCCCAGTGGAAGTGCTGGAAGCGTCGGTGCCCCTGGACCCTCGCAGGTTACTCTCGTAGCCCGTCCCTCGCTCACGCCCGCTAGGCCGGGTGTCACACAGCTAAGCTTAGTGCTCAGTCGAGTCGAGTCATTGTAAGGCCGAAAGAGCTGCATCTCGCCGTGCCGTCGCGGGCACTGCGTGAGTCACTCGCCCGCCCAAGTCGCCTTAGACGCGGGCGGGCGCGGACCATCTCAGGCGGCATTGGGCCGGACGGATCTGCTCGCCCGCTCACCCGCTCTCAAACCCCCCTCATTATCTTGCTGCCATCAACAAGGACCAGAAGAGGGGGCCAGATCAACTCATCAATTCTCTCCTCTTGACCACCACCACCATCACCCTCCGAACCCCACCCCCGTATGTCATCGCTGTTCGACACCAGCACATTCGACGCCCTCACGCCACCCGACAAGGGTCTGGCATCCGCCCTCAACCTCCAACCTCGTCCAGCTGAGACGTTGTGCGACGCCTGGACTGCCATCCAGGACGCCTTCTCTTCGACGGCTTCACCCTTTGAGAGCCCCCTTGGTGTCTCGTCCATCGGCTCTCCCAACTCGTCGCGAGACTTTGACGAGTCGCCTTTGCTGCCCTTTGACAGCGACTTCACAGTCGGCCAGGCTACCAGCGACAAGTCGCTTGCCAACTTTCCTCTCTTTGAGACCACCACGCCCGCTCAGCTCCCATACCAGCAGCAGCAGCAGCAGCAGCAACAGCCTCCTGGCTACACCACAGAGTACGAGGACTGGCAGCAGATTCTGCACCAGCTCTACCTCAAGCATCAGGCGGAGCAGCAGGCCGCATCCGCCGTTGCTGACCCCCAAAGCGCCAACCAGACGCTGATTGGCCAGTTCGCCAATCCCTCGTCCTGCCCCCTCGAGGCTACTAAGATGGGCTCCACCTTCGCCTCCCTCGCGGACATTGCTCCTGCCAACAAGCCTTGGGAGCTCCCCTTCGCCACTGCCGACCTCACGCGCGGCAAGAGTATGGCCGAAAGCGTCGTGAGCAGCCAAGAGAGCCTCAATGGCAAATCTTCGCCCTCCGCGACGACCGATTTCGTCTTCTCGGACATTGGTACCCCATTCTCCAGCCAGGGAAGCGCCGTCTCGCCTGCCAATGGCACCGAGAGCATCTCACAGCTTGCCGACATCTTCGTCCGCGAGTACGCCCGTACGCGCAACAGCGAGGACACCACAGTCCTACTCCGAGCCCTCAACGTCGCCGGCATCGCCGTCTCTGACAATGTCCTCGCCGATGTTGGTGTGAGTAGCCCCGAAGTTACTTCCACCTCGGTAGCCTCGCCCACCAAGGAGGACTTTACGACCTACAGCGAGAACGGCAGTGCGTCCTCGATCTTCGACCACTACTTCGTTGGTCATCTGCCACACCAGCAGCAGCAATCGTACTCCCCTCCTGCTACGGATGTGTCCGCTTCCAAGATGCGCTCTTCGGCCCAGCACACCGCCAAGCACAGTGCCCTCGGTGGCACAACGCCTCCTCTTCAGCACCACGGCGACGCACATGCCCACTTCATCAACGGCAAGCGTCTTTTTGAGTGCGACGTCTGCCACAAGACATTCGACCGCGCCTTCAACATGAAGACGCACCGCACCATTCATGAGGACACGCGTGAATACCCCTTCACCTGCCCTTTCGCAGACTGTGGCAAGGCATTCGCCCGCAAGGCTGACTGCAACCGTCACACCAAGTCGGTTCATCTCAAGCGGGGTGAGAGACTCAATACGGGTCCCGCTAGGGCCGACCTTGGCTGATCCCAGCGAGGGTCACCGCCTTTCAAAGGGTTCGTAGAAAGCTCTACAGGCCCTCGTCTATGTTTCGTTCGTCGTGCTCACCGATCCTCTCCCCTCTTCCCATCACTTCTGATCTTTCTAGATGACATCTGTGCATCACCCCATCACAACACCGAGTCGTTGGACCGGCAATTTGCAGCCACCAGCGTCGCTTGTCGCCGCCGCCACCGTCGTCGACAACGCAACTCACAACTCAACCCCCAACCTCTTGTATCAAATCCAAGACGCAGCCTAGCGTCGGGCCCGGACTTTGCATCTCGAGTACCACATCTCCCCCACCCTCCACTGCCGCCACAACTTGCCCGCCGACACTTCGTCCACCGCTCTCTGCTCTTCTCAACCTCACTCACGAGCGTGCGTGAAGGTGCAACTTCTATCAGACGAAGCACACGTAAGCAAGCAAGCAAGCAACAGCGGCACTAAGGGAGAGGCTACCAGTCCCGTAAGTCTCCGCTACTTGCGTCGAGCAGGACTTTCCTAGCTTCGGTATCTCTTCGAGTCGGTCCGCGACTTTGCCCATCCTCTTCTCCTTTTCACATCGACATTTAAAGCCCAGGTCGTCACGGTAATTTTCCTTCACCGACCTTCAAGCCTGTCTTTGGGACGCTCGCCTCAGTGCGAGTTGATTGGAGTTGAGGCTTTCCAAGGCAACCGCACCTTCCCCCATCTCGTTTCCCTCCCACCTTCCTCACCAACAATCCCAAACTTCCCTCTTTCCCCTCCTCACGATCTGGTTGATCCGCGCTCTTTGCCCTATTTCAACGAAAACGACCAACAAAAAAAAAGGTTCATCTCCTCTGTCCTGGCGATCAGAAACAACCCAAGTAGCTTCATGCCGTGGCTTGAATCAACAGTCCTTTCATCCTCTGCCGTGTCTACTGATCGAGCGTGTGATTTCGAGATTGAGAATGTCTGATGGTACAAAGTTGTTGGCTCTTTATGTGTGCTGCGCCGCGCGTCGGACCAGCCGTAGGTGCTGCTATGAGGAAGACGGCCCAGAAGGAGGGCCCATCTCAACATCATGGCTTGCCCCAACAGCGGCTTGGCCACGGTCCCCTCCTACGGCACCGCTGTCTTGCTCTTCCATCTTCAACCCCTCCACCTGGCCGTCAGGTCGCGTCCTCTGCGCCTCATGTTCCCTCTGTGCCTTCACTCCAACAACCTCCTCCAGCTCGGGGAACAGCTTGCCCACCCTCCCAGCCAGCTGTTCCCTGTAGCGCTCAATGGCCCAGCGCTGGCCTGCCAACTGCTGATTGTCAGAGACGAGACGGGCCATCCGGTTCTTGGACCAAGCGTCAGGGTTGCGTCCTTCGTCTATCTGTTCTAGAAGTTCTTCTGGTATGAGAGGCAAGGTATCGGATCCATCGGCGTTGCGATTGGAGGCTGAGGATGAGAGGGAGGAGAGGTGCGTGATGACTTCGTTGCTGCGCACGTAGAGTGATGTCAGCATAGTCTCCCTCGCTCCTCTCCGCTGACGCACACTCACACTTTCATCCCGATGATGTCCTCCCTCCCCACCTGAACATCCGCAGCACATACTGCCAGCTGGTAAAGGCTGTCGATGACGTTGCGAGTGCAATCCTCTGCTCGTTGCCTGTACGGCTCATTTGGATCTTCTTCCAGGGGCAGGGCGTGGTGGAAAGGGGTCTGTCCTGGGACGCCAGAATAGGTGGAGCGCCCCGAGTTGTTTCCAGGTCCCAGCGCAGAGGGCAGAAGACCGCCTGAGGATGAGCTGGAGGCTGGGTTGTTATTGGCGTTGAGGGCATTGTGTCCACCGAGGAGATTGTTGGCATCTATCCTCGTCGATTCGCTCGACGGCTCCGGTGACGGTGAAGGGGATGTGGGCGTAGGCTGACGTGCAGCTCGCCCACCTGGCGTTGCGCCTCCGCCTCTGCCGTTGCGCGAGGCCATCTCCTGGTGATGGTGATGGGATGAGTTGAAGGTTGCTGCGCAGGGTCTCGCCGAAAGGCGGCCGCCATCTGTGTGAGGGCGGAGGCGGGAGTGGAGACGCGGGAGGAGAGACGGCCGAGTCGAGCGACAGATCACGGCAGTGCAGCGGTCCGGCCGACGAGCCTGTTGCCTTTTCTACTCATCACTCCCTTACCATCTCCTTCACTCTATGCCAGCATCAAGAAGACTATAGCCCTTAGTCTAGACGCTCGCAATCATGGCTCGGACTAGCCAGGAGCAGCAGCAGCCGCTCATGGCTTCGGCTAGCGGCGTTGAGCATGACATCGTCCTTGCCAATGGCAGACGGAGACCCCTCAAAGCGACGGAGAAGATGTGGTGAGTAGGCGCAATGCTATCATCGTTATCCTGAACGTATTGCTGACCTGCCTTTGTCTGCCAGGATCATCGCTACGATCACGCTCATATCCTTCCTGGCCTATTCCTCGCAATTCTTCATCCTCATCCCCTACTGGCTCTCTACTCCGGGCGTTTCCCTCACAACAATGGCCCTCTACCTCGTCCCATTCAACATAGGCGTAGCTTTCATCTTCTACAACTACTACCTCGTCGTCTTCACCTCCCCTGGTGACGTTCCTCCAGCCTGGGAGCCAGACTGGGACTCCCTGGGCGGAGTAGAGGTAAAAGCTTCCACAGGGTCGCCGCGCTACTGCAAAGTGTGCAGGTCCTACAAGCCACCCAGAGCGCATCACTGTCGAGTATGTAAACGATGCGTGCTCAGGATGGATCATCATTGCCCCTGGGTGGCCAACTGCGTGGGCTACGCAAATTATGGGCATTTCCTTCGCTTCCTTTACAGCGTCGACATCACCATGAGCATGCACGTCGGCCTGCTTGCCCTGCGCGTCGCAGACTGGTGGAGCCCTTACGTCCACTGGCGTGAACCCTCCACTGCGGCTATGGTGGTAATGGTCCTCAATTTCGCGCAGGGAATCCCGGTCCTGCTGATGGTGGGCATCTTCTCCCTCTACCACACTTATGCGCTCTGCATCAATACTACAACGATCGAGAGCTGGGAGAAGGACAAGGTGGCAACGCTTGTCAGGAGGGGAAAGATTGAGGAGGTCAAATATCCGTACGATTTGGGACTGAAGCGTAACATCCAGGCGGTTCTGGGACGCAGGATCATCTACTGGTGCTGGCCCGGCCAAGGCCCACTGGGGAATGGACTGGACTACACCCTCGCAGAGGGGCATGGTGCGTCTTCTCAGTCGTCGCGGCGTGTGCTTAGAACATACGACATCGCAGATGGGACATGGGGCGGCAGCAGGAGTGGCGCAGCAGGGTCATCAACGGCTGGCGAGGGCGCCTCGAGAGGCCAGTCTGCCCACTCGCGTCTGGTCGCCAACTTGAGGAGCGGCAATCCAGGTGTCGATGCGCTTGCGCGTGCTGTTGCCGCAGGCGCTGGTCGAGCGTCAATGGACGAGGACCGGGATGATAGCGATGAAGGGAGGAGGAGACGGCGAGACCAAGAGTTGGACAGGATGGCCTAAATCGCGCCTTCACGACTTCATTTTCGGATGCATCGCAATGCTACGCCAGTCATGCTCACGCAGCCTGCCTTTCTCTTTTCGTGTGCGCTTTCAGACCATCGTGAGCAATTCTTCTGGCCTCCACGAGATCCAGCTAGGCCGCAGGGCCGCTCGAATGCCGGCGAGCGAAGGAGGCAACAGCAACTGCGGGAGGATGCCGCTTCTGCTTTCACGTATGGCGAGGGGGGCTTCAATCCCGCACTTCGGCCGTCAAATGCGGCGAAAGCAGCCGCTAGCATGGAGAATGGGCAAGGAGAGGAGGCCACAGGACGTCCTGCGAGCTTGCGCAGAAGGGCCTCGCCTGGACCGGTGGGACCGGTGGATGACGGAGCTATCTGGAGTAGTGTCCCGCCATACCACCCGGACTACGGTCGGCCTCACGCACGTCGTTCCTCTTCTTCCTCCTCAGCGTCGTCGGGCTCTTCTTCCGCAGCAGAAGAAGCCGGTGTCGTCAACGCAGGGTGCATCCCACCAGGCACGATCCCCGGCTCGGGAGTCAGGCCGGGTGATGCGCGCCCCAATCCCAACAGGGCTAGGAGACGGGCGGGCGACGATGCTTCGAGCGACATGGAAGAGCACGAGCTACTCGATGCGGCTGAGCGACGCCGATGGGGTGCGCATAGCGGAGAGATTTTTCCTCGCCTCTTCGCCGAAAATGAAGACGACTCAGCGAGTGACCTTGGCTCCGAGGGCTACGGAGACGAGGGTGACAGCAGCGATGATCAAGAGGACCAGCGGCGCCAGCTGCACAGTCGTGTTCGTCGCGGCTCAGAGGGGTACGAGGTGCGGCCGATGATGTACGACGAGGCGTACGCGGCTAATGCGGCCGAGGAGGAGGAGAGGCTGAGGAGCTTTATCATGGCGGAGAGGGAGCGTTTGGGACGTGTTTGGGATCCAGATGCTGAGTACGCGCAAGGAGTCGTCGAGATGGGCGGCGATGCCGACGATGACGAGTGGGGAGACAGAAGATAGAAGAGATATGGACAATCTGTATTGCTTGACAAAGATGACAATGCTTCGAAGTGTCGAGGGAGAAAACCCGCCCGCGTAAACTGCGCTACTCTCCGCCTGCGTCCGCCGCCGCGAGCACGGGCCGCCATTTCAATGGAATGGATCGGCGCTCGAGGCTCGAGTGAGCTGCATCAAACCAATCACTCACCGTCATATCCTACCTCTCCAAGGCCACATTCACTAATCGCAATGCTACCCGACAGATAAAGCGCAGCCATCGCTTCAGCTAGCTAGCGCATCTCGTCATTCTTGGCTCGTCTATGGTCCCTCGCCCTCGGCCATCGCCATGAACTCCTCCTCATCCTCGACACCCTCCGCCCTCGACTGGCCTCTGCCCCTTGCCCCACCTGCAGCCCCGCCAGAGCTAGACGACCTGCTCGGCCGACTGAGCGTCGAACAGAAGATTGCAAACGGGGCAGAACATCTCCTCTCGCTGTTCGATCGTGACAACAAGCAAGCGGACAATGAGGTGCTGAAAAGGCAGGTCGAGTCTGAGCTTGCGAATGCCAATGAGAGCATTAGGGAGCTGCAGGCTGCTATTGAGGGGCTGAAGAGAAGTTATGCGGAAGCGTATCGGGAGAAGAGTGGTGAGTACACGAGAGAGGAAGTGGCTCATCCGGATTCCATCACCTGACCTGATCTGGACTCGCCCTCAGCATCCCCCATTCCAACTGCCTCCGACTTCGCCTCGACATCAGCGCTCGGTTTGGACGTCGAATCTACTTCAGCCGATACTCGAGAATGGCTTGAGGGCTCAACGTATCGCAACTCCAGCTCCTACCTGGGCGACTCGACCTTCTCGCCCTCGACCAGCGCCCTCGATATCATGGGCAAAGCTCCTAGTCGGCAAGACGGCGAGAGGACAAATGACCAGGCATACAGGCGACAAGCATTGACTCTGCTCGATTTGCTTCATACCATAGCCTCTCAGACGAGCAATACAATCAGCGCAGAGCCGACCATCGATGCTAAGTCGCCCTTTGCTGCCATGGGCCCGCCAACGACGCCCTCGAGCACGCGGACAGCTCAGAAAGTACGGGCTGCCTCGCGCAATCGAGCCGCCCAAGCAGCTCGCAGTCCAAACGACAGCTCAGCTAGCGCAGATGGTATGGATTCTTCATCATCCGAAGATGGCCAGCGCAAGATTGAGATCATGGACAGTCTTGTCGGCGTATTGCGTCGCAGCGTGCGCGTGAGGTACGAGCTTACAGCGGAGAGGGTGCTCATGGCCACCTTGCCATGCTTGACGGAATGGGCGGGAATGGAGACAAGGGCTGCAGCATGGAGATTATTGCGGCATTCCCTCGTCCCGCTGGATATGGATCTCGCAGAGAGCTGGCGGGTGCACAACGTCGACCTTTATCTCATTCGCACGTTGCTGCGAGATCGCAAGGCCGTAGTAGAGAAGGAACAGGCGCTCAAGCTTATCCGAGCCGTACTCGAGCTCAATCATAAGAGCGTCAATAGCGGTGGTGGCGCAGCGCGCTACGAACACCGCATCTTGGGCGACGGAGTGGTGCGAGCCCTTGTCGCGGCCTCTGAGCCCGTGGACGAGCCAATGCGCAACGTCTACATCGAGACGCTAGCTGAGATGGCAATCATGGATCTGCCGCTGCTTTGCAGAGGCGGAGGGTTGAGTGCGGTCATTCATTCGCTCGCCGATGGGCCTCACGAGATTGCCCCAGAAGTGGCAAAGGTTCTCCTCTTCCTAGCCGATGGGCCCACGACTCGCGCCTTGTTCCGGCCGAGCGTCGACCTCGAGTATGCCCTTTCGACACTCACGGATATGCCGGTCCAAGATGCGCCTCACCAGCAAGCAGAAGTTCTCACCACGTCCGCGCGAGTGGTCAGCGTCATGCTACGTACGTGGACGGGGCTCATCTACCTCTGCATGAACCAGAGGAGGGCCATCGTGTCGCTCGTCACAGCGATGAAGGTCAGCGGAAAAGACGTGCAGGAGACCATACTGAGGCATATCATTGAGGTGTTTGATGTGGGGCTGGGGATTGAGAGGCAGAAGCAAAGGGCTCAGGCGAAGCTGCAAAGCGATCTCCCCGAGCTGGAGACTGCTGAGGGACGTGAGTGCAGCGCGAAGTGGCTGTGTCGATCCAAGTTGACCATCTTGCTCCCCGTCTACAGGCAGCTTCCCGTCGCGAGCCGCTCGTGAAATGTCACGCGAACAGCGCGAGCGGAATCGCCATCGCATCACGCTCATCGACCAGTATCTTTCGCTCCTCCTCGTCGTCTTCATCGAGTCGGGCATCATCGATGCTCTTGTCCATATCCTTCAGTCGACGACGGAAACGAGCCGCAGTGCGACGTTGCTCATGGGCACACTGCTTCAGTTTGGCAATCGCGTTCTGCCTCACAACTACAACCTCATGGTCAACCAGCTGCCAGACCTCTTTGCTTCGGCGTCGCAGTTCCACAAGTACGAGAGTCGTGGAAAGGCAGCCACTGCTCTTTCTGCCGTTGAGAAGGCGTCGTCAGTCGTGCGCACGCAGGCTAGCGCGACAAAATCGATCGGCCGACCGCGAGGGGATTCATCTGTTGCGGGCGGTGGGGCCGGTGGTAGTACCAGCGAGGATACGCCCCTTCGTCGACCAGTCGACAAGGCGAAGATCCTTCAAGGCATCAATGTCGACGACAATACGTTCCGCAACCAGATCATCGAGACGCAGGTCCTGAGCACGAGGGACCAGACAAAGTGGAATGTCGACATCATGATGGACCTTCTACAGGGGCCGCTACTCAGTCCAAGACGTCTTGAGGAGGCAATGCGAGGGACGAAGCTACTAAAGCGACTCCTCGCCTTCTTCCATCCCTTTGCGTTGCGCTTCTCCGACTTGCCAGCTACACCGCCAAATCGCGTCTACATCCGCCTAGCAACAACGCTCCTCAACACCCTCCTCACCCTGTCGGAAGGCATCAAGTTCCTGGCAGAAGATCGCCTCCTCAAAGAAGTTCGTGACGCCTTCTCCCAAATCGACCCTACCTCCTCCGCACCCTCCTCAGATCCCATCTTCGCCAAGTCCCGCATTACCTCGACCCTCTCGCAGGGCTACCTCGAGATGATTGGCACACTCAGCGCGTCGACCGAAGGATCCAAGCTGCTTGGCCGATTTGGCATCTGGTCCGCCCTGTACCGCTTATGCCAGCAGCAGACGCGAGACGACATCGTACGGGTGATGATTGAGAAGCTCGACTACAGCTTAGACAGTCATCCGAGAATCTTGCTTGCTTGGGTGCTGACAAGCGCGAGTAGGCCGTTACGCAAGTCTGCGACGGAGCTCCTCACGAGGCTTATACGCCGTTCCCCGAATCCAAGGGAATGGATGACCTCTCTGCTTTTGGCGCAGCTGTGCGACCCCGTCTCCTCGATACGCGACATAGCCGTGACGATGGTCAAGGACGTGTGCTCCTGGCCCAGAGCCCTGGAGATGGTCGTCTCCCTTCGCCCTACGCTCGACCATTTGGGCGAGACCGGCCACGAGCTGCTGCTTCGCTTTCTCTCCACCCCGGGAGGGGTGCGCTACCTCCTCGAAGGGGACTACATTTATCGCGAGATGGACGAGTGGCTCAATGAGCGCTCTCACCGCTACGCGGTGCAGATCGAAGTCAATCTGACGCGCGCGCTCAGTATCTACAGGAACAAGGACGATCCAGACCTCGAAGCCGAATTTGACGGGACAGCCCCTCCTCACTTCTACGGCGAGCTCGTCAAGACGCCAGAAGGCTGTCAGGTGCTCAACCAGAAGGGTCATTTCCTCGAATTTGCTCACTTCATCCGACAGCACGGCATGGAGGGCAGTGACGGGGAGATACTCGCGAAGCTGAAGAGCATCCTGTGGACCGTGGCCAACATCGGTGCTACGACGGGCGGGTTTCCCTTTCTCGAAGCACACGGAACAGTCGCTTGTATCGTGGACATTGCTGAGCGATCCCCTGTGCTCTCCGTGCGCGGGACATGCTTCTATGTCATTGGTCTCATCTCGACGACCAGGCAGGGAGCAGAGTCACTGCACGACCACGGATGGCAAAGCGTCTGTACGACGTTTGGTGCGCCGATTGGAATCTGCCTGCCCGTTCAGCTCGACGACTTTGTCTATCTGCCGGCATGGGAGTATGAGGAGCGCTCCGCTGCCCAGCCGAGCACGTCTACTGTACTGCAACCTCCCGCGAGTACGCTGCATCGCTCCATTCTCGCGTCGATCTCCAATTTGGGCAACTCTATCCTTGCCAACAAGGCAGCAAAGACGCTCTCGCGGCTCAAGACGAGGCATCGCAGTGCTTTCCGAGACCTGTCACTGTTCGTGCGTGCGCTCGAGGTGCTTGATGGGTACAAGCTCAGGCAGGCTGTGAGACGCTTCATCTGGGACTTGTTCGAGGTGAACCTCGACGAGGGTACGGTTGAGCGCATAGCGGCAAAGAGGAGGCAGATGATGGCGTCGACGGCAAGCACGGGGCGACGCGGGGCTATGAACGGGGGCACGCACAGCAATGGCGGTGCGGTGCCTCGCTCCGTGACGCTGCCAGCGATGTCATCTCCTGCCGTGGGATCGCAGACTCGCCGTATGTCAAGCGCGCTGCCCGTCCGTTCGATGCGGCGGAATGACCTGCGACCCAACCCGATTGAGGACGCAGCGTACGCGGATGGTGTCGGTGAGGAAGATTGGGAAGAGGCTGACGAGCTTGGTCATCATGACGGAGGCGAGGACGCAAGCAGCGGCGAGGAGGAAGAGAGCGCGGATGCGAGCGGATCTGAGGATGAGGAAGACGAGGATGAGACGGAGCAAGGCGAGCAGGGCGAACAGGACGACGCTGATGAGCGGCTTCGTGACGGCGGTCTTGGTCTAGGCCTGAGCCTTCACGGAGCTGGGAATGGCCAGGCGCCCAAACGACGAAGCCTCTCTTCATCAGCCGCCCTCGGTCGACACGGAGCTAGCACGACTGCCTTAGGAGCTATGCGCGGCGCAGCCAACACTCCGGCTTTCCCCGCGCACGAATCCCTGGTTGTCATCGACGGCTTTGGAGAGCATCGCAGCAGTCGTCTGGTTGATCCACCCAGGTACGCCCCCGCCCCTGGGGTGAGGATCATTGGTGGATTTGGAACTGCGGGCGCGGCGGGTGAGTCAGACTTTCTATCTGGCGGGGCCGGGGGCCCGGCCGGGGGTGGGGTCACTGCGGTGTCGGTTGCTGATGAGATGTGAGTGCGACGTGGTGTCATGTAGTGCGATGATGCAGAGTATTGGATTCGAGTTCAATCAAAAGCTCAAATATTCTCGCGCGTGTGTCGCCTCGACTGTCGAGCGAGTCGTATGTCGCGCAGCTAGGTGTGAAGCTGGCAACGATCGAGTACGGCGTGTAATTCGCGCCGAAGCCCTCGCGCGCTTAGCCTAACGGTAAGGTGGGGAGTTGGGTGTGACGGTAGCATCCCTTCTTTGGGTTCCGTAGTCGCTGTGACCTCAGTGGTGTCCCACGGCGCCGCAGACTGGTAGCGACGGTCAACCACGTTGGAGGTGGCAGTCGGTTCGACTCCGGCATCTCCCCTTGCATCATTTCTTTTGCCTCGGGCGGTACCGCGTGCGGATCAAGACGCTTGTGACACGGACAGGCTGTTCCCTTGCAGCGCACTCGGTATTCTGATCGTCGCATCGTCGTCGTCGTCGCGTTGGCGCGCTCTTGCCTCCTTTGTATTTTACGACGCTGATCGCCGCGCCGCTCACTGGCACAGCCTACTCGGCCCTGCCGCTGCGAGACGAAAGAAGTTTCATCGCACACACATGCGCTGTGCGCCAATTGTCGCCTGCCTTGCCGGCCAGACTCGCTGAGCCAATCATAGCCTGCCTCCAAGCCTCTAGCGAGCGAGTGCAGATATTCGCGCCGCTATGTCGCTGCGACGATCAAAGGAAAACCGAGTGGGCATTCGCATCGCAATGCAATAGAGGAACACCGTGGGCGCTCGGTTGGAGGAGAGGGGGGGGGGGGGGGGAGATGCGTTGGCCATCAGAGCGGGGTGGGCGATGTAGGGCGCAAAGGGCCAGGAGAGGAAAGAGAGGGGCGCCAGGCGTCCCCTCAGTCTTGGCAGTCACGCGTGCGCATGCGTGTGCTTTATGCTTGAAATGGGTCAACGTGAGCCGCCGCGCCGGGCTGAGATGCCAGGATGCTCCCTTGTCACTCGTTACGTTGCCGCGATGCTGCGCTGCACCGCGCCGCACCGCGCCGCACCCTTTGTCGCCGGTCTGTCGATCTGTTGTTGATTTTTGCGCTGGCCGCGGCATCCGAGCAGAGGCGTCGGCGGACTTACGGCACTTGACCACGACGACGCGACGCCCCGAGCACCCTCGCCTCCTGGGCCCCTCTTGCCTCTGCCTCAGCTGCCTGCAGACTGCGAATCCTGCGAAGCCCCTTGCCGCCTCAGCCACCGTGGCACCGAGCTAGCCAGCTGGCCATGGACAAGCGCCCTCCTTTCATCAACGCAGCCGTCGCCTTCTCTGTTTCTTTCTTCACTACCATTGCCTCTTCTCGCTCTCTCTCTCTCTCCCCTCATCTCTCTTCCTCCTCCCAACACAACTCTCGACGCGTGCGTCTCCTGCATCTGCTGCGCAGATCCTCCTCCTCCTTCTAGTCCACCCTCGACACTCTCGACACTCTCATCAATCGACCTTTGCTCGTATTCTCAACCTCCCTTCCTCCTCGACACCTTTGCCCACCACATTCACTAGCCCGCCATGGCACCCATCGCAAAGACCTTTTCCCTCGCCCTCCTGGCACTTGCTGCCACCTCTTTTGCCCCCCAGCCCGTTGCTGCTGACCGTGGCCTCGCTGCTCGCAGCTACGGCTTCGGCCACGGCGACTCCGGCGCCCACGCTATGCACCGCATGCACCGTCGACGGGCCATCTCTCGTCGCAACGACAATTCCACAGACACCGACTCACAGACCAACGACACCCCAAAGATCGTCGAGGGTACCCAGGTCAGCGGTCACGATAACAAGGAAGACTCGTCTTCAGGCTCAAAGTCCGATGATGCTTCGTCGTCGCAGTCGGATGAATCCAAGACGAGCCAGGCCGCTCAATCTACATCAAAGTCAGACTCGTCCTCGTCTGCCTCTGCCACCTCCAGCAAGGCGGACTCCTCCAAGTCCTCTTCGTCATCGTCGGCCTCCCCTTCCTCGACCAAGAGCGACGATGACGACAAGAAGTCGGCCTCGAGCTCCTCGGCTTCCAAGTCTTCATCCGCCGGTGACTCCGTCGAGACGGACAATCTGACCGTCGCCTCGTCTTCGGACAAGGAGAAGGGCATCTACTACTGGAACTCCAAGGGCCAGCCTCTGGACAAGGAGAAGAAGCTTGTCAAGCTGTCCAACAACTCTAGTTCTAGCGCCAGTTCCAGCGCCTCGTCCGCCTCCAAGACCAACTCTGACGCCTCCTCTACTACCAAGAGCGACTCGAGCTCCAAGGCCTCGAGCACTGCCTCGTCATCTAGCTCCGCCAGCAAGTCGGCCTCATCGACCGACGCTGCCAAGAGCTCGCACTCGCACTCACACTCGCACCACCACAAGAGCAGCAGCACTCAGGCATCGTCTTCGACGGCCGCTCCCTCGTCATCAAGCTCGACGCACTCGGCCAAGAAGGCCGCTGCTACCGCTCAAGCCGCTGCCGAAGACGACGAGGACTGTGACGACGAGGATGACGCCAGCTCTCCGTCATCGTCCAGCGCCCCTGCAGCTTCCTCTTCGTCCGACAACTCGAGCTCCACCGCCAACACCGGGTCGTCCAAGGCTGCCTCCAACAGCGGCTCGTCATCGTCTTCTGACAGTGGCAGCTCCGGCGCCAAGGTCGCCAACACCGGCTCATCCAAAGCCGCCACTAGCTCCGACAACAACGGCTCCTCAGATGCTTCGTCATCCAACGACGACGACGCAGAGGACTGCGACGAGGAGGAGGACGATGATGATGATGACGACGACGATGAGGACTGCGACGAAGAGGATGTCGAGGACAGCAGCAGCTCCGATGCCTCCAAGGCGTCGGCATCGTCGAGCGCCACTGCCTCTGCTACCCCCGCCCAGATCAAGAAGGTAGACAACTCCAAGAGCTCGTCTTCATCTTCGTCGGCTACCCCCTCGTCGTCCTCGGCAAGCAAGAAAGCTTCTTCCACGGCTTCCTCCTCGTCTGCCAAGGCCACCTCCTCGTCTTCTTCGTCGTCCAACAGCGGCGGCAAGACGTACTCGGGAGGCATTGCCACGTTCTACTCGCAGAATGGCAACGCTGGCTCGTGCGGCAACTACAACTCCGATAATGCGATGATTGTCGCCGTCGATTCCGCCATCATGAACTCTGCCCTCTGCGGCAAGAAGGTGCAGATCACCAACAAATCCAATGGCAAGACAGCTACCGCTACCGTCGCCGACACTTGCCCCACGTGCAACAACGCTAACTCTCTTGACATGAGCAAAGCACTCTTCGGTGCTCTCACGGACAACAACTACGGCCTGGGCATCTTCAACATCGAGTGGCACTTCGTCTAAGCCAGTACAGCATAGCGAAAGTTGGCGCACTCGACTTCCAACCATCCGTTTAGCAACGTTCGCACACACTGCAGCGAAGAGGGCGCACGCATCTGGCATGCATTCTCCTCTCTCTGCACTCCCTCACCACGACGTCACGTCAATGAGGCTTCTAGCTGGTCTCTACTAGCCTCGCCCTTCTCTCCATGGTCACGGTCTCTCACACATACTTTCTCTTCTCTCTCACGTCCTTTCGCCATGACTTCTCTTGATCCTTCTCTCGCCCGGCCGAACAGGCCCTTCTTCTCTCCTTGAGTCTGGTTACTCTGCGAGGGAACAGGTGGTTCTAGCATCCTTTGCTTTTTCATCGCTTTCGCGTGCTCTTTGTATTCTTTGACAGCTTCTGGGAATGCAAATCGAACCGCGGCGCAAGGACTAGTTCCACTGCGGGGTATGAGAGTTCATTACAACGCATCGTCTACAGTTGATTGCTGGCTACCACCACAGACCGCTTCGTCCAGTCGATCAGGCGTCGCCGTCGTCGCTGCCATAGATGAGCTCACCGACGACGAGAGCGCGTCGGCAAGCATCCATAGTGCTGCCCAATGCAGCCGTGACTACTGACGCCACGTCCTCGGCCCCATTCTGCTTCTCGCCTTGCTCCCTCGCAAGGCGTAAAACCTCTTCTGTCTGAGCGAGGACCTTTCCTAGTACACCCATCATTCTTTTTGCCTTGGCCTCCCTTTCCTCTGCCGTCGCTCCCCCATTCTTCCCCGCAGATGCCCCTCCCGCGTCTTGCTCCTCTGCCTTTAGAGCCATCTCGTCTTCCGTATCTGGAGGGCACACGGCGTGCCAGAAGTGTCGCAGAACCTCCGTAGCCGATCCGTGTGCGTCGAGCAGCTTCTTGCGTAGCGACTCGGGTTCGACCGCGGTAGTGAGGTCCGTGAGGCCGCGTGAGCGACGCGCTACTAGCAGCGAGACGAGGGATGCTTCGACTGTCAACCCTGAATCGCCCTGATCGCGAGGTGTCTGCTTTTTGCTGCCGCCAAGAAAGTCGAGCTCTACTATGCCTGCCGTGCCCATGTGGCCGAGCGTTGTCGACATGGAGCTCAGTACTTGGCCACGGTCGAGTGCAACCGGTTCCGAAGACGTCTCTTTAGAAGTAGCCGCCTCTGCCCTTCGCCTTCTACCTGCCGCGCCTCGCCTCGTCCCACCTCCCCGCGCACTGTCCTCATCGCCGATGTTGAGCTCGAGAGGTACAGCGATACGCTGCCTCCTCTCCTCGAGGTCCTCAATGACAATTTCCTCCTCGTACCGCCTAGCATGTGCAGCGTGATCATCAAGCTCTACGCCACTCTCGCCCTCTGTGCGGGCCTTCTTGCGCGGTCGTCTTCCCACCTGCTCCGCGTCCTGCGCCTCCCTACCCATGGTGTGGCTAGTCTGTTCCACTCCACCACTGCCCAATGCTGCGCTTAACACTCGCCCGGAGTGTTCATTGAAGCGGCGCATGAGGGGAAGCACGCCCTTTTCTACACCGCCGCGCATCGTCCAGTCCTTTGCATTGCCCGTCGGAGCATGGTCACTTTCTGTAGCACCCAGGTCAACGAGGCGGTTGCGAGGGGCTGAGTCTCCATCGCCGCCCTCGGATGGTTCGAGGGTATCGGCGTAGCGTGCCTGGACAAGGGGCAGGTAGCTGTCGAAAATTTCGTCTGGCTTGACGCCCGCCGAGAGGGAGGAGCTCGGGAGTTGGGTTCCTCCAGCGGCGGAACGTGAGTTGTTGAGGAGCGATGACGAGCGGCTAGAGGTGCGCAAAACGTGATAGAGTGATGAAGTGAAGTAGCGCTGCCAAAACGAGGCTTCGTCCATCTGTGAGCGCGAGAGGCCCAAGAGGTGGGAAGCTGATTAGCATGGCGGGCTTCGCAGCTTGAGTCTCGCACTTCAGCCCACCTTTTCTGGCACATTCTCCGACCAGGCTAGCCTCAACACATCGTTCTGCTGCAAGAGATCCTTGCGATCTTCATCCGTGATCTCGAGTTTGAGCTCTCCGTTTTTGCCGACGGTGAATCTTGGGTCGACGATACGGGCATTGCGACCTTTCTGCTGACTTGCGGCCTGCCTGGCCGCTCGCAGCATGGCCTGCCTCGTTGGGTGGGACCAGAACTCCGAGTCCGGAATGATGTTGGCCATGACAGTTTGACGATGCAAGGCGGCGAGGGCTGGATTGGATTTGAGGAGCGAGATACGCAGCTCAAGTTCCGTAGGCCCCGCCGATGACGAGGTTGCTGAAGTGGTCCCAACCTTGCCTCGAGGTGGTGCGACACTTGCCCTAGGAGAGGGAGCAGCAGATGTTGGCGTACCACTCTCTGGCGGGCCGGCTGTAGCTGGAGAAGCTGGGCCGGTGGACGCCGCATCGGTGCCCTTTCTAGCTCGATTGTCTGCGATTACGACGACGAGGCGCTCCTTGAACGCCTCTCGCTGCTCTTCTGCCTTCTTCTGATCACCCTGTATGCCGCCTGTAAAAGTGAAGAGCGCTTTCGCCTTTGCTATGCCTGTAGCTTTGATGCCATTCTCGTCGAATGCGACTTGAAGGGCCACCGTAGCTGATCCTGCCTTGGACATGCTCAGCCCAGAGACTGAGTTGAGGGGCAGACGCAATTGCGATGCCGACGTCGACGACGAAGATGAGGGGGTCCAAGAGAGGGCATCATGGCTTAATGCGATTGTACCTGGTAGCTTTTGATACGATGCTGCAGAGTGCAGCGTTTCAGTCGACGATGCCATCAATTATGTGGATTGAGAGAGAATGGGGAGAGAGGAACAAAAAGATGCGGCGAGCAGACGCTTCCGTCCCCTTGGTCGTGTGGCCTGAGCGCGACCAGGGTCCCACTTGGCAGCCTCGCGACCTACACCCTCTTTTCTCATCGAGATGCCGCCACACCCTAACATATGGTCTAATGGAGTTGAAAGGATGGCCTCTCAAGGCGGCCTGCTCGAAGATGATCCACGCAAGCTCTACGAGGGAATGACGTCCGATTCGCTCGTGGCGACTTTGAAGAAGGAGGAATCACGTACGTCCCCTCCGGTCCTTATCGTCCGCGACACATGGTATCGAGGCTCTCGTTGATCTCGACATCCACCTTGCTTCCCCTGTGCAGAGTATATATTCAGCCAGTTCGATGCACGAGCTGCGCAGATGATTGGCACTGCCCTGCTCACCACCTGGTATGATGACAGGGCCAAGTCCAACGACGACGGCATCGCCATCTCAATCACTCTGTTCAGCGGCGTAACCCTGTATGCCTCCATGATCGGGGATAACGTGACTGCCGACAATTTTGAATGGGCCAGGCGAAAGACAAATACGGTCAAACGTTTCGGTACGAGCTCCTTCTGTCGGGGTCAATCCCGATTGGCCAAGGGAAAGCCGGCTGACGACCCTCTACTCGGGGCAGACTATGCGGTCAGCTGGCTTTGATTGACGTGCACAACGCTCGAGATGCTTCTGCTGACACGGCAATCCTCGACGTCCGCAGGCTCACGGAGGAGCTTTTCCTGTTCGCATCCAAGTGAGCACGGAAGAGGCGTCACCTATGGCGGGCCTTTGACTGAAGCGACTCTGCCCTCCGTCGTCACAGGGCTGTCCACACCCGGTTGGGGCTATTGCTGTCTCGGGTCTCACGCAGGTAGAGGACCATGCGTACATCATCGCTGTGCTCAAGCGCTACTGGCGTTGTATCGTCTCAACGAGGGTCGGGGAAAGCAGAACTACTTCAAGCTCTTTGGAAGTCAATGGTAGATGACAATGCATCGTAGTCACCATGTAATCGGGCTCCTCCGCTCACACTCCTCAGCTGTACGTCGACGGAATGCAAGGATGAGCGAAGAGGCACAAATCGAAGAGCCAACTTTTGGAATATTGTTTGAAGCTTGAAAGCATCGTACAACATTGAGACTTCCGATGGCTTGCGCTGGTGGGAGAGGTTGGGGTTGCGGGGGCGCATTCCTACTCCACTCGCCAATGTCGAGTCGAATGAGCGGCTGGCCTGCCGGCTTGAACTGGCGCGAGGCGCGAGCGGGAGCCGTGTTCTGGCCGCCGCTCATCTCGACTCTCACTTCCGTTTGCTTGCCAACCAATCCATCAACCAACCAAATCATCTCCTCCGATTTCTGGTCTTCGAGCCCCACTGGAGGGCCACTCAGCTTGTCTGCTGCTCTGCTCCTTTCCTATCGTGATTGTCAGAGCACGCTACGTCCAGCTTAAACAGTCACGTCGACACAGACGCCGGCCTCGTGTGCCTTGGCTATCACCATCGCCCTCGTCGATCCCTCAACCTTGTCAACCCGTTGCTTGGCTCCTACTGACCCCCACTGTATTCCAGCGCAATTGAGCGCAGCGTGAATCCTGCTTAGCTGGCCATGTCGCTTGCTCTTGGTCCAGCAGCCAATGGGACGCCCAATGTGACTGCACCCGGCGGCAAATGGCTAGGCGTCACGCCCCCCATCGCACTCAGTGGACCAACGCAGAGGGAGAAGGAGGTCACCATCTCCTTGGAGGCTGAGCTCAGGGAACAGAAGATGTTCGAGTCAGAGGCAGAGGCAAAAGTTCGGTCAGTAGTGCTACGACGAGGTGGCCCTCGTTCGCTCCCTTCCTAACCTACTCACGAACAAAGCATCCCTCTCCTCTTGCATTGCTCACACATATAGTGAGGTCGTCTTGGGTAAAGTCGATGCAATGGTAAAGGACTTTGTCTATCGAGCATCCATCGCGCACGGCATGTCTGACTCAATAGCTCGTCAGGCTGGCGGCAAGATCTTCACCTTTGGATCCTACCGACTAGGCGTTCATGGGCCAGGATCCGACATCGATACTCTCTGCGTCGTACCAAAGCACATTACACGGGAGGACTTTTTCCACATCTTCCTCGACATGCTGAGGCAGAGGGAAGAGGCCACCGACGTCGTCCCCGTCTCAGAAGCTTACGTGCCCGTCATCCAAACCAACTTCATGGGCATTTCCATCGACTTCCTCTTTGCCCGTACCGCACTCCCTCGCGTCGACCAGAGCCTCGACCTATCCAATGATCAAATGCTCAAGAATCTCGATGAGAGGGATGTGCGCAGCATGGGCGGATCCAGGGTCACCGACGAGATTCTCCGCCTCGTACCTGACGTACACGTCTTTCGTCTGGCCCTGCGCTGTATCAAGCTCTGGGCTCAGCGTCGAGCCATCTACTCAAACGTCATGGGCTTCCTCGGCGGTGTAGCATGGGCTATGCTCGTGGCTCGCATCTGTCAATTGTATCCCAACGAGGCAGCAGGCGCCATTGTCAGCCGTTTCTTTGTCATCCTCTACCAATGGCAATGGCCTCAGCCCGTGCTGCTCAAGCCCATCGAAGAGGGCCCCTTGGCTGTACGAGTCTGGAACCCCAAGCTCTACCCACAAGATCGTCTTCATCGTATGCCCATCATCACACCCGCCTATCCTTCGATGTGTGAGCAGGCGCGCTCGTATGTTCATGTATTGATACGTCGCCCCAGGCTTAGACACCCTCCTCCTCCTCCTCCTCCTCCTCCTCATGTCGCAGGTTCGACTCACAATGTGACTGGATCGACACAGATGATCATGTCGCAGGAATTCAAGATTGCGGCAGAGATCGTCGACAAGATCATAGTGGGCAAAACGACTTGGAAAGAGTGAGTATGCGAGCGACACGGACCAGCGAGATGATCATTGACCACTTCCTTCTTCTCGCCGCAGACTCTTCAAGAAGCACGACTTTTTCCACAAGTACAAGTACTACCTTCAGATCGTTGCCTCGTCCGGATCAGCAGACCTTCAGCTCAAGTGGGAGGGTACGGTGGAGAGCAAGGTTCGTCAGCTCGTCGGCAAGCTCGAGAACGTGCCCACCCTCGTGTGCGCGCATCCGTTCACGAAGGGTTTCGAGCAGATCAGCAAGTGTCACAACGATGACGAGGTGCGAATGGTGGCCACGGGCGATATCCCAGAAGAAGTGGCCGCACGAACCAAGCTCGAGGATCTGCCCAAGAAGGACGAGGCGGCCAAAGAGCAAGACGCTGTAGTGCAAGCGCAAGACGCTCAACAAGAGGGGCACCGCACCATCTACACTACGACCTTCTACATTGGACTCTGCGTTGAGCCGAAGCAGGCCAATGCGACGGGCCCACGCAAGCTCGATATCTCGTACCCGACAAACGATTTCACGCGCCTCGTCAAGCAGTGGGAGCAATATGACGATTCGTCGATGGGCATTGTGGTCCGGCACATCAAGTGCTCACAGCTGCCTTCTTACGTCTTCGATGGCGATGAACGCCCACCGCCCAAGCAGCTGAAGAGGCCAAAGAAGGGGGCTGCTGGGGCAGCAACAGCCGGAGTGGCAGGCGCGGCAGAGGGCACCGGCGCCGGCGCCGGCGTTGGAGACGGCTCGGAAACAACCAATGCAGTGGTTGATGTGTCGACGCCGCCGTCGAAGAAGAGGAAGTCGTCACCATCCTCGTCGTCTGTGGGCATCGGCGGCGGCGCAGGCGAGAATGGCGCAGCGGAGACTCATGGTGTATAGCCGCCCGCAGCTGGCTCAGCGACTGAAACATGACCACGGAGCGGGGCCGCGCTACCGTATGGCTCTGCGCAATGAGAAGCAGGACCAGGATCTCGTGTAAGCGTGCCGTGGCGCGGGTCCTTGCAGCTGACGCCGAGTCGCGTGGATCCGCAGAGCGTTTATTCTCACCTTTTCTGTCTCTTCTTCCCTAGCAACAATCAACTGACTCGGCAGCTTTGGCAATCAGCAGGTCACCTCGATCTTACGTGGCACTCATTCTTCTTCCCTTCCCTCTGCAAATCATCACTCTCCGCTCCCCCAATTTTACCCCATTCGGACTTCTTTCCTTCTCATCTGTACGTTCTTTGACCCCGCACTTCAGATAAGCAATTCCAAAAAGACACGCGTCGTCGCGAAGAAGCGTAGAGAGGCAACCTAGAGAAAGGTAGAGTGAGGAAGGCAGGCCAATCCTCTATGCCGCCTATCTGAGGGATTGAACCAAGGTTGGCGCTTTCTGCAGGGCTGCGTCGTGGAGCAGATCCAGAGCAATCGCCTGCTCGAGGAAGAAGCTGGGTCTCGTGACCTCTTCTGCCGATGGAAGACTCGTTGGCCCAGCACGAGGGATAATCCTGTAGGAGCGAGGCCGACGGCGATCTGCTCGCTTGTGCAAACGTGCGCACGAGCCTACCGAAGCGAAGCCGGCTTTCTCTCGTCAAGGTCATGATGATCCTGCGAAGCAACCTTGCTCATCCATCCTCTTGAGTCAGCACAGGAGAGGAAGAGCTACCACCTCGTGCAAGTCTGCAGATCAGTGAAGGCAGGGCCCCGCACAACCTGTCGAGCCCAGTCCTAGTCTATCATCCTGCAACTGCTGGCTAGCCTGGGTCGCCGCTAGTCATGCCTGCCTACTTAAATGCCCTCGCCGGCGAGGAAGTAGCTTCGATTGCATCGCACACGTTCTTATCCTCAACCTTCAACTTGACCATGGGAGGCTTCGCTCGCCAGACGGTCGTCCTCTCGCTAGCCGCGCTGCAGCTCGTTAGCGGCTTCGTTGTCCCAGATACGTCTCCCTTTGAGATCCTCGCTGCCAACGCTAATGTCAATGCTTCGGCTTCAAAGGCCTCGTCTGCACATTGGTCGAGCAGCCTTCAAATGGCCGTCGACTACTATCCCTCGCAATGGGACGCCAAGACGTACTGGGAGGATGATGCCGCGAAGATGCGCCAGGCCAACATCACTCACGTTCGCATTGGCGAGTTCGATTGGGCTCTCTTCGAGCCAGAAGATGGGCGCTACGACTGGTCAATCCTGGACCGCTCCTTCGACCTCCTCCATCGCCATGGTCTCAAGGTCATTCTCGGCACGCCTTCAGAGACGCCCCCGCTTTGGGCCGTCAAGAAGTACGACATTCTCGGTTGGGACGCCAACAGACGTCCGAGGCTCTTTGGCTCTCGTCATCACTTTTCCTTCTCTTCTCAGGACTACCGTAAGCTCAATAGGCGCATCACCCAGGCTCTAGCTCGCCGCTACGGACGGCATCCTGCCCTCAGTGCATGGCAATTGTCCAATGAGTACGGCTGCCACTCGACGACTCGCGACTATTCGCCCTCGGCTAAGAAGGCGTTCCAGAAGTGGCTCAAGGAGAAGTACGGCAACATCGAGGCGCTCAATAAGAGGCAGGGAAGGGTATTCTGGAGTAGCCAATTTGACTCCTTCGAGTCGATTGACGTGCCGACGCAAGAAGTCACCGAGTCCAACCCCGCGCTGCGGCTTGACTTTTTCACATTCTCCTCCGACCAGGTCATCTCCTTCGCCAAAGAGACTGTAGACGCGATTCGACAATACTCTAATCAGCCCATCACCACCAATTTTATGGGTGGATTCGTTGACTTTGGTGAGTATGACAGTGTGAGACCCGATCATTGGTCGTAGACGGCGGCGCCGCTGACCGCGTCATGTGCTACACAGACCTCTTCAAGTTCCAACAGGTGAATCAGCTTGACTTCTCGTGCTTAGACAGCTATCCACTCGGTAATGAGCAGTCTCAGCCGTGGGAGAGCGATGATAACAAGGCCAAGTACCTTCGCACGGGCTCTCCCGACTTCCAGGCCCTACACTTTGAGCTCATGAGGGAGATGGGCAACGGCGGCAAGTGGGGGGTCATGGAGCAGCAGCCTGGCCCCGTCAATTGGGCAGCGGTGAATCCGTCCCCTCTCGCCGGCATGGTCCGCCTGTGGATCCATGAGATGTTCGCCCATGGCGCCTCGCTCGCCAACATCTTCCGATGGCGTGAGGTGCCCTTTGCAGAGGAACAGATGCACGCTGGCATGCTGCGCTACGACAACGAAGAGGATTTGGCCTTCAAGGAGCAGCAAGAGGTGATTGCTGAGCTGAATCAGATGCAAGAAGCTGGCCTGCTCGACGCTGGCGAGGGCAATAGCAGCGCTCCAACATGGGCCAAGGACAGTGGGAGGGGCCACTCTGATATCGCTCTCCTCTACGACTTTACCGCCCCCTGGGTCATTGAGGCCAACCCGCAAGGCGGCACTTGGGACACCAACACGTTCACCGACTTCACCTTTGTCTTCTTCCAGTGAGTCAGCGCAGCTGGCCGAAGAAAGCACTAAGGTCGTAATTGATCACTCGCCACCTCTTCCACCTCGTACAGGCTCCTGTCAAACTGGCACTCCGCTATTCGACGTCTCGGCCTCGATATCGACGTCGTTGGCCCTTGGAGTGACCTGTCCAAGTACAAGCTCATTGTTGCGCCTACCTTACCCCTCATTGGCTCTGAGCTGGAACAGCGCCTCA
The DNA here is from genome assembly GCF_003144245.1 of Jaminaea rosea. Classification (NCBI taxonomy): domain Eukaryota; kingdom Fungi; phylum Basidiomycota; class Exobasidiomycetes; order Microstromatales; genus Jaminaea; species Jaminaea rosea. The sequence continues at coordinate 937,727 of NW_020289976.1, read as the reverse complement.
AGAAGTACAATGGTTCTCTCATCGTTGGACCGCGGACCGCTTCGAAGGAGGGCACTCTCAGCATCGCCGCGGGCTTGCCACCTTCAGCCGGGGCGCTGCGTGAGCGCATCCCCATGAAGATAGTCCGAGTCGAATCTTTGCCTACGAGCACAACTGATCAGGTGACGAATCAAGTTGACGGCTCGTCGCACAACGTCACGGCCTGGTCAGAATGGCTTGAATGCTCGCGAGATGGTGAAAAAGCCAACGGTGGCGTTGACTTTGTCTTCAAGGGATATCGCGACGGCTCACCGGCATCATGCAAGCATACCACCGATGACGGCCGTCAGACGACATACATTGGGTGGTTTGCACAGCAGGATGCCATGCTCCCCCTTTTTGCCAAGGCGGCTGCAGACGTGGGCATCAAGACGCTCGTTGGTACGACTCCATCCGCTACGGATCTCGACCTCGGCGACTCTGTGCGCATGATTCGTCATGGGCGAGCGCTTTATGCAGTCAACTATTCGCCGAACGAGCACGACGTCAAGAATCTTCCCGCCGAAGCTAGCCTGATCTTTGGCGGTGTCGATGGCGACGCAGCGAAGATTGCACCTGCTGGAGTGAATCTATACAAGCTCTGAGCTACGACGTTCGCTCGCGCTTTGCTTGATAGCGCTGCTTCTTTTGCGAACAAACTTATGCGACGATGGATTAATGCAATTTGCGACGACTTCGGTGGACTCTGAGTGTGCCGCACGATTCAGCCAGTAGCTTTGACAATCTTGTCATCATTTGATAGCATCCCGTCTCTGGGCGCAGGCCGGCCCTGGGCGAGCCCACGCCCCGAGCCCCGAGCCCCAAGCCTGAGCGAGCCTCCTCGTCTATTTGTGGGCGCTCGTCCCGGCAGCCATTTACCTCCTTTTCCCGGCCGCCCGGCGTGGGCCACCTTACTTCGCTCGAGCCTCCTCGCTTGACTCGCGCTGTAGGGAGGCAGCGACGATGAGGAAGAAGGGGAGAGGAGAGAAGACGGAATCGACCAAGAGTAGGATCCCAAGGACGAGAGAAGCAACGGGGGCAGTGAGGAGTAGGGAGCACACGCCGACCCTCCTGCCAGGTCAACGTGGTCGCGAGTGGCTGGCTGCCCTGTTCAATTTCTCATTTTGGCCGCTCGCTCAGTACGAGGGCGCATGCTACTTACTACCCCATGTGACTGTCGGATGGCCCTTCATCATGGCCGACGATCTCAAGAAGGCGGTCGTATTTGCTATCAGTGTTGACGCCGCCAAGACTCGCGACAAGGAAGTAGAATCCGATCATCGTGGTTGGTGTGGCATAGGCAGGGTCCGCTGCGCCTTGATCTCGCGGCGAAGACGCCCTGTTTCATTGGTCTCAGAGGGGCGTCGTCGCCTGGATCTGTCGCGTCTGAGGCGGGCGGCGAGCCAGTGGAGCGCGGCTTGATGCAACGGAAGGGGAGACGAGACTGCGACGAGCAGACGAGGGGAGAGGCGAGGGGTTTCCTTCACTCACCATTCTCATCCTCATTTGATTCTCTCTGTATTGCTCGTGGCCGCAAAGGCAAAGCGGGCACTACACAACGTGCCCCATCGTCGCAAGATCAGCGGCGACGGCGACGGCGACGGCGACGGCGCGGCGATCACGACGACATTGACATCGACATCATCGACGACAACGAGGGCAGCCGTTGTAGTCGCATAGCGGTGCCTCTGCTGGACCCTCGCCCTCTTCATTGACTGGTCCATTGCAAGTCATGTCGTCCGTATTCAGCAGTGGTGCGTCACAACCTCTTCATTCTGCCTCTGCATCTTCCTCATCATCTCACCCTCCTCCACGAGGCCATCCAGGCGCCTTCGAGATGGACCTTGCTGCGAACCATCGCGCCACCTCTCGTGATTATAATGATCAAGGCAGCAGCAAGGCGAGAGACGTCGATGACGATGATACTCGTAGCCTGCTCTCTCTCTTGACCTCGGACGTCATGCCTGGCAAGGGAACGGGCGCAATGGCATTCCCTATGCCTCCTTCCACTCTTCCCATTCCCTCGTCGGCTGCTCATGCACTCGCTCCCTTTGCTTCATCGTCCGACTACTCTGATGGTGCAGCCTCTTCTGATACCGACGCATCACATATCAATAGCCTCTCGAGTGATGCAGAGGCTGGGCCCTTTACACCCTTGACGCCCAATACACCCGGCGCAGCGCCGAGGACGAGGAGAAGCAGGACGTCGAGCGACGGCGCCGCTGTCACTCGTGGGCGAGGGCCTTCTTCGTCTTCCTGGACGGTTACCACGAGCACCTCGATCCCTGGCTCAGCCCCTATGAGCAGCTCAACGAGCAATCCTTGGCGCCCACGTCAACTGCAACTGGTACATCGCAGAGAACGCCAAGGCCCAACGTCACCCTCGCTGTCTCCTTGGGCTGCTTCAGAGTCATCGATTCGATCTAACACGTCGAGTGCTCCTTCGACTTCGGCGCCCTCAAATTCCATGGGACTTGGTATTCAGCTTCCCAAATCACCCGCGATAGGTTCAAATTTCCCTGTCATGGGTCCCGGACGACCTGACAAGGCGGCTCCTTCTGCAGCTGTCAAGACTGCAAAGAGTCGCAAAAAGCTTGGGGGAAAGGGACAAGGACTCAAAAAGCTGGCATTAGCTACCAGCAGCAGCGGCTCGACGAGCCCTCTCCTCGCTACAGACAGTCGTTCGCCAACGCCCAGCTCTCATCTCCTCGGCTCGCCTTGGCAGAGGGATCACGCCAGCGAAGGCGAATTACTTTCTTCTCGCCCTTCATCCCCGGCCTTTGCCGCTGGCGGCTGGACTCCGCGATCTCGACAAGCTTCTGCCGATTCGGCCAACAAGTCGCCTCTATCCGTCTTGCCACGCACACCGACTTTTGCGACATCGGGCGCTGATTCCTTGAGTTGGGCACGAGAGCAAGAGGAGCGAGCGCAGAGGGGAACAACGATACCCCCGCCGCCTCGAGCACAAGAGGATATCGTCGAGGTGACCGCGCCCGGCTGCTCGTCCGTTCCTTCACTAGACTCTGAACGTCATCACAGGTCCGACTCCATGACCTCGAGACAGTCGACCTCGCCCTCTCGCAGACGCAAGAAGCCTCCAACGCCGCTTATTCTTCTGCCCAATGGCCGACAAGCAAGTCTCGCCTCTTCAAGTGGACTGCTCAGCGCTTCTAGCTCAGATAAGTCGCCCACTCCATCTCCTACACTTCTCCCGCCACTGCCTTCAACTGCCAAATCCACCTTCTCAGCATCACGTTCGACTGCCGACCATCTCGATGCCTCTGGATTGGCGCCAGCTACTTCTCTCCTTAGCCCTGCTGGCACCGATTTGACAGAGAGCTTTCGAACGCCGACATTCTCTCCGCCGTCAGCGAAAGCGGCGCAGCTCGACCAAAAGACAGAGGGCGGTGGTGATATTGTCTCTACATTGAAGCCGATACAGGCAACTTCGGATGCGCTCGCCCTGCCCTGCGCCAAACGTGCGTCGACGCCATTAAAGACTGCCTACTTCGATCCTGAGGAGGCAGATGCCAGTTCGCCCAGTGACTATGGCGATGGTGAGGGTGAGGATGAAGCAGAAGAGACGGCCGTGTCGTCATCGTACTCGACCGCAACAGCGCCTGCAAAAGCGCTAGAGGACAATGTCCCCCTGATCTTCCGGCGCATGATGAAGAACTTTAGATCAAGCACTCCTCCTGACCAAAGGGAGCCCAATGGCTCGCAAGCCATTCTCTCGCAGTCGACCTCCGACACTCTCCCCTCCCTTCCTTCACTTGCTTCTCTGCTGGGATCCTCTTCATCGACTTCTTCGCTGCTCGACAGCAAGGGGCAAAGCGAAACGGCCGATACCGCTAGCACAAAGCTCACATCGTACGATGACGTGCGTGAACATGAGATGGCAGAGATGGACTGCGAAGAGGACGAGAGCGAGTTGTTCGTCGGTGTCAACGTCGAGAGCAGAGCTCAAGAAGCTGCATCGTCTCGAGGCGAGAGTCCCCCGGTGGAAGACGAGCAGATGCCGCAACTTGGTCTCGGTATCGGCATTGCCGATACATCGCAGGCAGGCTCGACCTACTCTGATCTGCATCTCCCGGCCGCCGACATTTTCCCAGACAGCAATGGCCAGTCAAACTCGCCGTCCCCGGCTGATCAGTCCACGTGTCGCAGCGCCTTCGAATTCGACTTGATAGGCGAGAGCGAGCGTGCTGTGCTAGCTTCGCCTGCCTCGGACCAAAGCCTGAATGCAGATGTATCAGAGCCATCGCGCTACTCAATGCCTTCGGCCGTTCAAGACGAAGCGATAACCGTCGACTTCAAGGGGAGCCAAAATGAGCAGCCGCCGGAGCTGCCGAAGCAGCAACCCAGAGAGCGCAGCTCTCCTCACGCCGGGCCCTCCTCGGTGTTGCCGGATTCTGAGGTGACGGTCACGCAAGGGCAACTACCAGTGGCGTCGTCTGACCGTCTGGCAGCGCCCGTGACTCCGTCAGTGCAGCCATATCAGTCTCCGGCCTTGGGTGAGCCCCCTCACTTCAACACGAGTATCTTCCGTGCCCCGCCTACGCCGCGGCGCAAGGATTTCGACGAGGATTTGGTGGCGCCAAAGGAGAGTGGTCCTTCCATGCCGTCGAGTCAATCCATTGAATCGCTGCAAGAGCCACTTCTTCCAGCGTCGGCAGCCAACGTCGACTTTTACCAGCAGCAAGCAAGGCCAGGCGTTCGCCGCCCGACGTCCACGCTCCACATGCAGCCACTGCACCTGCTCTCTTCCTCTGCTGCTTCAAAGTTGTCAAATGGTGGTACGAATGCATTGCCATCATCGCCAGGAGATGGCAAGCCTCAGCTCTGGCTCAACACCCTCGCGCCGCCAGTCTCGCTGCGGCCTCCACAAGCTCAGAAGATGCTACCAGTCCCGTCGCCGACGGCTGCATTCTTCCCTCAGTCGACTACGCCTTCATTGTCCCCTGCGTCGACGCCTCACAGCAGTTGCCTTGCCTCAGGCCAAACGCCGCCCATGTCTTCACAGGCCAGCCGCTCGCAGATGTATTTTGTTGCCCCTCGGTCGGCTCCTCTTCCTCAAGGCGCCTTCTCTCCAGCGATATCTGCCACTCCGAACGTGAATCAGAGGTCTGTCTTTGAGGACTGGGACGACGACGTGGTGTCGACAAAGGCGCAGAATGGTGGTCTTACCAGCAGGTGGTCCAGCGGCTCCGAGTCTGAAGTCGAGGCAACGACTGCAAAGCGGTCCTCTTCCAAAAGTCGCAAGTCGGCGAGCAAGAAGCGCTCAAGCTCAGCAGCGCCATCTGCAAGGAACAGTGTATCCAGTCAGGCGGGGGGTGCCGCAGCAGGCAGCAGCACCGCAGCCCTCTCGAATGTCCGTCCAGGTGCGGCGCAGCTGCCCAAGGGGAAAAGCTTCTTGCACTCTCTTGGCCTGCGCAAGAAGAGCATGCCCAACCTGCGCGACTCGGCTGTGGCAACTGCGACGACTCGTTCGAATTCTCCTGCGACGCCTGGCCTAGACAGCCCCGCTCTGCCTCGTGTCAGCACAGCGGAAGGCTTTCCCTTCCCCGGCATGCTCCCGGGTGCGCCAAATAGCAAGACGACTGAAATGACTGCAGTGCCTCCGCGGCCGCCATCATATCAATCGCGATCATCGACGACTACCTCAGCTCACAAGAAGCAGAGCCCTTCGATCTTCAGCCAGCTCTCTGCGCCCTTGAACCACAAGCGTAGTACAGCGAGTCTCAAATCGGAGGCCGCCGGCAGCCGAGGAGGCGTCGGCCATCGCTCTGCTCTCAGCATCAACGAAGTCAATGAGCCTCCAGCTACGCCCACGATGGCGCAAGGAGCGCACTCGCCGCGATTGAGTCCCAAAAAGGAGAAGACGTCGAGCGCGACATCGGGTGGCACGGGAAATCTACACGCTCGCAAGAGAAGTGGGACGTTGATTGCGCCTATGGATGTCGCAGGGTCTCGCTCTTCCTTGAAGCACCTCTCAAAGTCTGCCACCGACCTTCCCTTGAGCTTGCGTCAAGCTTCGGTGGACATGCTCAGAAGTCAGACTGCTGGTGAAGCTTGCTCGCCTTCGCCGGAGGAGGAAGCGACGCCTAGGGTGGCCTACATTGGCCTTGCCGATCACGACGCTAAGGAACCAAATGGCGACGTCGACGCTGTGAATCCTGGGACTGCTCCAAGAGCTGGTGATGACGAGCAAGACTCACAAGCTTTCATGGCCATCGGCCAGGGCTTTGTCGACTCATGCTTCTCTCCTGACGCCGAGGCCGTGGATCCCCTTTCTACACTGCGAGCCAGCGGTGTTCAAGGCCACTCGCTCAGGAAGCGCCTGCCTCGGCGCTTGGCAAAGGCTCGCAAAGCAGCACGACTCGCTCGAGGGCAGGACGTGACTGCTCACTATCCATCCTGGTCAAAGGAGGGACAGTATTGGCTGAGAGAGCAGAACCTCGACTCAGCCGAGGGACTGTATGTCATTGCAGCAAGCCGAGAGCAGGACTCAGGCGTCGCTGACTACAGAGGCTTCAGCGACGGGAGTCAGAAAGCGGACAAAGACGATGACGACAGCGCAGATGAATATGGCAGCGGAGATGACTACGCCGGGGCAGGTCCGTCTAAGGGAGGTGGTGGCGGTAACGGCGGTGATGGTGGCGATGGTGGCGACAGTCGAGGCAATGGACGTGAGGACGACGGCGACGGCAACCGTCGCTACGAAGTTGCAAAAGAAAGCGATGCGAGCACGTCTGAAGACTCTGAGGATGACTACGGCGAGGATCAAGACTCTGATGACCAGCCGCTCGGGCACAATGTCGGCGATATCGGCACCCTTCAGCGCCGACTGCAGCGTCAAGGCAAACAGCGGCGTGAGCACGGGGAGCGATCCAGCCGCACCAATGCAGCACAGTCGCAAGGCAAGCTCATTCGTGGCGCCCTAGACGGCGGCGAGCTCGCCAATCGCTTGACCAGCCTCTCGCTGCGCCGCCAGCAGAGCCAAGCCTCGAGGGCCGCGCCGCGGGCCAGCGCTGTGGACGATGCCAGGGCCGAGCGTATCAGTCGAGCCCGGTCGCTGGCCAACAGAGTCCGCCCTCGACTCAGCTCGGAGACGGCACCCCCACCTGCACCGCGATCGCGACGAGGCTCAGATGCTGCCCAACGAGGCGGTCAATCCGGCCTCACTTTACCTCCGATCAAGACCATGCCGATGGTCTCCGCTCAAGCTGCTGCGATGCAAGGCTCCCTCTCGGCGGGGGCAGTGAGCAACACCGCTGCCGTCCACCAGGCTGCAATTGCTGTCGCGTCAAAGGCCGCTCGGGATGGTCGCATTCCGCCGGAAGCCGTTCCTGCGCAGGCCCAATTTTTTGCAGCGCAAGCACTCGCTGCTCGCTCCCTCTCTTCACCGTCTCCTAGCAGCGAGTCTTCGCCGCCCACGCGGACTGTGCATCGCAAGCCTCCTCCAAGGGCGCAAGGCACCCTCGACGCAGGGTCATCGCTAGCAAATGGAGCTCAACGACGACCGTCTGTCAGCTCAGCCACAAGCGATGTCTCTCGACGCGCGCGACCGACAGGCCTCGATGTGCGAGTGACGGCGCCAATGTCTTTGGACTCCCCTGCCAGCGATGCGTACGAAGACGCGCTTTCGCCTCGCAATGGCGAGAGAGATGGCCGCAACTCGGAGCGATCGTCTGCGGTCGAGCGACGCGTGCAAGAGCATCGCGTCTACATCGTTACTCGACAGCGTTATTCGCACTGCGAGGTGCCCATCCACGGTCGTGCTCGCGACGTCGTTCTCGACGTTCTGGAGAGGGAGACGGTACAAGCCTTACCTGGTCGCGGCGGTTGGGCGCTGTTTGACGTTTCACCGGGGCTGGGTACCGAGCGGCCTCTGCGCGAGTACGAGGTGGTTTCAGCTGTTGCTGAAGCTCGTCCGGACGCTCAGAATGACTTTTTCCTCCTCAAGCAGACGGAGCTGTCCATCTACGCTTCCATTCGGGCGGTACCCAATGTCTCGCCTTCACTTGCCGGCAACGTCTATTTGCAAGACAAGCGGGGCAAGTGGAACAAGCGCTGGCTCGAGTTGCGAGATCACGCCCTCTACCACGCCAAGTCGGATAAGGGCAAAGACGAGGCGTTCCTCTGCCATCTCTCGGCCTTTGACGTTTACCTGTGCGCGGACGGTTTCAAGGCGCCGAAGGCGTACTCTTTCGCGCTAAGGAGTCAAGATTCGATTGAATTATTCGAGGACAAGGCCGACTATGTGCACTACCTGTCGCTATCTGACCCATCTGCCCACCGCGACTGGGTGCGCGCCATCATCAATGCGCGCACGTACGTGTTGAGGCAGGAGAATTCTGCCCTTTTCACAACATTTGCCGCGGTGCAGCAGCAAAGCGGCTCGTCTCTTTCACGGCGCAACACGGCGAATGCGGGACAGCAGCCATCGCAAGCGCCGCCAGCATCCACGCTCATCTCCCGCCATGCCCTCGCCGATGGGCCATTCGAGAAGGGATCGCTTTTGGCAGCTCAGCCTACGGTGGGCGCCGCGGATCTGTCGATGCACGAGCGCACTCGCGCCAGATTGGAGGAGGAAAGGAGGAGGGCCGACGTTGCGCAGCGTCAGAGGAAGGCGCTGCAAGATGGTCAGCCGCTCATCAGCGTTGCAGCGCCCGGCTTGAGGCGGTGAGGCTGGTCAAGTCGGGGTCGGCAGTGGTGCATCGTCATTCGACGACTTGAAAGGGATCGCAGTGAAAGCCTGGGCTCGTCTATGTGTATTTATCTCTATGAATCGTCACCTGATCAAGTCTGCAGCGCGTCCTCGTAGCTATGGGGCTGTCATTCAGGTTTCGGTATAGGGTCGACACAGGCACAATGTCGTACAGCTCACAGGCCCTCGAGATCTTCGTCGTTATCCTGGCAGTCATCCCTACTGCGCCTCTTACGCTCCTCTTTGGCGTCATCGTGTGACTGCTCATCGATGTGGGACGGTACCTCGAAATCGTCAAACCCACCAGCAGCCGCATCGGCCCGGCGCTGCTTCTCTTCCTCTGTCATTTCCTCTAGCATCGGCGAGGCAAATGATCCTCTGCGGTTGCTGTTGCCGTTGCCGTGGTCGCTGCCCGCTACGTTCGAGGACATTGACTGTCCTCGACGATGCGAGGTGCGTTTGCGGTGCTCTCGATACGATGTCTTGCCTCCACTGCCTGTGCTGCTACTCGCCACCTCGCTGCTTGCGGCGGGGGTGGAGGCGTTGTGGTGGTGACGGGGCATGAGATACTTTGAGCGCCCTTCGCCTCCTGACGATGAAGAGCCTTGCGGCCAGCCTCGACGTCCAGTCCCGGAGCTCGATCCGTCGTGTGATGCGCTGCCGCCGCTGTGACTCGTGCCGCCCTTGCTTCTTTTGCGGCGAGAGCTGAGACCCAACCCGGCGATGTCGGCTTCGTCCTCTTCCTCTTCTGGCTCCTCTGCTGGCTGTGGTGGTCCTCGAGGCGTCTCGTCGGCGTCTTCTACGATGTGGCAAGTCTGGGAGACTGGTTGCTCTGAGTAATCGGGCCCCTGTCCTTCTTGATCATCAAAGTAGTAGTGATGGTGATGTACGACGCCTTGCTCGCCCGCATCCTCGTATTGGCCGCCGAGCTGCTCGCCAGGTAGGTCTTCGCCGTGGTCATCCACGTCTGCGATTCCGAAGCCTCCAGCAGCAGCCTCCGCCTCGGCCTCGATAGCCCTTCGTTTTGCCGCCTTTCTCTCTGCTCTGTGGCGAGCTCTGACGATGGCTGCCTCTTCCTCTTGGGCCAGCGCTGCTTCTTCTGCGGCCTGTTCAGCCGCTACATCCTCTGCGGGCGCCTCCTGCGGCATTGATACAGGGTCTCGTGCGAGTCTATGGATGGCTTCTTCGCCCAGGGATCCAGCATCGCTTTCTCCCCCCAATGACCCACCCGACGCCGAGCTGTCTGCGCTTTGGGACCTAGAGTGTCGGCGAGATGGTGGTGCCTGCTGTACACTACTTGCTGGTCTACCCCACAGCCCACACGCCAACAGCCGACTGGCAAAGTCACCCATGCCTAGCAGCCCGCTCTGCCTAGCCCGAGCTCGTGCTCTTCTACGAGCTTTGCTTGAGCGGCCATCCCGATCAGCGATGTTGGAGAGGAGGGAAATGGCGTCCGAGTCGTCGTAGGAGAGGAGGCGAGAGGTCTCATCGCCCTGTCGTTGCAGGAACGTGTGAAAGGATGGGGCCGAAGGGCCATCGTCTCGTCGAGATGAGGGCAGGCAAGCGGCAAAGGGCGCCATCAGCGTCGAGGTCATGGAGCGAGATTGCTCGATGCCATCTGGCCGTCGTGCCATGAGGCCTAGCGTGCAGGCAAGCTTGCGTGCGTGCGAAGGGAGTTGTTGGGTGGTGGTGGAGAGGAAAGAGCTGCGAGGCGAGTTCTCTCACGCGGGGTTCGCATTTTGGCTCGTGCAGCCGAGAGCAACACGCCGCGGCGTGGGCAAAGAAAGGCTCAAATCAAGGGATGAAGCTGAGAGATCATGACAGTGCAAAGTAGCGTTCCTCGCAGGATAGACAGACGATAGTGGACACACATACCCAGTCTGTGCCCTCGCACTGCACATCCTGCCTGCCTCACACCTGGAGCTTGCACCGCAAAGCATAGCACTCTAAGCTGCCTGCCGGAACCGCGCAGACATCGACGGCTCCCTCGTTCTGGGCCTTGACGTGATGTGCGTAGCTTGACATGCGGCGTAAGCTTGCCCAAAGGTGCACGGCCTGTCGGTGTTGGGTTCTATGTACAGCTGGCAGCGCACGCCGCAGTCGCTGTGGACACGAGACTTTGTCGACGCAGCAAATGAAGCGCGGTGGTGCTCAACTTCCTTCAGTGCTTAGCGCGGCGGAATGAGCTGATCACCGCATCGAAAGTCGTTCTTATCAACGTCCGTCATGCGACGCTACTCAGCTCGCCACAGCTGAGCTAGATGTCGCGCACTGTACACAAATGACAGTGATTGCGGCGCTCAGCTGTCCACCAGTAGGTGATGGTATGATCAAACTCGTGAGTCACTACTAGCTTTTGCTCACATCCTCGGGACACAGACCACAGCACGCAAAGGCGCAGCTCTCTCTCCGCCACATTAGCACTGCACTCTGCCTGCTGGTGCACCCATGAAGGCTGTTATGGGAACAAGACTCGCTATCGCGCGCTGCGGCAGGGTATCTCAGCTCCATGTCCGGGCAATCGGGCTCAATTCAATTGAAACTGCTTGAGCGCTGTGCACAGCAGCACCGTGAGCGCACCGCTGCTGGGAAAGCAAGCAAGCATTTGGCTCAACGCAGAGGATGAAGAGCCGAGGCCAATCCAAAAGGTCTCTGCAAAACTGAATTGAGAGGCGCTGCGGTGCGCAGCAGGGGAACATCATCGCTTCTTTGAGCCGACTGCCGTGCTTTGTGTAGCGCTGAGCGCTGGTTCTAGCTCTGTTACTACGCGGCGTTCGCCGCGCACTCCTTGTTGGAGCAAGCGAAAGGACGGCTGGTGGCGGCGCGCCCTGCAAAGTGCGTAACGCTGCGAGAGGCGCGCTCCAGCCCACGACCTTAACGCACATCAGCCAGTGCCCCAATCAGCAATCCAGAAAGAACAATCATGACAGATCTGTACATACGACATATATGGCCGCGAGCACATCAAATGCTGTAACAAGTCAGAACTTTTTCCCGACGGCAGCAAGCTTTGTCGTGACGCCGAGTAAATATCAATGGATGTATCATATGTACGCGTCCTGCAGAGCTGCGCTGCGCCTAAATTCGCGATCAAGAACTCGAGGGCGCACTCGGTACCTGCTGTGCTTTTGTGTTATGGTAAAAGTGGGCTCGCCCTTACTCGTTCTGCGCCGTCATGAAGCTCCACGTCTCGCCATCAATGCCAATGCATCGCGCACGGCGTCCCATCCAGTGTGCGCCCACCGCTGATCGCTGCGTCTTAGCCGCCACACTGCCCAGTCAACATCAACGTCCAGCTCTTGCCCCTCTGCAGCGCCTTGTAGGATGGGTAGTAAGGGTGCGAGCAGTAGCTGCGGTGTGACATACTGGTACGCTTCCGTGTCCTGCTTGGCGCGCTTACGTGCTGTGGAGTCATCGTGATCGTCGTCTGCGTCGTGTAGCGGCATTGACACGTCAGCCCACTGCGGCGCGCGAGATGACGCGAAATCCGCCTTGGAGAGCTGCGCGAGTAGCTTACGCTGGTGTCGCGTCCGCTTCACCTTTGCCGCCCACGACTCGCCGCACGGCGCTTGATGCCCGCCGTCGAAGGGCCAGGTCGCCTCCTCGTCCGCAATGGCGATGACGCCGTCCTGTATGAGTTGCCGGATGCACCACTCGAAGAGACGCCGTACCTTGTCTTGACGAGGCTCACGAGAGCTGGTTGCGTGCGAGGACGACGAGCGAGCGGGACGCGGCGCCGCCTTGGTATCTCGCTGGTTGAAGAGCTGCTCCACTACTCTGTCGGCGAGGTCGCAAAGGGATTTCACCCGCATAAGAAACGCCAGCGAGAAGGCTGGTGGTAGCGAGGAGATTTCGTCACCTTCAGCGGCCTGCCACCTTCGTTGGCAGTGGTCACGGAGGAATTTCTGGACGTAGAGGCGAAAAGCGTGCTGCGTGCACTGCGAGGCTTTGAGCTTGGACGGCGTACGTAGCTGGCGGACGCTCGTTGATGATGGTGGTGGCGGCGGGGTGAGCGCAGGCGTGGGTGCGTTTACTGGGTCCGGCCAGCGGGGTGCCCTGAACTCGCAAAGCTGCGACTCCTTCGTTGACGGGCTTATCGGTGGCCTCGTGCTCGCTCTGTTAGCCCTTGCCATTCGTTCACGCTCGCGTTCCGCCTTGGGTATCCGTCGAAAGGGCAGAAGCGTGTTATGTGCAACCTTGCGCTCTTTGCCATCGTCATCGTCGTCCTCGTCGTCATCGAGCCCGCCTAGACGTCTCAAATCGTAGCTGAAACGCTCCTCCAACCTTTCTCTCTCCTGCTCTCGGTGTGGCAGCTGAATGTGGATGACACCAAGAGCCTCGACAGGCGCATCAAAGGGCTTTGAGTACCTTTCGCTGAAGAGCCGGTGCGCTTCGAGATTGTGGCGCGCCTCTGCCGTTGGGTCGCCGTTGAGCAAGGCAGCATCGTGAGCGTCTAGTCCGACTCTGTAGCGGGGCCGTCGCTTGTCCGTCGACATGGGCTGCCTCCAGATCTTGCCAGTCACTCGCATCAGGTCGCCAACATTGAGGGTGGGCACGATCCGACTTGGCTGGGCTTCTAACGTCACTCTAGATGACGTGGGTCCATATCGAGCTCGCGCCGCCACCGCCGCTGGTATGTTGCGCTCATGTATGCTAACGTCGACAACGCAGCTCCCATCGTCCACAAGGTAATCCCATCGGTGATCCTTTTCAGATACGCCAACGATGATGCCGGCAATGGTTGCATATAGGCAGGGACGCTGCCCGTGTTGATAGATGGGCAGGCCAGCAGCAGCAGCATGTCCTCCGAATAGAGCGATATTGGCTAGATGAGTGTTCCTCAGCACGACGGCGTTGGATGGTCGATCTGCCCAGGTGTAAATCTGCGAGGCGACGTCTGGAGGAAATGCGCGGGTGGTTTCCGCCAGCGACGGCCTCGTTCTGATCATGAAGGGCGTAGCAGCATGTTTGATCACTGACGTTGGGACGGCCTCGCAAGGCAAGACGACGAAGAGAGATGGCGGCGAGAGAGAAAGGCAAGAAAGGCTCACTTCCTTTGTTAGAGCAACACGGCCTCGCAACAATGGCTGCAACGGCGCGGACTGAGCCATGTGGGACGCGGACTGAGATTTCCAAGTTGCACTTTGCTAGCTACTCTTGTTGCACTCTTTCTCAACACTGTTCACAGACATCCATCCTCCTCCACCTGCAACGCCGCCGATGGGCAAGAAGGGCAACTCGGCGGGCAAAGCAGCAGCAAAGGCAGCCAAGCGAGACAAGCAGGAGAAGCTAGCATCACGAAAGGCCAACAAGGATGACAAGAAGAAGAATGCTCGAGCACCTCCACCAACCACAAAGGCAAAGGGAAAAGGCAAGAAAGCTGCAGCTCCGGCAGAGGAAGAGGACCTCGATGCGCTGCTTAAGCAATTCGACAAAGAGTGGCAAGAGGCTCACGCAGTAAATGAAGAGACCGTAGGAGGTCCGCCCACGAGGAGAGCGAACGCCACTCTTACGCCTTGTCCTGGAGGCAACGATCTCTGGCTCTTTGGCGGAGAATACTTCGACGGCGATCGAGCTACCTTCTACGCAGACCTCTACCGATACACTCCCCCCACCACGCTTCCATCTCGCTCATTGATCACCCAAGAAGACGGTACCACAGCAGCAGACCCGTCATTATCATCGTCTTCGAATGCCGCCGCTGGCACTTGGCGCCTCTACTCGTCACCAAACCAGCCCGGTCCGCGTAGTGCCCACCAAGTCGTCGCAGATCCTCGCGCCGGTGGCTTGCTCTGGCTCTTCGGCGGCGAATTTGCTTCACCAAAGCAGACTTCATTCCATCACTATCGCGACCTCTGGGTCTTCTCCATAAGCTCAAAGACGTGGGAGCGCGTAGACACTAAGACGAGGCCCAGCGCCAGAAGTGGTCACCGCATGGCCCTCTGGCGTCAATACCTCGTCCTCTTTGGAGGCTTCGTCGATACAGGTGCTAGGACAACGTACCTTCAAGACTTGTGGCTCTTTGATACGAGTCAGTACAAATGGTTCGAGATTTCTCAGAATGATCTCAAGAGACCACCAGCCAGATCCGGCTTCTCCCTCATCTCTACGCCCGAAGGCGTCATACTTCATGGTGGTTACTGCAAGCGCTACGTCAAGGGCCAGAGAACGCAAGGTGTCGCCCTCGAGGACACCTGGATGCTCAAGCTCACACCGCAGGCCGATGGCTCACTCCTGCCAGCTAACACGGCCCAAGGCGGCAAGATCGAATGGGAGAAGAGGCGCAAAATAGGCTACGCACCTGGCGCTCGCTCTGGCTGTACCATGGCCCTGTGGGGAAACAAGAGCATGGGCGTCCTCTTTGGTGGCGTTATGGACCGCGAAGACGACGAGGAGAGCATGGAGAGCGTCCTCTTTAACGACTTGTTCGGCTACAACATCCCTGGCGCGGGGCGATGGATCTCGCTCAATCTTCGCAAAAAGAAGAAGCAACAGGCCGCGGGCGGGAAGAAGAAGAGGGAGAAGGCAGCAGCAGCCGCTGCTGCAGCTGCGGCCAAGACTGCAGAGATTGAGGCGCGAGAGCGTGAAAAGGAGGAAGAGGAGCGACAGCTCGAGCACGATGACAGTGACAGCGGCAGCGAAAGCGGGAGCGACAAGGACGGGGCTGAACGCGGCGAGCAAGGCCGAGAAGGGGAAGGCAGAGAAAAGACAACCGAGGTGCAAAATGGCACCATCACCGGCGCTGGCGGCGCCGCTAGAGCAGCGCCTGTCGTGGCGCCCGCAGACTTCGATGAAGACGACCCAGAGCTCACACGGCCCTACACGCGCTTCAACACCATGCTTGCAATCCAACGCAACACGCTCTACCTCTATGGCGGCATCCACGAGACGGCAGAGAGAGAGTATACACTCGACGATTTCCACGTCTTGCAGCTCGACAAGCTGGAGCGCTGGATCAGTCTGCGTGACTGCAAGATCGAGGGCCTCGAATGGAACGAGAGCGACGAGGAGAGCGAAGATGAAAATGACAGCGACGACAGTGAAAGTGAGTCATCCTCGTCAGACGAAGACGGAGGGGCGCAAGAGGGCGTCGAGGTGGCTTCTCTTCACTCCCACTCAGAAGACGAGGAGGCCGACGAGCAGCTTGACTCAGCGCAAGCTGAAGAGCGTCGTCGTGAGAGAGAGGCCATCAAGCGGAAAGCCAAGGCGGCCTGGGGCGTCGTCAAGGGTAGTGGAGCAGGCGCTGGATCGGAGGGCGAGGCGGTGAATAGCGAAGACCGCAAGTCGACGCCGAACCCTGGCGAGACGCTGCGCATGTTCTTTGATCGTACGCGCGACTTCTGGTCCAGCCGCGCTTTCGAGGTGACGCGAGGCGAGGCGAGGGGCAAGGAGATGAGGACAAAGGGCTTCGAGCTGGCAGAGGCGCGCTATGAGGAGTACAAGCCGGTACTGAGGGAGGTGGAGAAGATCCAGGCAGAGGCTGGGCTTGACGAAGCCGATATGAGGGCGGCGGCGCAGAGGGCAGCACATGGGCCCTTGGGTGGTGGCGTGGGTGTTGAAAGCAGAAATCGTAGATGATCGACACGTCGATGGAATGCAAAGCAGTTCAAAGTACCCAATCAGGACTCGTTGACTTCTGCGCTCGCCTCACGAAGGCTTCATTTCCCGGCGCCATCTATCCATCCATGTCTCCTCAGAGCCGCCACTGTAGCACACTGCATCAGCTCTCCGTAACACTTCACTGATTGCCTTCATGCTGTCGAGAAAGACGAGGATGTGCGATGAAGCGTCCTTGTTGCTGCTGATGCCTTGTTGCTGTGCGAGTGCAGTCGCAAAGGCAGCAGCTTGAGATGCGGGCAGAGGCTGTATCGGTCTGGCATCCTGGGAAGCCCATCTCAGGGACTGCCGTGGTAGTCAGCAATCAGTGTGAAGCCCTTGTCGGCCTCGACATTCGCACCTTGATCTTTTGGGCAACGTCGCACAGTCGCTCTTGTGCGTCATCCTGTGTCGCCGTAAGTAAGACTATACCTGGATAGCCGCGCTTGACCAGGCCAACGAGGGCAAGCTGCTTTGTCCAAGTTCGCAGATGGGCTTGCTTGGATTGTGCAAGGATATGATGCGTCGCAAAGAGATAATACCGAGCAGGAGTGGTCATGTCATGTCATGCCAGATGGTTTGAAGGGAAGGTAGAGAAACACGAAGCACGCACACACGCACGAGCCACTCTCTCATCCAAAGTCGCCCCCGGTCCGCCGGCGACCAACTTTGCTCGACGCCACACGCGGCTCTTGTTTCCGCTTCAGTTGTTCAGTTTCTTCCACTCCAAGACTTCCGTCAAGATGGTGCCCATGACGACGAGATTGCACCTGAGGCATGCATCATCGAGAGCAATACCTTTGCATCTCGCGGGACGTACATCTGTCTCATCCTCGTCACCATCATGCTGCCGCTTAGCATCAACGGCGTCGGATACGTCCAAGGCAGCTGCCCAGATGAAGCGCTTCTGGAAGCATGTGGCGCTTCACTCGGAGCCATCGTCCCATCATGAGATCAGGCTCGACAATCGCAGTCTTCACACACCAGATGGTCAGCTACTCAAAGTGCCCTGGAATAACAGCCTCCTCGCTACTCTGGTCGCACACGAATGGAATGAGCAGAGCAAAGTCATCAAGAGCCATGCCCTTCCCATGGTGAGACAATATGCATCTCGTTGACATCTGCTCATCGCAGAGACTGATCAAGACCTTTGGCCCATAGACATCCCTCGTTGCTCGCTCCATCGACGCCTTCTCATCCCCAGCCCCTCGTTCTCAAGCCATCAACGACATGCTCAAGTACGCCAACACCGATACCGTCTGCTTCCACGAGTCCGACCCCAAGGCTCTCGTTCGCCTTCAAGCAGAACACTGGGATCCGCTCCTCGACTGGGTCCAAGAACGCTTTGGCACTCGTCCCAGCGTCGCCTTTGACACTCTCGCAACTTCACAGCCGCCGAAGCTCATGGATGCGCTCAAGAGCCACCTCCACGAGCTCACACCCCTCGAGCTCGCCGCCCTCGAGAAGAGCCTGCACCTGACAAAGAGCATCTTCCTTTCATTGGCGCTCTTGCACGGCAGGATGACCGTTGCAGAGGCAATGGACGCTGCATGGGTCGAGACAAAGGCACAGATCGAGACGTGGGGCGAGGTAGAGGACAGTCACGATGTGGGATGGGCAGAGCTCGGCAGGGAGCTCGGTGCGGTCAGGATGGCAGCTGTGCGTAGCGATGAGACGAAGTCGTCAGCATGATAAGGGTGGCACAATGAGTATCACATTGCCGCTCCGCCTTGCGTTGAATGTGCTACGACGTCGGGATGACCTGCCATAGGAAGACGAGGTCTGCAAACTCATCGTCGCTCAACTCGTCCCCAATGGCCGCTTCGCAAATCTTCAGGCTAGTCTTTGCCCTCCAACTCTTCTCTGCCGCCTTCCTCAGAGCCATCATGACAGCCTCCATGCTGCTCGTCGCCTGCGCAGCCGCCTCATTTTGCCAGAAGCGCCTGAGCATCCTCGCCTTGACGTCGAGAACTCGTACGAGGACGAGCCAGCAGATGAAAGTCTGAGTGTGGAGGAGCGAAAGATCAAAAGATGAGGCCAGGAGTAGATGGACGGTGCGCATCATCGTCTCGGCAGCTCCTTCGATGGGGCCGCGCCCGTACTCGGACTGCGCATTCAATCCCGCGCCTACGAAATGCTGATGAAGTGTGATGCGTGCGACGCAAGTATTTGCCTCTGCTACGATCCAGTCGACATCGACGCCTTGACGCTTGGGGAATGATTTGAAAAAGTCGCGAATGCTGCTGTCGACGTCTAGGAGCTCCTGCGGCGGTTGAGGCAAGCGCTGCAGCTCGGGCCCACGTCGACTGGTGATGGTACGCGCCTTCTTGAGAAGACAGGCGCTCTTGACGTGCAGGCAGAATGTGTCGGTGTGACCTCGGCGGAAGAGGTCGGCGCCGCTCTTGAGCGTCTGGTCGCTCAGGCGTAGCTGCGTCTCGTCGGCGACGTCGTCCATGAGCACCGGTAGCGAAGTAGTGATCTGCTCCTTCTCGTCGGCAAGGCAAGGCTCGTAGAATTTTGGAGGGCCTCCGCCATAGATGTCGATGATGTACACGTGCCAGAGGGCGATTCTCTGCTCATACTCGATGATGGAGCTCGTGGGCAATTCGATGATGGCCCGGTTCCACGAAGCGTGACTGCGATCGTTGGGCATCTTGTCGAAGCCAGCAGGCGCCAGCGAGCGGACGATCAAAGAGGCAATGAAGAAACACTCCATGATGCGACATCGATCGAAGAGGCACCAAAAGATGAGGATGCCTGCCTGTAGCCACTCGAGAGGTCGTTGATTCTGCGTGAGGAGGGCGACTTCGACCTCGCGTCGGGCCTTGCCAAGGTGGAATTCGCCAAAAGAAATGCCACGTCCAGCACGTTCGAGCTCGGGACGAGGCGTCTCAAAGGGGTTTGAGAGACCTACGAAGCCACGGCCCATGGCTTCCAGGTCCGAGGCCGAGACAGGCTGACCATCGCCCCCAGTCATGGAGCCGTTTGGGCCTGCGCGTGGGTCTGTCTCCCTGCGAAGAGTAAGGAGAGGCAAGAATCATCAATCAGCTGCTGCATAGGCATTGCGCCCCATGCAGGCACACTGCTCACCTCATTTTGGGTAGGAGTGGTGAAAAGGGCTCAGCGGCAGCCAGGATTGCGTGTATGAGCGAAGAGTGTGGGCGAAGAGGGTGATTAGGGGGAAGCATCAAGCGAGCCATCATCGTCGGCTTGCAGAAAAGATGGCGACAGGGGTGTTTGGCAAAGACTGCGGGACAGGCGGAACAGGCGCGTCAAGGAAAGAGAGGTCAGCAAAGCGGGTCAAGTGTGGGCATTGTTACACCATGAATGGCTCACAGAGCTCGGCCATATGCCTGATCGTGTTAGGAGTAGGGAGATCGGGACTGATCTCTGGCCAAATCTGGCGCAGTAACAGGTCGACCTGGGGGAGATCGGCATCGGACTGGTTTGGCGCATCGGTACCATCCGTCGACGTGACGCCATGGTTTGATGCAACCATGTGATCGACTAGATTATTGAGATTCATTCCTGGATGACTAAAGTCTTGTCCTTCTGAGCGATGACTGTTGCCCGAAGAATAGAAGCGGCGGACCCTTGATGGCCCGCCCGAGGACGATGATTGTACCTCGATGACGAGCCTTTGAGTCTTTGAGTCGGACGGTGCTTCATCTTCATGCGATGCAAGCGAGGGACCAGAATGGGAGCTAGCGCTAGTTTGCCCGTCGTCATCTACGCCGTAGCCACTCTTGTCTGAGGGGGGCGTCCTCTTCTGCTTCTTTGTCGGGCGAGTGGGAGGTGAGGCGGCTGCTGCTGCTGCTGAGGAGGAGGAGGGGCCGCCTGGCTGAGCGGACTCGTCATCTGGGTAGGTGCAAGGGCCGGGTGGCACCTCTGCAGTCAAGGCATGACCTCGAGCTGCTCTGGCTTGAGATCGAGAGCATGCTCCACAGATTGGTCTGACGGCATCGCAGCGAGTCTGTGAAAGCTAGGTCAGTGTATGCGTATGGAATGGCAGCCTCTCTCGTCGCCGCGACAGACCTTTCGTCTTTTGCAGGTGAGGCAAGCTTGCTGCTTTTTGAGGTGAGGTTGGGCAGGAGCTTTTGATCCGAGTGCTGCAGGTGCTGTATCATTCGGAGTAGAGGTAGCTGCTCCCTGTGACTCGCTCTGTCGCCTGTCAATTGGCCCTTGGTGATCCGACAGAGCAGGCGAGCCAGCAGGCGGTGTGATGGGCGCGAGCTGGAACCCAGGAGGAGCGCTGATGTGGTAATTGTGAAGGCCACTCTGCCCAGATGAGGGTACAAGGGTAGGTGGGTGCATAGATGATGATGACGACGATGACGATGACGAGATCGAGTCGCGTGCAATTGGCGCTGGCTGGAAATAGTGATAACGTTCTTGGCCGAGGGGAGAGTCAAGAGAGCCAAAGTGATGACCACTCGGCCCTGATTGCCTGCGAGAAGGTCCAGAGGCGCTGCTGCCCCTGGGCAGCGAGGCGAGGAGGGGATCGTCTTCGAGTCGCTGAGCATCGTCGTCGTATGGATGGCTTGGCTGCTGCAGAGCCACTATAGGCAGATTGTGATTTGACGGCTCCATGCTGATGCGGGCCGACGGACGACGTGGTATCAAGAGGAGGAGGAGAGGTGAGCGAAAAGAATGGTGGTACCTTGTCCCGTGTTCAAGACCCTCGGCATTGGTCAAGAAACGTCGATAGCGGATGCGGGGTTGACGTCAAGGAGGGTGTGAGATGCGGAGCTCAAGAGGGGGGACCCGGCTGTGGACTGCCTCGTCTGCCCATGCATGCATGCACGAGCAAAGATGGTTGGGCAGCGAAGCGACGGCTTTCAGGCATCTCAATCCCTCTCTCCCTTTCAAGGCTGGCGTGGCGTGGCGCGCAATGGGCGTGGTAGCATTCAAGACGTCGGACAATCTGGATTCTCGCGGCCAAGGTCCGTCATCATTGTATTCTTCTCTGCTGAACAAGGGGTCGTTGACGCTTGTAGAGTGTGGCCGGAAATGAATCGATGGCGGCTGACCCGCACGCAGGCAACGCTCCACTGCCTTGTGGGAGGCCAGGGGCATGGACGAGGAAAGTCATCTTTCGGATGCAATGAAACTGTTACTGCCTAGAGAATGGACAATGGCCAACTCCTTGCCTTCCTTCTAATCACTTCGTCAACTCGTAGCCGCCCGCTTGCTACCTCGCTACCTCGTTACCTCGCCAATCAACTGAGGCCCCACGCTGGCTTCGTCAATCCTTGGACACTCGCGGGAGACTGCCTCGTACAAACCCGCATTGGTCTCAATCGCCGTCATTAGTGGTGGTAGTACGGACGCAAAGGATGTCACCGTCGACTGACGCAGCCATTGGAGCCATTCGGTGCTGAGGTGGTGTTGTACCTCCAAGCTTTTGCTCGCCCCCAGCCAGGTCACGGCACCACCTGAACATATCGATTCGCCTTCTTTTGGTCATCATTCCCTCGCCATCATGTCCGAGACGTACAGATCGCCAGACAACAGCCGCAAATTGGATCAAAGTTGGATCTTGATCGACGACGATCAGCAACAGATCAAGGCGGCCTCGACGGAGCATCGTCACTCGTTGTCGTCCAAGGATGCATATATGGCCGTCAGTCAACCTCTCGATGTCGCCGTCTGCCACAAAGATGTGCAGCGCCGTGCCAACAGACATCGATCCATCTCGTCACCCGTCGCCCTGGTAGGCCTCGAGCCAGAATCTCGCTGGTCCATTTCGACGTCGAGCTCAGACTCAAAGGCAAAGAGGAGTGCCACCCAACACAGCGGAACAGTCGGCATCGATGAGCCGCTCCAGGGCGATGTTGCGAGTGATGCACCATCAACGGCAGTACTTCACTGCATCGCTCTCAACGACGAGCCTAGCTCATCGACGGCACTGTCTAGTTCCCTCGCTTCATATGTGCATCTCTCAGTACCGCCAGGAAGAGCGCTCCAAGGCAGCAATCCTCCCTCGCCCACTCCAGTACAGACCGCTTCTCCCTGCACGACGCCCGATCAGTCTATCAGCGCTTCTTCGCATTCGTCTCACAGTCTACTACCTGCTTCTATCTCGGACGAGAGTCAACCCAACCCGCCTCGCGCTGAAGCGGCTCGTGCTCAAGTGCAAGATCGAGCTCGCAGGCTCAAGCAGAGTACCAGCGCAAGCTATCGTCAGCGAATGGCTAGCGGCTCGTCGAAGGCATCACGAGGTGCTACGGCCAGCATGAAAGAGATGGAGGAGATTCTCAGTGGGCCATGGATGTCAGACTCGAGCGACGAGGATGACCATCGCTCGCGACAGTTGGAAGCCTCGTCATCGAATTGCAGTCACAACAATGGCAATGCGCTTCCATCCGCTGCTAAGCTCAAGGACCGCACCTTCTTTATGCAGGGCATCGCCATAGGTGGCAGCGGCG
The DNA here is from genome assembly GCF_003144245.1 of Jaminaea rosea. Classification (NCBI taxonomy): domain Eukaryota; kingdom Fungi; phylum Basidiomycota; class Exobasidiomycetes; order Microstromatales; genus Jaminaea; species Jaminaea rosea. The sequence continues at coordinate 914,975 of NW_020289976.1, read as the reverse complement.
CTCTACAGAAGGCCAACAAGAGGCCAACCAACATTGCCTACCTGCATCGTCATCACCGCTGGCCGTCCACCAGCAGCAGCGCTGGGAGCAATTCCTTGTCCGCTAGCATGTCTCAGGCATCACTCTCATCATCTTCTCAAGCCGCAGTGGGACATCGAAGCCATGCACGCAATGGCTCAACATCGTCCTCACCATTGTCACCGAGGGCACACAGCGCTGGACGTACAGTGAGCACGGAGCGAACATGGCTTCCGTCATCGCCTTCGCCTAGCTACTCGTCGTCCCTGACTGGCGCCGCCGCTCTCGGCTCAACCCTAGCAACGTCTGTCATCCCGGTCCCAGGGTCGACGCAGCTCTTACGGTACAGAGAAGAATCGTGCACCGCTAGTCTGAGCCAGCCGAAGTCCTCTCTCACATCATCCAGGCTTCAGCATGCCAGCAGTCACCCCACGCTTTCCGAGGCAGGAGGCGAGCGAGCAGGGGTCTCTATCAAGGAGCAAGCTCAAGCTGAGAACGGCAGCGAAGGGGGAACTCACGTCCTGCAGTCAATCGCAGCAGGCCTGTCGAAAAGGCTGCGGAGATGGAAGAGGGGCAACGAGGGAAAGGAGGTGAGAAAAGGTCGTCTGCTCGCAGTCAAGAGGACTTCAACAGATGGCAGCAGGCTTCGGACGGCAGCGCCAATGATCATCACAGAAAGCCTCACAACGGTAGAAGATGCATCGCCGGCTGCATCGACTACGCCAACGGGTCCTCGCCTGAACTCTCCTCCTCACAGACTCTTTGGACCACAGCCCTTCTCCAACCGATCGATGCCAACGCTCTCTTTTATGGGAACAACGTCGCTAGATGACGTAACTCCATCACCGACGGTGTCCTCTCGAGCCGACCGGCCGGCGTCCCCGCTAGGGTTGACCCGAGATCTTCAGCTCGAGGACAGAGGAGCAGGCTTTTGGCGGCCACGACGGCCTACGCTGAGGAGGAAGGAGGATCATCATCTGGCCTGTTGAACAGGTACACCCACGGTCATTGTCCTCCATCGTTCTGGTGTGCCTGCGCATACGTGCTCATCTATATGCGTCACTGTCAATTGAAGCTTCAGAGTATCCCTCGCTGTCAATCTACTGGCCCACGAGACTGCTAATCGCTGTCCTCTATGTAGCATGTCATCAGACCTTGCCTACCCTCAGTCGAGATCCGCCAGCCCATCGCTCTCCCTTTGAGGCTTGACAGGAGGTGCTGACGGCGCCGACTGCTGAGATGGTGCTGCAGTAGCGGCAGCAGATGGCTTGTCCGCGCTTGCCGCCGTACCAGCTGATGGCGTGGAACTCGCTTGCGAGTCGCCCGTTGATGCTGCTGCCTCGTTCTTGGATGCCGTTGCCGCCGATGCTGGCCCCTTGGGTGGCTTTGCTGCCTTCTTTGGAGGCGGAGGCAAGTCCCATTCCCACAGAGGAATGAAGGAGTCGACGAAGCCGACATCAGCAAAGAGATTGGGGAAGAGCCAGAAGCCCTTGCCGATGATGGCGCTACCTGCCCAGAGAATGAGTCGGATGATGGCGAGGATAAAGAATGCTCCAATGAGGCCGAGTAGACCAATTGAGAGGTACCAGACGCCCAACCGCATCATGGGTGGCCATAGGGGAAACATGACGCCAGCGAGGAGAAGGGCGACCATGCCGAGGCCCATGAGTTGGAGTCGTAGCTGCGAGCCTTCGTAAAACCAAGCAAAGTGCTGCGCAGGGGGAGGATTCCAGGGTCAGGTGCGAATCAGCTTCTGCATATAGTCTGAAATGCTAAGTAGCGCCACGCACCATCTCCTTCTTGAACATCTGCTGCTGTACAATCTTGAGCTCCCTCATTCTCTCCGTTGTGGCCCCATCTGGCTTCTTTGTTCCGCCGACCTGGTTTCCCCTCTCGACGCGCAGGAAAAAGGCGAATGGCAGTGTACCATGCAATATCTGCTCTGCCTCCTCTTGAGTCTTTGGTACGGGAAGAGGAGGCTTGTTCTTCGCTGCTAGCTTGGCATAGGCTGGCGAAAGGAGGGCAGCGACAGCTCGAGTGCCGTGGAAGTAAGGGTAGCGAGTGCCGCCGAGGATGCCATTCCTGAGCGGGATCTGTGACGATGAACGGAGGAAGTTGACGATGGCCCTTGCCTCTGGTGGGGCATTGGCCTGCTGCTCCATCTGTGCTGCTGCTGCTGCTGCTGCTGCTGCTGCTGCTGCTAACAAGGACGAGGGTGGATTGATGAGAGCAAACTCAAGGAAGGACAAACGTCTCTGTCCCGACAGAGTCGCCCTTCTGCTTCGACGTCGACGTGTGCACTGGCCGCCGCCCCGCGCGTTCCGTCCTGAGCGCTCGACCGTTGGTTGCATCTGCACTTTGGCTTTCCGTCGTCGACTCCTCCTCGTATTGTCTTGCCTTTCATCCAAGGCTGCTGCTGCTGTTGCTGCTGCTCCAGGAGCCATGGCTGGCCGACCTCGATCACCTCGTCATCGCGAGTATCCGTCTTATGAACACGACGGCAGATACACCAGCTCCTCATCAAAGTCACGCCCAGAGACCAGGATGATGGACATCGACGATGACGGCGACGTCGATGCCATGCGAGGGAGCGACAGCCACCAATCTTCTCATTATCGACATCGACATCAGCAAGGCGGCCACCATCATCATCATCATCGTCATCATAACCAGCGAACACGCGAAGACTACGACGACTATCGACGACGACAAAGTCACAATCGATCAGATCGACAAGGGCGTGACGACGGACATCGCCGCTCACCAGATCGATGGTATCCTACCTCGTCCTCAGCTACCCATGATCGTGAATCTCGTCCACGTCGCGACTCTCGTGACTACTGGACACCCACATCGGCATCATCTGAGCGGCAACGGGAGAGGAATCGAGACTCCCATCACTCCTCTGCGTCAAGGGACGACGAAAGCCGCCGCAGACGACCCTCGCCCTCGCGCGTACCGTCATCTCCGTCACGTAGGCATAGCATCGATGAGGAAGCGCCGCGGAGCCGAAATGACCAACATCGCCACAGCAGAGATGACAAAGAAGCCACCGATTCGCGGCGACGCAGCCGCGAGAGATCTACTTCTTCATCACAGCCAAAGAGGCGAGAGCTCTTGCCCGATCGACCGTCGGAGTCGTCATCTTCGTCCTCGGGACTTTCTATTAAGGGCTCTTCCAAATCGAGCATGTCCATCAAGGGTGCCAGCAGTAACACCGACGCATACAGCCAACCGGAATTCGCATCTCCACCTCCAGAGAAGCCTTTGAGGCAAGGTCCCAATCGTGTCTTCGACGTTGCCATGTCCAGTCTCGCCTCGGCCTCGACCCTTGACCGCGCTGACGTTACGTCCCCGCCGCGTGGAAGGAAGTCAATTCATCATGGACACGAGAGACGCGATGGTGAACGGCAGTCTCCGCAGGAGCAGCCGCTCAAAGAGGAGCAAAGTCGACATGGGAGCGGGACCAAAGATGATAGAGAGGTCAAGCATGAGAGTCGTCGCAGCCCACCATCGCCAGATGCTAGTGGCAGTAGGTCCTCCAGCCCGCCAAAGAAGATGCAACGTAAGCTTCTCGACAAGGACGCCATTACCAATGGCTCCAACGGCAAGGAAGCACATCCAAGCGATACTGCGGCCGCTCGGCCGTCCGAGAAGCCACACGAGCAGGCAAAGACGAGCAAAATGCCAGACTTGCAGCCGTCAGAGCCCTCTGCGCAGTCTCTCATGGCGCCACCGATGGATGATCAGGACTCACGTGGCAGCCCAGCGAAGAGTACAGTACAACCAATCGCGGCGCTCGCCGAGGTCAAGCCGCCACCAGTAGCAGAGTCATCTCAGAATAGCGAGGTTTTGCCCCCTCCCCCGATCAGCAACAAGACTCTCACCCCGCCGCCACCAGCTGAGGAGCCCCCTCCCGCCGAAGTGGCGCCTACCCCGCCGCCTCCTCAGCTGCAATCATATAGCACTGCCGCCGAGCGACGTCTGGCGATCCGATCGCGACTCAAGCCACTCGCCGAACGTACCTTCGTTGGGAGCAGCCAAACCTCGGCGTACCGCAAAGTCGACGATAGTGAGGGTGGACTACTAGGCGTGGGCACCTTTGGCGAAGTGTCACGAGCTCGCCACATCGAGACGGGCGCAGACGTCGCGCTCAAGAAGATCAAATTTCAAGCCAATGACGCCTCCAATGGAATGCCCATCACAGCCATTCGCGAGATCAAGCTGCTCAAGAGACTTGCACACCCCAATGTGTGTCCCGTCATTGACATGGTCTATGAACCAGCAAGCTCGCCAACAGGGGCAGGGACAGTCTACATGGTCCTGCCCTACATGCAGCACGATCTCAATGGCCTCCTCGAGCGGCTCGACAGCGAAGACAAGCCCTTTACTCCGGCCCAAATCAAGCTCTACATGAAGCAGCTTCTCGAAGGTACCCTTTATCTGCATCAGAACAAAATCTTGCACCGAGACATTAAGGCGGCCAACATCCTCATCTCCAATGACGGCTCGTTGCGCATTGCAGACTTCGGCTTGGCTAGAGCCTACCATGACCCGGGAGACGACACGCAAGGGGGCATACCCGCGTGGAAGATGGACGCCCGCACAGGTCAGTCGGGTTGGAAGGGCGGAGACGTAAATTACACAGGCATGGTCGTCACTCGATGGTACCGCCCGCCAGAATTGCTCGCCGGAGAGCGCAAGTACGGACCCGCCGTTGACATGTGGGGCATGGGCTGTCTGCTGGCCGAGATGATCTTGCGCCGCCCCCTGTTCAAAGGCTCGTGCGAAGTCAACCAGCTCGAGCTCATCGCCGATCTCTGCGGCTCACCGGATGATGCTACTTACCCAGGCTGGACCTCTCTGCCCGGCGTCAAGAACTTCGACCACAACGGCAAGAGCACAGACGAGCGCGGTCGCGTCGACTTTGGTCGCAAGCGCCGAATGGTCAGAGAACGCTTCCAAGGCATGGTACGCACAGAGCTGGCAGACCTCATTGACAAGCTGCTCATCCTCGATCCACGTCAACGTCTCACGGCGGAGGGTGCGCTCCGTCACCCTTGGTTCGATGTCGAGCCCCTGCCTGCCGACCCGGCGAGTCTGCCTCAGTATCCAGAGAGTAGGGAGTCAACAAAAGTCGGACGTCCCGCGGTGAGGCCAACTCAGGGCGTCGCCGGTTCGGCGGTGCCGTCGCAGCAACCGCATTCTCAGCAGGGAAGGCCACCGTACGTTCCAGGTGGGTTTCACGGCGCCGGCCCGGCGATGATGCAGGCTCCGCCGCCGTCAGGCCCAATCTTCAACGGGCAGCAGCCGCCGAGGGGACCCGCAGCAGGAGGCATGATGCCCTATGGTCCTCCTGGTGGCATGCACGGAGGTCCTGGCCCGCGCCCGCCCTTCAATCCCTACGCGCAGCACAACAACCCGTACGCAGGTGGTGCAATGGGAGGGCCGGGAGGCATGAGGCGGTGAGGAGTAGGCTAGTGATGATGATGCCAATTTTAAGCCTTCAAGACCGCAGGCTCGATCCTAGACTGAGGTAACGCATCTTCACATTGCTTGTACACTTTGGCTTTTATTGCATTGCTCACCCTTTGGAGATGAACGGCGACGCGTGGACACATGGTCGACTGCATTTGCGCCGAAGCTTTCGATCCTCGCTTCCCTGGTCTCAGAAGAAAGACTTGGCGCGCACGAGGGCAAAGCGCCTTAAGCGTCCTGTATCCACGACTGGATGGTTCCCTTCCTGGACCCGACTTTCCGCCAAGGATTCAGGTCGACACGCAGTGGGCAAGGCCGCAGAACTTCTGCTAGTGAAAGCTTCTGGTCGCCATTCATGAAGAGAGGCCTGTCCCAGAAGGCCATCTGCTCCGGGCCGAGTGCCGATGCTGCTACTGTGCCTGCATCACGAGTCGCAACGTCGATGCGTACAGGTAGGATCTCCTCGCCATCATCGCCAAAGACTCGCGGCCCAGGAGAGTCGAAGCGACGGAGGGGTCGAGGCGGCAGCGATGGTAGCTGTGGCGAGGCATTCTTCGGCTTGTCATCGAGGGCGGGGACCGGTCGACAAATCAAGCCGTCGATCCCCTTGGCGACTAGCTCGCGACGCTGCTGCTCAACAAGCTCTGCGAGTTCGCTTGGGAGTCTCGCTACGCGCTGGCCTTGCACAGCGTCAAAAGTGAGGTGCTCCCGAAAGGCGTCAGCCCACGTCAAAATCGTGACGCTCTCGAGCCTTGTCCTTGGACTGCCCGGCACATCCGACTCCGGCCGCCACGCTCTGAGGATCTCGAGCGCTTGTTCGAATCTCCACGCCTCTCTCCTGCCGTGATAGGTATCCGACCATCTCGTCTGCGACTGCTCTACGTCATCCGAGTCTTCCGTGTCGGCTGCCACAGCATTGATCGGGTGCGCGTCGCGACATATCCAGCGAAAGAAGATGCGTAGCCTCTGCAACAGCGACGGAGGCTCCTCAATCTGGTATCGCAGCAGACGAATAGTGAGGCGTTTGAGGCGCGGTACAATGCTGCGTAGCTCACTAGCCTCTTCGGCTGAGAGGGCGAAGCAGGAGATCTCGAGGTCTTCGAGGTCCTCAAAGATGGGCAGATCCAAGAAGCGTACCATGGCGAGCTCCGTGCGCAAGGACGTGATGCGCGGCCCGCAGTCGAGGTAGTTATCGTAGCTGCCACGATAGAGGGCGGCCATGCCATGCACGTCGAGGGATAGCTGGCGCACTTCCGTCGAAGCGATGAGGACATGTTTGAGGAAGAAGCCGATGATCAATGGATTGGCCATGGGCATTGACATGCAGCCCGTTCTCCTATCAAAGATGTCGGCCGCTACTGTAAGGCGATTGACATGTTTTGCGAGGGAAGGATAGGTTGTGAGAAGGCTCGAGAGACGAACGAGCTGCCTCTCGGTAGTGATGGTGAGAGATGAGTAGAAGCGAGGCTGCAAAGCTCGGTGATACCCAGACGAGACCATCAGTGGGGTGAAGTTCAGGCGATGAGCCGTGGTGGGACAGTCTTCGCATGCTAGCTTGAGAATCTTGAGCACAAGCTCGCTAGGTAGACCAGCGAAAGGGCTGGGGTTGGGCCGAAGCTTGATGCCAGCAAGAACTCTACGAGGTCGAAAGTGGGGCAATAGGCACGCGTCAGCTTGAGCTACGATACCGCATCCAGGCAGAGCGAGTGCTCACCTAGCTTCAAGCCAGAGGATCCTGCATGCCTTGCGAATTCTCAGAGCTGAACCGATGCTTATCAGTTGGACGATGGTGAGAAGTATCTTCGTCCACTCCATTGCGAAGACGAAGGTGGCGCAGGCGTCGCGGACCATCGCCTGGAAGACGGCAACGACAATGACCCAGATGATGAAGCCGACGAGCTTGGTATTGTCGACATAGCATTGCAGCGTAGCCACGAGGCCAGACTTGTCTTTGGTATCTGCAGTGCTCATGCCGGTGAGCCACGGAGGATAAGAGGTTGTGGTCAGGAGGAGAAAAGACGCACTCGGTGCCGTCCAAAAGGAGGCAGCTCGGAGGCAGCTCGTTACGGTTGCCGGGTGGCGTACAATGACAAGGCCGAGACCCGGAGACGCCAAACACACAGTCGCAAGGTCTGACATGAAGCTCCTAAAGACGCGGTTTGACTTGGTCTCACTGAGAGCCACGGGCTGGACCTGCTGTACGCCCGCGGCTACGGGTGCGAGACGCGCATCTGATGTCACGCATAGAATGAGTGAGACGCATGAAAGAGACATCGTATCGGATTCAAAATCAAATGAGATGAGACGGACGCAACACCATGAGAGTCGAAGGGCCCGTTCTTGGTGGACAGAGACAAGAGGAAGACATCAGACGACTTGATTGGACTTGTGCCGGGGCGTGAAAGCACGTGAGAAATTTGGATCGAATCCGAGATCGATTCGGGTGTTTGCAGAAGCCGTGGCCGACAGCCATAGGGCATAGAGATATCCAAGGACGGCGAGCAGTGCGCCAGCATATCCTTGATCGAGTGAGACCGCGAGTTGTTTGTGCGTCCTCGTGCGGCCGAGACAGCGTCTGTTGCTGACGGGGCCAAATTTTGACTGATCCGAGTGCGTTATCTTGGTCTGCGCAAGAAGTTCGCCAGCTACATTCTCGCGGACTGGTAGTCATTGTCCTCCTCTCGGCGCGGAGCATTGACGTGCAAGGTGACGATCATGCCTGCAATGCCGAGTCCGATGGCTACGATGGCGGGGACGAGAATGCCGGCGATCTTGATGTAGCGGTCCTCCTGGGGAGTGATGCCGCTGGTGTTGGTCGTAGCTGCCGGCGGAGGAGGGCACGCAGATGCGGACGTTGTCGCCGCACTCGGCTGCGCAGCCTTGCTGCTCCCGGCCCCTGCTCCCTCTACAACATTGCCCGCCTGCCAGTCATCGGGTGCTATGGCTTGGCCTGTCCCGCCGCCGCCAATGGAGAAGGGCGACGAGGGAATCTGAGCACTGGGCGCAGCTCGAGGAACAAAGGCTTCGACGATGGTATCAGGCGCATCTAGTACCTCGCCGGCTTTGTCCGGCCCAATGTCGACGGCACGTACAGCGATGACGGTGAGGAGGATGAAGAGGACATGAATGGCAGCGCCGTGGCTGAGCGAGCCGAACGCGGAAGGGCAGAGACAGAGAGTCATAGTGTCATTCAGGCTCTGAGATTCATTCTAGTGGATGGATGGCACGAGAGGCACTCACTCTGCGATCCCGATTTGCATGATGGCAGCACGAGAGGTGATGAAGCTACAACGATGTAGAGCAGCAAATTCGATGCTGAGGGCGACGGCAGCGACGGCGGCTGTTAGCGGGAAGGAAGACGAGGCGTGGGGTGTTTGCAGGATGGTAGGAAGAGAAGAGGATGGATGCAGCAACTTCGACTGCTTAAGAAGGCTTACGCCGACGACTGAGCGCTGCGATGGCGGACTGAGGAACGCGTCTTCGTCGATGAACAAGCTCTCCTGCCCGAGGGTAGAGGCAGTGATGAGCTAACTTAGCTCCACGAGAGGACCTGAAGCTCGATTGATCATGGCAGCTATTCGGCCCTGGCTGCCGCGGAGCCATTGATGAGCCCTTTGCTCAGGCGATGAGGGGAAAAGCCGGACGGAGGAACCTGGGTCCTTCAGCGAAGCTAGGCGGCGGATTCAGCCGCCAGCGGATGATGTGCCATCCGCTTGTGAGGGCAGGTAAAAAAAGGCAGTGCAGTGCAAGCCGGGCGGAATCGGTGAGTATGCCTCGAGTCAACTTCGTCTATGCAAGAGCTTTTGTCGCCCTACTCTCTCAAGGTAGGAAAGGGAAGTGGACGCGTACGAGCTTCAACTCCTCTCCTCTTTCCGTCCGCCTCGCGATTCCAGACCCCGCCCGCACGCACGCACCCTCGGTCGCTCGTGTTGGACTCACAGCCACGAAGGGGCAGCGGAAGTGGCCGTCCATGGCGTCGACGAGCCCAAATCGATGCTGAGCTCGCCATGGCAACGAGACCTGCATGAGAGGCTGTGCCAACGAGACGATCAAGGTTTGCAAAGTGCTTTGAGCGCTGGGAATACTGCGCGAGGTCGAGCCGGAAGCGCTTGGCTGTCGGCGTATGGTTGGCTTCACCAGCAGCGGTCAGGCAGAGTGAGATGGTACAATTTGACAATGAGATTTTGATCGAGCGATGATGAATGACAGACAGTCAGGAGGGGCACGATATCAGATCGACAGAGGGTGATATAACGCAGCGTAAGGGATAGCGAGAAATTAAGATCGAGCTGCGAAAGACCGGTAGACGATTAGCTATCCATCGAGGTGTCCTAGGGGCGGGAGAAGATCGAGCGATGGTGAGTATTGATAGCGGAAGATCTCCCTTGTTTGAGCGCCCACTCACCCCCTTGAATTCCTGATCCTCATCTTCATCATCGGCGCTCTGGTCCGGGTCGAAGCCAGCTGCCTTCTGCGCCTCCTCGCTCGAGTAGTCGATGGGCTTGCGGCTGCGCGTGGGACGGTTGCCGATGCCAGGAGCGGAGATGTTGGTGGGGTCGACTTCATCTGGCTCGATGTCCTGTGGTGGAGATAAGAAGTTGTCAGAGAGGCTAGCTCGTTTGCATCATCGTGGGTCTGTAGCATGCCTGCCCACCTCATCGTCCTCATCATCGTCCTCATCGTCATCGGAGTCGTCGTCGTCATCATCGTCATCTTCGTCGTCATTGTCATTCTCCTCCTCGACGGCTTTGCCCTTCCCCTTGGACGACGAAGAGACCGTCTCAGCGGCAACCTCCTTCGTCGAGGGGTCCTGGCCAGCAGCGGCGACAGAGGCGCCGGTGGAAACGTCGGTGGGGCTGCGTGTGGCGTGCGCAAGGAATACTTGCCGTCAGTAGCTGCTCAATTGATCGACGCTCGATGCAGAGCAACTCACGCTGCAGCGTCAGACATTGTGGCTTTGTAAAGAAAGATGCGGTGTGCTGATGGAAAGGAAAGCAAGCAAGAAGGACACGCCAGAGCTTGGTTCCGCTCCCTCGACGAACAGGCAGCCCGACGGCGCAGACCCAGGCGGACCAACCAATTTGACCTCAGCCACGCGACGCGTCGGTCAAGGCAAGGAAGTCGGATCGATTCGAGGAGGGATAAGCCTTGGTGGCTACCGCTACGGCAGAGACCACGATCCAGCTATTACAAGGGATCCTGCGGCGTCACTGACCCGCCTTTGACGCTACTTTCACCGCTTTCAGAGGCCAATCCTGCCGCATGATTGGCCGCACTCCCCGTCGCTGCAGGCGATCTCCCTGCGTCATCTCTGCCCGTCAAAACGGCCCTCAAAGCGTGCGCGGCTGCCAGGAAGACGGCCCTGCCCTCCCATAAAGGATAGATGCCAACGGTGAGAAATCCCAAGAAAGCCCATGTGATCGATACGGCAACCCAACCAGTAAAGAAAGAGCGCGTGAAGATGTAGTCTCGATAGAGACTCAGGGGCCATATCAGCATGAAGACGGCAAAGACCACGACCGACGCAACCGCCGATACATAGAGCCACTTCTTGAGACTCTTCGGGCTGAAGCGCTCGTCATTCTCAATGATCTTCACCTCTTCCTCGTCGTCGGCGTTCTTGTAGCGATCGTCCCAAATAGAGCTCCAGTCAAAGTGCAAGGGCGTGAACAAGGATCCAAAGGTGCAGAGGAGGATGCCTGTAGCAATCGTTGTAGTGAAAGCGTAGAGGTTGACGTCGACGGCGCCCAGGGCGGTGATGTTGACGGCGCCCTCCAAGCGTTTGGCCAGGCTGAGCCACACTGCCAAGCCTGCGCCAAAGCCGATCCAGATGCCCGGAAAGACGGCCCATCTGGGAAGATGACTGCCAAAGAAGGAGAAGCAGATGTGGGGCAGAGCTGCCGTAGACCACAAGCCGGTGATGTTGTAGAGGAAACTCCTGCACACGATGAGACAGATCAGCTTGAATTGGCCCTCTCGCAAGACGTTTAGTGCGGTCCGTCTACTCACAAGTCGACCCCGACTCCGTGCAGTAGACTGTTGATTGAGAAGCGCGTAGCAGGCAGGTCAGCCTCAAGGTGCCCCTGTGGTCTTTGCCTCCTGTCAAGAGCGACTCACCAACCGAAAGCTGCCATGAAGAGCGAGAATCCAATGACCACTCCCTGCTGGACGCGGAGGATCTGATGTTCCTTGGCGCTCCTATTGACATACGCTGAGGGGGCGACGAGAGGGGATCAGCTGGAGCCGCAGTCAAGCTAGCCCACCAAACACCACCCACTCTTGTAGACGTCGTAGCCGCCGATGGAAGCGACAGCGATGAGCTGCGCTGAGATGGCAGAAGTAGACGACATAAACATCAACAAGAGCACGCCAGCGCTCCCACCCTTGCCCAAGATTGCCTGCGCTGCGTAGGGAAGCACAAGGCCGGCAGACACCTCCTCGTTGCTCATTTTATTGGGAAAGGTGGGGAAAGCAGATGAAGTCTGCTCAAGCGCCAAAGCTACCAGACCGGCAGTCGTGGCTAGGGCCCAAGGCAGACTGAACCAGCTGAGACTGCCCAACACGTAGCCTGGCACTGCTGCAGACGGATTGGCGGCGATTCCCTTTTGGTGGAAGCTGGCATCGTTGAAGACCTGTGCGACGGGGCAGGTAGACAGCATCAACGCACGGCACTCCTCTGGCAAGCATCGCTACGGCACTCACCACGCCCGTGTACTCGAGGAAGGAGAGCCAGCCAAACTTGATTGCTCCCCTGGACTTGAGCGTCAGCCAGCTACCCTCGTAGTTCGGGCTTGGGTTGGCCCGAGCAGCGGCCACTAAAAGGTCGTACATCTTTCCTGGAGAGCCGACGAGGTCGCTCGTGGCGTAGGCCTTGAAGAAGAGAGCGAAGAGAACCGCAAAGATGACGACGGTGTGAAGGTAGTCGGCAAGAATCGTCGATCTGAGGCCGCCCCGAAGAGTATAAGCGGTTACTGCAAGAGGCAAAAGAAACAGAGACGCATATGTGTTGACACCAGTGATGGACTCGATGGCGGCGGCTGCTCCGACGAGTACAGAGGACACGACGAGGATGTTGGTAGCCAGGGCAAAGAAGAGGAAGGTGAGATGCCCCGCTGTACCGTAGCGAAGACGCAGTAGCTCGAGGTGGGTATGCAGAAAGGGTGCTCGACGCTTCATCTGGATAGCGATGAGTGAGAAGAGAGTAATCTGACTCATATTTCCGGCGCCATATATGAGGGCGCCAGCGACACCATACTGATAGGCAGTCGAGCACGAGCTGAGGAGCGTGACGGACCCTTGAGGTACGGCACATCGAGGCGTGAGATCAGCTGGACAGCTTGATCGAGGGAACTGACGGCCATCGCAGGAGTACTCACAGGTCCAAGCGGATACAGCAGCTGCGGCAGTCAGGCCAGTGCCGAGGGACCGCGAAGCAACGGCATACTCGCTGGCGGTGCGTGAGATGTCGCCAAAACGCTGCACTGCCTTGGCCAATCCGATGACAATCTGTGTGACGGTGGGTGATTTTCGCTCTCAGTCGCCGCTCATATCCACCGAGCAATCGAGGCGCGCTTCACCTACAATGGCAAAGAAGGCGCCGAGGCCGATGATGACGCCGTAGCCAGTCCCTTGGCTCAATGGTGCCAGGGTCGAGGGTGACATCTGCGTCGTCTGAGAAGATGCTGAAGTTACAATGAAAAGAAAGAACAGAGGTCCTCATGAGGACTTTGGCCTTCCTGCGAAGCCTTTGCTGGGCTTGAGGGCACTTTGGAGCAGTCGCGACATGATGGCACCATCCTGCCTCGGCTAGCGGGTATCATCGCGACGGCGCATGGCACCATCGATGCACGAGGAGCAGAGAGACGTGGTGTCATCACCAGTCCACTCGCACGAGCGATTGCGCATGTCGCACTGTCATCAGACGTGGACCTTGCAAGATGGAAAGAAGTGCAGGCGCGGGGCTTGGGCGGATGGGCATCGACGGTCGAAGGATCGAATGTTTGACCTGACGTTCTACGTGCGGCCTTTCGAAACGATCAAGTGATTATATTGGTATTCGAAGGTATCAAGCCACGGACGTAGGATTTCGCATCGTTACCATCAGCCCCGGACGCACCTGCATTTGCGTCTCCTTGAGTCATCGGCCTCGATGCGCACGCAATCCATCCCCTCTGTCTCCAACATTGATCCCTCAAGCCCTCTTCTTCTTGCCCTTTGCAGCAGCTGAAGGGCCTCCAGTCTTCTTCTTGGACGAAGCAGTGGCCAGCATGATGCCAGCGGTCGCGCCGATGATGAGCAGGAAAATCGGGACTATGTTCTCTGCAGCGCGTGGGTGCCAAGGTATTGTCAGCTGAGGACCAAGGTGCGGTTCAATGCAGTACTCACGGAAGATGCCACGAATGACGTTCTCGATCAAAGACCAGGTATCGACGACGACCTCCTCACTGACGTGAATGACGCCACGCAAAGTGCCAACGACGAGGTCAAAGATGTGACGGACGACAGCCAGGACCGACTCGAGCAGACCCTCGACGACGTTGGCCGCGCCAGAGAAGATGGATTCGACCGAGGATGTCAATGAAGCCATGACGAGCGCTATGAAGAGAGTATCGGATGCAAAGAGGGTGTAGGTGTAGAAGGGGAAGAAAGCGAGAGCGTATGCGGATGCGGATGCGACACCAACACCCAACAGAGTTGAGCTAGGCTCCACGAATCCTCGTCGACGCTGGTCTATTCAAATCGGACCCCGCCACTGCCTGTCAATCGGGCGCCACGACTCGACTCACAGCGGGTGGCGGACAGATCGAGCGATCCGTCCACCAAAATAGCTGACGCCCAGGTCGACTGCGCGCTGGCCAGCATTATTGCCCCTTGACGACCAACTCCGGTTGCACAGTAGTGAGATGCTGGTGAGCTGCATTCACACACCAGCATGGAGGCTAGCGTAGGGGACCCTCATGTCGAGAGGGACTGGTCTGATGGGCACCTCCTACACGCAGTCTCGCGCCTCCGCTCGTCAGCTCCTCAATTGGCCGGCCTTTAGAAGATCCCGTCTCCTCTTGATCTCTGTTTTGATACCTTGGCATACTGACTCAACGAGAGGCATCACCCCTTCATTCAATCTCTCGAGATCCTTGCTTCCCTCCACTGGCTCCAGCTGCTATTCACCGGTTCGCAGAATTTCGGCATCCTTACGAGCCGGCCGGCGATGAAATCAAGATTTGTCCCGCAACGTTGAGAGCCCAGGGCGTGTGCCTGTTTTGGACTGCGTGCAACTGCAGGCGGCATCGGACTCGCTTGCCGCGTTGCGCCGAAGTCGCATGCTCGCTCGTGAAGAGCACCTGTAGTCATCGTTTGCGAAGACGAGGGGGAGGATCTGCTTCAACTACACGCATTGACTTGATCTTGTGACCTTCCCACATTAGAGCCAACGACAACGCCCATTCAGAGATATAGCCGTTATGGTACCGTCGGAAGTCCAAGCGACCCCGCCGGACGAGTATCATGATGCAGCTCCTCACTGGCAGGCCCCAACGCCTCCTCACGCGATGACCGAGGCTTCTACGGCAGTCAATACCCCTCGACCATCCTTTTCTTACTTCACCTCAAAGCCACTACCAAAGGCGTCATCGTCATCATCATCACAACATCATCGCGACACCGAGATGCGTCGGGGCAGTAGCGCCACCGCGCTCGCCGCCGCCGAGGACGAGGACGAGAAGGCTCGGGCGCAGGCAGCTTCCCAGGGTGAGGCAAAGCATGGTCAGAAGCATCCTGCTTTGCATGCCTCGTCACGGTCGCCCTCCGTCATTGTCGTGGGCTTCGAAGGAGAAGACGATCCCCTCGACCCTCACAATGAGCCGGCGTGGAAGAAATACGCATGCACCCTTACTATCGCCGTCAATGCCTTCTTGATCAGTTGCTTCGCCTCAGCGTACCTCTTTGTCAGCCCCGACATTGAGGTCGCATTTGGCGCGAGTCACGAAGTCGTCATCGTAGGATTCGTCACCTACGTCGTCATGTGGGGCCCGGGTCCCCTGCTCTGGGCCCCCTTGTCATCAACCATCGGCCGCAAGCCCGTCTACGTAGGCGCAGTCGCCTTGTGGACTCTATTCAACATCGGGTGCGCGAGAGCGCAAAGCATAGGTGTTCTCATTGGTTGTCGCCTCCTTGCTGGTTTCTTTGGGAGCGGCTGTTTGTGCAATGGCGGGGCAAGTTCAACCGACATGTACCAGAACCATGCTCGTATCAAGGCGACGACGTCGTATTCCTTCGTCGTCTTCTTGGGTCCAGTGTGAGTCGCGGTAATAGGGCCGGGCTGGCGCGAAGAACCTCTGCTTACTAACGTCGTCTTTCCTTGGTGTAGCTTCGGGCCCCTCATTGGCGGCGCTGTACAGGAGTATGCACCCAAGACGGCGGACGGAGGCTGGCGCTGGGTCTTCTACGGCGGTATCGCGGCGGGCACGCTCGTGACTATCGCGCACTGCCTGGTCATCGAGACGAACCACAACATTCGTCTACGCAGGAGAGTGAAGCAGTTACAGAAGGCGCAGGAAGCTACCGAGGCTGGTGACAACAAAGCCGCAGAAGATGGGAGCGTGACCGCTAAACACGTCCGCTACACGACTGAGGCAGATGAGCATGGCCTGACCATCCAAGCTCAAGTGTTCCAGGTTGCCGGCAGTGCCGCTCGCATGATTGCTGAGGAGCCCATCATCCTCTTCATCTCCCTCTGGCAGACGACGGTCATGGCTGTGCTATACCTGTTCTTCGAGGCCTATCCAGTCGTCTTTGGAGAGGGTCATGGCTTCAACTCCTTCCAGACTGGCTTGACTTTCATTGGCGTCGGTTGCGGTATGACGTCTGCTTGCATCTGGGCTGTCACAGGGGAGCTGAGACTGTGGGACAGGAGACGAGCGAAGAAAGGTGGACAGGCAAAGCCCGAGATGAGGGTCCCGCAAGGGCTAGTAGGCGCCGTTCTGACCGTCATTGGATTGTTCTGGTGAGCATGCGCGCCTTCAAAGCCAGCAAGAAGCGGTTCATGCTCACACCATCCCGACTACCCCCGCAGGTACGGCTATACTTCGTACCCACGCATCCACTGGATCGTTCCTGTCATAGGCTCGGCAGTCTACGGAGTCGGAGCAATCAGCGTCATGCTCTCCACCTTCTCCTATCTCGTCGACACTTTCGCCTACAGAGCAGGCTCAGCATTTGCCGCCGTTGGCCTCATCCGTTCAGTGGTGACGGCCGTCCTGCCTCTCGGAGGGACGCAGATGTTCGAGAACCTCAACCCACGAAACGCTTCACTGATCCTTGCACTGCTGGCCTGCGTGCAAATCGCCACGCCGCTGTTGGCGATCAGGTATGGGGAGAAGTTGAGAATGAGGAGCCGCTTCGCACCCAGGGTCGGAGCGGGCAAAGGACAGCACTAGCGTCCTTGGGAGCGCACTGTAGAGTACATCAGCATTGAAATAGAGTGTCACAATGCAGCATACCATAAAGATAGAGTAGGACGATGTCGTTTCTCAGCTGCCGTCTCAGGCCGCAATTATCGTCAAACCCTGTATCCTCCCTCCTTCTCTAAAGGGCGTAAGAGTCAATAGTGAGGGCGGTCGATCTGACTCATCATCTACGGCCTGCGCGGCGGTACTGGCCGCGCGCGCGAAACCCAGCTTGCTGTGATTCGAAGCATTGAGCGCTACTGCCAGACGACCGAGGAGCAGAGCGTGCGGGTCGAGAGCCTCTTCCGGAGCGGCGTTGACAGAGACGCCATTCAGGCTTTGTACAAGGCCTCGGAGGATTGTGAGGTCAGTAGCCAGAGATGTAGGCTGATGAGCACCTTGCTCTTTGAGAGCTCCTACGGACTCGCGATGAATGTCGGCAAGTACATCCCGGATGAAGTCGGCTTCTCGATACCTCTGATCGCTTCTGCCTGCTGCGACGCCCCCCAAGGGAGGAAGCACCTCGTCACTCGCCTCCTCGAGTATGCAAAGAGCTTGTATGAGACGAGGTGAAGGGCTCTCCCTCATTGTCCCTGACGAGGAGGAGCCGCCTGCATCTCCTGCCTGACGCTCACGTGTCAAGATGGAAACTGCCTTCCGAACCACGTCAGTCTTCCATGCTCCGTTCAAAATCTCTCGCCTCTTCTCCATCAGCTGGTCACTGGCCTGCCTGACCTCCTCGCTTCGTCCACCCACCTGCTCGACGACCTTGGCGTACCGTGGGACGAAGAGAAGCGCCCGCACCAATCTTGTCAGCAGCATGAGTTGGTCATTTTGGCCGCTTCGCTCGTCGACGAGGCGATTGAGAGAGGTGAGAAGGAACGTCCACCCGGATGTGGCGATGAAGACGAGGGTTTGCAGCTCCTCTACCTCCTCATCCGCATCACCTTGATGGTTCGCGACGGCGCTCTGGTAACGTTCTAGCGTGCGTGCGAGCTGCACCCACTCTCGTATTGTGGGTGCGAGAAGTGACTGGACCTGCGACATCTTGCCCTCTAGTAAGTCTTGCAAGTGCGCCTTGGACGTCGCTGCTCCCTGTGTCGAGGCGGCAGCGGCCGTGCCCTGATATCTCTTGGCCGTAGCTAGCTTCGGCTGGACGGGCAGCGAATCGATGAGGAAGAGCTCCGCGTACAGGCCTCCTTCGTCCTCTCTGCCGCTCTGGTGCAGTCGCATCTCCCTCTGGTCCGTCTCGACGCTGGCAAGGGCGCCAACGACTCGATGTAGAGCGTCATTGCGCCATCGCTGGATGTCTTGACGCCACAGTGCCTCAGTGCGGGCTGCTAGGCGGGCTGTTGAGCTCTCAAAGGCTTTGGACAAAGTAGGGAGTACGGAGGATTCGTCACCACTGAGGTTGTGCACCTTTGCATGCCGCTTGAAGGCTGAGTCTAGCCGATGACGCGCACGCCCGACAGAGTGAATGCTGGAGAATGAGTCGATGAGCGCAGGAACCCACTCGTCGAAAAGGGCAGCGGTTACATCGTCCATCCAGGATTGAATTGCGCGTGGATCAATCGACGGCGACGGATCGGATACCTCGAGATGCCAAGAGAGTAAAGGGGAGGCCGAAAGCATCGTGGACAGGATGCGTTCTGCGGAGGGCAGAGTGGCGATTGAATCCAAGGGAGTCGGAGGAAGCAACGCCGAGGAGGGAGGTGGCTGTTGTGTGGCACCCTGGGCCGCTGCCATCTGCTCGAGAATAGAGTTGAACAGTGTCTTGGCGAAGATACGCTCATATAGACCGCAAGTCTCTGCAATACTGGCATGAGCCACATCAAGGATCTTATTTGGGTCGATGTTACCTCCTGCTGCCGTGACCCACTGCTTGAGGGTTTCCTTCCTCGATTGCAACAGATACGCCTCGGCCTCAGCAGGAGCCAGATACTGCAGCTTGACTAGAGCGACAAGACTGATCGTTGTCGTTCGAAAACCAGCCTCGAGGGCAGCATGAAGCGTCGCTGCTGAGATCCGCGAGGTAGTCATCGCTTTGTCGGACGTTAACGTGACGTCGGACCGGCCGATCACGTTCTGGATGGCAGCTTGCAGTTCGACCTTGAGAGAGGTGAGCGTGGCTATGTGAGTAGATACTGGATGAGGGAACAGATCCTTGACATCCTTGTCATTGCCTGGAATCCGCATAGTCAACAGCTCCTGACCAGCGATGCGGACAGCCTCGAAGAGACTCGAGGCAAGAGCGAGGCGACGAGCTGTACGCAAGCATGACTTGGCCTCGACAAGCACGCGCGATGCTGCATCTTCCTCGCCGCCGCCATTGGATCCTTTGCTTGCTGCCTTAGCAGCGTCCAGGATTCTCCAGATCTCCTCTGGCCCTTCGTGAAGAATGAGGAGGAGAGCGGCTACATGACGAATCTGCGACTCAGTCGAATGCGTCTTGTCCTCGCCCGCACCAGATGTAGTCTGCTCCTCCTCATTGCCGTCTGCAATACCTCGCCTCAGCCCCTTTGCTACCTCGTCAAGGGCGCCAGTCAGAAGCGTCGAGCTGCTCCTCATGGCAGAGATGGTGTTGCCCACCGCCAGGACATCCTGATAACGACTATTGATCAAAGCTCTGAGCTCCGAGTCGTACGTCTGAAGCTGCACCTTGACCGCAGCTAGATGATTGGCAATCTCAGCGGGGGTATATTGGACGAAGAGATCATCTGCCGTGATATCTGGTTGCAAGAGTGGATTGAGGCTGCCGTTGACATTTTTGGAGGATGGTCGAATCATCGTCGTCGTCGCAGGGCCAAAGGACAGGCTATCGATGCTTCCTCGACTGCTGCCAGCACCACCTCCGACGACGGCAGAGGTACGTGTGTGTCGTCGAGGAGTGCGAGAAGAAGAAGGCGAGGCGGGCCCCGCTGACGAGGAGGGCATCTCACGAGATGTGGTACTTGTACTACTGGGTGAAAGGGACGGACGAGTCGAGGTCGAGTAGTCGACCTCAACACGGACCACCGCAAAACGCCAGATTGAGTCGCTTGCTTCCTTTTTCCCTCCTCCCATCGAGATGTCTACCGACACTCGAGGCGTCACCTTTCAGACAACGCAGGGCAACTTTGCCTTTGAGCTCTACTGGGACCATGCACCCAAGACGTGCGACAACTTCTGGCAGCTGAGCAAGAGAGGTTACTACGACGGTCTCGTCTTCCACCGCATCATTGCTGACTTCATGATTCAGGGAGGCGATCCGACGGGGACGGGCAGGGGGGGGAGCAGCATATATGGGGCAAAGGTGAGCCGTACTACTACCATGCACCTTGAGGAAACTCATTTTGACGCCGGCTCATCCACACACACGCAGTTTGCCGATGAGATCAGCCCTGCTCTGCGTTTCACGGGGGCAGGCATCTTGGCAATGGCGAATTCAGGACCCAACACCAATGGGTCGCAGTTCTTCATGAGCCTCGCGCCGACGCCGCACCTCGATCGCAAGCATACCATCTTTGGCAGGGTATTGCAGGGCATGGAGGTCGTGAGGAGGATGGGCCTCGTAGCTACTGATGCCGACGATAGGTCAGTCTTGCGTTGAGAGACCTTGGGACCATGAACGCCGAGCTGACTTGCTGATCCCGCTCACAGACCACGAGAAGAGGTCAAGATCATCAAGGCAACAGCAACGCAATGAAACAAGTCCACAGCCTTCTTCATTCTTGTACCATTCTCTTCTGGCGGTATTAGCATTGCATATGCTGCGTGTAGTCTACTCTATGCTGGCTGGCTCATCATATCCTCTCACCCTCAAGCGCCCTCACCCCAACTTCAAAGCTTCCCAAAAACACTGCGCCACCCAAGCCAATCCAGACGATTCTGGGCAACACTCCGCGATAAAGGCCCTTGATCCCGTCTGTCTCCCAAACGTGCAGCAGCGTCGGTAGGAAACGCTGATTGACCCCAGGTCTAGCTCGAGGTGGCCCACCCGCCACGACTCCCTTGACTGGCTGTCCTCCTTGCTCTCTACTTCTCTCAGCAAGCATCAATCTCGTCTTGACAACGTCAAGAGGCGTCGTAGTGCCTGCTGCAATGGCTCCTGAGAAGGAACCGACGAGAGCGGCTTGATAGGGTGGGAGGGAGGTGGCATCTGGGTTCGAGATGCGATATCGTTCGAGAAGGACGAGCTTAAGGCGCTCATAGAGGGGGAATTGGATGCAGGTGAAGGGAATCTATGAGAGGGGGCAGAAATACATGTCAATCGGCGTGACGCTTCCTTTCTTGGTTGGGTCGTGGGCTCCCCCACTCACCTCTCGTGCTACCGTCGTACCGTAACCCTTCCACAAACCTCTCGGGCCCTCCCTGGCTAGGATCTTGGAAATCGCGCTGGCTACATTGATGTCCTTGCCGTACACTCCAGCCTGAAATCGACTCTTGACTACCTCTGTGGGCACTCTGACAAGGCAAGCCGCCACCTCTCCTGCGCTGGCCGCCATCATGTGTGCAGCACCTGAGCTCAGCGACTCTGTACCAAGGAGCTCCTTCTTGAGGCTCTCATAAGTGACAAAGAAGATGGCCGCTCCTGGCGCACTGCCAGCTGCTACGCTTGAGATCCCTTGGTATACGCCCTTGAATCCTCCCGACGCCCAGAACCCCTTAGACGACTGGAGGCGAGTCTTTAGCGTGTCGAGAGGGTAGAGGGAGAGGTCGACGCTCAGACCAGCCAAGGCGCCTGATGCTAGAGAGGTCAGGTAGTGAGGCGGTGGTCGAGCTTGCCCATTGCTGCTGCCGCTATTGATACTGTTGTTGACATTCGACAAGGACGATGAAGACAACGTCGCATCGTCCATTCTTGGAGTGTAAGTGCGAGGACGAGAAGGTTGGTGGCTCGGTCCGTCACTTGGTCGTGTGCCAGGTCTGTGCGGGAGGCAGCTTTCAAGTCGTCATGGACGGCGGACTGGCGGACTGGCGGACTGGCAGACCGTCTGCCGTCTGAGCCTCTCATTGCTTAGTCTCGCTCCCGCCGCCCCGCCCCGCACATGCTCTCGTCGGATCCAACGCCGAGTCGGAGAGGCTGGGCCCCATTGTCGCCTCCTGACATTGACAGCGATTCGCACCGACGACGGCTCAACAGCTTCGAGGTCATCAACGCTATCAGCGACCACGACTGCTCTTGATTCCACGTTTCTCCAGCCTCGCCTTTCTAGCCCTCTCCCCTTGCGCCCTCGTGAGCTGAGGACTCGAGCCTCACCTCACAGCCTCCACGCCACGCCCCGCCCTGCCTGGCCAGGCCACGCCAACGTCCAGAGAGACCAACACTCTCTCATCCCGGCCAACCAAGGGGAACCGCCCAACGACATCCGCAGCCAACCGATCATCCGACTGCCCATCATCACGCTGCTGTGACCAGGAGCTTCCTCAGTCGTGGATCTCATCATCGCTTCGTCATCTATATCGCTGCCAACCGACCGTACCCAACTTAGGGACGACATAAATCGTGAT
Organism: Jaminaea rosea; assembly: GCF_003144245.1. Lineage (NCBI taxonomy): Eukaryota > Fungi > Basidiomycota > Exobasidiomycetes > Microstromatales > Jaminaea > Jaminaea rosea. Next base: position 892,545 of record NW_020289976.1, on the reverse strand, counting down.
GCCTAGGAGCCTCGTCCACCTCGTACGAGAGCGTGAGCATCAAGGTTGAAGCCGTCATCTCTGAATGCGTGAGCTGACATCTTGTCTCGCTGCCACCCGTCGCCAGGCTACCTCACATCGATTCGCTCTGTCCAGCCTCCGTCAAGATGGAAAGTCCTCGTTGTCGACAGCTTCACGCAGTCGCTCCTCAACTCGGTCCTCAAACTCAATGACATCTTGCAGCAGAACGTCTCCACGGTTGAGAATATCGAGCATAACCGCAGCCCTCAATCGAGCTTTGAGGCTTGTTATCTCCTCACTCCAACCAGTGCCAACGTGGATCGCCTCATCCGCGATCTCTCACCGCCACCACCGGGCAAGCAGCCACAATATGCTGCAGGTCACATCTTCTTTGTCGATAGCCTCTCAGATGTGCTACTGCAGCGATTGACGACGTCGTCTGCTGAGCCTCAATTACGCCAGCTCATCGAGATGTTCAACAATTTCTGGCCAATCGAGGCTCAGGCCTTCTCCCTCAAGAGCCCGCAGTCCTTCTTCACCCTCTTTCAGCCCATTGGAGGAGCATATGGGCCAGATCAGTCGGAGGCAATGTCTGCCATCGAGGGAGACCTCTTCTTTGCCACGCAGACGCTTCTCAACGTCTGCGTCACCCTCAACGAGTTCCCTTTGATTCGCTACTACAACCCGCAGCATCCTGCGCTGGGACCGCTAGCTCCCATCGCCAGCAACCAGGGTACCATGAATAGCGCATACTCTGGCAGTGCCCGACTGGCCAGACTTGGCGGAGGAGGCTCATCAAGAGAAGCTGCGTCGACGGGCGAGCACTTTACCCGCAAGCTCGCTTTTCGTCTGCAACAGGCCATTGACGACTACGTGAGGGACAATGAGCCAAAGTCAGATCCAGGCAGACCGCGGGGCATCCTCTTCATCACCGATCGTACCATGGACACCATTGCTCCTCTACTGCACGAATTCAGCTACCAGGCAATGGCAAATGACCTTCTGCCAATCGAAGACGGAAATCGATACCACTACCGCTTCTACACTTCCGATGGCAAGCGCGAGGACAAGGACGCTACGCTGAGCGACGATGATGCCGTATGGACGGGCATTCGCCACCTGCACATCGCAGAAGCCATTGACCGCCTTTCCCGCGACTTCCAAGCTCACGCGGGTGAGGCGGGAGCGTACACGGACAATGCCTCCAGTCTCAATGACATGCGCGACATGCTCGCCAGCTTACCACATATGCAAGAGACAAAGGACAAGCTCAGCTTGCACCTGACGCTAGCTCAAGACTGCATGTCCCGCTTTGAGAAGACTCGCCTCCCTCAACAGGCCATGGTTGAGCAGAATTGCGCTACTCGCCTCACACCAGAGGGTCAGAAGCCCCGCACCCTCGTCGAGGAAATGGTGCCCCTTCTAGATGATCGGTCTGTATCCAATGCGGACAAGGTGCGCATCATCGCGTTGTACATCATGTACTGCGAAGGTGTCAACGACGAGGACCGCAAACGCCTCTTCCAGCATGCGCGCCTTTCACTCCACGAGATGGACGCCGTCAACAACCTCGTGCACCTGGGCGCACAAGTAGTGAAAGATCCCAGCACGTCATCAGCGTGGGATGGCTGGTTCAGAAAGGGGAAGCGCAAGCAACAGCCAGGCGAGAACGAGTACGAGCTTAGCCGCTATCAGCCATTGTTAAAGTTGATGATCGAGGATCACTTTGCGGGCAAGTTGGATCAGACGACGTACCCATATGTGAGGGACGCCCCGCCTGAGATGCCGACTGGGGCGGCCAGCTACTTATCTGCTGGACTGGCATCCGGCGGCAGAGATTCGCCTCTGGCCAGGGTGGCTGGTCAGCTGGGCGGGTCAGGAGGCAGTGGCAGCGGTGGCAGCTCAGCGAGGCCCACCGGGGCACCGTCATCATTACGCAGTGCCAAGCCGACCTGGCATCAAAAACCCCGAGGCGCAGGCGGGGCAGCGGGAGGCGGCGGTGGCGGCGGCAGCGGAGGTAGTGGCGATCGCTACGGCATGAATGGCGGCAGCGCGGGTGCGGGCGGAATGGGTGGCGGCTCCGGTGGTAGCGGCGCTTCGATGCGCGACGAGACACGGCAGCGTGTCCTGGTCTTCGTGGCAGGGGGCATGACCTATTCGGAGATGAGGTCCATTTACCAGATCAGCAACAAGATGCACAAGGATGGCTACATCGGGTCAACGGACGTCTTCACGCCCGAGAGCTTCCTGAATGCGCTCAAGACATTTGGGAAGGCGGGAAACAGTGGGCCTTTGGGTCGAGGAGGGCCCGTTGGGGCGTCAAATGGCCACGGAGGTGGCCTTCCAAGTGGGGCGAGCGTGTTATCGCCGCCGTCGAATGAAGTTTCTGGCCTCAGATCAAAGGCGAGGCAGGCTCAGCACCAGCAACCATCTCCGCCGCAGCCTGATCAGAGCCATTTTGAGCAGAGCAACTACGACAGGCGCTTCGGTGGTGCTTCGAGCACCGCAACACGTCCTGCGGCGCAACATCATCACACGCACACCGGCGCCACTCCAGGCCACCAGCAGCAGAGCTATGGCAGATATGGCGGCGGCGAAGGAGGGGCCGGATCATCAAGAGATGGCTATGGAGGTGGAGCGGTTCCTTCGCACGTCCAATCCTTCAATGGCGCTATTGGCCCCTCAACATCGCAGGCTTCTCTGGGCAGGGCTTCTCTTGCCAGCTCGACGGCGTCTGGAAGAGATGAGAAGGCGAAGAAGAAGAGGAACGTCTTCGGCTTCAAGAAGAGCGATAAAAGTGGCAGTTGAGCGAGAGAGGGAGCGAGCGGGCATGTAGAGTGAGACGAGTAGCAAAGCGCTCGTATTTCTTATTTCGTTGCCGGATGCAATGCTGCAGTAGAGAGGCGCCTTATCATCGTCGTCGTCATCATCAAATCGGAGATCATGAGCACGAATGAGAAGTGCAGGCGGAGAGAGGAGGGCAGCGGACGGCCAGAAGTGACGGCGAGAGCAGAGCCTGGCTCAATTGCGGCTTTTCCTCGAGGTGCTCGCCCGTCCCTTGGCAGGCGTGGTAGCAGCACCTGTTGTTGAATCTTCCGCCGCGGCGACTGGCCTTCTCTGGATAAGAGCGGCGAGTTGCTCCATTTCCCCCGTCTTGCCGACCTCTTCGCCCTCCATCCCTCCCTCAGACGAGTGCAGCGGCACGCTCGGCCTGCCCTTGGACGCTGCCGCAGACGAGTTGTCATCCCCAGCCCCAGCGAGGGCGCTCTTCCTCTTGCGTGAGCCTTTGCGGTCCTGGTACGATGCGTCGCCCGCGCTTATGACATCGCCGCTGCCTTCTTCAGTACTACTCTCTACACTCGCTCCTATCGACCTTTGCGAGGAGGAGAGCATGCGCTCCGTCTGCCATCGTAGGTAGCCCTCCCTCCCCGAGCTCCAAGGCTGATCAGCTGTCTGTCCTGCCTTTGGTTTTGTCTCGGCTGCTGCCTCGTCCATGGATCCAAGGGAAGACGTCGAGTGAATGAGTGCCTCACCCAAGGGGTCAAGATTGCGCAATTTGTCGATACCTGCCAACAAGGGCGCACGATTTGCCTTGATGACGCTGACGGCGTGACCGAGGCGGGTAGTGGCTTCTGCAATGGATGACGGGTGTTGTTCCTTGTCTTCCCCTTGTGATAAACTGCTCGCTTGAGGTCCTAGCAGCGTCAAAGCTAGTGCGTGCACCCCTCTGATTCGAGTGAGACGACGCTGTGACGCTTGAAGAGCTAGGGTCAAAGCGTGCGAGGTGGCCCTCGCTGCGCTGATTTTGCGATTGAGGACGCGTTGTCGCTGGCTGAGCTCTGTACTTTCGCTTTGTGCTGTGTTCGACGTTGCTGCGTGGCTTTGCCCTCTTGAGCGCAAGTCGAGGCCGGCGTGGTGAGGTAGGACGATGTGGGATGCCTGGCGTGTTGTGAGGCCGAAGACGGATTGGAGCGAATAGAGCTCCAGGGTATCAAAGACGTGGTCGAGGGCATTTTCCAGCAGAGTCATAATTGAGTGAGTTGCCTGACGGGCGGTTTAAGGGGCAAATGAAAGATGTATGTTGGTCAGCAATGGGTCGAGGGCATCGCAGTGCTGCTCCTGACGAAGACGTCGATGGGCCTCACCTTCTCTGCCTCTCTCTCTGCGTCATGCTCTGGCATTCCCGTGTCAACGAGGAACTGCATGGCCTTTGGTTCGAAGTCTTCCCCTAGCCTGTAGAGGGCTTCATTGGCGACGTATACGAGTGCATCGATGAATGCTCGGGGATTGAAGGTCAATTGCTCGACGAGGAGGCCGAGATGAGCATCGGCGGTTGGGATGTCGGCCTTGGATGGAGGCCTCGATGAAATGACCGTCGTTTTATCTGCGGGCAGATTCTTCCTCTCGCGTTTCTTTGAGGTTGACGAAGAAGAAGACGGTCCTGCTGCCAGCGATGACGATGACATTGCGGGCCACGAGCTTGGTGTGAGGACGGAGTGAGGAGCAGTGAGGAAAGCGTTAACGCCTGTTGGTGTTGCACGTCGACGGCCAAAAGACGCGTCGAGAGAGGCGCAGGGCGGAAGGGGACGACGGAGGCGCAGGACAAACAGGCCCGCGGGGCAGGGCAGGGCAGGCAGGCAGGCGTCCGCCGTACAACAACACCTCATGCCTCGAGACTTGCTTCTCTGCTTCTCTCCGTCTTTGGTCATCACCACCCATCGCCCACCATCATGGACGATGATTCGCCTTTCATCGCTCATACGGGGGCAGGGCTCATTCGCTTCGATCTATCCGCAGAGCTCGTAGCCCTTGACACTACCTCACCTGCCTCGTACGATGTATCCAATGACGAGACGGACCTCTCGCAGCTTCAACTCGACCAACAGAATGCACACCTCAACAACCTCATCGACCAGCTAGCGCTCATCAGTCCGGACCAACTCCCTCGCGAGCAGCAGCTTTGGGACGACCTCCGTACGCATCTCAAACACTTTGACAGTCTCCAAGACGGGGCGAGGAGCAAAATAGCAGATGGCATCGTATCCAGCCTCTCCCACCTCGTCGCAACCATCGATCGAGACATCAAGGGCAGCACATTGAGGGGTCCACGCAGTCGCTTTGTGAACGACGACGACGACGACGACGACGAAGATGCTGCTGACGGCAGTTTCCGCTCATCCAGTAGCCCCGAAGAGCTGAGGCGAACATACAACCAAGCACTCGAGATGTGGGCATTCCTCGTCAATTGGCTCATCTACGTCGCAGACCGTGTCGCCAACTCGTCATCCGCGGGAGGAGGCAGCAGTACAGCAGCAGGGCCGACGACTACCAAGGGCAGAGGGAAGGGCAAAAAGACTGCCGGAGCAGCTTCATCATCTTCAGTCTCCTCTGGCTCAGGCTTCCCCTGGACGGCAACGATTCTCCCTTCGCTCCTCTCTACCATCTCAAAGCTCCTCCAAAGTTTTCCCTCGGCGCTCTTCTACCCGCTATCTACCCCTCGTGATGCATTTTTGTCAACCTTGCTCCGCCCTTCGCTCCATCTCCTCGAGCGCGAGTCCAATCTCAAGACGAGCAGCAACATCACCGCTCACGTTTACGCCGTCACCTGTCTAGCCGTCAAGAGGCACGGCCAATCACAAACGGCGCAGACGATGCTCCTTCAAATGCTGCAGTACTATGAGCACCTCCCAGAAGCCATTGCGCAGCTTCTCACCACCCTGCGCCTCGAGTTCGACTCGCCCAGACTAGCAGAGGAGATTCTCGTCGAGATTGCCAATCGCGATTTCGCCTCGTCAAGCAACAGTGGCGCAGCATTCGCCATGACGGCCAGCCAAGAGAACAAGGTGCCTCGCGTCTTTGCCCGTTTCCTCGTCGCTTTCACCGACGCCAATCCGCGAACGACGCTCAAGCAGATCTCGCTGTTACAGAAGCTCATCGACAGTGATGCCTACCCGATTCGCAACGCGCTCGTCGAAGTCTTCGGCCTGCTCATTCGCGATCTTGTTGTCACCGACGATCAGATTGCGCCTCAGGCAGCTGACGAGACGGTCAATGCGGATGACACGATGAGAGAAACTTCAGCGGAGAGCAGGAAGAAGCAGATGGAGAGTTTTTGGGCCATCCTGTTCGAGCGCTTCCTCGACGTCAATTCGTACGTCCGGGTGAAAGTGTTGAGCGTCTGCACACGGCTCTGCGAGTGAGTATCGCGGCAAAGGAATGGGCGAGTGAGGATATGAGCTGACAATCACATCCTACACAGGCTGCCGGCCAAGTTCCCAGCTCAACGCATCAAGTTACTCGCTCTGACCCAACGCGGCCTCAAGGACAAGTCCTCTTCAGCTCGCAAGGCATCAATCACGCTCTTGACTCGCCTTGTCCTTACCCACCCATACGGTCTGATGCACGGTGGCGAGCTCGACGAGAAAGTCTGGCAGGCCCGCGTCGATGAGGTTCAGAAGAAGATGCATGAGCTCAGCGGTGGCTTGGAACTGCCGGAGAACCTCGAAGACGAAGGGGACCAAAAAGAAGAGGACGGTGACGATGACGATGACGGGGATGATCAAGAGGACAACCACAGTATCGTGCGTCGACCCAAGACTCGCAAGTCGATCAACACCGCAGAGCTCTCGGCGCGTCTGTCTCCTCAGGTCGTGGAAACTCTCAACCGCCTCAAACTCACACATCGTTACTACATCGACGGTCTTTCCTTCATCAGAGCGTTGGCCAACTCCATGCCAGACCTAGAAGAGCTCCTCTACTCATCTAGCAAGGCCGAAGCGCTCGAGGCCATGGATTTCTTCCGCATTGCTGCCGAGTACAAGCTGCCTGGAGCTGAGCGTGGCATGCGCAAGATGATTCACCTCGTCTGGACCAAGGACAACGCTATGGTCGAACCTACGGCGGGAGGTGTGACGGGCGCAGCCAATCCAGAGGATCGTGAGCTCAATGCAGGCAGCAGCGGCTCAACGACTCGCTCCATCAAGGGTCGACTTATCGAGGTGTACACCAGCCTCTACTTCACTCCCCTTGATCACCTCAGTCACAAGGGAAATGTTGGACTGATCGCGCGCAACCTCGTGCAGAGGACAAAGGGCGCCTCTCTCGCTGAGCTCACATCACTTGAGGAGCTCCTATCAGCAATGAGCGCCGACAACATCATTCACGATGATGTCATCGATAAGCTTTGGTCGGTCTACGCCACACCGTCCCGTCGCAACATCGAGAGGTCGCAGCGACGCGGCGCCATCGTAGTTCTCAGCATGTTGGCGGCATCTCGCCGACAGATCGTCCAAGACAAAATCGACGTCCTCCTCAGCGTCGGGCTCGGACCGCTCGGTGCGTCCGACCCCGTCTTGGCGAAGTGGAGTGTGGTCGCTTTAGGCCGTATAGGAGGATCGACGAAGAAGGTCAAGGGAGCCCTCTCCGACCGCCGCGTGCGCTTCCCCATGTCTCACCCAATGTTTAGCAAGCTGCGCTCTGCGGTCCTCAGTGCGGGCCTGGCGCAGAAGACTGGTGGGGAACAGGCAAAGGGCGAGTGGTTCAGCTTGGCCGAGAATTGCATTCAGGTCATCTATGAGCTCGGCGAGCAACCTGATCGTCTCTGCGGCGATATCGTGCGGTGGTTTCTGGCGCAGGTCTTTACGGCAAAGGAAGGCAGTGCAGCTGACTCGCCACTGCAGCAGAGCAAGTCGCCGCGTATGAACGGCGGCGGCTTCAATGAGACGCAGACCCCGTCGCAATCGCCGTCAAAGGGCCTCAAAGAAGCCACAGCATCTGCGACAGCCAACCATTCTGGCCTGGCCAAGACTGCCTCTGCCTTTCAATTGGCACAGCTCGTATTCGTCGCAGGCCACGTTGCGTTGAAGCAGATTGTCTACCTCGAGAACGTCGAGCGAGAGTACAAGCGACGTAAGGCTGAGGCTGAACGGGTCGCGAAGGAAGATGGAGGCAAAGATGCGAAGGGACGCGGCGGCAAGAAGGGCGCTGCCGGAAACACGGCTGCTGCCAAGGGAGGCAAGAAGGGCTCCAAGGATGCCAACGAGGACGAAGGCGACGAGCTTGAGCAAGTTGCAGGCAACGTCGAGGATGAGATTGGTGAGGTCATTGGCGAGGTGCGAGAGAAGGAGCTCCTCTATGGCGGACGCAGCCTCCTCGGCCTTTTTGGGCCTCTGGTCGTACACATCGCCAGCAATCCGAAGAGCTACTCCTCGGACCACGTCCGCAAAGCCGCGGTGCTCACGCTGTGCAAGTTCATGTGCGTCTCCTCGACCTTCTGCGAGACCAATCTCTCCTTGCTCCTGCACATCCTCTCGACGTCGTCCGACGCCACGACTCGATCCAACGTCGTCATCGCTTTGGGCGACATAGCCGTCTCTTTTGGCAACCTCGTCGACGAGAACTCGGACCGCCTCTACGCTGGGCTGAATGACCGCGATTTGGGCGTCAAGAAGCACACCCTCATGGTGCTCACACACTTGATCCTCAATGGAATGATCAAGGTCAAGGGCCAGCTAGGGGAAATGGCCAAATGTCTCGAAGATCCCGAAGCGCGCGTGTCGGACCTGGCCAAACTCTTCTTCTCCGAGCTGGCTACCAAGGAGAATGCAGTCTACAACAACCTGCCGGATATCATCTCACATCTGAGCGTAGGAAAGCACGCCGTCGACGAGGAGACGTTTGAGCGCACGATGAAGTTCATCTTCACCTTTGTGGACAAGGAGAAGCAGGCAGAAAATGTCGTGGAGAAGCTCTGTCAACGCTTCAGGCTTACCTCGGCAGAGAGACAGTGGCGCGATATTGCGTACTGCCTGTCGTTGTTGCCTTACAAGTCGGAGAGGTCGGTCAAGAAGTTGATCGATGGGCTGCCCTTCTATCAGGACAAGCTACACGACGAGACGGTGTACCGGCGCTTCGTCGACATCGTGGCGAAAGCGAGGTCGGCGAGGGGTTCGGGTGGATCGAGCGCCAAAGCTGCAGCGGCAGCTACCGTCGGAGGTGGTGGTGAGGCAGAATTGCAGGACTTTGAGCAGTTGATTGAGGGCTTCCACTCGAAGGGCGAGGAGGAGGTGCAGCTTGAGAGGGGTACGGCGGCCAAAGTGGCGAAAGCTCAGGCCAGCCTTGCGCGTGGTAGTAGAGGTGGACGAGGTGGCGCTCGGGGAGGAGGAGCCGCACGAGTCGGAGGAGGGCGTGGGGGCGGACGCGGACGAGGCAAGAGCGCTGGGAAGAGCGAAGAGAGTGAGGAAGAGGACGACGATGATGGCGATGACTCGGATCGTGAAGCTGTGGCTCCTGCGCCAGGTCGGTCAAGACGGACAGCAGCGGCCCCAGCAGCGGCCCCAGCAGCGAAAGCGAAGAAGCCGTCTCACCGTGGAGCAGCGAGTCGAGGTGTGCGCAGAAAGGCCGTGGTGGAGAGCAGTGAGGAGGATGAGGGCGAGGATGTCGTCGTCGACGACGAGTCGTTCTAGACTTTGATCTTGTAGTGGCCAATGTTGTTTCAATAACACGCAGTGCAAAGGCAGTGTCCCTCTTGTTGGCGGACCGGGGCGCGTGGCCGCGTGACCGCGTGGCCACGCCGAGGCAAAAGGCATGGGCCGTGCAGGCTTGCATGAAGTTGTGACGCTGGGTGGTGCCTGACTAGTGGGGGAGAAAGGGGAGCCGAGTGCACCTAGAGTAGAGTAGAGCGTCGAATCTTGACTTTGCATCTCATCATCCTCTTGCTCCTCCTCGCCGCCTCGCCGCCTCGCCGCCTCGCCGCCTCGCCGCCTATCCAAGAGGCCCGCGCTGGGCACGGCCAACCAACGTCATCACTTGCTCGCTCGCTCGCTCGCTACACGTCGAGCTCTTGTAGCCTCAGGACCTTCAGCCTCCCCCTCAGCCGCTAGCCAATATTGTCGCCCTCGACCAACTCCTCGTGCCCGGAGCGTCGTCGCCATCCCTAGCATCCCCAGCATCACCCCCTGCCGACAGCATCCCCATGACTCCCCTGCAGCATTCAACTCGCCTCTCTTCAACATCCGTCGACTCGCTCGTCTCGGCAGGATCCTCTGCTAGGTCATCATCTCTCGATGGTTTCTCTAGTTCAGCTTCATCGACGACCTCGCGACGTCATCGCTTCCGCATTCCAAGGCTCGACGGTCGGCCAGCGAGGAGGACAAGGAGCCAACGATCGGCGAGCGAAGCCAGTCATGGAGACGATGACGACGAGGAGACGGGCAGACGACGCGCAGCCAAGCCTCCTCCGGCTGCTTCGCCTCTGGTCAGTTTGGGACTCGTGTCTGGAGATGGATTGATGCTCTTCATTACTTGCTTTGCATCGCTTGGCGTCTTCTTGTTCGGATACGATCAGGGTGTCATGGTGAGGGCGCAGCGCGAGTATGGCAGTCCAGTTCAGGCCGCATGCTGACCTCGATGGATTCCTTTGGTTCAGTCCGGCATCATCACGACGCCCCACTTCAGTGCGTGATACACAGCCATCAGCATCACCCACCAAGCTTTATCCTCGCCCGCTGACATTGCTCCAAACACTTGCTCTCTCTTGTCCGCGCTCGCGCAGAATCCTACTTCGAAAACCCTTCGCCAGCAGAAATAGGCACAATGGTCGCCGTCCTCGAGATTGGAGCCTTCGCCACATCCCTCGCCTGTGGTACCCTCGCAGACGTCTTTGGCCGTAAAGCCGTCCTCTTCTGGGGCGCTCTCATCTTCTCCATCGGCGGAGCAATCCAGACCCTAACTACAGGCTTTACAATCATGGTCCTCGGCAGGGTAACGGCAGGCTTAGGGGTGGGGGTGATGAGCATGGTGGTGCCTACGTACCAGTCCGAGATTAGCCCTGCAGAGAATCGCGGCAAGTTGGCTTGCATCGAATTTACGGGCAACATCTTGGGATACTCGGCTTCAGTGTGGATTGGTGAGCGCGCGCCGCAATGACATGATATGCGATGTGCTGCCGCTTACCAGTGGCTGGACCTACTCTTCCCCTCTCACCCGTCAGGCTACATCTTCTCCTACCTTCCGTCGGACCTCTCCTGGCGCCTACCCCTCTCTTTTCAATCCATCATCGGCATCACCCTAGCGCTGGGCTCTCTCCTCCTTCCAGAATCTCCGCGTTGGCTGGTAGATCACGACAAGGACGAGGAAGCCATGCGCGTGCTTGCCGACCTCCATGGCCGTGGAGATCCTAGAAGCAGAAAGGCTCGCCGAGAATTTAGGGATATCAAAGAGTCGGTACTGACGCTCAGAGATGAAGAAAAGGAGAAGGGAAGAGGCTACGGCGAGCTGTTCAGGCGGTACAAGAGGAGGACCTTCATCGCGTGCTCGGCGCAGATGGGAGCCCAGCTCAACGGCATCAAGTAAGACGCGCGAGTTGATGTCAAGCGCTTGTTGTGCACGCTAACATGTCTTCGATTTCCCTCGTACAGCGTCATCTCATACTACGCACCCAACGTCTTTCTGGAAGCAGGTTGGGTCGGCCGTGACGCGATCCTTATGGCAGGGTTCAACTCCATCTCCTACGTCCTCGCGACAATACCCACTTGGTTCCTCGTCGACTCGTGGGGACGAAGACCCATCCTTCTCGTCGGGGCCCTCTTTTGTGCCCTTTTCCTGACGGGCATGGGGGCATTCATCCGTCTCGAAGGAGCATATACGGCACAAGCCGTCGTAGGGTGCGTGGTCATGTTTGATGTGAGCCATGGAATGGCCTGGGGTGCCATCCCATGGTTGTTGGCGCCGGAAGTCATGCCATTGAGCTTCCGTGCCAAGGGAGCGAGTCTAGCCACGGCGACGAATTGGGTGAGTAGCCGGCCAGCAGGTAGGCTGTCTTCACACATATCCTTCTGACCCGTCCAGCATGCGCCTCACACCTTGCCTTCGCAGCTTTTCAATTACATTGTTGGGGAAGGTACACCCATCCTCATGGAACAAATAGGGTATCGCCTCTACCTCATGCACGCAGGTTTCTGTCTTTGCTCCTTCTTGCTCGTCTACTACTGCTACCCAGAGACGGCAGGCAAGAGTCTCGAGGAAATGGACGTCGTCTTCGGGGATGCGCTGCCTTTGGAGGATGAAGAAGATGATAGCGACGATGAGGACGAGGATGATCAGGAGGAAGCGGGGAGGGGCGGGGGGCCAGGTGGAAATGCCGCTCGACCGCTCATGATTGGGCCAGGCGCTGATGCTGGGTCTACGTCTGGTAGCGGACGCGGGTGGGGATCCAGCGGCGCCAAGAGCCAATATCAACAAGTTCAGCAGACCGAGTAAGCATACTGGCGGTCGGCGCGAGTATCATTGGAGACGCAGACGTCTCGCTCTCGCTCTCGCCTCGAAGCGACGATCCCAATCTCGTAATGAAATGCAAACATTGACGAAGTACGCCTCGTGAGTGCACCTTTGGGAACTGACGGTGAGGATGATTTGGTGGCTCTATGGATACAAGTGTCGCAGTGTGGGAAGGTGAGGAACGCTGAATGGGCAAGAAGATGTGAGAGAGAAGCTCGCGGCGGAGCGAGATGCTTACGCAGAGGCAGCCACAGTAGGCCCACCCCTCCATGATGCCCCCTTGTTACCAGCTGCAGCCGAAGCGGCCGTAGCGGGCATGTCTTTGCGTGGATTGTGCTGGGGCAGCAAGCTGGGGCTGGCGCGCCTAGCCATGGTTGGCCTGGGACTCGAGGGCGTAGAGGGGCGCGACGACGGCGTGTACCCGCCCGTCCAATTGTTGGACAGGGTCACGTCGTTTGCCGCTGAGGAGCGGAGACCCCAAGCCGATGATGTGGAGGCCTGCTGCGAATGGTCGGCGTTGGCGGGAACGGCGACGTTCTGCAGAGCCTCGAGGATCTTGGCCACGTCTGACTGGCTGAGCTGCTTAGCCTGGAGCGTTTTGACCTCTTCCTCGAGCTTCTTATTCTGAAGAGAGAGCTGCGACATCTGAGAGCGAAGAGACGAGATGATGGCGTCTCGGTCCGAGATCTCACCCTCGAGATGACCAATGTACTCTTTCCTTCGCTCCCTGAAGTTGCGAGCGCTGATTTTATTTCTAAGCTGCCTCTTCTCCTTGCTGCTGAGGGCGCGATACTCCTCGGCAGTGGGCTTGAGGTTAGCTGCTGCTGAGTCGCGGATGCTGGGTGGCACGCCAGCGTTGCCGAAACCGGGCTCCTCGCTACCTCGAGAGGAGCTGGCAGTGCTGTTGGCGCGGTCGCTTCCGCCAAAGCGCAAAGACGAAATAAGAGGGGCGAGGCTATCCTTGCTGTCCTCTTCTTGCTGCTCGAAAGAGGCACCTCCATCTTCGGCAGCTTGGTGACCGTCTTCCGACATGGCGTCACCTGCTTCCTCATCTGCTTGTTGTGCCTCGGCGAGGGGGATACTGCCCCTGAAGGAGACGTACTGCGGGTCAATGTTCTCAAAGACTGGCGCAGCAGGAGGCGCGGCGATGTCATCGAAGGCCGCGGGGACCTTGAAGGGCTGAGGCTGTGGCTGAGGAGACGTCGAGGCGAGGGCAGTGACGGGGGCAATGGGTGATGAGGTGACGGCTTCGGAGACTGGCGAGGTGTAGCGAAGCTCATCCTTGACGAATGGCGTGGGGGCTGGCGCAGGCTTGGCGGCAATCGAGGCCGGAGTGGTAGCCTTGCCAGTGTCCATCGCCTTGAGGAAGGTGCCATAGTGCTGAGCAACGTGCCTGTCGATGGTGGCGTCGTCGGCTGGAGAGCCCATCTTTTTAAGCTCGAGCTTGAGATAGTAGCGGAAGACGACTTCAGGGGCTGAGCCCGGCGGTGGTGGCGTCGATGGTACAGCAACGGCACAGTCGGCTGCCGCGCTTGTAGTTGCCACTGGCTTCGACGTCGATGCCGAAGAAGATGGGCGTGGGTTGGTGGCATTGGCGACTGCCATCCTTGCAAGAGGAGAAGGAGCAGGGTGCGCCGAAGCCAGAGAGGGGCTCGAGGGCAAGTCGAGGTAATCGTTCAATTGGAGCGACTCAGCTGAGCGCGAGAGCGGCGAGGCCTTGATGGCGTCGAGGCCAGGCGACAGCGCCATTGACATCGTGTCAGTTGCTGCTGCCATGTGAGTGCGTATATGCGTGGTTGTGTGTGTGCGAGAGGAATTGATTTGGTGGTGATGATGACAACAAGGAGGACAAGGGCTTGGTACGGACGCACGCTGAGGCCGCTCGCAGTGTTGCACTTGATTAGCCTGAAAGCTCAGCTCAGCGTGCGGCCCGCGTCAGCCACGCACCCACGCACCACGACCCTCAACCGCTCCGACCTCGTCCTCGACCTTCGAGGGGCGGAAGGAACCACGCTACGCTCTCTGGACCACCCGCAACCACCTTGTCCTTTAACATCGTGCAACGAGCAGCTCGATGCCCACGCCACTGACAATGCCAGCGCAAAGCATGCGCATGCACTCTCTCACTCATTGGCATCATCATGATCATTATCATCGTCTATCTCGCAAAGGGGAATGGTCGTACCGCTGCCGTGCTGCTGACTTGTGGCTGAGCACCTCCATTCTCGAAGCATTCTCGGCTAGGAGCAGCAAAGGGTCCAATCACTGTGTTACCACTGGATTCCTCTCTGTCGTGCTCTTCCCGCATGAGCCCAGGTGCGGTCCGGACGGGAATACAATGATCTCTCTCTCTGTCATGCTCCTCCTCGTGCAATTGGCCTAGCTTACGCCTGGACCTCTGCTCTCGCTGGGGCCGCCCAAAGTGGAGCAGCTGCTCCTTCCGGGCCGGCTCCCACTTCCGCCTTCGAGATGCGCTGCATTTTGACATTGTCGCATTCGATGCCATCGCGACGCCCATCGCGCTGATGGCTAGGACAAAGCGCAAGAGGCGCACTTCCGACGAAGGTGCAGCAGCTCAGGCTGAAGCACAAGAAGAAGCATTGCCAGGATCTGAATGGCGATCCAAGGCAATCACCAAGATGAGCCAGATGCCAAAGGACATGGTCAAATGTAAGATTTGCGTCTTACCCAGCCGCACAGGATGGCCCGCTCTCGAAGCTCACTTTTCAGAACTATGCCTTACGCTCCCAGACTGGTACTCTCGGCATCGTCTTTTCTCGCGATACGACGAGGGTATCCTCCTCGACCGCGAGTCGTGGTTCTCCGTCACCCCCGAAGCAATCGCAGCCCGCATCGCCGAGCGTTGTCGCTGCAACGTCGTCCTTGACCTCTTCTGCGGCGCAGGGGGCAATGCCATCCAATTTGCAATGACGTGCAACAAGGTCATCGCTATCGACGTCGACCCAATCAAGATCGAGATGGCAAGACACAACGCAGCCATCTATGGTGTACAGGACAGGATCACCTTTCTCGTGGGGGACGCAGTGGAGTTTTGTAGGGATTGGACAGAGGGTCGCGAGGGAGTGGCTTCGAGCTCGAAGATCTCGGGCAAGTGGAAGGGTACCGAGCTGGTGGACATCGACGTTGTCTTTCTTTCGCCTCCCTGGGGAGGGACAGACTACCAGAAGGGGCAAGCAGACTCTGAACCCCCCGCACCGCCGCTAGCTGCCTCGCTCCTCGACGAGTCCTTCGATGCCAGCGCCACAGGTCTGCCAATTTCTTTTGCTTCGCCGGCAATGCTCCAAGAGAAACGCAAGCAGAGCGCCGATGCACATACCAAGTCACGCTACACTCACTACCCACTCTCGGCCCTCTCGCCCCTCTCCGGCCAAGACCTTTACGCCATGGCCTCCAAGATAACGCCAGAGGTCGTCATGTTCCTACCACGAAGCTGTGACCTTGATGAGCTGTCTCGCCTGCCGCTGAGACACAGTGACCAAGACACCGACAGCGAGGGCGAGAACGAAAGGCCCATCCTAAGCATCGAAGAGCAGTTTCTGGGCTCGTCATTCAAGGCATTGAGCGTCTATTTTGGTTCATTGGCTACAGATTGGGATGATGATCGAGAGACGGGCTACGCCTAAGTCTCTGGCAGCACCATCGCCCGCGATGATCGCTCTACGGTACACGGCAGGTTGCGTTGCCACGTGGTTGTGCCGAAATCAACACGAGTCGCGAGCCTAACCGGCGGCTTCGCGTTGAAACTCCGCGCCGGACAGGGGGTGGATGTTCGTCTGTCGCCCCTAAATGACCGAGGTCGAGGCGCTTTGTATTTGCTTTTGTCCCTCGCTCTCCCATCTGGCTTCAATCGTTTTGTCTCACTCATCAAGGATCGGCGACCAAGGTCCGTTTTCAGTCACTCAGTCACTCACCCACTTTCATCCACTCTCTTGTGTCGCTCGAGGACAAGGCAGACGTCTCCTCGCAGCTTCGCATATTTGAAGGCACACTTCCCCTTGAACTCAGCTTCACGTCTCACCTCATTCACTGTCATCATCGTCATGCCCATTCAACGCAAGGCAGTACCTCGACCGGGTCAGACACATGACGAGGCCGACTCTTCTCTGCTGGCTAGTCAAACGCCAGCGTACTCTCAGGACCAGCATTACGACGACGCTTATCCCGACTACCCCGCAGACGGTTATTACGACGATGGTGGCCTCGATGCGCCAGCCCACGGCCACGCCGCTCAGCTGAGCCAAAGCTTCTACAACGAGGCAGCCGCCGCTCTCGACCACAGCAATGCCCCGATGCCTGCCCCTTACTCGGCAGCTCCTACGGCGCATCTACCTACCCTCCTGTCGAGCCCCTACGACCAGCCGCCTGCCGAGACTGAGGAGGGCGGCTACCACTACAATGGTGATGTGGGCGGCTATGATGGTGTACCTCGCGACGAGGGCTCTCCACGGTCGAGCTATGAGGACAAGACCGAAGTCAATTTCACACCGGCGCCGAACCAATACGGAACAAGAGCATACGCCGCAGTCGACGAGGGCCACGGTGGGGACTACTACGATGAGAAGGGTGGGTACTACTCCGACGACGGCGACTTCGATGAACGCGACGATTGGGAAGGGGATGAAGAGGGCGGCTTTGGCCAGCATGCAGCCTTGGACACACAGCACTTTGGTCCTGCTCCTCAGCAGCTCCTGAGGCGGCACAAGACCAAGAAGAAGGTCGTCCTCACTCAAGGAAACCTCGTCCTCGATTGCCCCGTACCGAGCAAGCTCAAGGGCTTCCTGAGTCGACGCGGAGAAGAGGAGTTCGAGTCGATGCGCTACACCGCCGTCACTTGCGAGCCGGACGATTTCCCCTCGTCGAACTATTCGTTGCGACCTCAGCTACTTGATCGTCACACGGAGCTCTTCATTGCCGTCACGCTCTACAATGAGGACGAAGTGCTTCTCACTCGCACGCTACACGGCGTCTTCAAGAATATTGCGCACTTGTGCTCGAGGACCAAGTCTCGCACCTGGGGAGTCGACGGCTGGAAGAAGGTGAGGCCTCACTCGTGCAGACGTGCCCACGGACATCAATTGCTGACATCGCTTCCCGCCGCAGGTCGTCGTCTGCATCATCGCCGACGGTCGTAAGAAGATGCATCCTCGTGTTCTCGACTGTCTGGCTGCCTTGGGCGTCTACCAGGAAGGAGTGGCTAAGAACGTCGTCAACGGCAAGCGCGTTGAAGCTCACTTGTACGAGTACACGACGCAACTCAGCATCGACAGCAATCTGCAGTTCAAGGGAGCCGAGCGTGGCTTGGTGCCCATCCAGGTGCTGCTCTGCATCAAGGAACGCAATGCCAAGAAGATTAACTCGCACAAGTGAGTCGCGGCCATGGGGCGCAGATGGAACAGAGCATATGCTGACCCAGCCCTCTCTGCGCAGGTGGTTCTTCAATGCCTTTGGCCCTGTCCTGCAGCCGAACGTCTGCGTGCTCCTCGACGCCGGTACTCGCCCGGAGGCAAAGTCGATTTACTACCTCTGGAAATCCTTCGACCTACACTCCAACGTCGCTGGTGCCTGTGGTGAGATCTGCGCCGACACTAAAGGCCGCTGGGGCGTAGGCAAGGCGTTGCTCAACCCGCTCGTTGCAGCGCAAAACTTCGAGTACAAGATGAGCAACATCCTCGACAAGCCTACAGAGTCGATCTTCGGGTACATCTCAGTGCTACCTGGGGCCTTCTCTGCGTACAGGTATCTGGCGCTGCAGAACGACGAGTATGGGCGAGGCCCGCTTGCATCTTACTTCAAGGGTGAGGCGTTGCTTGGCGCAGACGCCGACGTCTTCTCGTCCAACATGTACCTGGCAGAAGACCGCATTCTCTGCTTTGAGCTGGCAGCCAAGCGAGGAGAGCGATGGGTTCTCAAGTACATCAAGCAAGCACGAGGTGTTACCGACGTGCCCGACCAGCTTCCAGAGTTCATCTCACAGCGACGTCGCTGGCTCAACGGAAGCTTGTTCGCGGCTTTGTACGCTTTGGTACATACTCGCCAATTCCTTGAGTCGGATCATGGCTTCTGGCGCAAGGTGATGCTGATGATTGAGTCCTTTTACTCATTCATCAACGTCTGCTTTGCCTGGTTCGGCGTGGCCAACTTCTACATCTTCTTCCGCATCCTCACCACCTCACTCGAGAGCCCCACGTTCCACCTCAAGGGCATCGTCTTCATCAATACTGTGGCGCAGTACCTCTACCTAGGCACGCTGGCTGCTTGCTTCGTCTTCTCGCTCGGTAACAGGCCACAAGGAAGCAGGTGGAAGTACATGGCTGCTACGCTCATCTTTGCTGTGCTGACCCTGTACATGATGATTGTGAGCAACGGCGAAGGCGTACGAGAAGCATCGACGCGCTTACTGACCACAGCTTCGCCCTCTTCTTTTCATTGCTCGCAGGGTGCCATCTTCTGCCTCGTCCGAGCAGTCCACAACGTTCACGACGCAATCTACGCCCAGATGATTGTCTCCCTCCTGGCGACCTACGGCGTCTACCTCATTTCCTCCATCATCGCATTGGACCCTCTGCATCTCGCAACCTCCTTCATCCAGTACCTCCTCCTCTCTCCGACGTTTATCAACATCCTTCAAGTGTACGCCATGGCCAATATCCACGACTTTTCGTGGGGAACAAAGGGCGCCGACTCGGTCGAGAACGATTTGGGCACCGTCACATCTACCGGGCAGGGTACGGTGGAGATTACGCTGCCTACGAGTCAAGTGGACATTGATCAGGGGTACGACGAGGCGCTTCACAATCTGCGCACGCGTCCGATGATCATCAAAGGCGAGGCGCCCTCCGCGGAGAAGGAGCTGGCACGCAAAGACTACTATGCGGGTGTGAGGACGAATGTGCTCCTCCTCTGGATCTTGAGCAATGGTTGCTTGGCGGCAATCATTCTAGGGACAGACACGAGTTCAACTTTCGATGCTGGGTCGGGCACCACAAGAAGCAAGGTCTACATGGTGCTCGTGCTCGTCTTCGTAGCCATGATGTCCTGCATCAGGCTTATTGGCTCGACAATCTACACCCTCATCCGCCTGGTGGCTGGGTGAGCACGGCTCTCAGCAGTCCACTTCTTCTCTCCCCTCTCTCCACGGACATTCCTCGCGCACTTTCTCGCACATCTACGAACATTTCCTTTGCTCCTCGATCATGTATCAATAGGCTTCGTCTCACGCGGTATTAGACATCAACAGTCTTGATCAGCCAATGCTAGCCTGATCTCGGACGCTATGTGTGCAGCAGTACGTTTGACATTGTCCATTTGCAGGTAGAGGGCGACGACGAGACAAGACGAGACGGGACGAATCGACTCATGTAGGGTAGGTGGGGAGCAACCACATCAGGTGACGTCGAGACGGGCGGGCGGGCAGGAAGAATGAGGCTCAAACGACGCCATTTATGTCAGATAGCCCATATTCCTCGCCTTGATCTTGGCCACCATCTTCTTTACCTCCTGCGCCCTCGCCCTCGTCGTGACGAGTAGCACCTCCTGCGTATCCACGACAACCACATCATCTACGCCCAAGCAGGCGATGGGTCTGCCGCCAGCCGGCACGACGAGCCCACCGGCCTGGCCCTCGGTGATGACCAGCTTCGACTCTCCCAAGACGCGAGCCTCGCCCTTCTCTGCTGGCAGCAGGTCAGCCAGCGACGAGAAGTCTCCCACGTCGTCCCAACCAAATGTGGCGGGAATGACAGCTACCTGTCCGGCTCTAGCCGCAGGCTCGGCAACAGCATGATCGATGGCGATCTTGTCCAGCGTGGGCCAGACCTCGTGCAGCACGCTCTGTCGATCGGCCGTGTCCCATGCTGCAGCGATCCTGTCCAGTCCTTCGTGAAGGGAGGGCATGCTCTTCTTGAGCAGGCTCATCAACACAGCAGCCTTGACGACGAACATGCCTCCGTTCCACCTGTAGTCACCTGTGGCCAGGTACGCCGAGGCAGTCCGCGCGTCAGGCTTTTCCTTGAAATCAATGACCTTGCGAGCGTTTGGGGCGGACGAGACGCGAAGGTTCTCTCCGAGTTTGATGTATCCGAAGCCCGTAGAAGGGTGTGAGGGGGCAATTCCGATGGTGACGAGGAAGCCGGCTTTAGCTACTGCAACTGCCTCGGTTACGGCAGACTCAAAGGCGTCGCGACCTGAGATGATGTGATCAGCGGCAAAGGAGCCCAGGACAGCCTCTGGGTCACGACGTTGGAGGACTGCGGCGGCGAGACCAATGGCTGCCATACTTTCCTTGGGCGATGGCTCTGCGAAGACGTTTGACTCTTCGAGCTCGGGCAATTGGCCCATCACGGGGTCTGTGTGTGCTGAGCCTGTGACTACCATGAGTTGCTTGGCGCCGGCGAGGGGCAGGAGACGATCCCAGGTGCTCTGGAGGAGGGTACGGCCTGAGCCAGTGAGGTCGAGGAGGAACTTTGGGTAGTTCTCCCTGCTCAAGGGCCAGAGCCTGGTGCCTGCTCCTCCGGCGGGGACGACGCACCAGAGGCCGAGGTCTGGCTGCTTTGCCAAGATGGGGGCTGGTTGCGACTCTGCAGTGCCCAGTTGGGTAATGTGAGGAGGTAGAGCGCGGCTCCCCTTGTCTGGCGAGCCTAGGCGCGGAGTACCATTTGTGTACGAGTTGAAGCGCGAGATGGGCAAAGGGCGTGAGAGGGGCGAGTAGGAGCCTGACATGTCTGGCGCTTCCATGGCATCCAGACGTCGGTTCAGGCGGGTCAGCTGCGTGTGCATAGGGAGGAGCAGCGAAGGGTGAGCATATACTCGACGTTGTTTTCGCCTGCGCGCTCACCTCTTTTTGCATGTCCTGAATCCCGCTGAGCACCTGCATCATCATCGACTGGTCATTGAGTCCTCCTGCTGCTGCTGCTGTTGCTGCTGCTGGTGGTGCATCTTGTGTAGCCGGATGCGACGTCGATGGCTTCACATTCGTGTCGAGGCCAAGACCTCCGACATTGCCATTTGAGGGTGGCATAGCGAGTGGTGTACGTGGTGAGCCTGACATTTCTGGGAAGGCCAACGAGTTGGTGGTAATTTTAAGGGAGGGTTTGGTTGGATGATGCCGCCTTTGAGCCAAAGAGAAGTTGATTCCGGGCGACGAAGAAGATGACGACGCCGGTGTTGTGACGGGAACTACCGGCAGCGGTTGAGAGGGTACGACGGGAGGGACCAGGAGTGGGGATTCTGAGGAGGCGGCAGTCGTAT
The DNA here is from genome assembly GCF_003144245.1 of Jaminaea rosea. Taxonomy (NCBI): domain Eukaryota; kingdom Fungi; phylum Basidiomycota; class Exobasidiomycetes; order Microstromatales; genus Jaminaea; species Jaminaea rosea. Next base: position 871,002 of record NW_020289976.1, on the reverse strand, counting down.
TGACGTCGTCGAGTGCGAGCTGTGCTGAAAGGCGACGAGGGGCGGTAGCAGCATCGTGAGACATGGCAGAGACAAAGGTGCGGAGGGTGAGGGATGTAGACAACGGAGTCAGTTGGATGTTGTCTCGGACCGACTGAGCGCGGAGGACGGCAATTCATACCACCACTAAGGGCAGTCTCTCGGAGCGCAGACGCCAAAGCTCATCTCGGGACTGATCGTCGCATGGATCGCCTCTGGATGCTCAGGCACGCTAGCTTCAAGGGACTGGACTCACCTGACGAAGATGGAGCGACGGTGTGGACAAGAGAGACCGGAAGCTTCTACTGTACCCCAAACCGAGGGTTCACCTGAATCGTGGCGCGAAGCTGAAGTGGTGATTGTGTGGTGGTACGTACGCACGGGGCTAGATGCGTGATGGTTGAGGAGGCTGAGACTTGATGATCAGTTGAAGGTAGGACAAGGAGGGAGAGAAACAGCGAGCAAGACAAGCTGCGAGGGCCTCTTGTGTGTTTGTCGTCGCGGTGTTGGGCTAAGCTCAGAAGTTGTGATGCTCGGACGGGGGCGGACGAGGTTGCAGGAGCCGTGTGTGTCGTCCTCGTGCTGTACTCGTCGTCTCGGAAGTTAACCTGGCTGGCTTGAAGGGCCGAGATGCGCTGCTGCCGCCGCCAAGTGTTGCTTGCGTTGCCGCGCCTTTGGGACCTGGCCCGTGGGCCGAGAATGCGGTCGGCATCAAGGCGCATCAGCCAGTAGTCCCGTTAGTCCCCTGCTGGTCCCCCCCCTCGAGCCAAACACAGCGGCGGCACAGATGCAATGCAGCAAAGACCACGCCGCCCCGTCGTCCGTCTCGGAACTGGGATCACCTCGACGTGCGACATGGAAGCGTGTGTGGGGGAGGCACGAGGCGGCGCGTAGCCTGAGCAGACATACTTACCAGGCAAGTCGGAAAAGAAGCTTTGATCGATGAGCTTGTTGATTACACGAGACTTGGAGGAAAAAGGGGGCTTGGGAATGAGTCTATATCGAGAGGAAAAGGAGAGGGGTACGCGCAGTCTACGGTACGCGCGGGTCGTGGATCGCAGATCTCAGAGCTCAATGCGGCGCTCCCGCTGGATGTCGTCCCACACCGAAGCAACCTTAAACATGGCACCGACCTCTGTAGGATCCAGGACGCCGAGCGAGACGAGGAAGCCCGCGACCCATCGGCCAGTGGTCAACAGACCGATCCACAGAAGGCTGCGACGGACGACGCGGATCCTGAGGCGCTCTCGTGGCTTGGGTCTGCCGAGCAGGGCCTGCTCTAGGAGGATGAGGAGACCTTGCGAGACGAAGAAGCCTTGGAGGGACGGATTGAGGAGAAGCCAGAAGGCGTGACCCATCGTCGGTGGAGTGGCCTTGAAGCGCGAAAATACGAGGCTATGTTCCATCGCGCTCACGCTGAACGTCCACAACGCCAACAAAGTCTTGCTCTCTCTGCTTCCCGGTAAGAGCTTGGCCAACGTCGTGAAGTCCTTTCGCAAGAATTGATGCCATCGCCGGCTCCAGAAGTCCGTCGGCCCGCTCGCTACCATAGGTCGCTGAAATGCTGGGATGAGAGCCGTAGCTGGGAAGCGCAGAGCATAGAGAAGCGGGCCGAGAATGTACTCGAGGGGCGAGAAGGTGAATGCGACGAGAGCGCCGAGTGAGAAGGTGAGAGCGTATTGGTGGACGAGGGGAAGAGAATAGAAGTCATACGGCCCCTTGCTGGCTTTCAAGTCGAGGTAGAAGATGAATCGTGTCGCGCCGTAGAGCATGGCAGCTTGTATGAGGACGCCGAGCCAGCCGTACTCGAGCTGGCCGAACCAAATGGGGGCGCTCTCTCTGATCCGAGCAGCCTCCTTTGCGTCGCCTGCTGCCGCGGCACGCTCGTAGACGGCGGCTGAGCGAATCATGGGCTTGTATGCCCATTCCATTGCTCGCTGCTCGCCGGGAAAGAGGAGAGAGGTGCCTGGTCGACGCATAGCGAAGTTGTCGAGCGCCCAGACGAGACGGCGAAAGGAGAGTAGGGGAGGATGAGGAACGATGTACCACGTCGCAGGCAGATCGAAGCGTCGTGCAACGGTTGCGTGAGGCTTCTGGAGCTTGCCATTACCCTGCTGAGATTGCTGCTCGTCGTCCTCGATCTTGACTGCGCCCTCCCACTTGTGCGCCTGACTCTCCGGTACGATCCACCTCGGAGCCCTCTCTTTGTCGCCGTCCCAAATGGTCACCAAGCACACCTTGATGGCTTCTGCCAACACGAGCCAGATAGCCGATGGGATAGCCACGTCACGGAAGTCGCCACCGAGGCTGAACCTCTCTCGATCTAGCGCGCAGGTGACGGAGACGGCGACGATCCAGGGGAGGGCAAAGAGGCGCAGCATTGAAACAGTTGGGCTTGAGTTGGGCAGAGTGACATGACAGCCGATGATGAAGACAAGTAACCAGCCTAGTGTTGTGGCCAGGGTTGCTACGCCTGAGGCATGAAAGAGGTAGCCACGAGCGAGCCTGGCGGGTGGGTCGAGGAGGACATGGTGGGCGTACTCGTAGTGCGACGCCAGTAGCTGGCCGATGACGTTCATTATGGCGACAAAGAGGGACGAGAAAAGGAGGAATGACAAGTAGGGTATCGTCGAGCGAGCAGCCTTGAATTCATCTCATTGCGAAAGGGAGTGTGAGTACAAGAGTTATGCGTTACACCGAAGCGAAGGCGCAAAGTGAGTCCTGATGATGACCAAGAGGGCCGAGTGGAGCTTCGAAGGGCCAAGCCAGTCCGTCTTTTGGGACTGCTCCTCGGTGCGGGCTGGCCCGCGTGTTTGCCGGCTGCTAAAAATCTCTTGTCGGCCAGTCGTCGCGGGCTGTCAGGCTTGGCTGCGAAGGGAGGAGGAGGCGGCGGCGGCGGCACCCTGACGTCGGTCGCTCATCGACTCCGCAGAGAGAGAAGAGACAAGGCCTGGGCTACCATTCTCCTCACACGATCCCCACCTCCTTCTCATCACCTCGATCCATACGCACGACTCGACACCTCGCCATCGTAGATCACAGCAACCACCCTCTCTCTCTCTCTCTTAGACTACAAGGCTCGTGGTCCAGAGTCTTTCCCTCGCCACTGCGCCTGATCAACAACTTCGTGCACATCTCTATTCGTCACTTTCTCTCACTTGGGGAGAACTTCTCGTCGCCCCCTCTTCGCCCAGCATTCCACCGAGGGCGATCCCTGATCTACGACTTCAGTCTGCCGCTAGGCAGCTCTCCAACCCCTTGAGGTGCGCAACTCAAGGAATGCTGTGCTTTGACCTCGAAGAAAACTGCTCACTCTGCTCCCTTTTGTCGGCTTCAGGCCTCCCTAAGGACCCTTATTCCCCTCTAGATCGGTGAGGCGCATCGTTTCACCTCCTTCAGCCTTCATCCAGTCCCACGGCCGCCGGTCTCCTTGCTGGCGACCCATCCCTCGCTCGACTCGTCTTTTCATCTGAGAAGCTCTGCGGCGCTTGTGAGTATAAAGACTCAAGAGAAAAAAGGCAAACGCTGTGACGGTTGGGTCAAAGGGCGTCGGTCATTGGGGGAAACGGCGGGGCAAGATTGATTGATGCAGGCGTGCTTCGGCATGCCGAGATGGTCGTTGTCCTTTGCAAAGACGAGCTGTGACGATGGGCAAAGGGCATCGATTGAGAGCCACGCGGGGCGCGCGCACCCACCCATACACGAGTGGATGTCCGTCGCCCTGTCGCCCACGCACGCGCCTTTGCTCGAGGGCGAGTAGAGACATTGATGAAACGACGAAGCATCTCAGTCTCACCTTGTCATTCATTCCAGCGACCAGCCCGCTGACCCACTTCTACCATGAACGGCATGGCACCCCTGTTCGCAGCCCTTTGCCCAGGCCACGCCAACGGTTACGCCAAGGAACTCTCTTCGTGAGCCAGAAAACTGCCACTTGAGCCACAAAGGTGAGCAACGGGGACATTTCGCGGCCACTAGTCAAATACCTACCTCTCACAATATCCGATCCACCCCAATCTACCATCTCTTCCCCTTCTTGTTCTTCTTCTTCGCCGTCACATCTCTTCGCCTCTCACGCCCATCTCAAACATGGCACTCGTCCTCGACCCCATGCCACCGGATCACATGCGTCTTCGTTCTCGTCCTCCTACCTCGCTACGTCTACGCCTGCGCTCTCTGATCCCTCACCCACACAGCTCAAGACATTTTCTCCGGACTACGTCGATGGTAGACCTCGCGCGCTACCTACCCGCGCCGGTAGAAGCAGTAGCAGTCCCGCCTCTCACTGCGCCTCCCTCGCCAGAGTCGCTGCCCTCGTACCACTCCGGTCGCAGCGATGAAGACGTCTCTTCCCTCGAGCTCAAAGATGGCGACGCTGCCAATGCCAACTACATCAAGGCGCCTGGCTCCGCCCAGCCAATCTTCTTTGGGTCGGTAGAGCAGCAGCTCCGGACTGTGCTCGCCAATGTAGACGTCGACAACTGCGACGCCAATGGAGAGAATGTGAGTGCGCGTAGGCACGTAAGTAAGCACACGTATTGACACTCCGCAACCCTCTTCCTCTTTCGACAGGCCTTCTTTGTCGCCGATCTATCCGAGATCTACCGCCAGCACCTCCGCTGGTTGCGCGCCCTTCCGCGCATCGTCCCCTTCTACGCCGTCAAGTGCAACCCGGACCCGCACGTCCTCCGCCTCCTCGCCGCCCTAGGCACGGGATTTGACTGTGCATCCAATGGCGAGATCCAGTCGGTCCTCGACCTAGGCGTCTCGCCCTCTCGCATCATCTATGCCAACCCTTGCAAGGCAGCCTCTTTCGTCCGCAATGCTGCGGCCAACAATGTGTCGCTCACCACCTTCGACAACGTCGATGAGCTTCACAAGATGAAGCGCTTCCATCCTTCTTGCAAGCTCGTGGTGCGCATCCTCACTGACGACTCCAAGTCGGCCTGCCAGCTGGGCCTCAAGTTCGGTGCGCCACTGGACGTGGTACCGCGCCTCCTTGCAAAGGCAAGGGAGCTCGACCTCGATGTCGTAGGCGTCTCCTTCCACGTCGGTTCAGGATGCTACGACCCAAATTCCTTCGCCGACGCCGTCGCCCGCGCTCGCAAAGCCTTTGAGTACGGTCGCGAAGCAGGATACGTCTTCGATCTCCTCGACGTCGGTGGAGGGTACGATCACGACAACTTTGAGACCATTGCCGATGTTCTCAGGCCGGCCATTGATGAGCATTTCCCCGACGCCCTCTTCGCCCCTGGAGGAAGCAACGTCGAAGGCAAGCCGCACGGGCTACGCATCATTGGCGAGCCAGGTCGCTACTACGTGCAAAAGTCCTTCACCCTCGCCTGCAACATCATTGCCAAGCGCAGTGAGGAAGTTGTCGAACCGGAGGAAGCTGGCGAGGAGGGGAGTCAGTTGACCCCATCCATGATGCTCTACCAAAATGATGGCGTCTATGGCGCCTTCAACAACATCATGTTCGACCACCAGCATCCCACCCCGCGCGTCCTCACGCTCGACCGACACTTCGTGTACCGCAAGGACGGGTCGGACCCTACTCATCTTCCCAGCTCTCCGCAGCACGCCCTCCGTCAGGCGCCATGCAGCATCTGGGGCCCCACTTGCGACAGCATCGACCTCATCACGAACAAGGCCCGCCTTCCCCAGGAGCTCCAGGTGGGAGACTGGCTAGTGTACGAGGACATGGGCGCTTATACCATCTGTGCTGCGAGCACATTCAACGGATTGCAGCGCAGCGAGGTGAGGTACACTGTGGGCAAGGGGAGCTACGGTGAGAAGGGCGACGCGGAGAGAGTGAGGGACTTGATGAGTGTGTAGGTGATGAGGAAGCCACGGAAGGTGGCGGCCAAGGTCTCTCGCGTTGGTGAGGACAGACACTCTTTCCCCTCGGATGTGGCCTACTCTATGCTGCGCGTGACCCGACACTTGATCAAATGGACATCGTTTCTTCGTTCTTCTGACCCAATGCCTGCTCTCGTCTTGTGCTCGATGGCGGCAGCCGGTGACGATTTTGATTGCACAGCGCGGGACCCTCCAGTGCTCTGTCGACGATACGCGATCGCTACTCTTCTTCCTCCTCGTCGGGGTCTACGGTGACGTCTGTCATTGCTGACGGCGCGGCTGCGGCTTCCTCTTGTCCAGCCGTGGAGGACGCAGCACCTTCTCCTACCCCTGGCGGCTTCTTTGGTACCTTCTTCTTTTTCTTCTTCTTCTTCGCCGCACCGCTGTTGCCCTCCTTGCCTGGCACTACTACCAGATCTCCACCCTGCGCCTCATGCTGATGATCCGCACCTCCCTCACCCTGAATCATATCCTGCGCACTGAGAGCAAATCTCAGGTCCCTCAATTCCTCGTTCAACTCCCTCTGCTCTGCTTTGGCGCGCTCCGCTTCGAGATTCGCACGCTCTTCTCGCTCATTGGCAGCTTGCAGCTTTGCGAGGAGGCCTCGCGTGACGAGTCGCTCAGCTTCGAGGTCTTTCCTTGCTTTCACCAAGTCCGTGACATGCTTTTGCACTTTGCCCTCCAGCTGCTTCGTTCTCGCACTCACTGCGTCCATCTCTGCTTGCCAGCTCGCCCTCTCCGCCTCAACTGCTAGGAGAGCCTTCTCCTGCTCTTCCTTTGCACTCCCGCTGCCGCCGTTGGCGAGGGCTGAGTCGAGACGAGATTGGACGTTGCGTACCTGCTCTTCGTAGTACGAACGTTGGGACTCCAGCTGGGAGAGAAGAAGGTACTGGTACTCGAGGGAGATGGCTTCTAATTGGGAAGAGCGAGTGCCGAGCTTGCCGCCGTGCTGTTTGTCCTTGGCTTTGTCGTCGTCGTCGTCGTCTTCATCTTCGTCGTACTCATCCTCATCGTATACTGAAGAGGTTTCGTCCGGTTGATCGCGGCCAGTCTCGCCTGCTCTTCGTGACGAGCCAGCCGCAGCGCTCTGGGCCTCCTCTTGCTCAGCATGGCGTCGACTACTTCTCCTTCCCCTCCTCCGTCTAGCAGGCGAGCCCTCTGCGCCACCTCCCTGCCCAGCAGCCCCATCAAGCTCGACCAGCTTGCCATCAGCGCGATTTTGAATCAGGCGATGCACGTACCCATCGTGCACGTAGTCCCATACGCGGGCCGTCTCTAGCTCCAGACTGTACAGATGATTAGACTGCGTAAAGTGCCGCGCAGCACATCCTGCTTTGTAGCGGCCACAGCCAACCGCGGCGCAGATGAGGCAGACCCAGAGATCGTCGGTAGCCCCGCAGGAGGCACAACAGGTGGCGGCGGAGTCGTCTTCGTCATCATCTGCGCTGGGTTCATCTTCTTGCGTCCCGCGAGGACATTCGTCGGCCACTAGGCTCAGATCGCTGCTAGGCTCTCGCTCTTCGCTTCTCCTCGCTCGTCCAGCTTGTGCCCCGGCCCGCATTAGAAGCGATGCCGCCGCCTGTCCCTTTGCCGCCCTGTTCTGGCTATATCGACAGACTGGGCAGCGGCCATCTGCCCAGCGCGACAGACACTCGCAGTGGAAGGAGTGCTGACAGCTGACGGTCATGATGCCCGTGACGGCTGAGTCCATTCTCTCGAGGCAAACTGGACATGTTGGCAGCTCGTTGGCTAAAGAGAGAGCGAGACGTGTTGCCGGCGTGACGGTGGATGAGCTGGCATCGTCGGTCTTGTCTTCCATCATGCTTGGCGTCGCTGAATCTACGGTGCTTTTTGTGGGCGCAAGAGGCCATGGATCTGAGTTTGCTAGCTGAGGGTAGACGTAAGGCAAATGTGGGCTGGTGGACACGGTCACTTGGGTGACGTAGACGATCTGCGCCGAGGTCAACGTTGGCATTGACGATGAAGGCGTAAGGGACGCCAGGGAGGTTGACGCCGATGGCCCTGCTGCTGTCGAGGCCTGCCCAGTGGTCGCTGAAGGAGCTGAAGAGGAAGAATTCGCCGTGAATGGCAGCGGCTGCCCATTGTAGAGCTTGTAGAACTCTTCCGCGTCGCTTGGATCTCTAAACTTGATAAGGACGGCGGTACGATTGGTGGGATGGCCTTGTCGAATCATTCTCATCTTCTCAACGCTACTGATAGCGGGTTCTACCCATGCGAGAAAGTCGGCTGCCGTCATTTGGCCTGGAAGGCCCAGCAGGGCGAGGACGGTTGCGGAATCGTCATCAAGGGCTACGGAGGCCTTGGAGGAGGATGAAGCGGGAACGCTGCCAGCTCCATCACGAAAGAGATGAAGGATGCCGAATGACACTTCAGAGGATGCGTGGCCGTCGTCGACGGTAAAAGAGCTGCTCTTGTTGAACTGACATCGCCAAGATGGCGCTGTGCCGCCGCCGGGTGATTGTATGCTGCTGCTGCTGCTGCTGAGGCCGTCATCGCCGCCGCCGCCGGTGTTTCTGCTCGATGCTGCCGTCGGCATGTCGAGCGCAAAGACGGACAATGGCCGCAGACGAGGGTCAAAAGGGTTCGAAGGATGCGCGCTTGCTGATGGAGGGCGAGTGATGGTCGAAGGGAGAGAGGACCCGTCGTCGTCGTCGTCGTCGAAGAGTGAAAGATAGGGCGAAGGTGCTTGGTCAGGCGACGACAGCAGCGTGATATGGATGCAATGTCTACCAGCGAAAGGCATGGGTGCGTGAGCTCGAAACTCGAGGTAGCATCGTCCCCGAGATGGTGTTGATGGATTACGAGTGAAGCTGAGTCGGGCAGGAGGCTCCGTCCCATCCGTCTGGGATCGCAGACGACATCGAGTGGGATTCATCTCCGCGTCCGCGCCTCTGTTCCGTCAAGATTGAGCTCAACTCGAGAGCGCTCTGCAGGGTCCAAGCAAGTCGACGACGCAAGGGCATGAGCGAGGCACATCGTCCTGCTGTCTTACCGTAACGACTGTCGATCGCTCGATCGATCGCAAGGGCAAGCCGAAAGGGAGCAAAAGGACATGCTGGGATTACGGCGCGCTCCTTGTATCCTGACCTCTGTACCTAGCCGTCTCAGCGGTACCTCCCAAGGACGCATACACGCACCCCTCGCTCTCTTCTCACCTCGTCGCTCCTTTCACTCCTACGTACCCCTACTCCAGATACAACGTCAGCACCACCGCCACCACTGCCGCCCCTCCACATCGCCCAGCATGGTCCTCGCCGCCGTCACACAGCTCACTTCGGGACCCAATCCCCTCGAGAATGCAGATACTGCCGTCGATCTTATCCAGCGAGCCGCAAAGGCAGGCGCAAAAGTAATCTTCCTGCCCGAGGCGACAGACTTCATCTCCTCGCCAGATCGGGTTGGCGAGCTCACCTACTGCAAAGACAATCGCATCTTTGTTGATCGAATGCTGCAAGCTGCCAAGGAGAACAACGTCTTTGTGTCTGTGGGCATTCACGAGCCGGCCGAAGAGGAAGAGGCAAAGAGGGCCGAGGAGAGGAGATGCTATAATACTCAGCTGCTGATTAATGACAAGGGAGACGACGTCGGAAGATACAGGAAGACACATATGTTTGATGTCGAGGTCGCAGATTTGAAGATCAAGGAGAGGTGAGCTCGACGAAACAGCAGTCGGCACCCTTTCTTCATTCCCCCCCACCACTGACAATGACTCGCATCCCTCGCCCAGCAACACCACCGTCCCTGGTCGCTCCCTCCTCCCCCCGGTGCCAACCCCGATCGGCAATCTGGGCCCGCTGATCTGCTACGACGTCCGCTTCCCGGAGCCTGCTCTGCATCTACGCACGCTCGGAGCGCAGGTCATCAGCTACCCCTCAGCCTTTGTGGTCAGAACAGGACCAGCACACTGGGAGCCGCTGCTGCGGGCGCGAGCCATAGAGACACAGTGTTGGATCATGGCTTCGGCACAGGTCGGCAAGCACCCGGGGACGGACAGGGTCAGCTGGGGTCACGCGATGATCGTCGATGCCTTTGGGAGCGTCGTCGCCCAGTGCGGAGACTTGCAACCTCATAGGCCGTGCTTCGCTGTGGCAGAGGTAGTGAGTGATCGCTGCGTCGAGGAGGCGGTGACGGTGGAGATGGAGGAAAGAGAGATGGCAATACTGACCACGAACTTGCTTTTGTCTTCGCCAGGATCTCGACAATCTCGACAACCTGCGCAAGCACATGCCCCTCTGGGAGCAGCGACGCAATGATGGGCCTGACGCTCTCTACCCTGTCATCTGATGAGAGACGACGTCAAGACATAGATTGATACCTCATAGGTTCGCCCCATCTCGTACCGCTACTATCGGTCAAGACAATCGTCCGTTCTTTGTTCTAATGTGTCGCAGTCGCACAATTGATGATTCCAGAATAGTCTCTGGGATCGCACACGCTCAACGTTGATTGATGATATTTGTCTGATCAGGCTGTGAAGGAGCGAGGGCGAGGAGAAGGTACAGTTCAGTCGATCCTCGTCTACTGTGCCGCACGCGTCCCGCGTCGTTGCTGCTCACCTAGGATGAAACAAGATACGAAGAAAAGAACAGAGGGGCATGCTGATGGACCTGTGCAGGTCGATGAGGGAGCCATTGAAAGGAAAGGTGGGTTTGAGAGGGTCGAAGCAATTGATTGGATGTCCTGCCCTACGTGGTCATTCGCTGCAGACTTGATCGGACGAGGTGAAAGGTGGTGAAGAGTGGGGCCGTCGTGGTGTGAGAGGGGTCCCGGGAGGTTGAGCGGGCTGAAAGTAGGAGGCGACTCGCTCCGAGGAGCTGATAGTGAACTTCGCATTGCTCATCGAACTACCTCGTATCTATGCTCGCTTCCGTGACCTCCTACTCCTATGTCCATCCCTTCACCTAAGCTCTGCGGGTAGCATTCTCCTTCTCAGCCTGCTTGAGACGCTCCTCAAGTGTCTTGGACTTGTGAAGCTGCGAGGCCGTGAGCCTGTCGCGCTCGCCCTCACGGTCGGCGAGACGGTCCGAGTAGCGGATGCCATCGGCCACGGAGCCGTGGTACGAGGACGTGGTGCGCTGCAGCTCGTTGTTGGCACCCTTGCCCGAGCGGTTCGTGTCGGTGCGCTTCATCTCCTTGCCGCCCTGCGATGAGGAGGTGACGAGGGGCGAAGAGGGGCGAAGAAATGTGTCAGTCTTGACGGTCTCAGTAGTTATCTGCCAGCCACGTTCCTGCGCTGCTTTAAGCACTCACCTTTCCACCGGACATTGCTGACATGCAGGATCCCTGGGGCAGGAACAAGAGGAAGATTTGATGATAGTCAGCGTCGACGCTGGTGCAAGGCAGGCTGCGTGAAAACCACTCCATCGCAGGCCTCCCTGCCATGTTGAGGAAGCGCTGTGACGGGTGGGTGGAGGGGGGGCATGCGCAAGGTGGATACTCACCATTTTCGCTAAGCTTTAAGGATGGTTGTTGGCGAGGTAGAGTGAGGTTGTGTAGATTGGGGTGTTGCTGTGATTTCAAGACTGATCGGCAGATGATCGTTCTCGATATTGCTCGGCGGTGTCTGTGGTGTGGTATCGACGAGAGGATTAGATGTCAAGGAACGAGCGTCGAGTCCAGCCGTCGTCTCTCGCATTGGCAACCGAGTCCCAAGTCAGCTATGGGCGACGTTGAGTGTGGCCGGCCGGCCGCCGTCGCCGTCCGCCCTCTCGTCGTTGCCTTGGCCTTTCGCCCCTTTGCGGTGCGAGGTTGAGCGAGTTGCAGGGCCAAGCAAGCTCAGTATGTAGACCGTCGACGCAACCGAGCGCAGCCAGGCGCGAAGCAGTTGGCTGAGGTCACGGCACAGGGCCAGAGGAGGCCAGGCGCAAGGCAGCGCCCCTAATCCGACGACGTCGAGAGCAGGAGCGCCGTGTCTCCGCTCTGCTCTCTCAGCTATTCCTTGGCTCGCTCAAACAACCCAGCGGCCAATCCAACCAAGCCACATGAGGATACAGACGGGAGACGGAGAATATCATGACGATGGCGACCGGAGCTCAGCGTGCGTCAAGGAAGGGAGAAATGCTGGTTCTCTACAAATGATGCCCATAATGCTGATAATAATGATAGAGCGAAGAATGGCAGGCGCTGAGGGCGAGGACCAAGTGTCGGCCCGATTGATGGCTGTTGCTGGTCTATGGTACGGAGCCTGGACAAGGCATGAGCATCATCGGCGGTGGGATTGCTTCGTAGCATGGACGATTGTCTCTCGATCTCTGTTCATCGATGATCCTCTTTCATTGCCGTGACTGTCCTCGTCCCCGCTACCATCAACTCTCGAGATGGGCGGCGGGTCATGGTGTTGATGCTGGGGCGCCGTCTTCACTCCACGTGGCCCTCGACAACAACACATCCTCCGCGCCTTGGGACAGGGACCGAGCGCAAGGGCGTCCGTCCGCCGTCGACTTGGAGAGTTGCTAGCCTCGCGTTACTCCTTGCTTTGCCCTGTCTGTTTGCTTGGGTTGCTTTCGACCTCGTCATCGTCATCAAGTCACGACTGCCTCCTTCGCTCAAGCTCATCTTCATTCAAAAAAGCATACAAGCCTAGCAAATCGTTACCATGTCTACCGGCACTTTCGACCCGAATCAGGCGCAGAACCTGCCCGAAATCGAGAAGCAGATGGCAGTGAAGTGTGCGTAGACATGCCAACAGCAGCAGCGGCAACAGCAGCAGCAGCAGCGGCAGCTCATCTGACCGTGCTCCACCCTTCTCTTCCCCGCCAGGCGTCGAGCATGCGCAAGCCACCTGGAACCTCTACGAAAAGGTCCTCCCCTCGACGCTCAAGCTATCCAAGCACGACGACGAGATCATGGCCGACTTTGAGGACAAGTTCCCCGAGCTGGCCAAGGACGAGGCCAAGATTCGAAAGATCGATGAAGAGGCAATGAAGAGTCCGCAGGGCAAGGAGGCTTGGAGAAACTTCATCAACAAGTACGAGGGCAAGGGTGCGTTGCGGCGGGGCGCGGCGGGGCAAAGGAAAGGCAGGTGCGACTGCGTGCGTAGCTGACTTGGACCTCAATCTCGCAATGACAGTGGCCGACTTCAACTTCGGAACCCTCATCCGAACGGACAGCTCAGACGAGTACACGCAGTTCAACACGACCTTTGGTGAGCGTCAGCGTACTACGCTACCTTCTGGCCTGCCGCCTTACTGACCGTCTTACGTCTGCTCCACCGCCTTGCAGTGACAAGACTACAATTTTACGTCTACGAGATCGCTCGCAACAGGAGAGGACTCAACGACTGGTCAGTGCACGCACTGCGCTGAAGGGATTTCCATAGGGCAAAACCATGCTGACCAGTCCACGTCTCTTCTCCACTTCGCTCTTTTTGCCTACAGGATCTACGAGAAGGCCAAGCAGGAGGCGGCGGAGAAGAAGAAGGAGAAGGGCTCCAAGAAGTGAGAGGGAGGAGCTCGAGCTGCGCTGTACTAGTATCTTCTCTCGGAGCCAGCAACGAGGAGCAGAGGCTCGCAGGCGACCCTTTTCTACGCAGGCTCTTGCACAGTACGAGCGGTATTGCAGTAGGCGCGGGAAGTCCAGCGAACAACCTCTCGCCCATGGTCATCAGACCAATTTCATCCAACAATGTCGCCAATGAGCACCTTCAATCGGATTGAAAGGCGCAGATGGAACAGAGAATAAGGTACACTTGTTATCCCTTCGCATTAGTCGAGTCTGCTCTACCTGAAGCCCTACCCCAAAGCCTCGCACATCGCACGTCTAACCTCTCATTTGCTCCCACCGCCGCTGACCCCACTGACCGCTCCAGCCTCAACCGCCATGCTATAGAAGATTGAATCCCTTTTGCTCAGCAAGTCCTTCGGGCTTGCAAACTCAGCCAGCGCTCCGTCCTTGAGCACAAGCACCCGATCGCTCTCCAGGATAGTCGGCAGTCTGTGCGCAACAGTAATCGTCGTTCCATGGAACTGCTCGCGCACAATCTTCTGGATGTACTCGTCCGTCTCCAAGTCGATGGAGGATGTGGCTTCATCCAACACCAGCACCTTGGCGCCTCGCAGCAAGGCACGGGCAATACAGATGAGCTGCCTTTGCCCGGCAGAGAAGTTGCTCGCTCCCTCGGAGAGCTCGGCGTCTAGCTGTCCCTTCATTGACTGGACGTGGTCTTTGAGCTTGGCCTGTTCCAGAGCACGCCAGAGAGCTTGGTCCGTCGATGCGCCTGTGGGGTCGAGGTTGTCTCTGAGGGAACCGCCCCAAAGACAGGCGTCTTGCGGAATGATGGCAATCGAGGAACGCAGCTCCTTGAGGCCGATGGTGCTCGTGTCTACTCCGTCGAGAACGATTGAGCCCCCGGTCGCCTCGATGATGCGGAACAAGGCGAGCGTAAGGGACGATTTGCCAGCGCCTGTTCGGCCGACGACGCCAATCCTCTCTCCGGGCTTGATGCTCAGGGAGAGCTTCTTGAGCACGAGCGGCAAGTGCTCACGATAGCGCGTGCTGTAGTCCTTGAACTCGATGGCTCCCTCTGTCGGCCACTCGCGAGGTGGCGCATTGTCCGGTCCAGATTCGTAGGGTGCCTCAGGGGACAGCTCGGCGTATTGAATCGCTCGTTCCACCGAGACAATGTTCTGCTCGACCTCACTGGCTGAGCGCACCACCCAGTTGAGGGCCTGAGTAGTCGAGAGAGCCTGGCTCATCATCAGCCCCACGAGCCCAGCATCAATGCCAGAGATATTGCGCGTGATGAGCGCGACGGCGAGCGACGAGGCCGTGAGGATGACCATTGCTCCCATGAACTCGATGCGAACCGCCAACCAGCGGTTGGTTGAGACCGAGGGAAAGTAGGCCTGCTGGTTACGGTCCACGCGCGTCTCATTTGTTGCGATAAAGCGCTCCGACTGACCAAAGGCGCGAATCGTCGAGAGGCCGCCAAGGGATTCTTGGAACCAGGAGAAGATCGGAGACTTGCTGACTGCATCGAGACGCTTGAGCTCGCGAGAGGTGGCGAGATAGTAGCGTAGGATGGCGCGGTAGGCAAAGTAGAGCGGGATGATCGCGATGAGGAATGGCGGAACCGATGCGCTAATGACGATCAGCACGCCAGCGACAACGACGAGCGTGCGGAAGAAGCCGTGCAGGACACGCGGCAACGTTTCGTCGATGGCGTTGACGTCTTTGGAGAAGCGATTGAGACTGACACCCACAGGTGTAGCCTCGAACCACTGCAGCGGGGAGCGCAGCACAGCATGGAACATGCTGTCGTGCCAGTGACGAGCGCTGGCAATGACGAGGTAGACGTAGAGAATGAAAGGCCCGATGCACACTGCGATGCTGGCGCCGATGCCGACGACGGCGTAGATGGAGAGGTAGAAGCGGGCGTCACCTGGTGTGCCGCCTTGGTGCGTGTCATTGTAGCTGCCCCACTGCTTGAGGACGATGTCTCGGCCGACTTGTAGGACTTGCGTGCCGATATGCGCGGCAAAGTAGCCAAAGAGAGCGAGACCAGATGCGGAGGCTGAAGAGGCGTAGCGCTTGTACACGTCCCATGAGACACTACCTTGAGCATTGGCCTCCTTGGCGGGTCGCAACGAGGCCTCTCGAAGCTGACGCATCGTCTCCTGCTTGACTTGCTTACGCGTGAGTGTCTTGGGTCGATGCATACTGGCCGAGGACATCCTGCGGGAGAGCTTGAGCTCGAGCTCCTCTTCGCTACTGCCGCGCAGCGTGTCGGAGTCGCCCTGACTGGACGGAGTCTTCGCGCCGGCCTCGACGTCCTCGTTGCCATTGCCCTGCTCCGTCTCCTGTTGACGACGATCTGACTGCTTGCCCAACCCAGTGATCAAGGCGTAGAGGTCGCCCTTCCTCGCCATGACCTCGTCATAGGTGCCCCGCTCATCCATCAAGATACCGCGGCGGAACGAGACAATTTGGTCGACCTGAGGTAGGAACGAGACCATGTTGGTCGTCAAAATTCGAGCCTTGCTCTTCAGCATGCCCTCCGGACCAATGACATGCTTGAATATGTGAGCACCAACGTGCGCGTCTACGGCCGCCAACGGGTCGTCGAGGAGGTAGATGTCTGCGCGTGCGTAGCAAGCTCGAGCAAGAGCCACCCGAGCTCGCTGTCCACCGCTGAGCGAGACTCCCTTCTCTCCAATCTCTGTCTGGTCTCCATCCTGCATGATTGCAAAGTCAGGCTCGAGGGCGCACGCCTTGATGACACGCTGGTAGAACTCCTCCTCATAGCGCAGACCGAAGAGGATGTTGTCACGAATCGTGGCACCCATGGCCCAGCCGCCTTGTGTAAAGTAGGCTGTGCGGCCGCGTACGTAGCACTGCCCGTCGCTGCGGTACATCTCACCCAAGATGGCGCTGAGCAGTGAAGACTTGCCGTCACCAACCTTACCCAGTACGGCAAGCAGCTCGCCCTTGCGTACAGACAGGTTGAGGTCCTGTAGTGTTGGCATTGGTGCATCTGCGGCCCATTTGAAGTCGGCGTCCTTCAGCTCGACCAGAGGCTGGCTGTATCGTTGGGCAGAAGTCGGTGGCTCAGCGACGGCGTTCGGGTCCTCCTCGTGCTCGTTGACCTCGACGACGCGGGCGTTCTCATCCAGCTCGCCAGCGTCGAGGAAGCTGGCCAGACGTCGAGCGGACACTAAGGCCTGAATCCAGGCGGTCACGATGCCTGCAAACATGGCGAGCGGGAACTGGAGCAGCTGGTAGAGAGACAGAGCCGGGAAGATGACATCTGCGGTGAGAGGCTTGTCCGACGTGATCGAGTAGGTGATAAAGGTAGCAAGCGATACGAAGAAGGGGATGGCCGACCAGAAGAAGTTGAAGAAAGCATTGACCGCTCCAGCCCAGCGAAGGAGCTTCAATTCCTCTCCGTTGCGTACCTCGAAGAGCTTCTTTGTAAAGGCCTCCTCCCATGCAAAGAGCTTGATTGACTTGATGTTGGTGAGGATCTCGTTCATCATCTTCGTGCGCTTGTCCTTAACTTTCATGTTGCGCTCGGCGAGAGAGCGCATGTACTTGGCAAGCATGGTATTCAGAGGGATGCTGAAGACCATGACGAGGACACCGGCGAACGCAGGCCAGCCCAGAAGGTTGTAGAGGGAGATGAAGGCGAGGAGCATCTGGAAGACACTGGACCAGATGATATGGCCGTAGGTGCACAGGTCCTGAAGGCGGGTGGCATCGACGGACATGAGGTTGACGATCTCGCCCGTGCTGCGCGTGCCGCGCTCGTCATTGCTCAGGCGCAGCGATTTCTTGTAGATGGCCGAGATGAGGCCAGCTCGGACACGCATACCCGTGACGAAGCAGCGTTGGAAGTAATTGTGAAGTACGGCCGTCTGCGTGACTGCGACGAAAAAGAGGCCGAAGGTGATGATGAACCCGCGACCAGCAGGCTCGGCGGTCACGTCTTCGGTACGGCGAGCGTCGTCCCAAGTTGAGACGAACTGAAGCAAGCGCCTCAGCAGCTGCGGCTGGATGAAAGCGAGCGAGTCCTGTACAGCCTTTAAGATACCAGCGATGACGTACGTGCCGCCAAAGGAGTACGTGAGGGCGGTCCAGAATTTTGGCGCGCCGTCCGAGGTGCGCTTCGTCTTGTAGTAGTGATCAAACTTGTCGCCCAAGCTCTCAGAGTCTTCGCCAGGTGGCAATGACCACAGGTCATTCTCGGTGAGGTACTTGGAAGCTCCCAGCTTCATCATTGGGTTCAT
Organism: Jaminaea rosea; assembly: GCF_003144245.1. Taxonomy (NCBI): domain Eukaryota; kingdom Fungi; phylum Basidiomycota; class Exobasidiomycetes; order Microstromatales; genus Jaminaea; species Jaminaea rosea. The sequence goes on along the minus strand of NW_020289976.1, from coordinate 853,381 downwards.
CCACCAGAAGCTGAGGCGACTGAAGATGTTGGCTGTGTTCTCTGGGCACTCCTTATCGAGACCCGTCGAGTATGCAACTTTGGCCTCGGGGTCTGCGCCGACGTCGCCGAATGCAGAGCCATTATTCTCGCCGCCATTGCTACCACCGAGGCCGTTGATGGCAGAGCCTTCTCGCACCTGGTGAGATACGGGGTTCACCTTGCCATCCCCCTTCTTCTGCCCGACTTCAACTCCCGCACATTCGATGGCAAAGACTATGGCAATGATGACGCTGCGAGCGATGAAGAGAGCGAGAAGCGACTTGCCTCCGAGCGTCTCCTTGTACGGCGACGAGCGGTTGAGGTAGGTGCGCACCCATGCTGCGGCGAAGGCGGTATGGGCAAGCCAGTAAAAGAGAAGAATAGTCGACGACGATCGGGTACGAGTGTGGTTGTATCCTTGCAGAGGAATCGCTAGAAGGTAGCCTACCAGCGTGACGATACCAGCATACAGGGAGATCGTGTGACTGTGGAGGCCGACGATGATGGAGGGCAGAGTGGCAATCGCAGCCACGATGACGAGTGCATGCTTGAGGCCCAGAAGTATGCGGGAGAGGGGTGTTAATGTCCTCTCTGGCTTGCGTGAGAGGCGCGAGAGCTCAAAGGATGCGCAGAAGGAGAGAACGAGTGCTGAGCCGATCCACAGGGTGAGCTGCTGGAAGCAAGGCGACAGGTCGAAGCTGCGGACCGGGCTGAAGGGACCCCAGCCTTCCTTGTCTGGGCAGAGAGACGAAAGTGGGCGACCGCCATCGTTGGCACCCTTCTTGAAAGCCCAGAAGATGTCATTGGGCGTTGTCGAGGCGTGATGACTATCGGCAGGCATTGTCGTGTGAGGCGGCTCGATCCAGAGCGAGGCGCCATCGGGTGACCAGAGGCCTTGCAGCAGCCCCCTCAAGGCGCCGGTGTGCCATGATTCCATCTCTTCCAGTCAGCTCGACAGAGTCTGGGAAGATGATGAGAATTTGTGAGCGCTGAAGAGAGCAAGATCGGGGGGATCGGTGGAAGGAAGAGGAGCACAAAGACGGCGGGCTGCTCAGCTTAGGCTCATTTGATTTCCCTCGCCGCCGCTGCAGGGGCGGACGGACGCGCCGCCCTCCATCGGCGCAAGATCGAGAAGTCAAGGCAGTCCACGGGCGTAAGGAATTGAGAGAGATCGCATTATAGAGCAACGACAAGGACTGAAAGAAGGCTCGTCGTGGTGCGTATTATGATGATGATGATGATGATGATGATGATGATGACGACGACGATGGTGATGACGATGATGATGATGGTATAGATGACTCTAATGACGTTGCTCGCTCTCTCCTCTCTCCTCCCTCACACCTCCTCTTTCACCCTCAACCCTGCTCCTCCCTCACACCTCCCACGGCGGCACGAGCTGAGCAGCCTCGAGGTCGGCAGCCACTGCCTTTAGGAACTCTTCGTCGTCTTGCTTCCGCTTCTTGCGGATCTGTGTAGCGGCGACTTCAGGGTCCTTTGGCTGCGTGCGGTCATAGCATACGCCCTCGTAGACCGGGATGCCTGAGGTGGGCGTCGCAGGCGGGCAGAGTGAGGAGCAGAATGATGTATCAGAGGGGCTGCACGAGTGCTGTGTGCTTTTGACGTCTACTCACGGGGCGTGCCGTCTTGGAACAATCCGCTGCAACGGTACTTGACAAGGACGCCCTTCTCGGGCAAGTCGTTCCCCAAGTGCATCGACTCGGTCATGCCCATCCCAATCTAGAATGCGATCGCGCCACGGGGCCACAATGGAGATCAGCAAAGGTCCCAACCCTCTACAAAGCCGCGAAGGTACGCACATCGACGGCCTTGCCCGAAGCCATGCGGACGCGCAGAGACTCATGGCGGTGGCTCCGGGCGCCGACGCCGCGATTGGTTCCCTCCATCACTCCCTCTCCATCGTCCCTGCAGAGGGAATGAGAGCATAATCTGGGTCAGCGAGGTACAGAGCCACTGGCCGTAGGTCCGTCCTCTTACTCACCACCTCTTGACCTTGCGACAGTGCATCGAGCGCCTACGGATGATTGTCGAGGTGCAGCAGGGACGGCGGTCAGCTCGCACTACTCGAGTCAGATGATCAGATCCGCTCACCTCCTCTCGTAGGGGCTATTGCGCCTGCGCAGCATCGCACCCTCCCCCGCCTGCAACATGATGGCGTCAACATATCTGTCCAGGTGAGCCTGCCCCTCGCACGCAATGAAAGGCAGAGTTGCCACCTTGCCACCAAACCTCCCTCTCAGCGCCTCGTCTGGGGTCAATTCCCCATCAGGCACTCGCTTCCTTGCCTCCTCCATCCTCTTCTCGAACGGCGCCTCGACGTCGGGCGCATCGAAGACGAAGAAGTTGATCGTCGACCAAGCCCGAGTGTCCTGCGAGGGGTGGCGTATGGGTCAGCTCTGCCGTCTGAGGCACGCCAGCGTTTCCAAGCGCTATATAAGGATGCTCACGGCCCTCTGACACATGCCGCTCAAGACCTCAAACCCGTCCCTCTCGCGCCAGAGCTCCCCGTCCAAGGCAAAGCCTTTCGGCAGTTTCTCGATGAACCAATGAGGAGCTTTCCAATCCAGATTGGTACGAGAGACGAGCCGATCTCCCGTCCAATACGCTCGAACGCCATCGAGCTTCTCGCTCATCCACCAGCCTGTAGGATCCAGCTTTGTATCCCACTTCTCGGCCTGCATGATGGCAATGGCGCTCGTAGGGTCGAAATCCTTTCTGATAGCGCGACCGTTGAAGCTGCCGAGGTGATGTTAGAGGCGGACGTCAGTCTCCACTTCATTGTAAGAGCAGCGAGCAGGTGATACGCACGTGCAATTACCCCTCCAGTCCGTCTCGTACCCCTCCCCTAGGGATGTGCCCTTTGGGCCGAGCATGGACCTGTTGCTGCTGCTGCCGCTGCTGCCGCTGCTGCTGCTCGTGCCCGCCTGCTGCTCCTCTCGCACCCGTTCTCGAGCGGCGACGTATTCCTCCCAGTCGAAGGGCGCTGCTTCCTTCTTTTGGCGCTTTGACTCTGCGTACGTAGGTGCCGTCGCGTCGGTAGGACCCTGAGACGGCAAAGAGAGCAAGCATAAGCTCCTCTTCGCGCTTTACTGAGCCGCACGCAATACCTTGGACTTACCGCAGCGCGCTGTCGGGCGGCCTCGTATTCCTTGCCGAGAATCTTTGCGAGGTGAGGACAGGACCGAGCGGCGACGGACGAGGCACCCTGAGCGTTCTGAAAGGAGGAGCATGTACAGGTGTAGTGTCCCTTGACGGTTCTGCGCATGAGGGGAGGAGCGTGAGCTCTGTAACAGAAGCACCCAAGTCGAAGCATAGATTAGGGCGACTGACCTCTTGATTCGGTACGGTCGCTTGCCCGAGCCTTGGACCTCGACTACCTCTCCTACTGCGAGCAGCCGGCTCGGCTTCACCCCACCGACCTCCGCCGTCGTGGGGTCCATGATGTTGTGCTAGGAAGCGAGGCAGCTTACTTCATGAGCGATCGAGAATTGGCAAGCAAAGATGTCGTAAGGCGTTGGAGGTAGCCTTAGGCTCAAAGAAGGGGGGGGGATGAGCGAATGGTAGAATGGTAGCAGAGGAAAGCAGCCTCCTTGCTCTCAATCAACACTTTCGCTCCCAGTCCGCCCTAAGAACCCAATTTACGCGTCTCCCTTTCCGTTGCCCCTCGTCGCGTGGTTTGGTGTCGCAATGAGTGACGCGAGGGGACATGCATTACTCGAGAAAGAATATGATGGAGAGACGGCCTCGCTGAGACAGAGAGGGTACTATAGGAGCTGTAGAAAGATGTCGAGCGATGATTATGAAGGAGACGCGATGCAAGATTAGCGTGTGACGAAGTAGAAACTAGTGGCATCGTAGGAGGAGAAGCAGTAGTAGGTGCGGTATAGCGAAGGAAAGAGATGCCGCGATCAGCAGTGGGAAAGGCTATGACAGTCGAGTAGCCGCAACTGCCGTTTACAGGAGATTATCGCGCAGTGACCGTGTCAAAATGGTGTCGGTTACCGACGCCATGACGATCTTGAGCAGTGCTGGGTCCGTCGCGTTGGTGAAGCTGCAGTACACGTCCTTGGTTTGCGATCTGTTCAGCTGCAAGAACCTCGTCCGAATGTACGACTTTGCTGCCTCGATGTCTCCGTCCTCACCCTCGTAGTCCGGAAACCAGACACGGATGGGAGACTTGCTTGCTTTGTCCTCGAAGATGTCCACCTTGTTGAGGAAGAGGATGAAGGAGGTGCGCAGAAACCACTTGCTGTTGCAGATCGAGTCAAAAAGCATGAGAGCTTCGTACATCTGGTTGGAGCGTTGATCTTCAACGAGGCAGCAGTCATACCCGCTGAGGGCGACGATGAAGAGGACGGCCGTGACATTTTCGAAGCAGTGGATCCCTTTTGAAGGAAAACAAGAGAAGAAGAGTCTGGAGTCAGTTGCTGGAGTCAAGAAAGCTCGCTCCGGTCTTGCGCCTCACACTTCTTGCGCTCCGAGCGTTGACCGCCGACGTCAAAAATGCGGTATACGTGCTCCCTCAATGGAAAGATCGTCTCGATGATTCCCGTCGTCTTGTTCCTGCAGTGAAGGATGTCGGCGTCTGTCGGCATGTAGTCGCGATCGAAGAGACGATCAAGCTGGGCGTAGAAGTACGGGAGGCTGCGCAGAACGGGTGAGAGAGGGATGAACAAGCTGCAGACGAGCGGCTGTACGGGACCAGACGTATACATACTTGTCGGGCAAGGCAAACTCGGGCCCTCTGCTGTGAGCTTCTTGCACGCCCGTGTCTTTCCACAGGAGCTGTAGAGGCTCGAGGTAAGATGCTGGAAAGGCCTCTCCTTCAGCAATGTCCGGCAGAGTGACGAAGAGTGAGAAGAACAACTGCGCAAAGCGAAGAAGATCTGGGTCAGCATGCGAACAGCCTCGACAGCTTGCAGCACAAATGTAGCTCATTGGACTAACCTCATAGTCTCTGTGCTCTAGCTTCTGCTCAAGCTCCTCCATGATCTCGAGCAGCTGCTTCATCCCGGTGCAGACGTTCTGGAAGACTTGCCGACGATAGCTTTCCCTCTCTTGAACAGTGAAATCGATGCTGTGGATCAGACGCATGGACTGCAGCGGCGGAGCAGCGCAGCTAAGGTCAGAATCATTTCCGCAGCATCCTCGCACAAGCCGGATCTTACCTTGAGGATTGTCGACTTGCCCGACTCTCCAGCCCCCAGCAGCAGAAGCTTGACCTCTCTCGCTTGCCGTCTCTCATCGTCCTTGATGAGTCTGTCGAGCTCTCTGCTCCTGGCTACGTCCGAGGAGCCTGCCCCGATACCATCCGCAGCGGTCGTTGCGGATGAGCAGCAGGCGCCCATTTCGGGGCGTGAAGATGGCTGGGATGCTGCTGCTGCGGTCGAGCTGGACAAAGGGAGGCCGCGGGCGTTGAGGATTGGTCGCCACTTTCAAGGCCTGCCTTTAAGCTTCAGAACCTGCCCGAACTGCAGCGGACCCACAAGGGAGTGTAATGCCCACGACACAAAGTCGCAGCGGGGACCCGGCAAAGGTCGTGGAAGCCTGCTGTTTCCGCGTTGAACTTGATCAGTGACGAGGCGAGCAGGCGGCGACTCGAGGTGTGCGCTACGTGAGATTGCCGCTTAACCTATCCTCCGTCTTTTTCTCGAGGAAGCAAGGCGATTTGACGAGCTTGAGAGCTCAAGCGGGAACTCGAGCAAAGGCAATTGAGTCAGGCGCGGCCGAGAAAGAGGGGACGGATCTTTCGTTGCTTGCTGCCTGCCCGCCTGCCTTACGCCCTGAGTCGAGGGAGATGAGTCGTTCCGGCGTGCTCTCGGCCAGTCAACTGGTCACTGGCTTTGACATGGGCTTGGGCTTGGACTTCAAGTCGAGAGTCGGACGATGATGCGGTGATGGATGGCATCGAAGACGCGAAGCAAGCGAACATGGCTTTCCCCATGCTAGCCGCCCGGCGGCTCAACGCATCCAATAATGACCGCTTCATGCACGAGCGGACAGAGACGAGGCCGAGCGAGAATCGAATGTGCGACGTCCGCCCGCCTCGCATGAGGCCGCTCCCGCCCGCGTGGCAGAGGGCGAATGGGGCAGAGCAGGAGCCTGCCGGCCTCTCCAACGGCTCGACTCCTCCTCGCGACGTCAGAGAGCGGCTCTACATCGATCGTCAAGATACGCCCTCGCCTTCGAGGATCACCGCAATACAGCTTACCGGTACAGAAGGCAAAGAGGAGGTCAAGAAGGGCACGCCGGCCGGCTCGCGAGATCAGCCCTGATCGGCAGGCTGTTGACCGGTGCAGCGCTGAAAGGTACGGAGCCTGACCGCTCCCAAGGCAGCCAGAGGTCACGGTCTGATTTTGTCGGCGCCGAACCACTGACACAGTGATGGGCCCGGGCCAGATTGCGACAGCTGTGCGGCATGAAGGCATGCTCTACTCGCCCTATCACTCAGAGCTGGAACTCCCGACAATCGCGGCCTTGATCGAAAAAGAGCTCTCAGAGCCCTACATCATCTACACGTACCGGTACTTCTTGAATCAGTGGCCCCAACTCTGTTGGCTCGCACGTGATGCTGCCACCAATACACCAACAGGCGTGATAGTATGCAAGCTCGATCGCCACCTGAAGGGGGAACGCAAGATGCGAGGCTACATTGCCATGCTCAGCGTTCATCCTGATTGGAGGGGTAAAGGGATCGCCTCGCACCTTGTGAAGCTGGCGATGGCTGCCATGATCCCAATGGGGGCGGACGAGGTTGTGCTGGAGACAGAGGTGGACAATGTGGCTAGCTTGGCGCTTTACGAGCGTTTGGGTTTCATCAGAGAGAAGAGGATGTACAGCTTTTACCTCAATGGTGAGAGACCTAGTACCCTCAGATTGGAGTCCGCGAGCTGACAGAGGACCCTACGACCTTCGCATGATCGCTCGCACAGGCAAGGACTGCTTTCGTCTGGTTCTCTCCCTCCCTAATAAGGTCAAGCATCTGATCCTCGCATCAGTGGAGCTCCCTGCAGCCGCGAAACCCGCAGAGACGAGACCATCACTAGGCGGTGCTTCTCACTCCTTGAGATTTGGAGACTCGATAGGTGGCATTCTGTAGGATACGAAGGTGGGACGCACGAGGAAGTAGAGACAATGTAGAACAACAGCGTGGCCGAGCCTGGGCTGGAGACGATGACTTGCGATGCCGTCCGCCCGTCACCGTACGACAGCCAGCTCCCTAGCCGCCAGTCTTGGAGAGCGCGACCCTGCGCGACGCCCTGATGCTCCATCGGGAGGCGAAAGGTTCTCCGCGCCCCTGCCTCCGACTGCTAGATTGCCCCCACCATCGGGCGTCGAGGGAAAGCTACTGACACTGTCCCTTGCCAATGGGCTGGACTGAAAGGGTTGAGCAGTCAAAGCAGCCGCCAAGGGGCCAGACGGGGCAGCTACACCTCCAACCCCACCTCCCGCTCCCCCGCTTGCCCCAGCACTGTTGCCACTTCCGTTCGTCTTGACTGGGGTCTGCTGCTCCGGACTCTTGCCGGATCGACGTGTCGTAGAGCTCGACGATCCATTCATCGGCTCAACGGCGCTGCCGTTGCTCGCATGAGCCGTAAGAGGTATGGGCGATGCACCTCGAGAGATGGGCCGGCGCACCCTGCCATTTGAGCTCGTGGACCCTGTTGCCCCAGGTACCGTGAGAAGATCGCCGCTCCCTGACCCGTGGATGCTGTCAGGCCCCACACTACCATTCACGCTGCGTGCCACGGAGCTGCCCCTGCTACCATGACCGCGTCGGTTCTCCCCAGCCACCGCCTTGCCCCCTCGAGCGCTCTTTCTCGTGGCCGGTGTGCCCACCGCGCTCGTTGAAGCTGAAGCGTTGCCGGCAGGATACGGGCTTTCGCTCCTCTTGACGGAGTCCCTGGCGCGCTTCCCCATCTTCTCGCCCACACCCAGCCTGACCAGCTCGTCCTTCTCGCGTTGTCGCTTCTCCGCCTCACGCCTCGCTGCGAGGGCTTGCTTGGCTGCCGCTTCGCGTGCTTTGAAGAGTGCCGTCCCTGGTGCGCCGGGGTATCGGGTATTGTAGGGCGCGAGGAGATGCTCGGACTCTTTCGTGCTGCTGGTGTCGAGAAGCTGGAAGAGGGCCACGGGAGTTGGGTAGGGACTGTAGCGCGGGCTACTGGATGAGGACGAGGAGCCGGCGGCAGTCGGGCGAGCGGAGCTGTCGCCTCCCTCGCCGGTGCTGCGCCCAGCTGCGTTGCTGTTACCATCTGACGAGGCAAGAGGAGAGCGAAATGCGCCGACTTTTCGAGGCCGTCGAGGCTGAGGCTGTTGAATGGTGTTGGAAGGCAGGGCCGGTAGGATGGACATGGCCGGCGAGGTCGAGCGAGAGGTTACCATACTGGACGAGGGGCGGAGGTGGGGCGGCGGGCCGGGCAACAGCTGCGACTATATGCAGCCAAATGTGGCGAGCTGGAACGAGATCGAGTCGAGCAGAATCTCAGGGGCAGAAGGAGGAACAGCGAAGACAACGACGCGATTTGGTGGTGAGATAGGACGAGTGGATCGGGATGAGACTTTGGCCTCTCATTCCCCCTCCCTTGCCTTGCCCCCCGGCCGTCGATCGGCCTTGATTTCGATTTGGACTCGTCCCCCCGCGCTTGCTTTCGTGTCAAGGCAAGCAGCCGCTGCTTCCGCCTCCTCTGCTTTGATGCCGTCCCACGCCGCGGCAGCTGCAGCGTCGACGGACAAAGGCGCAACATGGTGGAGGCAGCGCAGCGCAGAGCAGAGAGCAGAGCAAGTCGGCGGCCGGCGAGCTGGGCTGACTGAGGACAGAGCGGGGCGTCAAGCGGGCGTGGTACTCGATGGCGGAGGAAGTGGTGGGCGAGAGAGGGTACCGTGAGACTGGCATTGGTACGACCATGGGCGAGCCGGAACAGGAAATATATATGAACATGCAGAAGAAGGCCTAGTCGCTACGACTGGTAGGCAAGCCCTCGTACTTTCCCTTGGAGTCCTTGCCTCCCCACCAGCCCTGTCGGTGGCCGACATACGCCAACATGAAGAAGGAACCAAACACAAAGAAGACCACGACGAGCGTCTCGAGTAGGCTCATGTCTCCGGGTGACTGCCAATGTTCGAGCTTGTGCGAGGTAGCAGCGGCCGCTGCCGATGACTGAATTTCTGCAATCTTGTGGGCAATCTCCTGCAGCGAGCCCTCTTGATTGATCGGCGTCGTGCCCACTGGTCCAACCTCTACGCCAGCGATGGGTTGGATGGCGGGTGCAGGCTGTGACGGCGGCCAGAGAGCGAGTAGTAGAAGTGTCAGATTGACTTTTGCATTGCAACTGAAGACATTTTGACCCCCCGCCCCTCTCCCTCCTATCGCAGCCCTCCTCCTATCCGTCCTCATCCTCCTCGACCTGCTCCCTTCGATGCAATCAGAGCTCCTCGTGACCGCCACGCACCGCTGCAGCTTCGGCGGCAGTCAGCTCGCCGCTCTTCTTGATCTTGACGTCTTCCGAAGGCTTGTCTCCGAAACTCTTGGGGACGCTCTCGATGTACTTGACGACGTCCATTCCAGAGAGGACGCGGCCGAAGACGACGTGCTTGCCATCAAGCCATCCAGTCTTGACAGTGCAGATGAAGAATTGCGAGCCATTGGTGTCACGGCCTGCGTTGGCCATCGACAGGACACCTGGCCCCTCGTGTTTGAGGTCGAAGTTCTCATCCGCGAAACGGCTTCCGTAGATTGACTTGCCTCCGCGGCCGTTGCCATCCGTGAAGTCACCACCCTGAATCATGAAGTTGTTGATGACGCTGAGCATGGCGTTGTGAGACTCGTCGTCAGCAAGGGACAGGGGCTAGGACAGCTTATTCGCGACTGCGCTCGCTCACCGGTGGAAGATGGATCCCTCGTAGCCAAAGCCAGGCTTGCCGGTGGCCAGCTGCACAAAGTTCTCGACGGTCTTGGGGACGACCTTGCCGTACATGCACATGGTGATCTGCAGGCAGAGAAGTATCGAGAAGGTCAGCTTGAGTCGCATGCCCATCACTACGCCTTCGACTGCAACTTACTCGTCCTACATCCTTGGAGCCGTGAGCAATGTCAAAGTAGACGGTATTTGTGCACGTCGTGTCCGGAGCAGCCTGCACTGATGAGGTGGACAGGGCAAGAATGATTGCCACCGCTGAGACGACGAGGCTGAGAAGATGTGATGCAGCCCTCATGATGACGAAGAAATGAGATGGTGATGGGGGGAAGTAGGAAGGAGCGAGCGGGCGAGCCAGAGGGCGGACGGACGGCCTCCTAGGCGCCCACGCAGCAAAGCCATCCCCGCTTGCCGCTGGCGGCGGCGGGCCAGAGGGCGCTTGTTCTGCGCGCCCGCGATGCCAAGCGAGTCCAACAGGGCTCAAACGCTCTATGGTACGTAGTCTGGACGGCTACAACAACGATGCACGACCATAGCTGCGACAAGAGAATCCAACAATCAATGGCCATCAGTGTTGCGAGGTCGCATCTCCATTCGCTCTTGCTGGCAAGCACTATCGCTGGCTCTCAGGAGGCGATGCGCGAGGCCGACTCGCACGTCGGGACCTGAGGGTGGGCGAGGGCGCGGCAATTGCCATGGGAGCATTGTAGCGGCCCGACGGATTGTCGATGCCGTACTGTGGATCGCCGTGCATTGCCACAGGCCCATCCAGAGTAGATATCTCACTGCCCTGTGACTGTTCTCTTCCTTCTGTCATCCGCTCGCTCGCCTTTGGCCTCAGGCTGCCAGCCGCCGCCCAGGATGAGCGCCAACATCACTGACACGCCTACGATCGTCCCAGACGATAGTGCTAAGCAGGTCCATGCACTGACCGTTTCGACCGAAGCTTTGGCCATCGTCCTCGTGAGAAGTCAATCCTCGTCCGCTGTGGGCTCTGCCACTAATCTCTAGCATTCTGTCTCCTGCCCATCGCAGGGAGTTGTTGGCTGCGTTGGCGCCTTCTGTATCCTCTTTGCAGTCATGCACCGGTTGGTGGGTGACAATGAATTGAGCGGCCCGTCAAGCACAGGTTGCTGACTCACGTTGCTGCTCTTCCTCGACATTCTCGACATTAGTCCCAGCGCGACTTCGAAGCAGGAGATATCGATGTCCCTGACTTGGTTCCTCGACGACGCACTGGCGCAGGCGACGATGCCGGGTCGCAGTCAGCTCAATCTCGGGGCATCGCGACATCTGTACGTAAAACGTCTTCTACTCGACGGAGCCTCGGCCTTGCGCTGAGCCTACTCGGCCGTACCTTCTCGCCTGTCCAGATACTCGCAACCTTTCCTACTTTCGTCTGGCGTGCGCCTCAAAGCACTGCACCCCGCGAGATCGAGGATCAAGTTGGAGACACAGAAGCAGTCGAGATGAGCAATGCCATCGTCAAGACCGACGATGACACAGGTATTGCCGCTCGTCGAGCTGCTTCCGTTGACTTCATGACAGCACGTCGCCACCCCTTGACCGCTCATCGAGCTCGGAGCTTTCCTACGCCCCTGTGTACATCTGGGGTTGGTCACGACGAGGGCAGCAATCGTTCTAATAGCTGTGGAGGTTCGCCTCATCGCCTGAAGCGCAAAACGGCAGCTTCTCTCGAGTCTATTCAGTCTACGCTCGCCTCTCAGACGACTTGCCCCATCTGCACCGACGACTTTGGTGACGGCGAGATCGTAAGTGGCCTACGCGCATTCAGGAATCAATCTGGCTGACTGTTCGCCGTGCTCGTCCTCGCAGCTTCGTCATCTACCCTGCACGGGGAACCATCTTTATCACGCGACCTGCATTGATGAATGGCTCTCGCAGCATCGCAGCTGCCCGCTCTGCCGACAGGACCTCCAGCCTGAGAACAATGACGCCCAAGACGAGCTCGATCAGCCTGCGGCCAGCACCAGTGCGTCTCAGCAGTCGGGTCTCATCGCAACTCAAGCACAAGCATCGACCCAGAGCAGCGACTTGGTCGGCGTCAGCGGGTCGCTGCAGCTACCCTCGCGCTCCACAGCTGGCAGTAGGCCTTCCACCTCGACCTCGTGGAGGCGTCTGATCCTCAGCCAGAGGTTTGAGGAGTACCAAGCCCGCAAGAGAGCCCGGCGCCAGCAGCTGCTTGAGGCCAGGGACACAGGCAATGGCATTGAGCAGGTACCGAGCGCACTGACGACTGCGGCCGTCCCTCACGCCACGTACATCGTCGAGTCTTCCGGACAGCGTGCCACAACAGACAGCAACACCTCTCATCCAAACCGTCGTCTCCGCCTCCTACGACGTCTTCGAAACGAGTCACTGCCTATTCGCCCGCGACGCCCTCTTACGGCCTTGGGCACAGACCAGAATTCTCGTCACCCACGTCCCCGCCCCGGCACCTCCCCTTCCACTGCCAGCCGTGACTACGCGCCTCGCATCCCCCTCTCCGAGTCAGGCTTTGGTGCCGTTGATGAGTATGGGGGAATTCGGTTCATGCCCTTCATCTAGTCACGATACGTGAGGGCGGTGGGAAGAGTGAAACGAGCGAGCAATCAGCATGCCCCTTCCCTGTGTTTCCTTAATTGTCACCGAACCTGAAATTTGATTCGTCCATCATCCTCTCACGGCGATACGTCGGAGAGCTGCTGCGCTGTTGCCTTCGCGTTAAGGCCGCTCGCAGCTGATGAGCGGGAGCGCTGGCGATTCATCATGCTCACTCGTGATCATAAGATGAACGTCTTCGTCGACCTCATTGGCACTCAACTTCACCGAATGTAGCCTGCGTACATCTCATTCAATGAGACCTTCCTCTACCCAGCCCAGTGAGCGCAGAGTGCCAAAGGGAAGAAGGGAGGCGCTACATACGCGAGGTGGACGCCACTTCCTGCCGCGCAGACGGGGAAGGAGGATGACGATGATGACGACGATGACGACGATGACGATGACGATAGAAGTTTGATCGACGACTTGACAACGGAGTATCTCGACATCTCTGGCTTTGCAATCTTTCGATGGCCAAAAGAGGAGGAAGACGAGCTGCAGCGAAGGGACGCTGCGGCGCGTCCTCATGATCGTGTCGTTCAGACTCTTACGAAGCGAAAGAGATTGATCGACGCGAGCGGTGAAGCCTCAACAGCGGGGCTGCTCCCTGTCCAGGGCAAGCTTCGAGCTAAGGTCTCGTCGCCGGCCCCTGAGCAAGCTGCTACTAGGGCGGCACCGCATCAGTCAGGCGATCCTGTCTGGCGCCCTTGGTCAACGTCACTGGACATCGACGACAAGCCAGCTAGAGGAGAATCATCGACAGCCGTCGCCTCATCTGGCCCTCCAAAGTCCCGCAGACCAATGGCACGTCGGTCCAAGCCTTGGGTGCCTAGATCAGGTGAGATGACTCGAAGTGCGTTGGCGAGCAGGGCAAGAGGAAGCATATTGACAGCGTGGTGCATTGGTGAACCAGGACGTGCGACTCATTCAGGCAGCGACAAGGCGATTCAGCAGGCGCGTGAAGGTAGACACCAGGCAGCGATGCCCGTTCGCGGAGGTCACGGGCCTACGATGGGGGCGAGGGGCTTGCCGAAACCGCGGACTTAGCATCAGCGATAACGTACGCACTGCGTAATTGGGCTTGAACCCGCCGTCTGACGGCAGCGCAGCTCCTATCATGTCGGTACGTTGTTCAAATTGGTCGGTCTTGGGTTTCAGCCGCAATGATCACGCAGAAAGTCAGCTGCTCGGTTCAATCGTAACATGAAATCTTTTTCTCGCTCTCACTGGTAGGGCTGAAGGGTTCTTGCACCTGCTGTGTCGAGACTGGTACTTCGAGCCAAAGCTTACCTCTGTTCCGCCGCACTGCCTTCCTCTACCTACCTACTGTCAGCCATCATGCTGCTCAGAAATCTCGTGTCTGCTTTTCTGATGAAGGGGAACCTTTCGAGCGCTCTCCCTAATGAGGCGTGGCCGCTGCGCTGCAGCACGGTCTTCTCACGCCAGCACCCTCTCCCTCCAACAGGCAATGCGAGCCCGGACTACGGGACGATCTGTTCCCTAGGCGTGCAAGGCTGCATCTTGTCAGTACGCGGTGATGTCAGTTCCACACGTCCCAAAAGCCTTCGAACCCTTTTGCTTGGTGCCTCCTTGCCGCAGTGTCGGCCGCACAATACGAATTTCTGGCGTCGGCATCAACACCTCCGGTCCCATTCCCGGCACATACATCACAGCGTACGTTCTTGACCATCGTGGCCACGGCAATGTGACTGGATGTGGCTTTGAGGCGGCGTGGGACTGGAACTGGAGTGAGGACGGGGTGACTACCTACGACGGCAGCGGAGAGAATCGAGGAATACTGGGGTTCTTTACCATGGACCAGGACAACGTGGTGAGTGTCAGAAGGGCGATGTATGTGTTGTAGCGTTGATCGAGCGCCATTCATTTGCCTACGCACAGGTCGAGGACAATAAGCTCTCTTCCAGGCGAGCAGAGGATGACCTGGCGCTTTACTGCTCACCGCTAACTCCGCCCGTGAAGAGTGTAGCCGCCGAAGACAAGGCAACGCTGGCGCTTTGGCTCGACTCGTGGTCAGCCCACGCCCAATAGATTCCGTACGGCAACGTCAGATCGTGTCCCCTCACACGCATGACTTCTCTTGGCGAAGCCCTGGTCACAGGCGAGCTAAGCGGATGATGATGCGATGGTGGGGGCGAGGTACGCTTTGAAAGCGGCGAGAGATTGCACGTCACCCTGTACCCTCGCCGACGTCTAATCTTGGCCAGTATCACTGCAGAGCAAAAAAGAGGCCTCCCTTCCGTCCCTCGTCCTTGCTCGTGCCTCACGCAACCAAGAAGTCCATTCGACCAGGAGCCAGCCCGTCGCGCCATGTCCATGCTTCTTTTCGCCTACCTCGTGTTCGCCTCGCCAGCAATCTCGGGCTTCTTGAGCTCGGGTGCGCGCCGTACTCTTCACATTCGCCGCTACTCGCTACTGGCTGACAGCGTGTCTGTTCCTCCTCTGCAGCTGCCGACCCAGCTGGATGGGACGACTGTCTCAGCGCTGGGACACAGTGTATCCAGTGAGTATCTCACCGTCGCTCTCCCCTCACACTTGTGCTGATCCCCAACCTCGTAGAACGGCACCCGGGATCAGCGTGACGGGTGCAGAATACCAAGGACGTACCAACGGCTCTGATCTTACGAACTGGATCGTGGCTCCCAATGGAGCAAGTGGTGTTATCAAGGGATGTTATGGCGAGGCAACGTGGTCGTCACAGGAGATGGGCGATACCGTCTTTGATGGAACGAAGCAGGGCAGGGGAAGGCTTCAGGTGCGCAGCGATCATGTCGATTGGATGGCCCAAATTGACTGACAAGCTGAGCACGACCCTCGCCCGTCTACAGGCGTGGTTTAGTCTCTCACCAGGTGACAAAGTCAGAGCCGTCTTGTGTCTGCTGAAGTTTTGCAGTCCCTCATGCTCTCTCCCACTTATTGGCCGTACCTGCAGGTTACCAACGCCGTGATCCGCTCTTCCATGAGTGGAGACGACCTCACAGTGATCTGTGTACGTACGAGAGGTGGAAGAGCCTCGAGGATTGAGCTGACTAAGTGCGAGCCTTCTTCGTCCACAGGAAGATCCCCCGCGCGAAGGCTCCCCGCATGAGGCAGAGCTGATGGAAGATACCTTGCTGGAAGGCTTATGAGGTGGGAAGGCCCTGTGCCCTACTGGTTTACCCCTTCGCACGGTGCTGCTACTTTCCGCCGGCGTGATTGTAGCCTCGTCTGTGGCGCGCTGAGGTGTCTGTATGAGTCTCGATGCAATGACACAGCCCATTGCACCTCACGGACGTCCGTGTCGTTTGCATCCGACCCGCACCCTGTGCCCTCTGCGGAAAGATACGAGCGAGGCTGTCAGCCGCCTTTGCTTGCAGCTTCAAGAGTGTCGTGACCTCAGCGATGCACTCTTATCGTGCCCTTCCCTTCTGACCCTTCGCGTGCCGCTTCGACCCCTCCTGTCCCAGTATGCTCGCCTTTGCCTGTATCGCCTTCGCCTCGACGGCGCTGACGGCCATTTTCAACGCGGGTGAGCGTTTGCGTGACGGTCGATCACCACTCTTTACTGACTGAGTCGCACCTACCGTCCAGCCGCGGCCGAAGACTGTGGTAGTGCCGCGGTGCTCTGCCTCCAGTGAGCCTCAGACCTCTCCTACAGCTTCCTTCCTTGCCATTCTTCTTACTCACCTTCGCTCATCCTCACGTCTGTAGAACCGCCCCTGGCATTACAGTCACGGGCGCTGAAAAACAAGGCCTCATCCCCGGATCGACCCTGACTGGCTGGTTTGTGCCCCCCAATGGCTCGCGAGGGGATATCAATGGGTGTAATAGTAAGGCTACGTGGACTAGCTACGAGATGGGAAACACCACCTTTGACGGCTCGGGTCAGACGAATGGGAGGCTCCAGGTAAGCTCCGGGAGGGGGAACCGTCTCCTTGCACTCGAGTGGCGACTGACTGATCTACGCTACGATGCCTGACAATAGGCTTGGTTCAGCCTGACTCCGAACCACAAGGTGAGTACGAGTGCAGATCCCTACTGCTGATTTTCATGAGTGTCCGCTCTGACTTGGCGATTGCGGGACGCTGTTGCAGGTGATCAAAGGCGTGATTACCACGGATCAAGGCGGCGATGACTTGACGGTCGTCTGTGTGAGTAATACCCTAGACTTGCACGACAGGCCAGCGCAAAGATCAGTTGACGTTTCGTGCCTAGCAGGCCAATCCTTGAACGACGTGCGACAATGGCCGAGGATCCACATGCCGAGCTTCCTAGCATTCTCGCCGCTCAGCGCCATCCTGTGTCGAATGAACTCCGCTTGGCTTCTTCCTCTTCCTGCTCATTTCAATTCGTATGCTTCTTCTTGATCTGACCGTCGTGACCCTTGCTCAATGGCTTCGCTCGCCGGCAGCCTCTCGTTGAATGTTGTCAAGTCAAAGGAAGGAAGAGAGCCAAGAGTTGCGCCGCACTTTGTGTGGAGTCGTGCTGCGAGCGCATGGGCCATCCACCCGGGCCATGCGAGTCGATGCGGCAAAGGCTGAGCGTGGCGCAACGGCGTCGCGGACTTGTCCTCCTTACCACCACTTCCACGAACATGGCGGCCAGCGTTCATCAGACTCCACTGCTGTGGATTCCGCTCAAACAGACAGAAGAAGTCGACGTTGCCACACCAGTTCGCTCCCTCATCTCCTCTTCCTATGGCGAGGATCCAAAACGCTACTCGTCGGCGTTGGGTGCATTGGCAAGGGCGAGGACGGATGCATTGAGAGGATCACCCGGTAGTGATAGGACGGCCAGAGACCTACTTTACAAGTGGTTTCACATCTTGGAGATGCTCGAAGTCCGCTTTCCTGAGCTCAGAGTGCCCTTCACTTGGAAGGATGTGAGTCAGGCGTCATGCCGTGCGCGGGAGAGGATCTCACCGATGCTGATTCTCATACTTTGGTCACTCGTTCTCAGGCCTTCACTACAAAACCGATCAGCCAATTCTCGCTCGCCTACGAAAAGGCTAGCGTCATATTCAACATCGGCGCCACTCTTAGCGCAATGGCATCGACTACCACGCGGCTGGGAGGAGCAGGCGGCGAGGCAGACGCAAAGGCCAATGTCACCTCGCCCTCTGCCTCGTCGGCATCCCTCGCCTCTGCTTCAGAAGGCGATGGCACAAAGAGAGCGTACACAGCTCTGCGTCAAGCTGCTGGCTTCCTCACCTACATCAATGACAACTTCCTTCACGCCCCTTCGACGGACATGTCTCGTAACCTACTCCGCTTTCTCGTACCACTGCTCCTCACTCAAGCCAACGAGGTCTTTCTCGAGAAGACACTCAATGGCAAGAGCAGCCCTGGGCTCATCGCAAAGCTGGCTAGCGGCGTCGCAGCGGGCTACACGACGGCTGCGGAAGAGGCAAAGGAGTGGGTGTCGAAGGAGACCATCGACCGCATCTGGGGTCTTCTCATCGCGGCCAAGGCCAAGCACTACTCTTCGCTGGCTCAGTACTACAAGTCGCAGACCGACGCATCAGCCTCGCAGCACGGCCACGCTCTCGTCCGCTTGACGATGGCAGAGACCCTTTCCAAAGAGGCACTCAAGCTCTCCAACCAATTCTCGTCCAATCACTCCTCTTCTGGCCCATCAGCTTCGGCGGCTACCACCTTTGGCTACACCAGCATCACCTCCAGCGCGTACACGATGCCCAACGATGCCGGCCCTGCAATCATCAGCATCGTCTCCACTCACCTGTCCATCGTGTCAGAGAAGCGCGCCCAAGCAGTGAAGGACAACGACTTCATCTACCACGACATCCTCCCTTCCGAAACGTCCTTGCCCGCCATCGATGCCACGAAGCCTGCGCAGCTCATCACAATTCAGGAGGTCTATTCCAGTCCAGAGGTACAGCGCGCTGTAGGCCCCGACCTGTTTGCTAAGCTTGTGCCCCTCGGCGTGCACGAGCGCGCTTCCATGTATTCCGAGGAGAAGGCCAAGCTTGCGAGAGCAGAGGCCGAGAGGTGTGATGTAGCCGAAGGCGAGCGGGTGGCGACGCTTGATGGCATGGGCTTGCCTGCTGCGCTGGAGCGATTCCGATTGGCAGTCAAGATCGGTGCAAACAGCGGCGAAGGCGCGGGCTTCGAGTCGCTTGTCGACCCAGGCACCCAGGTCATGACTTGGTCGCAGGAAGAAGCTGCCGGCGGAGGGGCAAGGGGTGCGGACGGTCTCTCCGCCCCAGGCTCAGCAGGCATCGAAGATGCACTACGCCGGATTACCTCCCTCCGTCAGACGGCGAACAGCGACCTCGGCACGGCGTCTGACTTGCTGGATGAGGAGTCCCGTCTCTGCGAGAAGGCCAGAGCGAAGCATGGCCTGAATTGGTCGCAGGAGCCCTCGGGGGCGCAGGCGAAAGTGAAGGATCTGCGCGCCGAAATCAAAAGCAACCGTGAAGCGCTCAGGCAGGCTGAGGAGAATGATCGGCGGATCGAGGCCAAGTGGCGGGACTACGAGAAGGATATCGGGCTGCTGGTGCAGGGGAGAGGAGCTTTGGAGCAAGCATTTGCCGAGGCGCTCAGCGGCAGCAGCGGCGCTGGCGGGCCTGGTGCTTCGAACAGCGGAGGCATGTCCCTCCTTGACCTCTCCGAGAGTGACGAGCAGGCAAGCACAGACGCGATTTCTAAGCTCCGCAGCGATGTGGAAGCGCTGGACTCCCACCTGGTCAAGCTCTCCAAAGTCAAGCGCGAACGGGACTCCCTGCTGGCCGAACTACGCGAAAAGCTGCAAACCGACGACATCGGACATCTTCTCATCTTGTCTCATCGCGGAGGGGGCAAGAAGTCGTCTTCCTCGTCCTCTGGAGGCGAGAGTAGTGAAGACGCAGGCGGAGCAGGCGAGAACCCCAATCAGGCGGCACAGGAAGCTGCTCTGTTTCGTCAGGAATTAGACAAGTTCCGGCCCTGGCAGCAGAGGATTTCACAGGCTTTGGCAACGCAAGGGCACCTTCTCTCGGAAATCACACGGCTGTGGAACGGGATCAACTCTTCTCCCGAAGGGTCGCGCATCGCGAAGCAATGGGAAGAGAAGAGTCGAGCCCGTGAGGCGCTTGTCAGCAGGTTGTCGGCCGCAAAGGGGGCGAGTGCTGAAGTTCGCGCCGCATTAGGAAAAGGCCTTCAGTTCTATGAGGAGGCTGGGGACATTGCCAGGGGTCTGAAGGTGGGGTCGAAAGAGTGGCATGAGACTAGGGGAAGGGAGAGACAGAAGTTAGAGGGAGAGGCGGAGTGGCAGGGGAAGCTTGACGGTGCCGGGAGAAGCGACAGCAGCAGTGGCTTGGAAGGGAGTATGAGTAGGATGGGCTTGGGTGGTTCAGCAGGTGGACCACCGCCCCCACCTCTGCCTAACGCTACGACGAGGCAGGCATCATATGGAGCGTACGGCGCATCACCTAGCCCTTCGCCTGCACAGCATCACGCGCCGCCTCCACCATCGGCAACGGCATCGTTCCAGCACGGGCAAAGCACCCAACACTACCCACTTCCGCCCTCATCCTCATCCTCAATCAGCTCTCCGACCTCTCCTGGCCTTCCACCTCCTCCAGCGCGGCCATCGTACTCTTCGTTTCCTCCGCCTCCTCCACCACAGCAGCAGCAGCGAAATAGCAGCGCAGCCTCGCCGTACAACTTTGGCCCTGCTACGTCCGGGCCTTTTGCTAGTGCTTCGAGTCCTGCGCCGCCTCCACCTCCTCAGCAGCAACATCAGCATCAGCCACAAAGGCAGGGAAGCTACGGCTATTCCTCGCCCGCACCACCTCCAGCGCCACAGCAGCAGCCGCAGCCGCAATACAGCCATCCCACTTACAGCGCTTACCAGCCGCCTTCCTCGGCAGCGTCCTCATCTCCCTACTATCCGGCTCCTCCAGCCCAGCCATCAGGTGCAGGATTAGTGGGAGGATACCCCGCCCCGCCCTCGACGGCACCCGTCCCTCCCTCATCAGGCTACGGCGGTTACGGAGTCCCGAGCAGCGCCTATGGGAGCAGGCCGCCACCCCCACCGCCTCAGTCTTCGACTCCCGGAGCGGGCTACTACGGCGGTGCACCTCCGCCGCCTCCCCAGCACCAGGGGCAGTATGGAGGCGCCTCTCAACAGCAGAGTGGCGGGGCAGGCTATGGACAAGGCGGGCATTATGGACAGCAGGGCCAGCAGCCATGGCGCGGTTATTGAGGTCAATAGCGTACTGGACTGAGGAGAAGAGGTGTCGCACGACCGAGGCAAGCAGTGAGCTGATGTCATGCATACGATGATGATCAATGGAACGCTGAAAAAGGGTGACACAACAAGTAAGGATGGTATACGACTGCCGCTCGTGTTTTCCTCCGCATCGCCTCTCCTCCCGTTCCTACCACAGCACATCAATCAGTTCGTCCTCCTCCAACTCCTCGACATCGCCCACTGCTCCGTCCAGCTTCATCGTCTCGCCATCCCAGACCATTCTTGCCTTCTTGATGATACTGGCAGCCGTCATGCCAGCCTTGCGCGCCGTACCGTCCTTTTCTGCCGTCGAGGCAAAATGCTCCAACATCCTTCTAAACGTGGTGGTCCGGCGCACGTTGACACTCAGTGTAGAGCCGGTGGAGGAACGCAGAGTCAGGCGAATGCGATCTCCTTCGCCAGCTGCATTTGCTTGGGTATCAGGAGGCGCAGCAGTGGTGGTGAAGGACGAAAGGGAGGTGGGGGCATCGACGAAGAGAGGCCCTCCTCTGGCGTCTTCGTCCTCCGTGTCTGAGTCGATAAGGTTGATGGGTTCGGGAGAAGGCTTGCTTTTCTTGGCTTGCATGGCGCTCGCGTCCGATTTGCGGCTGGCCTTGCGCTTCGTCTCTTCGGTGTCTGACGATTCAACGAGGATGACGCCATCGCTCTCTGCATCCTCGTCCTCTTCGACCCTCTGTAAGCCCTGCGGCTGCGTCTTCTCCCTTTCTTCCTTCTCCTTGCGCGCCCTCTCGCGCTCCTCCTGTTCAGCTCTCGCCCTGGCCCTCATGCTAGGCGCCTGCGAGCCTCTCAGGTATGGCGCAAGGTCTGGGTGGATGGAAGGGGCAGGTGCATTCGCTGAGCTTGCGCGATTCTGTGACCCTCCTCGGACGTTTCGATCCGAGGCGCTCGCACTTGAGCGTGGAAAGGGTCGTCGAGAGGAGCCGACGCCGATGCTGCTTGACCTGCCATTTGCGCCGCCGGGACCATAGACCATGTCGACGTCTCTTTCGGCATCGTGACTGTATGCTTCGCCCACTAGATCGCCATCCTCATCATCATCGCTGTCGGCCGTACGCGCAAGGGAGGGCGGGAGAGGGTGCTTGGCGTCGAGGATCTCCCTGATGCGAGAGATGTCTGCAACGTGATCGAGAAGAGTGTCACATGGTCAGCTCCTCACGTGATATATCGTGACCTATTTCATGCTGTCACTCACGCTCTTGAGCCAACTCGGGCGGCGGTGTCAAGCTGACGCTGCTGCGTTGGCCCTCCTGCCTCTTCTTCTTGCTCCTACGTCTCTGCGTACCTCCTTCGCCCTCCTTCCCTTGACTAGAAGCCCACCACTCTTGACTACTCGCATCACTACCACTGCCGCTGCCCGAGCTACGGCGGCGACGGCGACGTCCGTTGCTCGGCCCAGCTTCGGCTTGATCCTCGTCGTCGTCTTCTTCGACAATCTTTCCCCGTCGCGTCCAACTCGGCAGGCGTCCCCCTATCCTGTGCTTCTTGGGCCTGCCAGGACCTCGGCGCTTCCTTGACGAGCTCGATGAGGATGATGAGGAGGCATCGTCTGAGCCAGGGGAGGCGTCACTCTCCTGCCCTTCACCGGCGCGAGCACCAGCACTCAGTCGCCCCGTACTACTGCCGTTGCGCTCAGCAGCACCTGCGGCGCCGGAGTGTGTGAATGAGGCAGAGCTGCGCGAGATGGGACGACGTCGCATGAAGAAATCGTCGTAGTCATCGTCGTCTTGAGCACGTCCGGCTGAGGGAGGCAGGGCGATGGACCCTGTGGCCTCGACGGAGGGAGAGGGGCGGCCGAGAGTCTTTCGGGGGAAGGCGGATGGTCGATCCTTGGCAGCAATGGCACGAGCGGCAGGACCGTCCGAGTCCAGCTCGTCCGTCTCACTACTCAGGAGCTCAACAGTCTTGTGCACCTTCAGACTTGCGCCTGAAGATGCGTGAGCAGGCTTCGTCGGAGATGGCCCCTTCTTGGATGGCGGGGGGCGAGTGGCTGGTGAGTGCGCTGTGCGTTGCTTCTTTGATGCCGTCTTTTGCGGAACATCATCGTCGTCCGAGTCTATTATGACGACGAGGGGGGCTGCTGATGCTGATTCTGATGTTGTCGCTTTGCGATTTGTCGAGGATGAGGCTGACGTCGAAGCCGAGGCAGAGGCAGCCGTTTGAGCCCGTGTACTTCGTCGAGGCGGCATGCTGGCGTGGAAGCAGCGAGCGTATGATGCTCGAGAGGGTTCGCCAAGCCCTGATCACGCTTCCAGGCGTGACAGAGCGAAGCGCTGGCTGTATGCGGCGGAGCTGGTGATGATGATGGAAATTGATAGCGAGGGAATCGACGGCAAGAGACAATCGTTCAGACCCGACGGACGGAAGCGGAGACGAGACGCAGCGGAATGCCAGTCGTGGCGCGTCGGGATCGAAGGCCCCCCCGCATCATGACAGCCACGGCTCAGACTACCGTACAATGGCTCGAGGATATCTGTATGCTAGTCGGCGCGCAATCTATTTCATCGAGCCGCTACTGTCGCGCTAGTCGCTCCAGTCACCTTGATCGGGCTCGTCGGCGATGAAGGCCCAACAGCAGCAGCAGCAGCGACGCCAGGCGCAGCTCCACTTCCTCCTGTCCCTGCCCCTCCTCCCACCGACGCTATATGCGAATTCGGAGGGAAGCCGGCATTCAATGCATACGCCGGGCTCCTATGCGTAGATGTCGACCCGCCCCTGGCCTTTTGCTGCAAATGCCCTGCCTCATCATCCTCGGCCCCTTCGTTGTCCATCGCTCGCCCTCTCACCTCATCATCCATGGCCAGGAGAGACGACGGTGCCTTCGCATTGAGCTGGCTCCTCGCAAGGGACGCCTCTCGTCTTGTCAGGGTCGACGTCGCCGAGGAGGAGGAGGCGTACGGCGCTCGTACCGGCACATGCATGGGATGCGGTCGATCGATGGGCGAGTACTCATCGAGGATGGGGATCTGTAGAACGTTCATCTTGGGTGTGACAATGATCATCGTGTTGGTGGGGACTTCCATCCAGTCAGCTAGCGACGATGCAGAGCAATGTCAGCCAAGTTGCATCCCCTGAACACACCTGTTTTGCCGGCTCACCCTTTTCAAAAGTCAATGGCTCGCTCGCCACGACCACAATATTCTGCCTCCTGTCCTCTTTGCGCATTCGGAACCTGCCCTTCTCCCGCTCGTAGAAGCTTGTGCCCGAGGAAAAGTACAGGGAAGCAGCCTCATCGTGCAAGGAGGAGACGTAGCGCGTGCAGACGATGGACTGGCCATCGGTCACACAGAAGTTCATGAGGGAGGGCTGGCGGGGGCGAGCGAAGAGGCAATGTCAGTAATCATGAGCGCAGGGCTCGCTCTGCTGTTCGCGCTCCTCGCGCTTACCTCCTCGACGCCCTTTTCCCTCGCCCATCTATTCAGGTCAGCAATTGTCCTCTCCATGGCCCCCTTGAGCTCTCCCCACGCGAAAGTTTCCTCTCTTCCTGGCCTATCCAAATGGCTCAGAAACAGCGCAAAAGCCCACTCCGAGTCGGTCTGACCCTGCGGGAAGTTCAACAACTCGTCATCCAGTGAAGCCAATAGCGTGCGCTTCAGCAGACCAAAAGAAGAAATTTGACCGTTGTGCATCCACATAAGGCGACCGTACCGCCAAGGGTGGCAATTGGTCTCGGACAAAGCTCCGGCCGTGGAGGCGCGAATGTGGGCAAAAACGAGGGGCGAGCGGATCTTCTCACAGAGACGTTGAAGGTTCTGATTGTTCCATGCTGGTGTGACGGAGGTGAAGATGCAGGGTGCAGAGGGGTGTGGGTGATCCTTGCTCGATGATGGTGATGATGATGATGAGGACGAGGATGCGATGGGCGCAGTATCGGGGTGATCATCGAGGGGGGCGACGTACGCTAAGGAAGTGGATGAGGAGGCAGAGGCCTCGGCGTCGTACCATCCTAGACCAAAGCCATCTCCATTGACTGATCTGGTTGCATCGAGGCGAAGGCGAGCGTCGAAGGCTTGGTTGATGATGGAGTGGGCGGGCTTGGTCACGAGGTTAGAGAGGGTGATGGGCTCGATGCCCTTGAAGACTGCCGAGGGACGAGAAGTGAGGCGGTCAGCAGGCTGAGGCGCAATTCAGGCGAGCTCTTAAAGCTGCTCACCAAGCAAACGACACATCGACCGCCCGTCACGTAGCAGGTAAATAGCAGTCAAGAGGGAGAAGCAAGGAGGATAGGGACGCAAATCAAAGGCCATGAATGCAATCAAGGCGGGCCGCACAGATTGACGCCATCGACTCGTCCCCTTTCCGCCTTGCATGAAAGCGCCACTTGAGCCCATCAAGTCGCGTGAGCGTTCCGTCGAAAAGAAAAGGCAATGATACAGTACGATGAAGACGCAACGCAATGACATTGACGGCAATCGACGGTGATGTACGCTGGTCTCTTCGCCTCATGCCCCTGCGCCTACGGCCCCCGCGGCTCTGAACTCTTTCACCTCCTCTCCCGAGTAGCCCAACTCCTGCAGCACTTCGGACGAGTGCTGGCCTAACACAGGGGGCGGCCGTGAGATCTGCGTGCGGCGAGAAGCAGATTGTGAGCCAAACATCACCTTGCACCAGGACACGCTCTTCCTTACTCACAGGCATTCTCCCCTCGCCATAATGCACCGCCGGGCTGGTCACTTTCACCTTGCCAATTCTCGGGTGGTCCAGCTCTGTGACGACCCCTCTTGCCTTGCTCTGCGGGTGCTCCTCGAATGTCTGCCTGATGTTGCGAATCGGCGCGACAGGCAACTTACCCTCCAGCCGCTGCATCCAGTAGTCAATCGGTTGTTCATCAAAGATAGACTGCAGCAATGGCTCCAACGCTTGTCGATTCTTGACTCTGTCGGAGTTCGTCCTGAACAAGGGGTCCGTAGCCAGCTCAGGTCGGCCCATGGCCTCTACTAGCGTCTTGTATTGTCTATCATTTCCTCCTCCGATCATGATGGGTGAGTCCTTCGTCTCGAAGACCTTGTATGGCACGATTGAAGGATGAGCACTACCGTGTCTGCCTCCCTCTGTTCCAGCAACGAGGAAGGAGGAAGCCACATTCGCCAAGGAAGCGATTTGCGACTCGAAGAGGGAGGCATCGATATGGACTCCTTTGCCTGTCTGGGATCGCCCGATGAGAGCAGCCATGATTGCACCATGGATATACAGGCCCGTCGTGAGGTCGGTCATTGCGACGCCAATCTTGACTGGAGGTCGGTCGGCTTCACCCGTGCTAGCGAAGAAAGGGAAGAAAGATCGTGGTCAGCTCACTTCCAGACGGTCAAGAGGGGTATGCATCTGCACCCACATATGCATCAACCCAGCATCCGCAGCAATGATCACGTCGTACCCCGGACTGGTACTGTACGGCCCCGATTGCCCATACCCCGTCAAGCTAGCATAAATGATGTCCGGCTTGATCGCCTTGACCTGCTCGTATCCCAAGCCGAATTTGGCAAGCTTGCCCGGCAGGTAATTCTCGACGACGACGTCCGACTCGCGAATCAACCGCTGAATGATATCCTGGGCCCCTCTCTGCCTCAAGTCAAGCGTAAGAGATCTCTTCCCCCTGTTGACGCTGAGAAAGTAGGCTGACTCTGGCGGTAGTTCGAGCCATCTTTGCGCCTCCTCTTGCGCCAGGCCTTTAGGGAAATGCTGTGGATCCAGAGTGGGAGCAGCCGGGGGCAGCCAGCTGCGTGTCCCGTCCCCGCCCTGTGGGTCTTCTACTTTGATGACATCAGCGCCGAGATCGGAGAGTAGCATGGTACAGTAGGGACCAGCGAGGATGCGCGTCAAGTCGAGGACACGGATGCCCTTGAGAGGCGGGGGTATTGAGGCTACGGGGAAGGGGGACGACGAGACCGGGATCGAGTACGAGCGACGCTGTTCCAGCTGCAGTCGTGAAGAAGAGGCGACAAGGCATCTTGATGATTGCCTCGCAGTGAGCGCCGATCGACGCAGCGGTATTGACCAGCTTGCCATGAGGTGCTGCTGGGATGGAAGATGGAAGGTGGAGAAGGAGAAAAGAGGCTGCAGGGTCGCAAGCCGCAAGTCAAACACCGGCAAAGGGCGGCAACAGACCAACGCCGACCCGGCGGAGCCCCACAAGACGCAGCCGAGCCGGACTGGCGTTGCTCCTTGATCCAACTTCACCATCTTGCGTCGTGTGGTCTCGCAGGAGTGTTAGCAGCGACGACGACCAAGGGGCTCGCAGCAGTGAGCCTCATTCACTCGGCTTTCTCTACCGGCATCAATCGATAGTCGAGGGAGAATAGTATTGTCTTTGGTGGGCGACAGCGCCGCTTGTCTCACCACCGTGTGTGTGCACCTCGATGTCGCCAAACCCGTTGGCCGGTCACCGGTAAGTATGGTCGGCAGGCCAAGCTTCAAATAGAAGCAAGGATCGCCTTCTCCACAGGCTTGCACCAGCTGAGTCGAGAGGGCAAGGGCAGCTACGGAGGCGAGGAAAAGGGCCAGGTGCATGGTGGTACTGATGTCGTGGGGAACTGATATCGCGGTAAGGAGAGATGCTGCAATCGACTTGCTATTTACCGAGCAGGTATTGCTGCTTGCTTGACGCTTCTTACTTGGCACTAACCTCCCGTGCCCTCTCGCCCACGCTCGACTGGGCGCACTCAATACTGGCTCGATGCCGGCGAGCGAGAGGGCATTGCCCACAAGAAAGCAGTCCAACGTGCGCTCTCCCTGAAGCCTCGACTAACGCTACCGCAGAGATCTCAAGCGATGCCATCTTCCTTCCCTTTTACTGACAAGACAGTGCTCGCCTCAAGCTAACGGGACTGGCCTGCGCCCTAGTCTTCACGGCCCACCTCATTCCCCTTGTCCTGACCTGAGGAACAAAGCTAGACTCTTGCCTCTACGTGAAGGCAGATATGGTCGTCGACCCTTCTGCGCCTTCCAAGCCTGTCGAACAGTATGGCAACATCGAGATGCAGGCCCACAACGATGGCCGATCGCGACGTATCATGGGCTGTCTCTCTGGAACTGGAATCGGATTTTGCGATGACAAGGGGGGGCGCCGTCTCTACCGGCGCAATCAACAAGATGGAATTCCGTGTGGGCGTGAGCGGCGCGTGGGGAGAAGGCAGCGCTGATATGAATGGGTATGAAAGTGTTGGGTTCAGGTGCAGGTGAGGGCGCTGAGAGAGATTGGCGGGTACCACCGCGGCCAGGTGGTCGGTGATACCAGTGGCACGAAGCAAATATCTCTCTCGCCCGCAGGCGTCTCAGTCCCTACGCTGTCACTCGCCGTGCCACCGTTGCATCACCGCCGTATACTCGCACTCTCATTACGCTGCGACCGACGAAGCATACTGCCGTCGCCCGGTATAGCCTCTGCTGATGATTGCCTTGAGTAGGTGAAGCCTTGAAAGCAGAGAAGGGGCGCGTTGGTGGAAATCAAGCTCGGAGCTGCACGCCGAGCTGCAAGAGACGCCCATGCGCGTGAGAAAGTGGAGGGATCGATTGAAGTGAAGGTTTAGCCCTAGTCCGTCCATTCTTTTCTTGAGTCCTTTTTTGTTTTCTCGTGTCTCCCTGATCATCACTGTCCCTCGACGCTCTCTCCCATCTCGTCACACCCGTACCGTCTCTCTAGATGTCAGGCTTCGTGACTGCGGTGCCCGTCGCCGTGGGCAGGTCCGTCTTGGCGCCTCTGTCTCTACTCCCCAGCCGCTACCAGGCGACGGACGTCCGTGTTGGTCAAGAGGCGTCGGAGTCCTCGCCATCCCCATCGTCCGAGAAAGTTCCACCTCAATTCACTCGCGAGCCCCTCACTGAGCTTCTCAAGAGCGTGTCCAGCCTCAACTCGTACGCGCCTCACCCTCTGATCCCTTTTGGCCACCTGCAGACCATCTACTCTGCCGTCGCCGATACCGTCAACGTCGACGTCGTCCATTACAAACGCCATGTGCTCCTCCTACCTGATGGAGGGACAGTGGCCGTGGATATCTCGCCTCCGGAATGGGACGACCCTTCGAGCCCCGAGGAGCAGAATAGACCTACCGTTGTCCTCAATCATGGCTTGACAGGCGGCTGCCACGAGACCTAGTGAGCTGAGCAGAGCCTCGCAAGTGCCGCTCATTTGAAACGCTGATCGCTTTGATCTCCCCTCGCACTCACAGTGTTCGCCACGTCATCCCACCTCTCATCGAAAGTGGATACCGCTGCGCAGTAGTCAATTTCCGCGGCTGTGGACAAACGCCCGTCACCTCCCCTCAGATGTACTCAGCAGCCAAGACGGATGATCTACGCACCGGCCTCCTCTGGATGCTCCAGCGCTGGAAGCAGACCGAATTTGCATTGATTGGCTTCTCACTGGGCGCCAATGTCGTAGCCAAGTATTTGGGAGAGGAAGGAGACTCCACGCCAGTCCGAGGTGGACTCGTACTTGCCACACCCTTCGATCTGAAGATGGGCAGCGACAGCCTCGAGGGAAGCAAGCTTTACGACCACAAGATGGCGGGCAACCTCGCCCAGCGAATCGGCACAGCTGCTGGCGCCCTAAGCCTCGACCCAAAGCTCAGAGCACCCCTACGTCGGCTCCTCGACCCACAAGGATACGCGAAGGCCCATCCGGACGAAGTGGCGCAGCGTAAAGTCAAGCCAGGCTCCCTCAAATGGGTTGACGACTCCATCACGCGTTTTGCCGGCGGCTACTCAAAGCCATACGGCACCTTCCCGTTCGACTCAGCAGACGACTACTATAATGCGAATGGAAGCATTCATTTCCTGCACAACGTAGCACGACCGCTGCTCTGCATCAATTCGGACGACGATCCCATTGTTCCTTACCACATTCTGGAGGCTACCTGGGAGGCCAGCAAGAGCAATCCGAACGTCGCTCTGGCTGCAACGCGTGGTGGGGGACATCTAGGCTGGTGGGAAGCAAAGGGACTCAAGGGGGCGAAGAAGCCAACTAGGTGGCTGGGTCCCGTAGCCAAGCAGTGGGTTGAGCAGGTGTTCCAGAGCCCGATCAGGAGTGGCGATGCGGAGGGGTACAAGACGCGAAACAACCCGTGGCTGCAGGGAGACGTAGAGACGGTTGAGGAGGTTCAGTACGAGTTGCTCAGCGAGGACGAGGTGCTCGACTTTGACTTTGAGGGAGGCGCCGAGGCGGCAAAGGCTGCCGACGAGGCTGACGCCAAGCTCAAGGCTGAGCTACCTGCGATTCTTCCCGAGGTCAACGCCGAGCAAGACGGCGACGCAGCTGCGCCCACCGT
Organism: Jaminaea rosea; assembly: GCF_003144245.1. Lineage (NCBI taxonomy): Eukaryota > Fungi > Basidiomycota > Exobasidiomycetes > Microstromatales > Jaminaea > Jaminaea rosea. The sequence goes on along the minus strand of NW_020289976.1, from coordinate 823,315 downwards.
GCAAGATTCCATGGCTCGCCCACGTCACGCCTGGCTCCTCACGCCGCTGCTGTCGCAAGACGTCGCGCCCCTTCTTCACCCAACTCACCACCCCAAGTTCACCGCCCTCAAGCAGCCCAGCGAACGCTCCTTGATCACCACAGGCACAATGTACCGCTGCCGCTCCCGCCCCCACGTTGGCTTCATGGAGCTTGACGCAGACTCGCGCGTCGCAGGGTGCGGTCTGACCTTTCAGGGTGGTAAAGCCATTCCAGGGCAGAGCACCGATACCAAAGGCGACAGGATCGATGCGAAGGGCAAGAAGGAAGGGTGGAGGAGGGGGAAGAAGTCGACGATGGGTGGGCTTTGAGAAGCCAACGAACCATAGCATGGCCGACGGCGATACTATAAACGGCGGCAAGACGCTTGCGCCTTCCCTCACCTCTTCTAGAACATAGATCGCACGTAGATCTCCCTCCTCGTAGATAGACAGCCAGCATCAAATAACATCCCCTCTCACGATCATAAGAAACCACAATTCACATCACGTTGAGAGTCTATAATTAAGAGCGAGCTCCCGCACGCGAGCAGTACTGTCCATTTCCCTGTCTTATCTACAGCTCAGCATACTCTGGCCGCGTGCTCAACACGTATGCGTCACACCCCTTGCCCTCCCACTAAACAGCTCCGCAAGAGCTTGTCCAACAGATACGATGAGAACCACAGTGCCAAAGAGGGCGCAACCGACAGCCAGCGGCTTGGTGGAGAGCCACCAGGTGTACCAATGCTTGGCCTCATTCGGTCTCCGAGCGCGTATCGAAGCGCCAGGAGCGAGAGGCAGCTGGACCTCGTCGATGGAGATATCAGCGCGGTTGCTGGAGGACTGCCTCCCTCCTCGCGGGCCGTGTGACGCTTCGAGCTCGGCGAGAGAATCGTCCTCGTCTTCATCGCCTTGTACGCCATTTCCGTTGTCCGAAGCCGACACAGGCGCGTAATCCCCTCCACCTCCTCCCCTTCTCACCGACCCTACACCAAGAGCCTTGCCTTCCCCCTCGGCCGCCAGCTTCAGAAAGCACACTGCGGGGAAAATGAACGCCAGAGCCGTAGCGCTCAACCCGCCCGTCAGCTCTAGCACGATGCCCAAATCGCATGTGAGGAGCGAGACCACCAGACTCGCCAGGACAAGCGAAGTCGTGATAGTAATGTGAAGTCGGACGCTGTACTGGTTGGGAAAGAAGTACGTTTCCAACACCTCACGGCATACGAAGGCCTCGAGGGGAAAAGTGGTGAACATGTTCACTCCAAAAGCGAAGCGGGCGATGTTGACAAAGGTGTCATTCTCCGGGAAGTTGTTAAGTACGTTGCCCAGAGTCTTCTCCTCGAACGTCCAGTACCCGGCTATGCTCATTGCCGTCAAGCACGCGCAGGCGATTGTGGTCGAGTAATGGGTGACTTTGCTGAACTTGTCCATCGAAGGCTCCTTGAGCGAGGCGTAGATCAGGAGCGAGTTGTGGTGACAGACGAAGGCGAAGGAGATGACTGAGATGCTTGAGACTAGGTGCGAGGGATTGACTACTGTAAACCTCAGCGAGGGGTCGCCTTTGAGCTCGGCGGGCATGGCAGGGCCGCGGAAGACGACGGTGAGGACGATGAGGAGCATGCTAACCATGGCTACCGCGCTTGCTTTTGAGAGGTTCTCAATGTCCCTGTAGAGGCTCAGCGGGTAGCTGATCAAGAGCGTTGTGAAGGTGATGACGAATGACCTGCTGACCAAGAAGGAAAAGAAGGACTCGCCCGGTGCCAAGGAGGGAAAGACAGCGGCAAGGACGTGAGGAATCGTATCTCCTATAACGACGCAGAAAGCGCACATCCCTCCGAACGCAAAGGCGAATTGGAAGAGACTGACTGCAGCTTTCCCCTTGCGACCGAAGCAGTGGTCCATGATCTCGATGTAGGTCTGCCGGCCAGAGAGCTTCGAATTGAGGATGATGAGGCGGATCGTCCAGTCTGTGAGCATGGCGAGGCCAACGAGGAGGACCACGCCCGCTACGAAGCCTGACTGGCGCATAGAGTAGGGCAAGCCCACAATACCCGCACCCAAAATGGAGTTGGCCATGTTCGTCGTGGCATCAAATACTCCTGCACCGCGCTTCAACCAGTCGGGAAGCTCTCCATTGTCTGCGCTCAACCCAGTCGAGCGACCTACTTGGTCTACTCCTTCCATGACGCTTCGCCTGAATTCGGACATGTTGGAGCCGAAGACATCGACTGATTGGCGGATTGATGAAGGCAATGGTACAGTCTTGTTGCGTGACGAGGAGCGGCCCATCATTGCTCTCGTCGACGACTCTGCATCATCCATTATCGCCTGGTCGTCCTCTGAAAGAGTGTCCGAGGCTGCGTCGAATTCTGCCTCCCGACTCGGTATTGTGCTCTTCAGTCCGTATGTGGCGCCCGAAGAGGAGGATGATGAGGAGGCCGCCCATGAGGGGCCGTATCGGTGTGCGTCGTCGCCGTCGTCGTCATTGTCGTCAACTGCAGCATCGTCGTCTCCGTCGATGGAGAATAGCGTCCCTCTGGCTGGCAGTTCCTGTCGCTCTGGGTTGTCTGCGAACCGCACAGACTTGGAGCCAGACGCCTTGGCCGATGCAGACGCTTCAGAGAGGTCCATCGGTGAGAAATGATGGTGAAGAGATGCCTCTGTGAGGCCTGCCAGGATAGCAGGAAGTTGCGAATCTCGAATCGTCGTCAACGACTTTGGCTGCCTTTGCTGCGCTACGCTCATCGACGACACACGCACCTCCGCTTTCCGTCGATCCGCCGCGGCTCCACACCGCCGCCGCCCACGACGTGCTCCTCTCACACAAACGCCACGGACGGCAGCGAGAAGCACAGCACGGCTCGTCTCGCTATGGCTACAACTTTGCCTGCGATTTCGATGTAGAATAGTGACCGGCAAGCTGTCTTGCGCTCATCACGCAACGTCTTTGCACGGCATCTGGCCTACAGGTGTCACTCATCCACCAGCCGATGGCAATGCCATAGCGCAGATGCAGGCGTCACTGATGGTGAGAGGGCACTAACATATTGACATGTGGCTCCGCATCCACCTACGATCAGGGCGAGAAGGTGACGGTGGTGGGAAATTCTGAGACAGCAGACTCTCACGCCTTGCTCGACATCGTGTCGAGACCGACCCTGGTTTCAAGACTTCCATCGCCCCGACAAGACTTCCATCGCCCTGACAAGCAAATACGATGAGGTACCGTTCCTTGAACTTAGCATGCCCTGTCCGTGTGCTGCTGCTTCCTCTCGCTCCATTCTCCCCCTCGCTGCTCATCGTTGTCGAGAATCCCCGTGCCATCAAATGATCGAGGTGACCCGGCATTGCGAGTCGAGTCGCGAGACGCGCCCAAGCCAGGGCGGGACTGCGTCGGCCGCGGGGAGGGCGAGACGAGGCGGCGCTCAGGCTATGCCCTCGTTGGGCCGCGCTCACCATCATCACGCTTTCTTCGCTACCAACCTCATCCTTCTGCTCGCCGATCCTCACACCATCACACTCGAGCACGACCTTCCTTGACATTGTCACATATTCATCAGCGCATCAGCAGAGTAGCATCAGAATGTCGTCAAAGAAGGCCGGAAACAAGGGAGGCGTAGTCGCAAACGTCGTTGGCGCCGTTACTGGCAGCAGCAGCGGCGACAGGAAGAAGGCGACGGCTGTCACTCAGAGCTCGAGGGCTGGTCTTCAGGTAAGCATCTGCGCGCGCAGGAGACTGGATGGATCAGAGGGTTGGCAGGGTGAAGGGTTGAGGGGAGCTGTGGGAGGAGAGAGGTCGCCGCGTCGAGGATGGGGTGGACGGATGAACGGATGGATGGATGGATGGATGGCATGAGAAGGAATGTACAACAGACTGGCGCCATAGCCTACCTGTCATTGCCAACTTTGGCATCTGATCAGGCCATCACCAGCTCTCCGTCATCATCTCTGTGCATGGTCACTGACACCTCTCCCCAACCTCCCGATCGCCCGCAGTTCCCCGTCGGCCGTGTCCACCGTCAACTCAAGGGCAAGACGGCCAACAACGTCCGAATCGGCGCCAAGGCTGCTGTCTACACCTGCGCTATTCTCGAGTACCTCACCGCCGAGCTCCTCGAGCTGGCAGGAAACGCATCCAAGGACCTGCGCGTCAAGCGTATCACTCCCCGTCACTTGCAGCTCGCCATCCGCGGTGACGAGGAGCTCGACTCTTTGGTTAGGGCTGTCATTGCGGGCGGTGGTGTGCTGCCGCACATCCACAAGAGCTTGATCAAGCCGAAGGCGGGCAAGAAGAGCGAGTAAGCGCGCCTGCGCGTCTGAGGGAATGACGATGCGATTGGGTCAGAGCGAGGAAGTGGGGTCGTCGTGGTACCAAAATCGCCGAAAGGCTGCATGCCATGGAGCCGCCTTTCATTGGTTACTGGATGCAAGACGCTCTTGGAATCTCAGGCAGGGCGACAGGACCTCACACGTCCATCCACATAAGCGCCTCCCATCATCATTCGTCCTTGTTGACCTTCACCGCCTCACCCCCCCCTCCGGCATGAGGAGACAAGCGCAGAGAGCCGGCTCCCAATGCTCGGCCCCCTGCCTCCTTACCCTCTCCTCACCAATCCACCAAACCTTTTGTGCCTCGCTTCTCCTTGTATTCCTATCCTCTCTGCCGATCTCAGAATCCGAATCTAGCCTCCGATTACGACTCGACAACATCCTACTTCGCCTGCCTGTGAAGATGAAACTTGAATCTCTCGATGCCCTTGGCTGTCTAGGAAGGCGTGTGTGTATATTACAGCGACGAAGCACGCTCGCAAAATAGTAGTAGTAGTGAAGAAAAGCCAGCCTCGCCGTCCTCCAGCAAGAGGCTTTGGCGAGGGAAGTGTAAAGTAGCCGCGGTCACCAGTCGCAGCAGTGAGGTTGACGACGTCTCTCGCGCGCACGTCTAGTCCACAGGATCCGCCTCAATGCGTGCGTAGTGGGCCTGAGCATTATACGCCTGACCCGAAGGAATGGCCGTCTCCGCCGTATCGCTGCGGAAGAAGTCGTCGGTCCTGAGCGGCCGTGTGTTGAGCTTGGCCGCTCCTCCGATTGACTGCGTTGATGCTGGTGAGGTCGAGCCATTCGCTGCTCCGTTTGCCTTTGCTCCCACTACGTCTGATGATGCAGAACCATTCACAGCAGCAGCAGCAGCAGCCCCGCTCCTCGCCCGACTCATACTCTCCCTCCCCTCCCTGCTCCTCAAGAACTCCCTCACAGGGACCATGGCCGCATTCCTGCATGCCTCCTTCAGATCCGAGCCGCTCATGCCCTGACTTTTCCTGACAATCTCCCCCAGTCGGAAGTTCTTGTCTAGACGAGCGTCGCGGAGCATGATGCGGAGGATCTTTTCTCTTTGCTCGACGTTGGGCAGCGAGACGGCGTAGCGCTTGGGCATTCGGCGTAGGATGGCCGCATCGATGTCGTTTGGTCGATTTGTGGCACCAAGAATCATAATGCGGTCTGAGGAGGAGGTGAGACCATCCCACAGTCTGGCGATGGAGCGAGCGTAAGCGGAGAGTAGCGTCAGCGTGACGACGAGCGTACAGGTAGGGAGGGTTCAGGTGGTGGAGCGTTGAACTCACGTCATGAACTCTGCCTTCATCATGCCGGTCACCTCGTGATCGCCTCCTTGCCTTTCCCTCATGAAGCTATCGATCTCATCAATGAACACAATACTGGGCTGCAGCTTCCTCGCCAAGCTGAACAATGCCGCCACAAGCTTATTGCTCTCTCCAAACCACTTGTTCGTCAAAGTTGACACGTGCATGTTAATGAACGTCGCCCCACTCTCCTTCGCAAGGGCTTTTGCAAGCATTGTTTTGCCCGTGCCGGGAGGGCCGTAAAGGAGAACTCCCTTAGGGGCGCCGAGAAGGGAGCCCGAGGATTGGAAGAGGTCTGGGAAGCAAAGGGGGGCGATTACAGATTCTTGGAGGGAGGAGATGATGCTTTCGAGTCCGCCGATGGAGGCAAAGTCGACTTCTATTTGTGAGGGAAGGATTAGCTCGGTAGCAATTTGTTCTGGCGCAACAAGGCGAGGAAAGTTGTGCAACGAGTCAGTTCGTGATGCTCCTTGTATGCGGGTTTGGCTTCTTGCGTACACCCACCCTCGTACTCGTTGAGGTTGAGTTTTACGCTCTCCTTTCCTAGTTTGCCCAGCTTTTCCTCGCTCTGCTTCTTTGCGTCCAGACGCTTCTGGCGATTGGGATCGACAGAAGCCATGATGTACTGCGAGGGAGCGAGCAATGACGGTGGAGAAGGTCCGAGGGTTAGTGGAGAGGGCGATGAGCAAGGAGGGAGCGAGGATGGTTACCTTAAAAGCGTAATAGAATGCAATCTGCGAGCAGGCAAAGACGGCCACATCTGTGACCATCTTCCTTGTTGCCTCCTTCATCTTGGCGAGGTAGCTTCGAAGATTGGTTGGTTAGTGGTTGAAATCGCACTGCATCGCCGCCGCGACGATCTCACGGACAAGCCGCCGTCCATCTCGACTCGTGGAGCGGAGCCGGTCTGCACGCGTGGCCTTGACATTGAGTCGACGACGACGACGACGACGACGACTGAGGCCCGTGCTCAGCTTGCCCTTTCGTTCTCGCCATCGCCATCCTCTCATCATCCGAAAGGATTCTTGCCCAGCATGTCGATCATGGTGAGCAGTCATCGCCACCTATCTGGTTCGGGCATGGACGACTGACCTTATCGCGCCCCAACTCCACCTCAGGAATACAATGGCGGGTCGGTAATCGCCATGAAGGGCAAGAACTGCGTGGCCATCGCCACGGATACAAGACTCGGTTCACAAGCTCTCACAGTGGCATGCAATTTCGATAAGGTGTTCCCTGTAACAGAGAAGACGTACATTGGGCTTGCGGGATTGGCGACGGATGTCGATACGCTCAAGGCCAAGTTTCGTGAGTATGCGACGCCGTCGGATTGAACAAACGCCAAGGCTGACCTCTTCTCGTTCATGCCTGCGCTTCAGGATATCGCATGAAGATCTACGAGATGAAGGAAGAGCGAACAATGGAGCCAGAGACGTTTGCTCACCTCGTCTCCTCGACCCTCTACGAGAGGAGGTAAGCGTCGCAGCCCTTCCTCGTACAATTCCTGTCGTCCCCCGGCTCACGTCTCCTTTCCCGTCCCTCACTTTAACTACTCAACTCCCCAGATTTGGTCCCTATTTCGTCGAGCCCGTCATCGCTGGCATCAGCAGCAAGGACGAGCCCTTCATTGCGGGAGCGGACTTGATTGGCTGCCTCAACTTCGCAAAGGACGTAGTGGTGGCCGGTACGGCGAGTGACAAGCTCTTTGGTATGGCAGAGGGGCTTTGGGAGCCAGACATGGTGAGTCCGAGGCCCTTTCCTGGACCACTATGAGCCACAAGGTGGGAGAGCAGTGAGCTGACCTACAAGTCCAACCTTGTCCTACCTCGCCTACTCCCGCACAGAACGAGGAGCAGCTGTTCGAATGCATCTCACAGTCACTCTTGGGAGCACTGGAGAGGGATGCACTTTCTGGGTGGGGAGCAGTTGTGAGGGTTATCACGCCGACAAAGGTGATCGAGAGGAGGCTCAAGGCGAGGATGGATTGATGCGCCGCGAGCGCCAGAGAGGGAAAGGAGGGGTTTCAACGGGGCAGGGGAGCAATGTCATTCCATTCAGTCAGCACATTCAGAGCTGGTAGAAGTGGCCGAGTGTCAGTGAGCGAACCCAAGTTGTCGATCATCACACAATCATGCCTTAGACAATGATGATGGCAAAGACGGATCGCGTGGGCCTCGTCAGCTCGCTCCCTCCGCCTTCCGTCATTGCCGGCCCGTGCGAAAGTGAGGCAAAGCTTCTCGCGCTCTTTCCACCTCAACTCCATGATGGCTTGAATGGCTTTCTGATTCGCTCATCTCCTCTCCTTATCCGCAACACCAGCATATAGCATGCCCACTCAACACTCCTCCAACATCGGCCCATCGGGTCCCCTCTGCCCACGTCTTCGGCACATCCTCACGGGCACCTTTAATTCCAACTTCCTCCACCTGCTCCGCTTCGACTCGCTCACAAAGTCACTTACTCTCCTCCTGTCTGTGCCTGCACTGGGACCGCATCAGTATCTTGCGGCTCTTCCAGGGGACGCGGGAAAGGGAGAGCGTATCGTGTATGCCACCACTTGGGCTGAGCAGTCCAGCATAAGCGCTTGGAGGGTGACCGGCCTGCTTGGGAACGGAGGGATGGCGAGTGGGGAGCCAAAGGTGGAGCTTATCAACTCACGACCGATCATAAGTGCAGGTAGCTACTTGAGCGTGCGTGAGCAACAAGCAGCGTCCTCGACTTCCCGTGCTTTTCTGTATCAAGCAGGCGGTCCCACGGGTGAGGTCTTCGCCCTCGACACTCCTAGCGGGGCGATCGGGGATCGAGTGCAGGACCTCATCTTTGTCAAAGACATGCCAGATGAGGGGCCACAAGAAGGGCAAAGAGGCTCAGTAGCAGCAGAAAGAATACGCCGGGACTCTTCTGTAGACAAGACGCGCAAAGGCCTCAGGTATGGCGCTCATAGTGTCGAGTTCGACGACGTTCACAGCCTGGCGTACGTTGCGCACCTGTGAGTGCCCGCCTCATCCTCATCCGCATGCTCCAATCCTGGAGTCAGCTCACCGTCCTTCTCATTGCCAGCGGCCGCAATTCCATCCTTGTCTACTCAGTGGATCCCCGGTCAGGCCAGCTCACTCTACAGAGTGAAGCTCACTCTCCAGAAGCAGGCGACGGACCTCGACATGCAGTCGCGTCGAGGGATGGGAAATGGGTCTTCGCTGTCACAGAGCATAGTGAGGTGCAGTTGTGTGCGCCTGCTCAACACTGCCCCCAGACTGACTTACCTTCCTCCCGTCCCTCCCCGCCAGCATCTTACGTCGACGCCTATCGCCTCTCTCCCGCTACCACAACCTCTACACCTACCCTTCGACACGCGCAGCGCCTCACCATCCTTCCTCCCACGGCGGAAGCACATTCTTATCGAGGAGATACGATTCGTCTCTCACCCTCTGGGCGATACCTGGTGGCTACCACTCGTGGCGGCAAGCCAGAAGTCAAGGGGTGGGTCAGAGCGTGGAAGCTTCGCCAGAGCAGCGACGACGGTGATGGAGAAGTGGCGAAGGGGCAGGGGCCCCCTCTCGACGATAGCTGGTCGTGGGCATGTCAGACACCTACGAGTGGGGGAAAGGCTAATGCTTGGGAGTGGGCGGCGAAGCAGCCTCAACCCCAAAAGCTCAACGCTGCTGCGCGGGAAGACGGGCAGGAGAAGGACAAAAACGACGACGACGACGATCTTGCAGTTCTGACAGACGATGAGCGGGGGTATGTGAGCGTGATGCGCTTTTCACCTAGCAGAGAGCGGAGTGCAGGGATCAGGGAAGTGGCAAGGGCGCAACTTCCCGGGGGCAAGGTCGACGATGAGGACCGGGGTGGTAGCTGCGACCTGGTAGAGCCGTCCGCTCAGATCCCACTGTCAGCGCACAACGGCGTCACGAGCGAGTACGAAGGGGCGAGCCACGCAATTTGGCTGGACTAGCCGCACAAAGGGATTGGGGCGTCTATGTGGTGATATCGTATTGCCCGCCTCGCTTGTCCGTCTGGAGAAGAGACCGCACGTCGCAGCTTCATGTGCGGCAGTTCTGTGGTCGAGATGAAATCGAACGTCAGCCTCCTAGAGTCGCAAGCTTTTCTCTCTCCAACGCCACGCCCACTCACGTCAAGCGCCAGCGTAAAGATGTCAGTTGCTCCGACCTCTCCCAATCTGTCCATGACGGTCGCCACGTCACCTTTCTTGACCATTGCACTGATAGCGCTCCACTCCTTGTCTCCGAGCGGTGTAACCGTAGCCGCCCTCCTGCCTGGGGTGACCTTGATCGCTTCCTGCAGGTCATTTTGGTGGATATTGTACTGGCAGAGGACGTACTGCGATGCTGCGATGACTCCTTTGATACGTGAAGTGATGAGGCGAATCAAGGATTGGTTGGAGCGGGCGTGAGGGGTGACTGGACGGATGAGGACAGCTTGCGAGGCGAGGAGCGTCCCAATTGCGTGGAGACCGCAGGCACGCATAGTTTCGCCTGATTCGACGAGGTCCACTGAGGGTGGGAAGTGAGATGATGGTCAGCATGCGCGCTCTTCTATTGCTCTCAGCCCCTGCCCACTCACCGATGCCATCGGCCACGCCCAAGGCGCATGCCGCCTCGACTGACCCTCCCACGTACTCGATCTGCGTCTTCTTGGGCTCTTTGCCCCCATTGGCTGCGTTGACCTGCTCATCCAGCTGTGCAAAATACTCCTGTGCCAATTTGTCAAAGCTGGTCGCCACCTTTCTCCCTACCAGATCCTTTGGCTCCTTGAGACTGGCATCCGCCTCCGGTACCTGAACCTGCAGGCTACACTTGCCAAATCCAAGCTCCAGCTCCTCAGCGACCAAGCGGCTCACATCTTCGCCAGCTTCGGCGACCATATCCTGCCCTGTGATTCCCAAGTCGACATTTCCCTCACCAACGAATCGTGGGATATCAGCTGCCGGGAGGAAGACGAGGGCCATTGGGTGGTTGTGAACCAATGCTACATCGAGGCGATTTTGCCTGCGGAACTGGATGTCTGCGCCTGAAAGGAGCTCGACACACTTGTCGTAGAGTCGTCCCTTCTTCGGAATTGCGAAGAGCATCCGGCCTTGGAGGGCGTCCTTGTTGAAGAGGTGAGACATGGTTGCGATGAAGGTCGTGATGGGGCTAGGCTAAATGAGAAGAAGTGAATCGAGGACCCTCGCTCAATTCACCCTTGCAATTGACTCGCGGCAGCCGAGACGGACCGCGGCGTCAGAGGTCATCGAGGGACGAACAAAGTGGCTGCCTCTGCTTGTGGCCTCTCCGTCCGACCTTCAATCTTGCATTACGACGGCAATTCACCACGTCCAGTCACTACTCGAGATGCCACGACAAAGCATCTTCAGGTCGCTCTTCGCTGCAAGCAGCTCCAGTCGGGCAGCACTTGCGTCCAAGCCTCGTATCACGCCTCCGTCGGGTCAAGTGGCTGCCGGACCTTCGTCAACGCCCTCGTCATCTCACACGCCAAGAGCTTCCCCAGCTTTCCGCTCAACACCAGCCTCTCGCCCCTTGTACGGTCCCGTCACCTCTCTGCTCTTCTCCTCTCGCATCAAAACATCAGCGTCACGCAGCGTCTCCTCACCTCTAGCCTCCCTCATCGCTGCACCCTCACAACCCCACGCCTTGGGCGCGATCCGCTGGACAACGTATGGCTCCGAGTACCAACCGTCGCAGCGCAAGAGGAAGAGGAAGCATGGGTTCCTTGCGAGATTGAGGTGCAGGAATGGGAGGAAGACGCTGCTCAGAAGGAAGAAGCAGGGGCGAAGGTTCTTGAGTCATTGAGATGGGAGCGAGAGAGAGATGGGGGTCAGGATGGAGGGAATTCGACCAGCCGAGGTTGGAAGTAGGACAGGGAGCGAGACATCGGTAGCGTAGCAAGTAGAGCGGAGGAGGTACTCTCAAGGCATACAATCGCACTCCGGGCCTTCGCGGGGGGCAATGACGAGGAGCAGCGACTGCATATATTCACGGTACATCGAGCCCGATGTGCTCGCCTCACAACGAATGCGTTGACTTTGGTCACCTACTCCTCCCTCTGTGCCGCCTCCCTTTCTCTCGCCCTCTGCACCGTCGTGGTAGTCCACGCCTTCTTCTTCGTCGTCCCTTCTCCCCTCCTGACTCTATACTCCACCTTGACAGGCGGATCCTCGTACATGCCCAGCTCCACTTTTCTGAAATGCTCCCAATCCTCGCCCCATCTCTTCTCCCAGTAAACGCCGAGCAAGCTGCCCCTTCCCCTCCTCTCTGCTTGCAGCTTCGTGGCTTTACCCATCCTCACAGCCCAGGGTCCGAGCTGCGTGACCAGGAGCTTGCGTTCTTCGCTGCTGAGCCTAAGCGGGCCAGCAATGGAGCTCAGGTAAGCTACGGGAAGGCCAAAATGTGCCGCCTCAAATATCTTGACGACCGTCTCGCCGAGAGAAGAGACGGGCATTGAGCAGACGAGGTGGAAGAAGTCGTGACACTCTCTGTACCGCTGCATCACGTAGGCGCATTCGGGATCGCTGATGTATTGAACCTACGCGGCAAAGGAGCATGTCAGCGTCGCTTAATCACACATTACCTTGACATCGTCTCTGATGCTCTCTCGGGCCTCACCTTCGCCCTGGTATCCGGCCCCACCCTACACCACTCCAACCAATCCGCATACGCCCTCCCTGTCGTCCCCCTCTCCATCCGCTGCAAAGCACCCATATCCACCGTCTTCGTATTGAGACTGGGCCTCTCCCAAAGCAACCGTCTTCCCTCGTCTCCCTTGAGCATCTCGTCTCGTAAGCGAGGCAAGTATCGTTCACCCGATACTTCAGAGAGTAGGGCAATCATGTCCCCGCGGGCAGGATTGAGTAGAGAGGCGAGGGACGAACCAAAAGTGAGGAGGGCCTTCTGCCAGGCGTAGAGCGGTATATGGGTTGAGTACTCTTGCGGAGGTGTCGGGGGTAGCGGTCTTGAGCTCGAGGGGGATGCTGAGGAAGAGGAAGAAGAGGAAGAGGCGCATTGGGTGGCGCAGCAGGCGAAAGCGCGATGGTGAGATGGACACACGGCTGCAGTCAGGTTGACGTGCTGTGAGGGACGGCTGAGGGTTTTCAGCACGCCTTTTGCTGCCGAAATACTGGCGAACGATGAGCTTGCCATCGCGGGCAATCAAGGAAAGCTCAACTTGGACGGGATATTGCTGAAATGGAAAGCAAGTCAAGAAAGTCGACGCCAATCCTCGGCTCGTTTCCGTGGCGCACGGACGGGCGGACAGAGCGAGGCGCCTCCTACCTTTCATTCAGTCCTGAGTCAGAGGCCGCACCGTGACTCGCATTGATATGATGAAAACAAGAGAAATGGTATCGAGGAGAGAATGTCAAAGAGGAAGGGCAAGGAAAGGGAGGCAAACAGCTAAAGAGAAGGGAAATCAAGCAAGGCCAGCCCCTTGATGCCCGGAATCGCGTCCGTTTCGCTACCCGCGCATGGTCATACCACAACCCAAGGCCCATCGCCGTTCTTGCCCATCCCCAAACCTCCCTTGTCACCCACACCTCGAGCCTGCACATCTTGCTTACCAGCCCTCTGCAGCTTCTCTGCCTCAGCCTTCTGGCGCTGCTGCATCTCAAGCGTTTCCCCTCTCCATCCCTCAAACGTCTCCTTGCTCGTCTCGAGGATGACCCCTGTATGCGTGCCAAGCAGCATGGCTTTGAGCGCTAGAAAGTCGGAATGAGCAGGATTCAGAAGATGAAGGGATGAGCCCGTAGGGTAGGTGCGGGTCAATGGCAGCGGTTGGTGTCTGGTTTGTTGGGCCTTTGTGTGGGTTGGGGCAGAGGGAGCTTGCGTGGCTGTCGCTTCGTCACCAACACCGGTCGGTATCATCGAAAAGCGGGTATCATCTTCTTCCTCTCCCTCCCCTCGCGTCCTTCCTTGCAGCTGAGCAGCAGCCTCATTCAGCCTCTTGGCCCTGGCCTTCTCCCTCGCCTCCACTGCAGGCGTAATATTCGCTCGAGGCAAATCCGGTGTCCAGATAGCGAGAGGCCATCGTCCTTCCATCTGCGCACGCGAGGGCACTACGTCTTGCACTCCGAGGAGAAGACGTGGGTCCGGGTCGGCAGGGTCAAATTGTTCTTCGTCGTCTTCACTCTCGTCGTCATGGCCATGTGTGGTGGACGCTGCGCCTTCTCCCACATGTCCGCCGCTACTTTGAGAGCCCGACCTGCCAGGCCCGCGCTTGTGTGTCGGCCGCGCAAAGAGGGGCGCCGTGTGCTCGACTGCACTACTTCCATGGCTCTGCTGAGAAGAAGAGTAAAGGCTGTCCCTGTCTCGGCGTCGATCGTCCATGGGGCTGTCCCGGAGTTGCTCCGTCTCTTCCCCGGCAGGAGCATTCCTGCCACCGACTTGATGCAAGTTCGAAGAGTAGGAGCGACGACTTTTGATCCTGATGAGCTTGACTGCTGCAGTATCGTCAGTATCATCGTCGTATGGCGTCTGCGGCTGCTCGCCTCCTCCTGTCGTTGGGCGACCGCCATTGTCGAAGCCAATCCAGCCCCATTGCTCCGTAGGCGGATTACTACCCTTACTTCCCCGCTTCTGCTGTCTCGCCTCCAAGCCATCCACCACCTCCTGCCAGCCGCGCTGCACGCCCCTCCTTGCCGCTTCGAGCTGGTGGACGGTAAGGCCATCAGCGCGGGCAATGATAGGAAGAACGGGCACGAGCGGCAGGAGATGCGAAAGGACGATCTTCTGAGAGGGGGAGAGAGTCGGAAGGTATGAAGACTCGTCGTCCTCATCATCGTCGACGAAATCGCCATCATGTCCTGCCTGCGGATCATCGGCCGCCTGCCCTGCTTGCGACTGGGCGAGATTGGGACCGCCATTGCTGTCCGACGTCTTGACGTCGGTGGCGTCGTCCGTTGAAGCGGCAGCGCTCTTGTTCTCTGTGAGCTGACCAGCCTGACTCCTTCTTGGGGGGAGAGGGGCATCAGCCGAGCCGATTTTGAGGTCTTGGAACATCCCCTTGAGAGAATTGGCGCGCTTTCTGCCGCCAGTGCCACCCGCAGTACTGCCATCATTTGCGGTTGCCGAGCCTCTGTTGAGGCGCGAGGACGACTTTTGCGAGGCGCTGCCCAGAGAGGTCGCAGAGGAAGGTCGTCCTGGCGTGGACAGAGTACGGCGACGCTGCGGCCCATCGGGCTTTGCATTAGCTGCCTTGCCCCCATCTCGGGCTAATCCTTGTGTCTGTGACTGTGCAAGCTCTAAGTCCTTCTCCTGCGCAGCCCTGAGCTGCTCAACCTTCTTTCTCTCAGCCTCCTGTCTGGCCTTCTCCCTCTGTTCGCGACGCTCCCACCGAATCCTCTCCTGCTCCTCCCGCCACCACGTCCTGCCCCCCTCAAGGATCTCACTGGGCTGGACAAACCACACGACTACGTGCACGTGCTCACTGTCCCCGCCGCTCGTCTTGCTGGGTACACGGCGAAGTTTGGTCTCCTCTTTCAGCGTGCGGACGTATCGCGAGACGATCTCATCGACGATTGGACGAAGGAAAGCCGGTGTGGGGCCGTTTGCAGCGCTGTTGAGCGTAGACTGAGGCAGTACGGAGGGCAGACCAGGTGTGTCGATCAGGTTCAGGGAGAGGCGGTTGGGCGGCGCTGCTGAACCGAGGAAGCTCATGGAGGCAGAGAGGCGAGAAGTGTTGGAGCCACGACGTTGGCGCCTTTGCCCTCTGGTTGAGGGAACTACACTATTCGAGCTGGCGTTGCGGCGTAGCGATGGTCTCTGAGGAGACTGGGCCAGCTCCTCTTCGTCACAGAGACCGCTGAGCAGCACGTCCTGGTCGGGAACAAGCTCAATGCCTTCGACTGTCTGAATTTGCTTCGTCCTACCTGGCCGTCCGCGAGCATTAAGTCCAAAGGACTGAAGTAGGTCTTTGGCATCGCCCGAAATTGTAGCCAACGGCTCCTCGCTATCAGACATGCCATCTTCCCCACCCGCGCCAAGCATACTCTGAAGTAGACTGCGCAGGAAGATCGTCTTGCCCGTTGCTGCCTCGCCAACGACCATCACGTTCAGTCGCGTCGGAGCTCGACTCTTGCGAAGTGTCTTTGCCCTCGCACTCTCAACCATGGTCCTCCTCGCCTGCGGACTAGGCTGGGGCTGCGCAGCTGCGTGTGCTGCAGGGGAGATGCGGAAGTCGGAGGCCATGTTGTAGCCTGAGGCGGCAAATGCCGAAGGGGGAGGACCACGATCCCGCTTGCGAGGGGAGATGGCGCTCGTTGCCTTTGCTGCGCCAGTCTTTGCTGGCGATACCTGCTGCGGCGCGGGCGCGGTGGAGATGGAGTTGTTCGATACTCCGAGAGGTCTGTGATACTGAGGCGGAGAGGTGGGCATGGCGACACGTTCGCCGTCGCTGCCAGCGGTTGGTGCGGACTTCTTTGCATTGGAAGGCGTGGTAGGTCTCGAGTAGTTGACTGGTCGCGCAGCATTCGCGCCCGTAGTATTTGACCTTGAGTGGCCCGATGAAACTATGTCGTCCATTGCCGCTGCTGAGCTGAGAGAGGGCGAGCTAAACGTGGGGCGCATACTGCCTGGTCGATAGTTAACATCACCCGTCACTGCTACTGGCGTCCTGCCGGCTGATCGAGACCATGTGCCAGGAGCCGGCGGCTGAGTGCCTGCTGGCAAGTTCACTGGCATATCTACACCTTCTGGCAGCTGCACGGTGTTGGTATCATTGGTCCCTTGGTCAGATGGAAATGTAGCTACGCGGGCCGTAGCCTGAGGTCCTGGCTGCGATGTCTCAACGTGCGCGTCTGAGCTAGTGATGTCTCTGTCTTTGGCTGGCGCGTACATGTCACGAAGCGTCGTCAAGCTCATGCTCTGTCTGGCACTCGCGACATTGGGTAGCTGAGGCGGGCCAGAGGGCGCGTCCTCTGGCCTCCTTGACCTCCGTCTCCACAGCGGCATGGCGGCCCGCGATCGCTTTGCGTTGCTTTGCGTGCGCGGCGAGACCTGCTCACTAGCCAGCCCAAGTAGATGGCAATGTGTGAAGATGAGGCGTGTAGATGAGATAGAAGGAAAGAGGGGAAGGGAGGGCAGCGCGGGCGCTCCGGCCGCTCATCGACGTACCACGGGCTCGCGGATCAAAGGAAGCGGGCTGCACTTGGCGATTGCCCCGCACTGGCCTGCAGCAGGCGCGCAGGCGCAGGCGCAGGCGCAGACGCGAGCCTGCACGTCGGCGTCGAGGAACAAGCACAAGCCAAGGCAAGGAACACGGAAGGCTGTGATCGAGGGCGAGAACGGCAACGAGGTCAAGACAAGAGAGCATCGTATTGAGATTCGACGTGGTGTGCCACGCATATGACAACAAGAAGAGACCTCGATGACAGCATATGGTGGACAACAGCAAGCAGATAGAAACGAGATGAGCAGGTGAAACGCTGGATGGTGGGGTAGTTGTGGCCCCATTCACAGAGCCCCAGTAGCGAGCTCAGCATGAACGCGACGACGTCCGCTAGGCGAAATCGTCAAGAGGGACCGACGGACGATGTCCCTTGTCGACCCTTCAAAGAGGGCATCGATGCGCTCCAAGGGCACGCCTTGCGTCTCAGGAAGGCAAAAGACGACGAAGAGGCAACCAAGAGCCGTCATCGTGCCGAAGAAGAGGAAGGTGCCCTGCGAGTGCGGGCAGTGCGAGACGATGTCAGCGTGGCTAGTCGTGGCAGTACCACCGGCACAATGACTCACATACTTCAAGTCCTGCAGCATGAGAGGCACAATCTTGCTTATCACCGTCGTGAACAGCCACTGGATGATGGTCGCGAAGGCCCACGAAACGGACCTGAGCTCGGCGTTGCAGGGCGCCAACTCAGAAGAGAAGGCGGAAGCTACACTGGCCCAGCCAATGCCGAAGAAGAAGGCAAACAGGTAGCTGTGCGGCGAAGAGGCAAGAATGCGTGAGCAGTGCAGATACCAGCAATTGCGATCTGCGACTTACACCATTATGACCGTCATCCAACCGGCGGCGCTTATGGTCGTGCTCTTCCCCTCGACGGACGGGTGGATGCGCAGGTAGATGCCTAACGGAGGGCGAAGCAGAACGAGCATGGGTGAGCAGTCGACTTGTGAGGCACGACGCTGCGCCGGTACTGACCAATCCAATACATGGCTGTCACCTGCCCAACGGAACCAATGATGTTGCACCACTTTCTGCCCAAACCCTCGATGCCGACCAGTAGGAGGAAGATGGCACCGCAGACCTTGACGATACCATAGACGCCCGTGGCCAAAAGCTCGACATTGCCAAGCCCCAGAGACGAGAAGATCTGTGGCGAGTAGTAGTTGAGACTGCATGGTTCGGCGACGGCGATGCGAAGAAGGGCCACTTCAGCTTGTTGGGCCGCTTTGCTCTCCTAATCGTAGCCCACTCACGCGTTCGTTCCGGTCCACTGCTGTATCATCATCATGAAGCCGCCGAGAAACAGCCGGAAGACAGTCTTGCGGTCCTTGAAGACCAAGCGCCACTTGACGCGATGCGAAGCACGAGGGGCAACATCTGTCAAGGTGCCATCCGAAGATGTCGAGACATCTCTAGCCATTTTGCCAAAGTCGTGGTTCATGTGACGGATACTGGCATGGATCTCTGCAATGGTCTCGTTGATACGCGGGTCGTGCGGGTCACCATTGTATACCTTGGCGAGCGAGCGGCGAGCGGCTTTCTCGTCTCCGCGCTTCTCGATGAGCCAACGAGGAGAGTTGGGTATGAAGACAATTGCAAGCATGAAGACGGCGCCGGGGAGGGTCTGGAGACCAAAGGGGATGCGCCAGACGCGCGTGTCATGGGCATCGTAGCCGTCTCTTTGGACACCATAGTTGACCCAGAAGGAGAGCGCGATGCCGATGACTGCATTCAGGGCGCCGAGGACATGTAGACGACCTCGTATAGCGGAAGGGGCCACCTCATTGTGGTAAGGGACAAGAGCGGAGGCGCAGAGTCCGATGCCCATGCCACTGATGAAGCGTCCCACCATGAGCTGCCTGACGGCCCGGTCCTGAGACTCGGCGGTGATAGTCGCAGGCGTGATTCCAAATTCATGCGGGTGGCAAAAAGTCTGGATAATGGCTCCCGTCTGCAACAGCAAGCTTCCCACCGCAATGACCTTGCGGTGCCCAAAGCGTGCAGGAAAGTAGAAGCCACCGAAGCCGCCAGCCATGCAGCCTGCGTTGAGGACGGAGACGATATTGCCTTGCTTCTGCGAAATGTAGTGGCTGGACTGGTCGACGTTTGGCTCGAGGCCGAAGGAGCGCTTGAAGGAGGCAGTGCGAAGGATACCGCCGATGAGGCCCGTGTCCCAGCCAAGGACCATCTGTGCGAGACGAGAAGGAGGATGGAGCGTAAGAGGCATGGCTTGGCAGGGTAGATGCCATCAGACTCTGTACACACGCCCATGAAGCTGAGAAGGCCAAAGAGCACGTAGGCGCGCCAGTACATCTGGAGTTCGTCGTAACCACGGACCCAGAACCAGCGAGAGCGCGTGGGGAGGGTTTCGACTCGCTTTTCCATCTTGGCAAGCTTTACTGGTAGAGAGGCTTTGAGGGTAAGGGTGGTAGAAGGTTGGTGAGAGCCAGAATGAGGGTGGAGCGAGGAGGTGTTGGTAAGGGGAGGGGAAAAGGGTCGAGTTGCCTTCTTGACCTGAGAAGCGCATCATCCAACCACGCATCATATAGTCTGTAAGCCATCCAATCACATGTCCAACCAGCCCATGCCTTTGCGCCCACTGGCGTTATCCTTGCCGTTCGCCGCTCGGCATCCGGGTGAGACGGGCCGTCCATCAGATGCCGTTCTCCAGCGACGCCGCTGTTGCCGCCGCCGCCGCCGCCGCAGCCGCGAAAAGGATGAGCCGTCGCTGCTGAGATGCCGTGTGAGATACGAGGGCAAGGGGTCAGGTGCAACGATCGGAGGTCGCGCTCGACCCCGCGGCACTTCAATTTGCGAGCCTACGCCCGCCAAGAGCAATCAAGCTGTGCCGCTCATCAACTCTTCGGAGATGCGGGACCGTGAGTACGAGCATCACTCACGATGACAATCTCATGAGCAGGCAATTGGCCAATGACATTGCTGATGCGAAAACGACGATGTTGCCAAGGAGAGGATGTGATTAAGCAGGGAATTGCGGGGCTAGGAGTCGCACCTTTGCGATCGCGTCCACGGCATCGCGGCTAATGCGGCGCATCCTCATCCTCGTTGAAGTGCGCGCTAGCCCACGGGCTCGCCTCGCGGAGCAGATGACCCTTCTTCCAGAAGAAGAACGTGATCGGAACGAGCGGCAGTGAGAGAAAGGCAATCAAGCTGGTTGCCCAGTGATTGCCCAGATTCTGGAACTGGTACCCAGCAAAGAGCGGGAAGACTGCCCCCAAGATGTTACGAATGAGGATGGCGGCCCCCAGCGCCGAGGCGGAGTAGGTTGTGTACGAGTCAGTCACGTAGGTGAGGATACCGTAGAGAACCCAGTAGAATCCAATGCCAAAGATGGCTGCGCCTATCATGGGAACGATCCAGTGCACTTTGCCTGGATAGCAGGTCCACGCAGTGATGAATAGGCCAATGGGGAGGAGGATGGATCCGAAGAGACCCATGTAGAGGCGCGCCTCTGGCACTGACTCGCCACGCTGCTTGATAACGCGCTGGTAGTGCGGCTCAGAAGTGAAGCGATGGCTCAAGAAGCCAATGGTGCAGCCGACAATCAAGCTGATGAAGGACAGCTGCGACAAGCCAGCATTGAAGCCGTACCCGTTTTCGCCCCAGATCTCAATGAAGGCCGTGTTGAAGAGGAAGATGAGTCCGTATAGAAACCCATTCCATGCTGCGGCAAAGGCCGTGATTGGCTCGGTGAAGAGGAATCGAAATGGTCGAGTCAGAGCGATGTATAGGCTAGTACGCAGCGACTTCTTCTCCGTGGCGTGCACAGAGACGAAGCGATCCGAGCCAGTTGACTTGCGTAGGCGCGCGGCCTTGCGCTCGAGGATGATGTTGTGGCGCGTTTCGGGAAGGAAGAAGTAGATGATGGGCCAGTGGCAGCCCATTGCGAGCAGGGACGTGAAGTAAAAGATATATCGCCATGAACCCATCTTGGGCGCGATGTACGCCGCATAGACATTCCCTACTGCTGGGCCGATCGTTGAGCCCCAGGTATATATGGCCATGTACGGCCCAGCAGCATCGCGGGCAATGACGTCGGATACCACACCACCTGTGTTGGCGAGGGGAGGAGAAGAGAAGAGCCCTTGAAGGAAGCGAGTGATGGCTACGCCGGCAAAGGTGGGTGAGAAGGCGGGGCCGAAGGCGAAGAGGACAAATAGGGCCCAGCAGACCAAGTAGACTGGGCGACGCCCGAACTGTGAACGGCGTCGGGGGGCCAAGTCAGCATTCAGGTCACTGCGTCTTCTCGCCACAGCTACTCACCTGCTCGGACAACGGCGCGACCAAGGGAGGCCCGATCGCAAAGCCAAGCACGTAAAGGCTCAGTCCGATCGTGGATAGCTCTTTACTGATCCCAAAGTCCTCTTGCACTCCATCTTCTCCCGTCGAATAAGCCGACGCCTGACTGGCCACCAGCACATTGATGTACGAGCAGAAGGTGACCAAGAAGTATTTCTTGGCCTTGCTCCAATTACGCGGGTTCTCAGGATCCCCATCCTCGAAGCCGACGAGAACGTATCCGCTAGCCTCGAGATCCTCGACCTTGTGCCGGACCGAAGGTGCCTTGGCTGCGGACTCCGCGTGAGCATTTGCTGCTGCGCCGTCAACCGTGGTAGCATCGGCGATTTTGTCCTTCTCCCTGGACTCGTGCTCGTGCATGGCACCCGCGGGGGTGCCATCGATGTAGTCCTGGTGAGTGTGGGAGGACGAGTCCGTCGAGACGGCGGATGCGTCTGCCTGACCGTGAGCCTGCCCTGCTGTAGGGCTTCCTGCGGCACTCGACATCTTGATGAAAAGAAAATGAGAAAGGTGTGTGGAGCAAACGAAAGAATCACCAAGCAGAGAAGAAGAGGGAGCTAGGGCGCGCTCTTGTCGTCGAGGTCACACGAGCTCGTCTTGCGCGGGAGAGGGCCCCACACGGCAGGAAAGGCAAGCCGCACGGCGTTGGTGTGGTGTGGGAGGATGTGTGGACGAACGACGATGCAGACGATGGGGCCACAAGTTCACCCGCACCGCAAGACCGTACCTGTAGCTGTAGCCTCTCCGTCTCGACTTCTTTGCAGGACCCCGGCGGAGAGGCTTTGCAGCGGCGGCGTCCATTCATTGTCTGAGCGCTCGGCTGCCCTAGGCATTTGATTGCCGGCGGGCGGGCGGCACGGCGGCACAGCGGCGTTAAGCAGAGCAGAGAGATCGACGATGACGCATCTTGGTCCGGACAGAGGGGTCAGGGCCACACCGCGTGTAATGCAAGCGGGGAGGTGGAAATGACGGCTGCACATTTCTAAGCTTTTTTTTCTGCGCTCCAGCATGACCAGAAGCATGGGCAGCGCTGGGGGCGACGCTATTGACTTTTGGGCTCCAAGGTGACGGGCGACGATCTCGCAGCTGCTCAAGATAAGTACGAGGACGCGATTGCCGACGAGAATGGTGCGATATTCGGTGTCAATTGCATGTTGCGGGTGTTGTGAGTGTGCGTGTATGCGTACGCGTGCGAGTGCGCGGGGCTGTAAAAGATCGTAGCATTGGAGACCCACCTCTACGCCCAGCCCTTCCTCGCTCGCCCGCTCCTTCTGCCTTCTCCATTCCTCATCTCTCTACTCCTCGGCCCTCTTCCTCTTTAAAGCAGCGCAGCAATCCTCGCCCCTCCTCGTCTGAATCAAGGCCTCGAGGCTGCTCACCACCCTGGCGCCCTGAGTCTGCATAGCGCAGAAGCTGTGCGGCCCTTTGCCTTGACCCTCGCCCAAGTGATGCCAGTCCTGACTATGGGAGATGGTCGACACTAGGCTTGCCAGCAGCGACTCGCCATGATGCGTCCACAAGCTGGCGACGAGAGGCCGATGCAGTGAGGGTGGGAGGGCGCGGCCTGCTATCAAAACGGGAGAGATGATGTTGGCTAGGCGACGAGCAGCTTCGACTGCCGGGTCCTCGGCCGTAGCTACGCTCGCCGCATCACCCGGAGAACGGTTGTCTTCTGTTCCAGCCTCATCATTCTCAGCTCCCTCCTCTTCCCCGTCGTCCGCATCCGCATCTCCCGACCCGTCTGCCTCATCATGGTAGTTCCCCTGGTACTCGCCCGCCTGGTCCAGCAATCGTGAGATTAGGCGGAGGGCGTCGCAGACTTGGTAGGAGAGCGAGAGGGCTAGCATGGACGTGGTGACGCGGATGGGCTCAACAAGAGACCCCTTGCCGAGGGCGTACATGCGCTCCTTGATCGTGACTGTCGCTGTCGGAATCGTGCCGCCTCCGACTCGCTCATGATTGTGGCCGCAGCCCAATGCCACAGGACGATCGGCATTGCTGGCGCTGCTGCTGCTGCTGCTGGCACCATTCGCCTCTCCTTCGGTGGACGACGACGATGCTTCTGGTCGAGGGTCCGAAGCGATGAGTGCTTCAACCTCCTTCATGCGCGCAGCCCCGAGCCTGTTGATCTCGCGCCACACGTCATCTGCCTCGACGAGGAGCATGAGCAGCTTGCGCTCTGCCTCGACCCTACGTCGACGAGCTTGCCGCCTGGTGAGACCACTGCCCAAGATGCGGTCGATGTCGCAGTCATCAAGCGCGGTAGACAGGCCAGCAGAGATGGCTGATAGGCGGATCTCGAGGTTGCTGGGACGGAAATCGGCGAGGGAGGCTGCTGATGTTGATCCGCACGAGTGAGGAGCTGCAGCTGCAGCTTTCGACGTGGGTTTTGCGGGCGCGGTCGATGATGCGTTGATGGGGGATGCCGCCAAGTTTGCCCTCATTGAAGGGGAAGGGGCTTGGGGCGTGGGACCTCCACGCGACTGGTGCGATTGTCGTCCATCGTCCCTGCCGTCGAAGGACATGGTGGAGTTTATGCGGGTGAGTTTGGGCATCGTCGACTCAGCAGGAGGCGGTGGGCTGCTTTGCATTGTCGTCTGGTTCGACATGCCCGTTGTAGCTTCTAGCGTACGAGGTGTCGCGTGGAGCGCTGGGTGGCATCCCATAAAAGCAGTAGGGTCGCCTCCGAGGCCGCCGAGGTTGATGCCAGCACCGACATTGAAGCTGCTGAGTCCTGCCCCGTTGTGCGACGCGCTGTGGTTCTGGTCCATGCCTGGCGTATTTGTCGTCGAGGTAGGGCCCAAGCTACGGAACCAATCTTCCCAAGGTGCAGCACCAAAGTCTGGTGTGGCAGGTGGATCTGGCCAGCGGAAGAAGTCTGTCCACTCTTCGTTGTTGACGCCGTTTGCCGCACGCTGCTGCTGTTGACCGTGGTGCTGCTGCTGCTGCTGCTGCTGCCTCTGAGGGTATTGGGGAGGGGGAGGAGGAGCGAGGCTGCTGTCGCCGAGTAGCGCTTGTGGTGCTGGTGGGCTGCCG
This sequence comes from Jaminaea rosea, assembly GCF_003144245.1. Lineage (NCBI taxonomy): Eukaryota > Fungi > Basidiomycota > Exobasidiomycetes > Microstromatales > Jaminaea > Jaminaea rosea. The sequence goes on along the minus strand of NW_020289976.1, from coordinate 799,129 downwards.
TGAGAGGGCACAGCCATGGTTGGTGCGGCGCCTGCGAATGGCTGGTGATGAGTGAGGAAGGCCATTGATGATGACGATGATGACGAATTGTTGACGTTGACGTTGGCGTTCGCGCTGTTGGCATTGGCAGGCTGAGGTGGCGATGGCAGAGATCGCTCACCCATGCTTGCCTTCCTCCTCTTCCTCTTGATGACCTTGATTTTGGGCGAATAGACGCAATGCAATCCCAGACGGTGGCATCGTCTGCAGGTAGGCGGTGCATTGGGCCCGTCGAGGGATGAAGAGGTCGACGACGTAGATCCCTCTGGCATAGGGTCACATCGCACCTTGATCGACTGGCACTCGTCGCACGTCTTGCGCAGCTCAGTCAAGGCGCCATTGGACATTGGTGGCCTCGTCTCCATGACCATGTGCGATCGAGAAGGGCGGGGAGAGTTGCGATTGGGATGATAGTAATGACGAGAAAGGCGAGAAACGTCAGATTTGTGTGGGGTCGAGATGAGAGTCACAAAAAGAAGGCGCTCTCCCCGTCCTGGCCGCCTCGCTCTTTGTCGCCGTCCCCGTCGAGCTCCTCTGTCTCTTGCTCTCTCTCTCCTTTGCCCGGCTGCCCGGCTGCCGTCCGTGTCCCTTTCCCTCGCTCGCAGCCTGCGTGTCGACGTTGCCGCTGCCCTGAACCAACCAACCCCACTCTGGTCCCAATCTCACTACGCAGGCGGCAGGCGGCTGGGCGGCTGGCGGCTAGGCAGGCTAAGCAGAGTGAGCAATCTCGCGGCGCCCGATGTGGTACTACTGCTGCTAGCCTGCTTAGCCTGCTTTGAGCCTACTTGCCATGCTTGCTTGCTCGCAGTCCTCGCACGGCACGGCGCTCTGCCCATCTGCACTGCGTGAGGGTGGCTTGGCGGGCGAGAAAGACGGGCTGAGGGGGCTGTCTGAGAGGCGCTAATGACCCGGAGCCGACGCCGAAAGGGCGAGTCCCACGGGGCCTGTTCGAGTCGCCAGTCGAGTCCGAGGCCACGAGTTGTCGTCGCTTTGTGAGCTGAGCTTGAGTGGGTGGCCTTTCCGCCATGCCGAGGTTGAGCCTCGATTGAGCCTCGACCACAGCACAGCTTGACGGCACGGACGGGACGATCACTATTATCGAACACCGCAACTTCGTCGACCGCTCGTTATCACGTCGACAGCTTCACCAACGCTACCGACCTTGACCGTCCTGCTATCGTAATGGCAGACAGAGGAGGCAGAGGTGGTGCAGCCCCACGTGGAGGACCGCGTGGTGGTGGCGCTTCAAACAGAGGAGGAGGGCGAGGAGGAGCCAGACCAAGCTCAGGCAATGGTGGAGGGCAAGGATCTTCCAAGCAACAGAAGTCAGAGGGAGGGCAACCGCAGCGCGAGGAGAGGAAGAAGGAAGTCATCCTTGACCTCGCCAAATTCGTTGACAAGAGGATCAGGGTCAAGTTCCAAGGAGGGAGAGAGGGTGAGTTGGTCGCCGACGCGGGGTGGATGATGAAACGATGCTGCGTCGTAGAAGGCAGAATGCGCTCCTCTAGAAGCGGTAAGACAGAAGCTGAATACTGCTCCACAACCTCCTCGACGCACCAGTTCAAGGCATTCTGAAAGGCTACGACCAGCTCATGAACCTAGTGATGGACGACGTGACTGAGTACCTCGCTCCAGTCGACGAGGACTCATCAACAGCTGGAGGAGAGAGGAAGACGCGTCAATTGGGTCTGGCAGTACTGAGGGGCACGGCGTTGACTATTATCAGTCCGGCGGATGGGTTTGAGCAGATTGCCAAGTGAGTAGATGCGCGGTCAGGCCGATCGCGGGGGGGAAACGACGAGCAAGTTGAGCTGACCGGCTACCCTTTCGCATTGACAGCCCATTCGTGAGCGCCGAGTAGATGAGATGACAACATCAAACAAAAGGGGTGGGCACTATCCGCTGCTTGTGCTGCAATCCACATCACAGACTTGCACTCCCATTCAGATGATGATGGTGATGATGCTTAGATTGCTTTATCGCCACAGAAGGAGCAATTTTGACGTTCAACTTGATTCTCCCCGCTACTCATCATTCTCTTCCCCTTCCACGCTCCCGCACCTCCCTGTGGTATCGTTTTTGCTCACTTGGCAGCCGTCGTGACAGGCGCATTGGTCCCAGCAGCTCCGGACGCTCCCCCTCTCTTCCTCTCGTCCGCGATCCTCTTTGCCTCCTCGTGCACATCACTGACGCTCTTCGTTGTCTTGGTGTACAGATCATGGATACGCGGCTGGTTCATCAAAGAGTTGTAGTAGTCGGTCATCTTCGCCCAGACAAAGTCGGTGCGACTCTTGACCTCGGGGCGGTCAAGCTGGCTCTGCACTTGGGCTTGGACGTGGCGGATGAGCGAGGGCTGCTGAGCCGTGCCCGCTGTGGCAGCTGCTTCCCCTGCAGAGTCTGGTGCGGGGACAGTGGTGGTGAACTTGTCCTCTTGCCCAGCGGTAGTGCCAGGCAGAGGCGTGGCAGTCGCGTCCTTCTCTGCTGCGGAGCTGGCAGCAGCTGGGCCAGAGGGCGTACCTTCAGTCTTGGTTGTAGTGGGCTCCTTGGACGAGCCCTTGACCACTCGCTCGCCCAATTGACGGTCCAGTGTGGAGAGGTAAGACTTGAAGCGCTCAGACAGACCATGCTGGTTGTCGAGTGCGATTGCGCGTGAGGTCACCTCGTCGGAGACGTGGTATCCATGAGCGAGGATCTCGGCCACAATGGCGGTGCGGGGCTTGTCTTCCTGTCCCATCGAATTGGTGGGAGTAGTGGACCCAGGAGCGGCCGTCCCTGCTGCAGTGGCCGAGGGAGCAGTAGCGGATGCTGCGCCGGGGGCGTGAACGGTGAGGGGAGAGCCGTCAAGAGACCCGCCGTGCAGCATGGCGGCAGTGCTGGCCGCGGACTCCTTGGCGAAGGTAATGGTTGCTTTTTGCTTGTCGCCATCGGGTGAGACGTCGATGCTGTTGACAGAGCCGCAGAAGCTGAAGAAGTCTGCGGGCGATGAAGGGTAGCGGGCAGAGTCAGAGGCATTAGCAGGTGGACGAGAGTGAAGCGCGGTAGTAGTGATGGGCCGCTCGTCAACTCACCCTCGATGGACTTCTTTGCCGTGTTGGCAGAGATGTTGGTAACGGTGACGGTGGTCGACATGATTGGTTGGGAATTAATTGGTGTGGACGAGAAGTAAGAAACAATGACAGCACGAAGAGCGGCGAAGTCCAGAGTAGGGGTCGAATATGCCTCCACCGCCCAGCCCTGCACCGCAACGGACGCATCGACAGCGTGGAGAGGAGCGACGACGACGACGACGGCGGCGCCGCACGAAGCCCACCTGCCGCACTGCCACGGCGGGCAAGCAAGCTCATATCAGCCTTCTTTCAGACCCGGGTGAAGACGATGCGGTTTGGCGCACTACAGAGGCAACGATACATAGAAGGAGAGACAGATGAGACAGACATCAATTGTCGGGTATGCGGCTGCAAGAGGCGCGCGAGGGGAAAAGACAAGGTCAGCGTCTTGCTCGGAGATCTTCGTATCTCTGCCGCCAGCTGAGCTGCTCACTAAAGGACTGCCTCTTGCTGCTTGAAGTACCGCCTGTTCTCGTCGTCTACCAGTACCAGGTTGAGGCTGTGCGTGGGTGCGAGGGCGAAGGCGCACTTGTGAGCATAGCCATTCCCCACCAGCACTTGCGCTTTCCTTACTCACTAGTACCTCGTCGAGAACCTCTTGGCCACATCCCTGAACGTCGGCGTCAAGTCGAAGCCGCCCAAGAAGAGTCGAATGGGAATCGTCTCTCCTCGTACGGGCGCTCCATCCATGATCTCGAATTTGGTAATCGTTTCTGACTCGTTGTACTGATTCGGCGCTGCGGGCGGGGGAGGAATGATGAGGGGAGCATTCAGGTGAGGGCGCGAGGCGAGGACTTGCACTTTGCATTGCATACGCACGAGTACCCGTCGTCTCCCTTCGAATGATGCTGAGCTCCATATGCTTGATCTTGATTCGTACGAGGAGGAAGTAGATCTTGCCTACGATGACGTCCTTGAGGTGATACCTGGGGGTAAGACGGCCAAGGCGATTAGCATGAATTTCAGTGTGATCGTCGCCCTCGCCTCACTTACTTGCTCTTGTTGTACTCAAACTCGATATGCAGACAATCCTCAATGCCCACCTCCATCTTCAAGGCATTGTTTACCTCCGGCGCAATCCTGTAACTCTGTACAAAGATCTCCTTCTCCTTGATCAGATCCCCACCGCTGGCCATTCTCCTGTTCATGGTGATGCGTAGAAAGTAGCGTAGCCGTACATTGATGCCATGGTAGGATTCGTAGGGTTTCTCTACGTTGGGAAAGGAGAAGGGTAGAACGACGGAGGGCGCATTTGAGGGGGTTGGGGGTGCAAGAGACCGTGAGAGGGATTGGAAGGGGTGGTGCTGATTTCTGTCGTAGAAGAGCTCTGCGAGTGAAAGGTCGTGTCAGAAGAAGCAGGTCCGTAGCAATGCATTATCAAGCTAAATGCCGCTGCAGCCTACCCACCTATCCCCCCGACCAACTCAATTCTGATCCCATCATGTGCCCACTTCTTGCCATCTCTGCTCCTGATGACCACTTCTCCTTGCACAGTCTCGCCATCAAAGTAGACGGGGCAAATCTCCTTTCGGTCCTTTTCGATTTTGACCTCGACCTGCTTGCGCGTCTCGTCCGTCGAGACGTTGCCGTCTAGTAGGCGCACATCGACGTCGAGGGACGAAGTGAGAAGGGGTGTAAGCCACGACGCCATGCCTGCGATGGCGAGCGAGCGATGGCGACGACGGCGACGGCGACTTTGTCAGACGTAAGGTACGTCGTCAAGGCGGAGCTGAAGGCGAGGACGGGGAAGGAAAGGAGGAGGTCAAAGCGTCGCTCGATGCGCTCTCGACTCGACCCCGCGTGGCTGAGGGCTCGCTCACTCACCTCTCGAGTGTTGGTCTCCGCTCCCGTTCCGCTGCCACTCGATGCTGGCCGCCTGCATGACGGACGGGGACAAAGGGAGCATTACACGACACTCCCCGCCATGAAAGCATGATATCTTTCATCTTGACCATTCAAAAGGCATGTCACGAGGGCTGTTGTCGAGCAGAGGTCTCTTCCTCCCGCTCAACGGGCTGAGCTGCCTTGCAGCGCCATCCAGTGCGGCTAAGCCCAGCTTCTTCAGACCGAGCCATTCCTGGCAATTCAGCAGCGGTCAACCTCTTCATGCTGCCTCATCCTCGCCCATTCTCGAAGCCCTGCAGCGCTTCAGTCTCGCGTCGAGGATAAGCAGGTCACCTGCGCCACAGAAGCCTTCATCATCCAGGCGCGTTCCTTTGCCTTCGTCTTCCCAATCGCATATCCCTCCACGACCCACCAGCAGCAGCCCTTCCCCGCGCCCACCACGGTCCTCTGGCGGCAACGGCAACGGTGGTAGCTTCCTTGCCTTCTCGAACAGATACCAGACCTCTTTGGTCGTAGGTGGCCTCATCCTCATCAACATTGCCGTCTTTCTCGCATGGCAGTACGCGACCTATTCCTGGACAGACTACAAGGATCCGCGTCCGTACCTCTGGATGGAACGCAACTTCCTTGCTGGGCGGCCTAACTTGGATGGCGGGAGGTGGTGGACGTTGATCACTTGCGCCTTCAGTCAGAGCCACCTCGAGTAAGTATGGTCAAGGGCGGCCGAAGTAGTGGACCGCTGCAAATGTATGCTGACCTCTCGTCGCCACGCACTGCCGCAGCCACTTCTTCCTCAACATGTTCACCCTCACAGCAATGGCTCCGATAGTCGCACAGCTCATAGGCCCACCAGCTCTCCTCTGTCTCTATTTTGGTGCCGGACTTTCTACTTCGCTCACATCCATCCTCTGGCACGAAGCCCGCCAGAGCAAGGGACCCCACATGTCTCACGGTGCAAGCGGGGCCGTCTATTCTATTCTGACTACCTTTGCCTGCTTGAGGCCAAGGATGGACCTCTATCTCTTCTTTGTCATGCCCGTGCCCGCCTGGCTGGCCATGACGGGTATCTTTGCTTGGGACTTCTACCAGGCTGTTTATGAGGGAGGAGGAAAGACGGACAACGCTGGACGTGAGTGCGAGCGGCCTCGGAGGCAGGAGTGGCGTCCTGTGATGGCTGATGATGATGGCTAACCCCTGCTTTTGCACGCTGACCCCGTTTCAGATGTCGGAGGCGTACTGACTGGTTTGGCCTACTACTTTCTGCGATTGCGAGGCCGGGGCATCTGAGGAGACACACGCTCACCACTTCAGAAAGCGCGACAACGCAGCGAATAGCCGCAGAAGCGCCTGCAAAACTCCCCTTTGAGGTCAAGACTCGGCGCTACAATGCTCGCCATTTTCGATCGCTGCTAGCGACGTGTCGCCGGCGGGTCAATCGCGCCATGAGATCCCTACGTGGAGCAACGAGCTGTGGCTGGCCAGTCTACTCTGGTCTTCGATTGACAACACGATTCATTCCGCGACATCTTCCGCTGGCTCACGGACGCCGCGGCGCAATGGATGGAGTCGTCTTGCGCACCGACAAGTCTAGCTGGAGCTCACGGCAGGCGGCGCCTGACCACTCCGAGCAGACGGCAAGAGGCAGGGCAGCGAGGCGAAAGGGTGCAGGCGAGAGACGATGCGGTAACGGAACGCATATAAATACGAGGTAGTGTCTGTGATACAAAGATGACCGTTCGAGGCGAGAGACCCTCCGAAGAGACCGCTGAGAAGCTAGGATGATCGGCGCGCAAGGCTACGACGGCATTTACAGGAACAACACACCGCCCATGAGACCGGCGAGCCCCACGCAGGCAGCGAGGCCGACGTGAGCAGCCGTGGCGGACGAAACGAAGGAGTGTGGGCCGTTTGCCTGCGTCGTCGTGGGCGTGTTTGCAGCTACGCGGTTGCCGCCGTCGCTGGACGAAGGGCGAGCGGTCGTCATCGAGGAAGTCGACGACGAGGTACTGGTGGACGTGGTGGACGAGGAAGTCGTGGGCGAAGTGCTCGAGCTGGACGAGGACGACGAAGAGCTAGACGGCTGGTTGCTGCTCGATGACGCCGTGTTGGTGTTTCCTGCCGATCCGCCGAAGGGGTTGGCTCCCAAATCACCATAAAGCTGGTTGCCCGGAGTCTGCGAGCACATGCTCGACTGTGGCGGGGCATGAGGAGCCGGAACCTGCGCGCCCGTCTTGGTCATGTCCTGAGCAAAGTAAGACCCGTCGTAGAAGGCGATATCCTCAGCGTCATTCGAGTCGCACGTCTCAAAGTAACCGGTGGGATAGTTGGCGGGCATATTGAAGCCACAGCCCAGCACATCGTACGTGTGGCGGCAGAGAGACGTGGCACGATCACCGTCGTAGCAACCGCGGATGCAGAATTCCGAGTCGGAGAGGAACTCCATCCATTCGTGAAGCTGGTTGCATTTGCCGTTGGAGCAGTGGAAGAGGAGACCGCCCTGCGCGTGAGAGAGACGACGGTGGAGATGGTCAGCTTGCGGGCTACTATAGACGTCGACGAGCCGCGCACTCACCTTAGGGTTGCCAGTGCCGTCTGCTCCGTGCGGGTCAAGCTCTCCTCCAGCGTCACCAGGCGTGACATTGATCTTGGTGAAATCACCATGGCCCGTCACCTGAACGTAGTGGGGCGCATACACAAAGCTCGCACCGGTAATTGTTCCCTCAGGGATCAATCGCGTGCCACGTCCAGACTTGGTGCAGTAAGAGACAGCGTCCCCCTCGTGATCACTGACGCTCCCCGGCACAGGCGGGCCAAAGAGGCAAAAATCGGTGAGAGAGTTGATGTAGGCGTTTTGGCACTGCGAGTTGGCATTGCTCCCCGTACCGCACTTGTTTGTACCGGTCTGCGGTCCCTCAGTCTTGTCTGGCAGGCCGGAGGGGGAGGCGACGTACGAGGCAGAGTACTGGGCTGAAGACTTGGATGAGAGGAGGGCGAGAGCGGCCGCTGTCGCCAGAGTGAATGTCGATGGGTTGAACATGGCGGATCAGAGCAGAGCAGACCGGAGCAGAGGAGAGCGTTGAGAGTGGATGACGAGAGCGGTTAGACCTTGGGAGACAGGGGCCGCTGGCTGGAAGAAGAGTGCTGCACTGGTTTTTCTAAAGTAGTTGAGCAGCGGAGGCGACGGCGTCAATTGAGGGCCGAGGTGGAAGCTGATTTGGGATCGGGTGTAAAGAGGGCCTTGGGACTCGTGACGGGGGTGCGGCGGCTTGATATATGGCCCGTCTTACGGCAACGTAACGTAGCTGAAGCTGTCGGCAGGTTGCGCTTCGACGACTGAGATCCGACGGCAGCAAGAGGAGCCAGCCTACGGCCAGTCTATGTCCAGCGGCAAACACGACGGAACGAATGACCCTGAGCTTAGTGAGCCTTTTGCGAATTGGGTCGTCGATGAGCAAAGCAGCTGGCCATCGTAGTGCCCTCTCTCTTCGTCGTCGGACTTGCTGCGCAGACGGAAAATCGACCTCGCCTCGCAGTCAAATCGCGGCAACAGATGCAGATGCAGACGGACGGACGGACGTGAGAGAACGATCAACATGCAGAGCAAAGCGCGGGCGACAGCGGAGACAGAGCCCTGGAGCAGTGGGGCCCAGGGCGATGGATGCGGCGGATGATTGAACCAGGCACATGCCGAAGCAAGATGCGCCACTAAGAATGGTCGACAGCGAAGAAGAAGGGCGGTCAGTAGCTCAGACACACCAGACAAGCTCGGTACGACAGGTCAAGCGCGGAGACGTGGTAGCCATCGGCATCGTCCGCTGATCGCCGAGGTGATGCAAACACGTCAACGATGGCCGCCGTAGGCTAGAGACGGCACCGTAGGACGGCATCACAAGACGGCATCATAGGACGGCATCGTCGGATCAGACCAGAGCAACATACCGCCGTTGCCGTAGGCTCGCGCCAGTCATTCCAAATTGCAAGAGATGATAGAGAAAGCTACAGATTGTGTGCTGGCTGGGCTGATCCTGACGCTCCCCCTTGCTCTTCCGCATGCTTTACCCTTTCCCATCGACGCCGCACGCTCACCCGGGCAGGGCCCAAAGCAGCTTGCTTACCCCAGACAGGTTGCGAATATGTAAAGGCAGACGCTCTTGGGTATACTCGAACAGTGGTATCCTGTAGCCTCCCATCTCCACACCGGCAGTCAAGTCGACCTGCAGGTAAATCTGACCCCGTTCAGCTAAGAATGCCCTCACCAGCTGGTCCAGTCTTTGGCCTAGAGTAACGAGGCATTGCCCACTTGCCTGACCGGGATTGCTCGGCCCTGAGCCTGGAGAGACGCGCAGGGCAGCCCCCTCTGACCACTTCATGGATGCGCTTCCAAAAGGCTTGCCCTTGTACCTCGCAATAAAGGACAGCGACGTGAGGTCGATCGGCACCATGAGCGGGTTTGAGATGGCAAAGACGCACTCCACCGCGTTGGCTGTAAGCACCTTGGCCCCCAGCGTGATCTCGATGCTGGCAATGAGCATTCGATCGACGAGGGGCTTGAGGTCGAAAGACAGACGCAGCGACGATAAGGCGGGTCGCATAGCTTCGACCTCTGTCGACTCCTCGTCGCCGCGGATCTCAAGGTTGGTGACCTTGCCCGAGAGGAAATTCGCGGGGAGCTGGCGAACGGCCTTTTCTTCTGTCTCTTTGGGGTAGTAAAAGAACTCGACATTCTTGAAGGCGCAGGGCCCCGAAGTTAGGCTGAATGGCCCACTGTCTCCGCCAACGTACGCTCGTCCTACAAACGCGCCACGGTAAAAGGCAGCGAAGCTCAGGCCTGTGTCGGGCAGCTTGAACATGACGTTCTTGCTCGGGTTGTTCAGGAAGAGATCGAAAGTGACCTTGAGCCTCTCCGGCGTGCCATCGACGACTTGCAAGCCCGTATAGTCTGTGGGCGAGGTGCGCAGGGCCCGCATCCCTTTCATACGCAGCTTGTGCTCTGCACCGAGGTCGACGTGGCATGGCATGATGCCCAGCGCCGTCCTGACTCGTACATGAGCGACGCCGAGCAGAGAGATGCGGTCCGACTCGTCGCTCTCAAAGACGTGTTTGATCATACGTGAGAAGGCATCGCTGCTCGTCTGGACTTCGAAGCTGGACAGGGACAGCTTCAAGATGCCAGTCGCAAACTCGACTTCGCTGTCCGATCGTGAGTCTTTGCGTCGGCGCGATCCGGCCCTCTCTTGTGACTCGAGGACTTGAGATTCAGCTGCCGTGCCTTTACCGACCACAGTACCGTCGAGCAAGATGGTTACGTCTGCTTGAACGTGCTCTATGGCGACGTCGATTGGGAAGGGGACCTCGTACTTGACCAAGATGGCTCCCACCTCGAGTTGCGGCTCACCGTGACGGGGGAAGGCAGCAGTGAGAGTCTCGAGCTCGATTCTCTGCACAACGTCGTGAGGTCCGTGTCGAATGGTCACCCCCAGACGCAAATTCCTCAGCGCAGCATTAAGCCACTCGACGGATGGATGGGCTTCGCGATGGCTGCCCATCGAGGCACTTCTTGCCATACTACCCTTTTGCGCTGGCAATCGACCGACCACCGCACTCTGCCCTCTGACAGCGAGCTGAACGCTCTTGTTGGCCAAGAGATCGGACGCCAAGCTGCCGAGTCGCTCCATATCTGGAATGGCGTAGATGAAGCCCTTGACCCGGACTGTGGTACTCTGCCCACGCGCGAGGAGCACGTCTCGCATTGTGATCTGACCGATCACAAGCTCGTCCACGAGAAGCTCGGCTTTCAGTTTGGCGAGGAAGAGGGTGATGTCGCTCATATTAGGCAAGGTCACCGTAGCCTTGAAGCCCAACGACATAGCGTCGGTGCGTAGACCTGTCTGGGCAGCCATCGAGGGCGAAAGAGGCTCCTCGCCGAGGATGTCAAAGTCCTCTGCCGCTACATCCGGGAAGTTGCCAAAGCCTCTCAGGGTGATCTGCTTCGACAGATGTGGGTGGAAGTCGGAGCCTCCAGCAGAGACTCTGATACTGGGTGCTTCGAGAAGCCAGGTCGACGTCTCTTCTTCAAGTAGAGCGCCGACAAAGGCAGCAAAGTCGTCTACGGATGATTGTCCGTGCGCGGGCACGATGTTCACCTCTCTGACCTCTTCGCACGTTTTGCCAGGCTGGATCTGAAGCGGCCCATTGACGTAGAATAGTGCCGCTGTATGGCCCTTACGCTCCCCGTGGGTCCAGACGAAAGCAAGACCGTATTCTAAGCTGACCTCAGCTGCTATCGGCCCGAAATTGGACAACTTCAGTGCGGCTGTCGCTACCATACCGTTAGCGGTCAGATCGTGCACATCGATGGCGCCAACTTGTATGTTGCCAGCTTCTACGAGCTCGCTGACCAAAGGCGCACCCACGCGAGGGACGATCCAAGCCGCTGTAGCCCCTGTGATGGTGATGGCGAGGGACCGTTGTGTAAAGTCGATTCCGGAAGGAATTGTGTAGCCGCCAATGGATACATCTTCGATGCTGACCACGGCGCTGACGCTCAAGTTGGAAAGCGCCTGCGTGAGGAGAGGGGCAAAGTCCTTTGTTGGCGCGTCGCGCGGTCCTCCCGAGGGCACCGTCTCCCGACGATCAGCAAGATCGAGCACCCTGTTGAATTCCTCGCCTAGTTCGACGCCCTCTTTGCGAGCCGAAGCCCTCAGCAGCCTGATCAAGACGACGGGGTCCTCGTTGAGGTCAAAGGGCAGCGTCACTGGAACGTGATCGTTCGGTTGAAGTACGATGCCCTCCCAATTGTCCGGCGTGATGATCCGGCCAAGCTCTGCAGCTCCATTAGTATGATCGCCATCTTCCTCGCATGCCCTGACCCTGAGCTTCCGTACGTGGATGGCCGCGCCAAAGCTATTGCGAAGCGTTGTGCGGATGTACGTAGAGTCGCGAGCGCTTTCGACTTGGTGGGAGCCAATGGAGTCTGAGCGACTGCGAGACGTATTCGAGTTGCCGCCGTGAATGGACAGCTCATTCTCTGCTTTGAGCTGAGCACCGTCCAAAAGGCGAGCCTTGTCGCCAAGAGGCGGGAGCGTGGCCCAAATCGCGGCTCCTCGGAAAGCCTCTGCCATCCACGGCGCGTCAGAGAGGGGTATTGACTCGGTCTCCATCGCTACAATGGTGCTGGGCTCATTCTGCAAGAGCGAAGTGAAGAGGCCTGCACATGCCTTGGCCTCACGAGAATCTGGCTGCAAGTTGGTAGGTATCCGTATGACTCCCTTTGCCTGGACCTCATTGTTGCAGCCAATTTTGAGCAGTGTGTCCGCTAGCGAGAGATGTCCGACGGAAATGTAGGGATTGCTAGTACCACCTGTCGGGAGGCACAGAGCAAAGCGCAACTCGCCGATCTGGACACTCAAGGGAGGCAGGCCCTTGACGGCTTTGGGTATGTTGAGGTTTACAGTAGCTGTGATGAAAATGCCTTGCTCGGGATCGCCGCCGATGATGTCGAGGTTGCTGGCGATCAGAGTGCCAGGCAGGCGCCGGGTCTCTCCGTTGCTGTCCACCTTGAAGTTCCTTGAGCGGTAACGAGCCAGAAAACCTCGCGGCTCGTAGGACGACGCTTGTGACGGCGTTTTGAGCAGAGGTGCTCCAAATTCGGGGTATCGTAGGGCATCGCCCATGTTGCCAAGTCCACCGAGAGGCACGACCTTTTCCATCTCCAGCCCAGAAAAGGTGAAGCCGTATGCCTTGATCTGGACGCCATTGGCTCTGAGGATGATGGGAAACATTTGGTCCACCGGCGCTTGTATCAAGGCGCGTGCGAAGGCGCCTACCTGAGACACCGCAGCTGGGCTATTATCAAGGCTCAGGGTTGTGGCGCCTGCGCTGACTGCTGGTGCACAGGGCGTGACTTTGAGGTCTCCGAGAGAAGCCGTCGCGATCACCTCGCCCGCTCTTGATTGCGCCTTCGCCGACGAGACCGCAGACAGCTTGCTCAGTGGCGAATCGGAGGGCCAACAGAGCTCGGTGACGCCCTTGAACTTGAGCTTCGCTTTGAGTGGTAAAGGGCCAGTGCTCAGCTCGGAGACCCTGAGATGGACAGAGGCCGTAAGACCTTCGGAAGACAGCGGCTGCTTCACGTCGAGAACGGTCAGGTCGAGAGTCGCAGAGTCAATGAGTCTCGTGACAATTTTGCGTACGAATGGCAGCCGTGAGAGGCCCTTGCTCTTGGACCGATGCGAAGGGCCCGATGGTCCCTCGCCGAGATCAGCGGCCACGCCATTGCCATTTTGCTCGTACGAGTCGGGTTGCAACGCGGCCATCGCGGGCGCGAATGGTCGGGGAGAGGAGGATAGATGTGCGGATGAAGGAAGAGGGAGGAGGATGTGAGCGGGAGAAAGGTAAGATGTGGTGCGCAGCAGAGCAGACCGCTCCCCTCGAGCTCTCGCTGAGCTTTCCGGGTCTAGGTCGTCGTCTTCGTGGAGTGCGGAGAGAAAAGAAGCTTCAGGGCAAGACGCAGTCGAGGAGCTGTCCCTCCGTCTTTGCGAGCCGCAAGGATGGCGTCAAAGCGCTGCAGGAAGCTTGGTCTCCATCGTGCGGGGCGGGCGGCACGCCAGTGCGTGCGAGTACAGCGGCGTCCAGGACTTTGTTCACTCGAGCCCCTTTCTCACGCGCTCAGACAGTGAAATGGGGCAGGCTGCACTCCACAAAAAGACGAGCTCCTCAAGCGCTCGCTCAAGGCGAGGCCTTTGCTCGCTCCATGATCATCGTCGATGCGTGGGAAAGCAGCCGAGCAGTGTGGAGACCTGGGTCCCACGCTCAGTCAGTCACATTTCATTGCATCGCGGTGTGACGGCGGCAAGAGCTCTTGCGTGCGTCATGCCTGCCTTGATTTGATAGAAGCAGAGAAGCCTCGGCGAGAACGGGCGGGCGGGACGATCACACGACATGCTCCTGCGCAGAGTCAGTGGGCGTCCATTCAGAGGGGGGGGGGGGGGGGAATCTGTAGTCGCTGGTAGCCTTGAATCAAGTCCGTACTCCATCCCTTCATCTTCCCGCCTCTCGTAATGCAGGCCATTTCTATACCCATGTCCCTCGTTGTGTTCCTGAGCATCGACCCGATTGAATGAGACCGGCCGGCAATGGCGGCGATAGACTGGCCCCTCCACGCACCGACCGAACAGATCCGACGATGGCCCTTTTCTCTGCGAGATGGCCGAGATGCCTTACCGCAAGCAAACTAGTCAAGTCGACCTGGTAAGAGCGCGAGCAATCAGTTCAAGGGGGTCGAGCGATCTTGGCTCTGCTTTGCTTTGAAAGCTTGCCGTCACTGCCACCACGCATGAGTCATCAAGATGGCCGCGCTGCAACACCAGCAGCATGCGGATGTCGAGACGCCCGCCACAGAGAAGCCGACTGAGGGAGGGGCCAGTGGTGGTGGTGGTGGTGGTGGTGGTGGTGTTGAGAGCCAAGATGGTAGCGCCAACACCCATCACGTCTCAGGCGCTACGACGCCCACGATCGTTGCGGACAATGACCCTGTGCGGGGCTTCAATGCGCAAACGAACTACCTGCCTCGCCGCAACATCATCATCGTCTTTCTCGCGTTGGCCATTGTCATCCTCACGGTCCTCATGGATCAGACGACCTTGGCAGTCTCTGCACCTATCATCGGGTCAGATCTGAATGCTGGCAGCCGCACGTCCTTCATCTCAGACAGCTATTTCATTACAGCGACCGCTTTCCAGCTCATCTACGGCCGCGTCTCCGACTTCACAGGGCGCAAGCCGCTCCTGCTCTTACTACTCGCCATCTTCTTCATCGGATCGCTCGGCTCGTCGCTCAGCCCGGAAATCATCTCCCTCGTCGTCTTCCGAGCGTTCACGGGCATAGCAGGAGGTGGCGTCATCACCGTATCACAGATCATCATCTCGGACGTTGTCTCGTTGCGAGAGCGTGGCAAATACCAAGGCGTGCTCGGCGCAGTCGTTCTCGTAGGCAACGGTCTCGGGCCCATCGTTGGCGCCGTTCTTGCTCAGAAAGCGACGTGGCGAGACCAGTATCGCATCATGCTGCCCCTCTCAGCAGTAGCGGGGGCGATAGCGTGGCGATTTCTGCCTCTCAAGAAGGTAGAAGGAGACTGGAAGCGCAAGGTACGCGCAATAGACTGGACCGGCGCTGCCCTGTCGCTTGTGGCCACGCTCCTCGTCGTGCTGGGCTTGAGCTGGGTTGGCGCATACACTTGGGTCAGCACTCACGTCCTGGTGCCGCTGTGTATCGGCGTCGTCGTAGCTGCGGTCTTTGTCCTTTGGCAATGGAAGGGTTGCACCGAGGACCGCCCGCCGCTGATGCCCCTCTCGATGTACAAGAACTCCATCGTCGTTGGAGCGTCGATTACGCAGACGATCAATGGGTGGATCCTATACTCGCAGCTCTTCTACCTTCCACAGTTCTACCAGCTTGCGTATGCATATACGCCAATCCCGGCCGCAGCTCTAACCATCCCACTCCTTTGCATCCAAGCCTTCTCCTCAACGGTATCAGGCTTCATCGTCTCGCGTACAGGGCGATACCGAGAGGTGCTCTTGGCCGGCTGGATCTTCTGGGCCGTTGGGCTCGGCCTCATCTCGACGCTGAACGAGACCTCCGGCAAGGGCAAGCAAATCGGCTTTGCCATCCTCACAGGCGCAGGCAGTGGTGCGACGCTCCAGGTCGGCTTGGTAGCCCTTCAAGGCGCCGTGCCTCGCAAGCAGATGGCCGTGGTGACTGCTACACGCAACTTTCAGCGCAACCTAGGGGGAGCGCTTGGCCTGGCCATTGGAGCCTCGATCATTAGCACTACGGCAAAGCACGATCTGAAGCCGCTAGGATGGACAAGTGCTATGATCAAGTCTGCGTTGGACAATCCTGCTCAAATCTCCTCGTCAGCCTCTGCCAATCGCATCGACCCGGCGCGGATTGAGCAGCTACGGCGGGCTTACGTGCGAGGCTTCCACATCCTCTTCGATCTCTTTGCAGCACTGGCAGCTGTGGCCTTCTTTGCTACGCTGTTCTTGCTACGACACAAGAGCGTGGACCGCGATGATGATAAGCAGCTCAAGGAGGACGCCAAGGCGGCGATACGGCAGGCCAAAGAGAAGGACAAGGGAACGAGCGACCCTCCTGCTTCAGCTGCTGTCAGGGCGAAAGATACGTGAGATAGATCCTTCAATGCATCATAGATGAAAGATTTCGAGTTGCGTACGTGCGTGCGTGCGTGCGTGCGTGCGTGAGTGCTTGCGCCCGTGCGTGCCTGTTTGCAGCCTCGGAGTGATATCGATTTGGGACTGGATCTCGTCGTGTGAAAGGTGATGAAGACCCTCTTATCGCCGACGCCGCTGACGCCGACGACACTGCTGCTTCGATGACTGTCAAGGGAGAAGAAGCCTTCACTTAGCCTGAAGTGGAATTCAAGAGGCGCCTGTCAAGGGTGGTGACCGAAAGCGGTGGCTTGTGGACGCTGTGGTCCCGAGATTGAGCGGCGGCAATGGTCGCAATCACGAGCGCCTTCCGAAGCAGCAGCCCAAAGGTCATGACGGCATCATGTCACATTCATCGAATCGCACAACCTTGCATACTGTCCGAGCCACTCGGACCTCGCTCCGACTCTCTTTCCTCGGCGTTGCTATGTGTGGAAATCGAGCAACCCGAGGGTAGCTGCTGCTGATCTCTTTTTACATGGCCGCCCGTGGCCATCGGGCGTTTTCATACGCGGACTGACGAGCGAGCGAGAGTGCGACGAAGGGGGGCGCGAGGTCAGCAATGCGTGGCCGCCGCTTTCAGCACGCTCGAAAGAATTGTCTGACCTGAGATGGCGAGTAGTGCGATAGCGACGACGTCGACACCCTTGTCGTCACCGAGACGGGGGTTTGAATGCGACGACAACAACTTCTCTCATCTGTCCATATCATCATTACCACTACCTTGCGTCTCATTACGCCAGCGTCTTCTTCTTGTTGCTCAATTTTTTCACACGGCGGAACAGCGAGCAGCGAGCTTTCCCCAGAGCCAATCAAGCAGACGTCGGTCGTCGTCTTGCCGCACAGCCAGGCCTCCGCACCCCGCCGCCGCCGCCGCCAGTCGCCGCGAGTCCCAGTCCCACGGCAGCCAGCAGCCGCAAAGCCAAAGGCCACTAAGGCGAAGCACACGCACATAAACTGCACTCGCCCCGCCTGCTTAGACAGCCCAAGGACAAGGACAAGGACAAGGGAGAAGGGGTTCAAGCTCTCTCTGGCTCATCAGCGGCTTGGCAACCCCACTACCAGCTTCAGCTTTAGCGCGCCCTTGGGCACTTCTCCGAAAGCGTAGCTGCCTAGCCATCTTGTGACGTCGTCTACGAGCTCATCTTCATCCTCGTCTTCCGGCATCATTTTGCTACTTGGCCATAAGCTGGTCAGACGCTGCGTAGCACCGTCCAGTACCTGCATCCATTCGTTCATCGCAACTGCCTCGCTCTATTGCGAGGGTGCCGAGAAGGCGACGAGTAGAAGCAGCAACCTACGCAAGCTACGCCGTCGTCCAAGGCAAGCAAGGTTTCTCTTCTCAACCTTACTACTAGGCTACGTCACATTCTTTCATCTTCTTCCCTTGGACCTTGCCTCATCTACCCCGCACTCTGCTCGCAGTTTCAGGGCAGACGAGACGTCAGTGCCTGCCTCATTGCGGCCCGCAAGCCCCCCTTCGCCCTCAGACTTTGACGTCGGTTTCAGACGCCCAAGACCTGTGAAAGGCGCGCGACATTCGGCAGCAAAGAGGGCTTAGCTTACGCTAGTAGCGTGCAATCTTCAACTGCTCCTCGCTACCACCGACGCTCATTGACAATATGGCGCAGCAGGGCGAGACCAGTCGACGGCAGAGCAGCAAGACGCCCGAGGCCACTTCCTCTTCAAGAGGCTCTCCGTGGTCTCGAGCAATGGAGAGGCAGGAATCATTGACAGAGGAAGAGGCAATGTGGATGAGAACGAGGGAAGAGCAACATCACGATGCGCCCAGCGAGGCGCCGACACCTGCGGCTACCGACGTTCCAGAGACGCCACTACCTTTGCCTGGGATGGAGGGGTCTTCAACACCAGCTGGGAGAGCAACGAATCTCGATGCAGAGGACGAAGATGTGAGGATAGCAATCATGGCGCTTGGAGCCATGAAGCATCTGGATGGGAGGAGCGGGGGAGATCCAGCAGGAGGAGCAGGAGGATCGCATCATCAGCAGCAGCATCGTGCAGCAACGCGGCAAAGAGATGGTAGCAACGCCTGTGAGTATGAGAGGCGTCTTCATCGAGAGATCAGGGCTGTAGACTGACTCACGGCGCACCTTTTCACAGCCCACACTGCAGGCTCATCCATTGTGTCGACGTCGTCCGTGAACTCGACCGCCATCTCGTCGCCCATCTCTACACCGCTCACCGAGTCGATCACCACTCCAGACTGCAGCGTCACCTCTCAAGCACACTTTGGCGGCGGCAGCAGCAGCAGCAGCGTAGCCGGGGCCAGCACAAGCAGCAATGCCGGCGCTGATGCAACACAGTCCTTCAAAAGGGCGGCTACTCTCGCCGACTTGCCGCCTGACTTTGAATTTCCTGCCATCATCCAGGACGAAGATGGGAATGAGGTAGAGGTGGATCGCGAGATGATGAAGGATGCGGATTTCCTCAATAGGGTCAGCCACCTGCCAATGGTCAGGGGAACGTTGCGCGCCTACGAGATTGGCAAGCAGAAGAGCAAGATTGTAAAGGTGAGTGCACGAGAAGCGGCGAGATCATGTGCGCAATGAGCTCACATGAAAGCCTGCCTCATTATGCGCGCTCGCAGTACGGAGGCGACCTCGTCGAATCCTCAGTCAAGGCCATCTCACGCCCCGTCGTAGACCGGCTGGGCGCATCGCTAGGCGGCAAGGGCAAGGAACAGCTCGACGACTTTGCTTGTCGCCAGCTAGACCGCCTTTATCCACCAGGCAATGCTGCAGAGAAGCAAGTTATGGCCGAGTTGGACGAGCGAGAGCGGACAGAGTGGGCGCACATGGACGACGAGGAGAGGATGAAGCGTCGTAAAGCGTATTGGGCACTGCATATGGAGGAGAAGGAGAGGGAGATGGTCGTCAACGAGCTGCGGCAGCGCAAGGGGAAGGGAAGGGCTGAAGGGAGCGAATCGACGCTCCAACCGCAGACGTCGCTCTCGTCATCAAGCGCCCTCGCTTCAACATCGGCTCCACTCACCGGCGCTTCAGCAACGCGTTCCTCCGTCGACGACGGCCGGGCCGCTTCGGGTCGTGCCCTCGTGGAGCAGGCCACAAAGAATGGCACAGGAAGCAGGTGGGGCTCAATGCTAGTCGAGGCAGGCGCGACGGCCGGCGGCCTCTCAGCGGCAATGAGTGAGGAAAGCATGAAGTCACTCAAGTACTGCCTGCAGTGGTTGCAATACGCAACAGCGCACATCGAGCACCAGATTACCGTGCTCCGCGACCTCATCGTCAAGCTTAATCACGGAGAGCTCGAGCTTACGTCCCCGGCGGCGCAAAACTTGTCCCAGATCAAGGGGGACGTGGTCACGACCATCAGGAGCGTGGTGGATGTAGTGGGCAGGTACGCGGGAGGAGCACTGCCAGAGCCGGCGCGCGTTAGCGTCAAAGCCTTCATTCTCAGCCTGCCAGCGAGGTGGGCAACGGTCAACCGCGCTCCAGCGACGAGCTCGTTTGGGGGCAGCCCGGCAAGTCCCTCCTTCTCGCCCGCGCATGGGACGCCTCGAAGCGGCAGCAACGGCGGCCCATCGTCCACTCCATCGGCATCGCAGGACCTCACATCCGCCGCCGCCACAGCTCAAGCTGCAAATCGCGTACTCACCCTCGCAGTCGAGTCGCTGGACATCTTGCGCTCCGTGACAGTCGTCGTCGGAGAGTCGCTCGATCGGGCTGATCTCTGGGTTGAGCGCCTGCGAATGTTGGGCCTACAGAGGAAGCGTCAGCACGAGCACGAGGTGACTGGAGGTGCGCCTCACAGCATCGAGGCTCCTGGAGGAAGTGCCCCGCATTGGGAGAGTGCGAGGGGCTTGTCGAGCTACCGCCGGGGCTCTGTCGGTGCGGGATCAGATTTGTCCATGGACACGTCTGCTTCGACGAAGAGGAGGAGGATGCGCGCAATCGAGGGGGGCGCTGGGCCTGTGATGGAAGAGGGCGCTCACCATTCGCAGCTGGCTGGCACGCCCATCGCAGGAGCGGGGAGCGCCATGGGTGCAGGGAGCACTTCTGTAGCGTACAAGAGCGGCGGCGCGGGAGCAGGTTCGACGAATACGGCGGCCAGTCGAAGGCGCAGGGGTGTTCCAATGGCTTCGCAGAGGAGCTCCGGTGGGCCAACGCAGGGTGGGGGCGCTTCGACGCCGAGTTTCGAGTTCAGGCGGGAGCTGCCTTGACCGAGGGATCACATCCTGGGAGGTGTACCTCTTTCTTTCGTTCGCTTTGCTTGTGTGTGTACCATTATGCAGAAGACAGGCTGGCTGAATTCATATCCAGTATCATGATGAGAAGAGTTGCTCCCGCCTGGCCAGTCCGCCCTTGGCCGTCCGTGCGCCGCGTTGCGTTGCTTTTGCTTTCCTGCTTTCCTTCCTCGCCATCGTCTATTTGGCCGAGAATGGCGTCGATGATGCTCGCCGGGACATCGGGAGGCCTTTTCAGGCGATCAATAACCTCGCCAAGGTGCTTGACTGTCATCTCGAGTCCAAGACCAGCTGCATATAGTCGAGAGCGGCCGCCTACGACCTCATCCGGCTTCCACAGCAGCGCCGTCGCCTTTTCCTCCTCCTCCTCCTCCTCCTCCTCCTCACCACCACCACTACCGCCGGCATCATCATGGACTGACTCCATACTCAGCCTGATGGACCCAGTCGTACCATATATACACGCTCTGCCTGACTATCTCCACCTTTCCGGTCCACACAGCTACGCCCTCAGCATTGTCCTCCTCACATTCGTGCTGCGAAGCACAGTCACGCTCCCCTTCCAATTGTGGGCACGACGCCGGCAAGCAAGGCTGCAGGAGGAAGTCATGCCAAGATGGAATGTGCTGAAGGGTAGAGAAGGACTGCCCTTGACGAGGATGAAGTTGGCGAGGAGGGAGGGAAAGAGTTTTGAGGTGTACAAGGCGGAGTTAGAGGAGGAGTTGCGAGAACGACTTCGCGCTTTGATCAAAGAGTGCGTAAGTGGCAGCAGAGAGGCCAAGAGATGATCGAGCTGACGCTGCCGCCTTCGTACTTCCCCCGCTCACCTCGCTCGCTTCACTCACCTCGTACAGACATCGCTGCGAGCAATGGAAGACGCTCCTGATCCCTATATCCGTCTCTCTACCCCTCTTTGTCGCCACAACCATGGCGCTGCGGCAAGGATGCCTTCCTCCCTCGCCCCTACTGGGTGAAATCTTGCCATGGTGGTCCCCACCCGACGACTCCCTTGTGCGCTCTTTTGAGACCTCAGCACAGATGCTCCGCGACCGCGGGATGGACCCAGAGGCTCTAGCTGCGCTCAGCAAGCCAACGGGGCCTACGCTGGGCGACAGGGATTCAACTGTGTTGGGACCTGTAGCTGTGGGGATGCTGAGCATGTTGAATGTTGAAATTGGAGCGAGAGCTAGAAGGAAAGGCTTGGAGGACGCCAAGGCAAAGAGGGAGGGTCAAGGGAAGGAAGAGGGCAAGGAGAGTCTGGGCGATGTAGCGATGAGGGTGGAAAAGGCTGAGCTGGTCTCTAACGCGATCGCGACGGGGATGAGGGGTTTCTCCATCCTGTTCATCCCCATCAGCTTGAATGCACCCGGGGTGAGTGGCTATTCTTCGCGGCTGCAGCTTCCACTTTCCGAAGCTGAGCCTACATCTCCCTTCCTCATCCACGCGCAGGCCCTTCTCATCTATTGGCTCTCCTCCATCAGCTACTCACTAGGCTACAATGTCATTACCTCCCTCCTCTCGGCCCGACAAAGGAAGCTGCGTCTCGAGGGCTCGGCGCAAGAAGCCGAGTCTTCGCGCGTGGCTGGGATCGAGGAGCAGGTGAGGAGTGAGCTGCGCGAGATGGAGGAGAAGTCGAAGCTGCAGTTGAGCGGGGATGTGATGGGTGGCCAACCCGCTCCGCAAGCGGTGAATACTGCCACGGCGAAGGATGCAACGGCAGGAATGCATGATGGCGCAAACACTGCTGGCCCAACTCGACCTCCGGCGAGCAAAAACTCAATAAGGCCACCGCCTGCCGTAGCCAAGCCCAATCCATCGGCCACTTTCACTTTCCCTCAAGCACCGGAGCGAGCAGCAGCAAAGAGGAAAAGAAGATGAGCGGAGAGAAGAAAGATGAAAATTGAAGACATTGGTATAGATGATGTGACCAGAGATGAGTGTAATGTAATGATACAAGATGCGATGATGTCAGGTTCATGAACGGGCGACTTCACTTGCGCCTGGGAATGAAGAGGCTCGGCGTGGAGCCTGCACCCCCGCCAGTCATCGGAGGGCTGCCCGCTTTGCCGTTGTTGCTGCGCTGTTGCTGGGAATGCTGCGGTGCTGGCCTCGCAACGGGACGAGAAGCTCCATTTCCACCATTGAGTACGCGTGTTCCAGACGAAACGACGACCGTGCTGCTGCTTGCGGGCTGAGCAGACGATACAGCTGTGCCCACTGTCGGTGCAGCGCTTCCACCGGCTTTACCAGTGCCTGTCGCCACTGAATTTGCAGCTGCGCTCGTACTGTTTGCGACTCTTTTCGCGTCGCTCCATGGCGTCTTCCCCTTTTCATTCTCCAGTTTCCACTTCACCAGATCCAAGCTAGCCTTCGCATCCTCTAGACTCGAATGCCCATCCGTACTCATGCCCGCCTGAATTGTTCTCCCCAGCAAGCGATACGCCAGATCCTTCAGCTTCTGCCTGTAAGGAAAGCCCTTGATCGGATGAGGGAAGAGCAGGGCCGTATCACACAGCAGCGGATGCAGGAGGCGCAGAGCTCGAAGGTCATTCTCGAGGCCGTGTCCCACCAGTAGGGTGGTGGGGCTGATGTAATGGGTGAGGGTTTGGCGGATGACGGGAAGGGAGGGGATGGTGGGATCTTGAAGTTGAGCTGTGGTCACCCCGGAGAATTGCAGATTCGTGTCGACGAGTGTGGTGCGAGGACGACAGAGAGAGTCGTAGATTGCTTTGCCTCCTTGGTCAATGAGCGTCACTCGCGTGAGGGATAGCCCACCGGTCGTGTAGCCAAGTTCACAGTCCAATGCCACAATCTCAAGGCGGGTGCTCTTGGCTTCTTGCCGCTCCTCGTTGCTGAGCTGTTCATCCAGCTCCTGCGTGCTCACAAAGCCCTCACGACGATGCAGCTGTGCGACGTCTTCCTCCTTGAAAACGTGTGGTCCCACGCAGCAGGTGCGATCTCCCTCTACACTTTGTGATGGCCCGCCACCAAAGGATGCAAGCTGAGACAAGGTGATGCCAGAACTAAGCGGCGCCTCCACGCCGCGCCCACAGCACGTCCAGACCTGAACACGATGGCGCACCCCGGCGGTGGGGTCCCGTTCAAAAGTCTTCTTGCCCCAATGGTAGTGGCAGGCGTGCATGTCTTGGCCTGTCGTGGAATCTGAGGGGCCGCCTTGGCCGACGATGAAGGGCTTGCGACAGCGATCGCATTCTTTCTGTTGCCCGTGGGCTGAAAGTTCGGAGGAGCCAGCACCCCATGCTGCATCGGCGGAGGTGGACGATTGTGCCGCTGCGGCCTCTTGCTTGCCATCTCTGGTGGGCACCACGTCGAAGCCAAATTCGGCCAGGCGCCTGTCTGGGCAGATGAGGTCTGCGTCTTTCAGCTTGGTAACGCTCAGCTCCGTCTTGATACGACGCTCCTCACTGCGGCGCTTCTCGTCCACCGCAGCGTTCGTTCCCACCTCGGTGCACAGCGAACGCAGCCGGGTCGCCAAGGCTGTAGCAAGCTCGGTATGGTCGTTGGCATCGCCGTTTGGCAAAATGGAGAGCGCCTCGCTCAAGCAGCGTTTGACGGCCTCAACGTCCCTCTTCTTGATGCCTACTGCCATTGTCACGATGCTCGAGCGGTAGCTCATCTTGGTCGCCCTGGTCCAAACATCGCGCTCCTGTTGTAAAGCATCCTGCGAGGCGAGGAGATGCCCCGCATCTTTCACTTTTGGGTCTGCGGACTCGAGGAGCGGAGCATAGGCGATGCAGAAGTGGTCGTGGAGCGTTTTGAGACAGGTATTGCGAGAGGTGAGGAGGATGGGCGAGGTGCGCGAATGCTGAGCTGGGCTGATCGTAGGGGGTCGGCGGCTGATGGTGGTCGATGAGGCGGTGGCGGAGGCAGAGGAGGATGACGCAGCGGCTGTCTTCGATGAGGAGGTGTCTGAGCTTGCAGATAGGGCTGAAGTTGTCTTGTTGACTCGCTTGTGACTGACAGTCGTCCACCCCTCGTCGTCTTCGCCATCTACGCTCACTTTGGTAGGCATAGTCGTGGGTTTAGCTTCCTGGCGCGCTGCCCTATCACCAGGTTGATACGCATTGACCCTCTGCCTCTTGCCCAACAATTGTGAGCTCAGCGATCCAAGCTGCGACGACGAGGACGAGGACGATGATGCTGATGTATGCTGCGACGCTCTGCGAGGCGGTGAGATGGATCTCTGCCTCTTTGCCTTGAGCGCCTTCTCCGAGTGATCAAAGGGGCACTCAGTCCTGCGCGAAGTGCACAACCCTTGTTGATCGTCGGGACAAGGAACGTCGCTCAGCAGGCCTAAAGGCCGAAACATGTCGCGTTGAGAGGGAAGGGAAGGAAAGGAGTGCAAGTAAGTGTCAGACGATCGCTTGGTTGGCCCGGCTGAGTGAAATTGGTGGGCGGATGGCGGATGGCGGACTGAAGCGACAAAGAGGGAGCGGACGGGCCATCGAGGCGCATTGCCAATGACCTGTCAAGAGCTCACGAGACGAAGCTCACAGCTTGATGCCGTCCGTCTTCTCAGTAAAAGTACATTGCAAGTGGTGTGTGTATGTATCGACGAGTGTATGCGCCCAGATCCATCCCTAGTATCGCCTCCTGTTGTTCCTCCTTTCCCTCGAGGCCAAAGCCCTCTGCTTCTTGGCCTCGGCCTCGTCCTGCTTACGCCTCAACTCCCTACGCATCGAGGCCAAGCTCATTTCGTTGTCCGGCGACGAACCCCTGTTGCCGGACGAAGCATTGTCCTCCTCGAAAAGACTACCACCCTTGACGGCCTTGCCACCCGCCGGACCCTCCGGCTTGAACCACTTCTCGTACGCATTCTCTTGCTTGCTGAGCGGCGTACCAGCCTTGAGTCCAGGGGAGGCAAGGTACTGCTCCTGCTGGCCATTGACGGGCTGCTGGCTCTGATAGCCGGCAGAGACGGCCTCGGCAAAGGTCATCCTCCTCCTGTCCCTCGTGCTTGAAGTGGTGGGGACTGCAGCGGCCATCTTCTTCTTGTCCGGCAGATCGTAATAGCGACGCAAGGCCGGGATCTGAAGTAGGGCAAGCTGCAGCAGACTGGACGCCGCACTGGTCATCCAGTAGACAAAGACTGCCGCTGGCAAGCTCTTGACGAAGAAGGGCAATACAACGAAGACACCACGCATGATCCATCGCGTGTACTTCTGCGGTCCATCCTTGGCCGTCGCCGCCGCCCCCATTTCTGCTCCCGTCTCCATAACGGCCAGCGTAAAGACCGACGACATGATAGGCAGAGTCCAGCCCGTAGGGTCAGCCATGGTCAAGTCCGGGAACCAGAAGAGCCCGCCCGCCTTCATAGTGTCGAGGTTCTGCTCGGCCAAGGCGCGAAGAGCAAAAAAGAAGCTGGCGAAGATTGGCATCTGGACGGCGGGCAGCTTGAAGGCAGCAAAGGGGCGGAGATCGTTGTCCTTCATGAACTTTTGAGCCTTCATCTGTGACTCCTGCAGAGCAATGTTGTCTCGTCTCCTCGAAGCGTCTTGGACGTCAGCCATGTGCTCTTGAAGCTGCGGGTTGAAGTGCGCCAGGCGCATGGACTGGGCTTGACCTTTCGCGGCAAAAGGAAAGAGGAGGACACGCACCGACAGGGTGACACCAATGATAATGGCCCACCAGGGAGCGCCAGTAGTCTCGACGAGCCAGTCGAGGCCGTATTCTGTGATGCGGACGTTGGGCCACGACGAGAGGGTGACGTCGGAGAAGGATCTGACGACTTCCGGAGTGACAGCGTCAACGAGGTTGGAAGCAGCGTCTGCTGCGGAGGAGGCGGTTTCCTTTGCGGAGTCGACGGCCGAGGAGACGGCATTGCCTGCTTGAGCAGAGGTCGAAGACGCGGCTGAGGCGGCTGAATCAGCAGCTTCTTGGAGCTGATTTGACGATGAGGCGGCCGTGTCTTTGAGGTCATCAGTCGTCGATTGAGAGCCGGTATTGCTCGAGGAAAAGATGGCACGGCTCGGAGACGAAGAGGCGAAAGCGTATGCTGGCGAAGAGGAGAATTGACGGCTGGAAGTGATGCTAGGTGAGAAAGTGGAAGGATCAAAGGATCTTCTCGAGAGCGGCCTCATCATCGATGCTGCCATGAAGGGTGAATGCGACGCAGCAGCAGCGGCTCGTGACGGCCCAGCAGCCACAGCCGACACCCTCGCAAAGGGCCTTGCCCCCAGGCGAGCAAAGGACATGATGTCTATGAAGCGAAGTTGATGTGGGACGACGATGAGTAGAGGAGGAGAAGGAGGATCGTCATCGAGATCGCGAGCTGCAACTTTTCTTGACTTGACTGCCTGCCTGCCCGCCCGCCTGCCTGCCTGCCCGCTTGCCCGCCTCCCGGCCTCAGTGTGTGTCGCTTCCTTCCTTTCCTCCCCGCGCGGCTTGGAACGCTCAATCCATTCTTGTTGCCGGCTTCGCTTGGGCCTCCCCTCGACCTTGGGAGCCGGCCTGACTGCCTTTCCATCGTCTCGTCAACTCGTCTTCTCGGCCAAACCTGGCAGCTCAGAGAGAAGTCGGGATCCCTCACTCCTGACCGCTATAGTCGTCAGCCAAGCCGACGACACTTCTTCGCCTTTTATCCATCACCCTCTCAACGCCGCCGCGTCGTCGCAACCGTGCTACGAATTGCTCTCCAACACAGGCGGTAAAGAAGAGAGTGTGCGAGGCCTCTCCAAAACTCCGCCCAGGACAAGGACTCGAGTCGACGACGGACGACGGACGACGGACGGACGCACGGCTACTCGGATTCGCGACTACAGTTAGCCATGCCTCTTGCCTCTATTCTTCCAGATTCAGCGTCGGCGGCAACGAGCAAAGATCAGGGCCCATCGCCGCCATCATCATCGCAGCAAAAACTGAGCAGCAGCAGCAGTCATAGCAGCAGCGGCAGCCAAGGGAGGGGCGGAGCCAACGGAGATCTCAGCCTCTCGCAGCTCCACCTCTCGTCCTCGCCGCCCAACAGTGACTCGCAGCTGAGCAGCCACATCAACGACCATCAGCAACCACACGGCAGAAGAGCGGCTTCAGGCTCCTCGTCGTCAGCTACTTCGGCCTCTTCCAGGCCCGCGCCGTTCACAGCTAATAGTAGGGACAGTCTCAATACGGCCGCCTACTTCTCTGCGGAGGAAGACATTGCGGACGAGAGAGTCCTTGAGAGTGTCGATCATTCGACGACTTCAGAGACGCCCGCTACTTCTACATCGCACTCTCAAGAGGGTGCGTCGTCCCCACCATCAGCAGCAGCAGCAGCGAAAAAGAAGAAGCGCAGAAAGTCGGGCAAATCGCGACAGAAGGACATCCCACCGCCCCCAACTGTCAGCCCGCGAAGAACGTCCCTTGGCAAGGCATCCCTTCTGCACCAAGCTTCGCGCAGCGCCGCCAACGAAGAAGCGTCGTCATTCAAAGCTGCAGCAGCAGGAGGAGATCTGTCGGAGCACTCGTCAACGTTTGGTTCTGCGGGATTGGCCATCGGAGCACCCTTAGCTGCGGCAGCAGGAGCCTCGTCTGTCCAGACTTTGCCGAGGAAGACGAGCGTATCGAGCTCAGGGAGACGCACGCCCACAGGGCTGGGCCTTCCGATGAGCAACCACAATGATGTGGCGCCAACGCTGAGCCAAGAAGTTGTCGAGAAGCGTCTGCTGCAGCGATGGATCCTGTCGATCGGCGTCGTCAACTTCGACCTGGAGAAGGGTCCCGACCTCGAGACGCTCTCCCCGCCTCTCGACATCAGCAGAGAGGAGCGAGACAACATCGCATTCTCGTCATTTCCCGACACGTCCATCTTTGATGTGGGAGACACGACGTTCAGCTTCAGAGCAAGAGAGGTGCCACTCGATGCGTCCGTCTCTTCGCCGCCTCACTTCGCGACGCTACATCCACCGCGTTTAGCATCTGCTGTAAACGATTGCCGTGGACGAGAAGCATCAGAGCCAGGTGGACTCCTTTCCTCTCAAGGAGGAGCAGCATCCAACAGCTCGTCAGCATCATCCATCATCCCACCGCACGATCAGCAACAGACAGCAAGCAAGAGCATCCAGCGCTCAGCCAGCGTGAGTGACTTTGGGAGCACCAGCGCTAGCACCGTAGCCCCCGCAACACCGCAAGCAAGCAGCGCGCGAGGAGTTGCAGCTCCTGCAAGCAGCACCAAGATTTCGAACAGCTCCTCCTCGTCCTACATCTACGGCTACGTGTTTTTTCGACAGAAACGCGATCCTGCAATTCGAAGAGGGTACTTCCAGAAGTCCCTCGTCATCCTCTCGCACCTGCCCTATGTGGCCCTCTTTACCGACATCGTGACCAAGCTCGGCCCGCTCTACTTTGAGCACGGAGACCCAATACTCGAGGCCTTCAGCGGTGCGGTGACCAAGTGGCCCAATCCCGCGCCTGGAGCTACGCTGCCTCTGCCACTGTTTGGGGCGCAGCTTTGGGTTGCGTTACCGCTGGGTAGGCAGGGACAAAGTGCAGCAAGTGATGCGAGCCAGCCAGGATTGTCGAGCAGCGCTTCGTCTGCTTCGCTACGGGAGCGAGCTGCGACGCCTACCTTGCCAAGGTCAGCGACTACCACCGCTGCCAGTAGCAGTGGCGGCAGCAACAGCAGCAATGCCGGCGGCGAGCCCGGATCAAGCGAAGAGTCACCAATTTTGGCCTCCATCCCCTCCACCCCGCTCATCTCCGTCTTCAAAGAAGCCCTCGCCGACCTCTGGCTCATATGGGAATGTGTCCTCCTCGCCGAGCCCATCCTCGTCATAGGCCCTTCCCCACAGATCTGCAGCGAGGCAGTCTGGCATCTCTTGGACATCTGTCGCCCTATCCCTCATGCGGGGGATTTCAGGCCCTTCTTCACTATCCACGACTATGACTTCAAGAATCTGGCGACGCGCAAGCAACCACCTGCGGGCACGATCATTGGATGCACGAACCCTTTCCTTGCGCAGGCGTGTGCGCATTGGCCTCACGTCTTGAGAGTGGGAAAGGCGGCTGTCAAGCTAGGCACGGCGGGCAAGTACGGGAAGGCGGGCGATGTCAAGCCTCCCATGGGCGGAGGCGTCGCGGGAGGCACGGGCGCAGGAGGTGGGGGGCCGCAGCATTTGCCCGGCTTCGAGACGAAGAAGAAGCGGAGGGTCAGCAAGGACAGGCCAATGCTTAAGCGGGTTCTCGAGTTGGTCGACAAGGAGGACAACCCGCAGCTCGCTAATACGGTGCTGCGTCGCTATCTTGCAGACATCACGGAGCGCTTCCTCGCCCCGCTGAATCGGTACGTCTCGTCCCTCATCCCGGCAACTCAGCGTCCGGTGGACCGATCGCAAATCAAGCCCTTCAACACGGACGATTTCCTTGCGTCTCTGAAGGCTCATGGTACGCCACTTTTGCTGAGGAGCAGGTCGCTGCCCACGGGAGCAGGGGTGAGGCAAGGGCTTTACCTGGACTTCTTGAGGAGCCCCAACTTTAGCTACTACTTGACGGAGAGGATCACCTACTTTTGTACTTTGAATCCTGTTCCGTCGAGTAGGAAGACGAGATTTGAGGAGGGAGGACGAGGCTAGAGGACTAAGAATGGGCAGCCATGGCGCTGTGGGTACAACAACACCTTTCGATGGCAACCTCGTTCGATTGGACTCCTCTCGAGATGCTACGTTTCACCTCTCCTCCGCGAATCTTTCCCTCCTCCTTCATCTACTCGTGTCCCGTCTAATTCAAATTGATACCATCGAGCGCGCGTGCAAGTGTGCGAACGGTCGACGATCGCTCCAGTTGCTATCATCACACTTCGGCTGATACGCAGGGATATTGGGTTGATTGCATTCTCTCTACGACGCGGCACGGCTACTTCATCTCTCCCTCGGGCACGTTCTCCTCTGCCATGTTGAAGTAAGTCCACTGTCCAGGCGCCGGAGCGTGCTCCAGAGGCTCGTGTCTTCGTGGGTTGGAAGGGAGGGAAGAGGTCAGCGTGTGGCGCCACAATAATGAAGCTTGTTTTGGGATTGCCAACTCACGCCTGCCACTCGAGCATCTTGGCCACCAGCTTCTGCTCATGCTCCGCCTGACTCAGCACCTCCTCTACCAATCCCTGGTCCACCTTGTCCTCGAACTTGGCAATTGCCTCCTCGTTATCCGCGTTTCTGCCTTGTGCCTTCTCCTGGTCCTTGATCTGCTTGATCACCGCCAGACGATACTCTGTTACAGCAGATGTGGCATTGCGATAGACGGACTCTTGCGGGAGGGTGTTGAGGAGGGAGAGGGTGGAATCGTACACCTTCTCCAATGCAGCGAGCGGGGCCGGGTGGACGGGTACGCCCGTAATGTGCGTGGAAGCGCGAGTACGAGCAGCTGAAGCTAGGTTAGTTGAGGCGGAAGCTGTGCTGCGTCCTACTTGGACTGAAGAAGAGGCCGCTCGGCGGACGATGGAGCCGAACATGATTGGCGAAGGGGCGGTGAGGGGTTGGTCGGTAGTGAGGTGGGGAAGCAACGTCGCTCATCGTAGGCTGCGATTGGTCACCCACTAGAAGAGTCGGAGCGGAGGGCTAATCATCCCCTTTGCTCACGTGGCGAGCTCGTCGTGTCTCACCGTCTCTGTCCGCGAGCTCAAACGACGGGAGTGGGTCGATGGGCGGCGGACGAGCGCATCGACGGAGCAGAGTGTCGAGTGTCGAGCGTGGAGATGAGAGCGGAGCGACGGCCGACTGACTGAGTTGATGCGCCCGAGAGAGCATGAGAGAGGGACGAGCCCTTTCATTCTCACTTCATCCTCACCACCATCAGCGCCAGATCCCAGACTAGCTAGCACCGATATAGCTCTTCTATCACTCTCATACGGACTCCTCGCTGCTACCACCGCCCGCGACGATGGAGATGGCAGCGTCTCCTGGCTCATCGCGAGCCCCGCACCAGCTTCAACCTCACCATCATCCTCATCACGCAGCTGGCTCGGCCAGTCTGCCACCACCTCCTCAGCATGCCCACGCAGCAGCAGCAGGGCCGCATCCCTACGACATGTACCCAACATCATCATCTCCACCGCGGGCAGGTGGTGGGCCACTACCTCAGCAGCAGCAGCCGCGCCAGGGCTCATCGCAACCTCAGCCTCATCCTTCTCCTGCCTCGGCCAAACAATATGAACGAGAACGCGAGCGTGAACGCGCCCATGCGCACGCGTATCCGCAGCAGCATGCCCCCAATGGCGGCGGATACTACCAGTCCCCTCAGCATGGCGCACCACCGCCGCCGCCTAGTCATCATGCCGGCGCTGTGCCGCGCTCTCCACCTGTGGGTCATCAGCAGGCTGCCTTGGGGTCCGGATATCCAGCTAGTGGGCCTAGCAGGCATGGTGAGTGCGACGTGGCGCAATCAGTAGCGTACAGAGATCTTAACCCTGACACTATTAACTTCACTCTCTAGCGTATCCAGCCGACGCCTATGGCCCGGCCCCACCTCATCCAGCCGCAATGGGTCAACAGCTGCCTCCGCCGCCGCAGGGCTACCCACATCACCTCCCTCCACCGCATCACATGGGATACTACGAGGGTGAAATGATGGACATCGACGCCCACTATGCTCACCAACAGCAGCAACACGCGGCTGCTGCGGCTGCTGCTGCCGGGTATCCACCTCACCCCCCACCTCCAGGGATGCCTTACCCCATCCCGCCTGCCGCTGCAGGCCATCCACAAATGTACGGCGCCGAGCCTCACCAGCAGCCGATGATGTCCGCAGCCCCTGCCGCTGCTCCTTCAGCAGCTGCCGCTCCCAAGCCACCCAAGACCAAGACGAAGAGCACGACAAAGAAGGACGGCACAGCCAAGGGCAAAGAGAAGGCCGGGCGTGCCAAGGCAGCTACCGCCGAGAAGGCTCAAGCTGCCAAAGCGGAAGCAGCCGCTCAGGCCAAAGAGGCGGCAGCTGCTACGACGAGCGAGAGCAAGAAGGACAAGAAGCGGCGCGAAGTCATCGATCGTGTGCATCGTGTGCATTGGGATACTGTAGAGAACAGAGAGGAGTATGTACCAGCGACCCCGCATATATGCTGCCAAGGATCGAGTCCTCTGACGTCCCCCTCCGTCCCCTCACGCAGACTCTACGCCCATCTCCAGCATCGCTTCATCTCGGAACACACGACACTCCTCACCTCTCCTCTCCTCTCACGAGAGTACCAGCTTAACCTCTCCTACCTTACCCTCGCACGCGAAGCATCCCTCCGTAAAGTGGCTCTTCTTCACGCCCACCAAGTAGATGGTGCCCGCAAGGCCTACGAGGCGGAGCGCGCCAAGATTGAGGACGAGGCACGGCATGCACGCAAGGTGGTCCGGGATAGGCTGACGGCTGCAGTGGATGATAGGAGGAAGAAGTTGAAGGAGGAGAAAGAGGGAGCGGAAGGTGGACTAGACTCGTTGTTGGATGCCTCGACTAGACCGCACGCGACCCGCAAGTTGCGCAACAAACAGGCCGCAGCCGCAGCGGCTGGCGGGAACATCTCTTCTCGCCGGCTTGCCGCGCTCGCAGCCAGTGACTTTGAATCGGGCGACGAGTCCAGCGGCGGCGGACCAAACGGCAATGGCGCTGGTGTCTCAAGTCAAGGCAAGGACGGCGCCGGCGGATCAGGGAGCGGCAGCAAGCACAAGGATCGCAACGGTCATGCCAACGGCAGCGGCGAGGGGTCCACGCTCCTCTCCTCTGGCTTGGGCTACCTAGTAGGCAACAAAGGCATGGAAGGCACCGCTCCGACGCTCGGTCTTGGCGGGCTACCCGACCTCGCCCTCATCGAATCGAGCTTGCGTGCCTTTGACGACGGGAGCTCCAAGAAAGCCACGACGGCGAATGGGAAGCGCAAGGGTCCAAAGGGGAAGAAGCGTCGTGCAGCTGCAGCACCGCAGCTCACCGAGGAGGAAAGGCGCGCAGAAGAAGAAGAGGCAAGCTTGAGTAAGAGGGCGAGGAGGAAGTTGGAGCAAGACCGGCTCGCTTTCATCGCGTTGGCAGCCTCATCATTACCGCCAAGCTTGACGGGGGGAGGAGGGGCGGGCTCAAGTAGCTCGAGCTCCAACTTCGGCGCAGGAGCAGGTGGAGCAGGCTCAGGGGCGAACGGTGCTGCCTCCTCCTCCGCAGCGGGCGCAGCTACCTCCTCCGGCTCAGCCGGCCTTGCAACACTGCCCGGCGGACTGGGCGGATATGGTCCCGGCCGCACCGTACGATGGGAGCCTGGCCGTTCGGTATTCCAGTTGACGGGCGCAAAGGATTATGAGACGGAGAGTGATCTGATTCGTATACGGGGTGGCGTTGGGTCAGGAAAGAGGAGAAGAGGGGCTGCAGCGGCAGCAGCTGCAGCCGCCGCCGCGGCTTCGGTCGTGGCGTGAGGGGGTGAAGAGCGGAGAGTTCGATTGTACTACCTCATGGCCTGCCGCGTCGCAGGCAGTGTTCAATTAAGTCACAGAATGCTTCCCGTCGATGAATAGCTTGCAGGTCGTCGAGGCATGGTTGCTTGGGCTGATGGCGGCGGTAAGAGCGAGTCAGTGCAGGTTGAGAACGTAGCCGCGATCACGCTGCGGCAGACCGGCGCTCGCTATCGGCCAGGCACGGAATTGGAATCGCGGCTACAAGCTCATTGACCGACTGCTCGTGGCGGAGAAGCTGGTACCTGAGACGCCTAAGCCGCACTTGACCTCGCTGAGAGCGGCTCTCGCTCACGGCTGGCCATCGGTGGTCTGCTTCCTGCTTCCCTGTCCTCCGTCACTTCTCCAGGTCATCCACCGTCTCACCTCGGCCTCCTCGCCACGGTTCACACATCATTCAGCGATATCCTTCTGGCTACCAACGTAGGTTGGCCCGCTGCTTCCATCGTCACGATCACCTCCATGAGCGCCGCATCCACGCCTCGTCGTCACTTCCTTTCTGCCTTGCTCTGCTCGCTGTGACCTTCAGTCACGCGTCTTACGTGGCTGGCGACCTCGATGGAGCACTGGGAAGTAGGTGTCATAATCCACCCACTCGTCTTGGTCTTGCAGCCCGCCTTCTCGCTGTCATTGGCTCTGCCTGCCCTTCACTGGACCTCATATGGCAAGTTCTCACAATTGACAGAGCATTAGAGGGCAAAGGTGCCTCGCTGCCTCGATCGACACACTCCAGCTCTCTCTTCATCGGCCCACATATCAAAGGTATCGACTCGTAGACTCGTCGTAGCGTGGACGCGCTGGCTGCGACCAAACATAACAACCACGTGGCCGTTACTCGGCTGTCGTCATCTAATCTTTCGACAGCGGCTGCCGGCGAAATTAGCCAAGAATCAAGTGCCCGAGAGCCCAAGAAAAGACGCCGCATCTGTCCGTCTATCCGTCCGCCCTCTGCAGTGCATGAATTGTTTCCGGCTAGCTGTGCTGGTCATCGTGCTCTTCCTACTCAGCCTGGAACGGCGTGAAGCTCTCTGCAACAAGCAGGCCAAGGCACGCGCGGCCCAACCTTTGCATTGACCTCACGATTCTTCAGCCTCTCTGCGCCTACTCGTACCTCGCACCGGCTCATCGCTGCGTGTTGCTCTCGTTCAGCCTCGACCTTTGTCCTACACCTTGACATCGCCCTCGACCCTCTCGACTTAGAGCCGCCTGCTGCCGCTACTGCCGTCGCTCCTGCTCCTGCCCTTGATCGACCAAGCAGCAGCCCGGCCAAGCCGAGCAAGCCCCATCGAAGCAAGCAGCACGCACATCAATAGGGAACGGAACAGCCGGACCCTTGCCTAGTCTCCGGCGCAGACGACTTCCCTGTTCCTCTTTTTCTGCGCAGCCGATACCTCCTGACGGTCTCGCCCCTCAATACACACACTCAACCTTAGCCGGGACCCCGTGGAGCCTCCTTTTGTTTTCTTCTTCTACCCCATCGCTCCCTACCCCTTTCCCCCTCTCCCTCCCTTCTCTTCGACTCTCCCCACCGCCACCATGGTCCTCAAGCAAACGAGTATCCACACTTCCTTCTTCCCCTCGTCCAAGACGGCCACGCAGGACGCCACCACCGACCCTTCAGGCAATGTCGACGTGGCAGGCCCTGCCGCTGAAGGAGAGGAGACACCTCGCGACCCAAGTGCCGACGGCGTCAAGCGCAGCGGCAGCCTCAAGGGCGGCGAGCAGGGCAATGTCATCCTCGTCGACTGGGATGGACCGGATGACCCGCTCAACCCGCTCAACTGGTCAAGCGCCAAGAAGAGCACCATCACCTTCCTCCTCTCCATCATGTGTCTGTTCATCGGTCTGGCGACCGCGGGCTTCTCGAGCGGTCTCACCGTGAGTGCGGCTGCACCAGCGACCCGTCTCGTACCAGCCGCTTTACTGACTGTGATCTCAACACACTCTTCACGACTCTAGGACATGGTTGATGAGCTGAATTCGTCTGCCGAAGTCGGAAGAGTTGGATTCCTCGTCTTCAACGGCGCCTTTGCTTTCGTGAGTAGCGCGGTCCGGCCATGCTGTCGCTCTACTCGGACTGTGCTGACCTCAAAGCCAACTCTTGTCCGCAGGTCCCACTCATCCTCGGCCCTCTCTCCGAGTTCGTAGGAAGCCGCATCGTCTACCTCGTATCACTCTTCTTCTTTGTCATCTGGTTCATTGGCATCGCGCTGGCGCCCAACATCGCCTCAGTGCTCGTATTCCGCTTCCTGTCAGGATGCTCTGGAGCTGCAGGAGTTACCATCATCCCAGGCACACTCGCCAACATGTACCAGACAAAGGACAGGGCTATTCCCGTAGCTTGCTTCTCGCTTGTCGCCGTTCTGGGTACGGTCGCCGCCCCGCTCTACTGCGGATTCATCGATGCGGCCCTCGGCTGGCGCTGGATCGAGTGGGTGCAACTCATTGCCAACGGAATCGTCTTCATCCTTCTCGTCATCTTCCTCCGTGAGAACCGTGGATCTGTCCTCCTCACCAACCGTGCCAAGAAGCTGCGCAAGGAGACGGGAGACGACAGATACCGCAGCGCTGCCGAGCTTGAGACGCCGAGCCTCAAGGCCCTCCTCTACGCGTCCACGGTCAAGGCGGCTGTTCTCCTGATCAAGGAGCCCGTTGTTCTGGTCTTCTCGCTCTGGTTGGCCTACTGCTGGGCGCTCATCTTTGCTTCGTTCAGCCTTATTCCGATCGTGTATGGCGAGGGAGGCTTCGGATGGAGCTCTGGCGTCGTCGGACTGTCCTACATCGGACCCATCATCGGGTGAGCTCTGCAGATGAGAGGGCGCGCTTGACGCGTTCAATGCTG
This sequence comes from Jaminaea rosea, assembly GCF_003144245.1. NCBI lineage: Eukaryota > Fungi > Basidiomycota > Exobasidiomycetes > Microstromatales > Jaminaea > Jaminaea rosea. The sequence continues at coordinate 762,440 of NW_020289976.1, read as the reverse complement.
ACCTGATTCTCCCGCGCGCTCCTTCCGCAATTGCTCAGCTGCTTCATCGCCTTCGGCATGAGCTTCTACTGGAAGAAGCTCTACGATGATGCCCAGCGCAAGAACAACGGCGTCGCTGTCCCCGAGGCTCGCCTTTATGGTGGTGCCTTTGGTGGTGTCATTGCGCCCATTGGTCTGCTCATCGTCTCATTCACATCGTACAACTACCTCTTCTGGTTTGGCCCCCAGGTCGGTCTCTGCCTCCTTCTCATTGGTATCTACCAGATCTTCGAGTCGGTCCAGGCCTACTTGTCCGACGCCTACGGCTCCAATGCGGCCTCGGCTATCGCTGGACAGGGCTTTGTGCGAAATGCTCTCGCAGCCAGTTTCGTGAGTCGCGCCTCGCTTCCTCTATTTCCATCGATTTTTTTCCGCACTCACCTTCCTTCGCCTCTCGTCGCGCACACACAGCCGCTCTTCTCCACTCAGCTCTTCACCAACCTCCACGTATGGGGCGGTGGGCTCCTTCTCTCCTGCCTCCTCATCATCGCCATCCCTCTCCCATTCATCCTCATCCGCTACGGAGAGCAGATCCGCTCTCGCTCCCCATACGCTGCGGGCGAGACTGGCCTTGCCAACGTGCCTGGCGCAGAGCCTTCCGCTGAGACCGAAAAGAAGGGCAGCGAGAACGATATTGAGCGCGGGATGCCCGAGTCGGGCGCCCAGACCAGGGTACAGACGCCTGAGCCTGCTGTCGTCAAGGACGACGAGGCGAAGCCGGAGGGGCATGCGCAGGTCAGGACCGAGTGAGCGAAGAGAGATGTGTAGGAGGACATAGAGGAGATAGCAGAGGATAATTTGCTGCGGGCCGCTGCAACGGCATAGACAATAGACGGGTGCGCAGACGTTATGCGACCGCGCACCCATACCAGCATCACTCATCATAGACAATAGATCATTCCCATCATCTCTGTATTGCATGCTTGTGCTGGGCGCTATGATACATAAGAGCGTTGCGTGCGGTAGGAGATGCGGGTGGACGAAGTCTATGGTCTTGTCGGGAGGGAAGCACCATTCCTTCGCACGCTAGTACGCCGCCAGAGCAAAGGTCAAGAGCGCCAGGGCGCCAGCCATCCCCGCGGAGCCAGGCATCGTTCGTCCCGCCGCATTGCTTCCATTGCCCTCCCCATTCATTGCCGTCGTGCTACCATCTCCCCCAGTGTACGGCGCCGCCTGCTGCTCTGCCGTATTCTGCACCCACTGAGGCTTGCCCACAGGCGGTGAGTACGGGTTGGCAGGCGTCGAGTTATCTTCCACACCATCCCAGCAGTACGTTGTCATGCAGTCATTGCACTCCTGAGGTCTCGCGACGCCCGATCGCTCGAAGGAGCGTTGCAGCATTCCGCAGGCGAGACATTGCGACCAGGTGGCGTTGCTGCCGCCCAGGGTGGCGAGCTCTACACCGTTGTCGAGCATTGCCTGTGACTCTGCGGCTTCGTACTTGAGCTGGAAGGTCGAGAAGTTGGTGAGCGAGGTCCAAGGGTAGTTGGGGATGTAGGCGACGATTGGAGCTGGCTGGCCGTGCGCCGCCGTCTGTGCGTTGGTTGCATTGGAAGCGTCGCAGCCAAAGAAGACTGGGCGAGTGTTGAGGCCGCGGTTGACAAAGGTGGCTGGGGGAGGGAAGTAGGGAACAGCCGCTTCCTTGAAGAGATCGCCGTTTGATGTGGCTCGGAGATGCGACTGATACAGAGAGGAGCCGTTGGGCCAGGACGTGGCATCGGCGCTGGCGTCAAGAGCGAGAATGAAGTCGACCTGGCGTGCAGGCTGGAAGAGCGGTTGGAGAGGCACGTTGTTATTGTCCTCGCCACCGTCGACGAGACTGATGTATTGCGCCGAGGAGGTGCCATCATTCTGGCCGTTGTCGAAGCCCATGAAAGGATTAGGGACTTGGCTGATGTCGTTGTCCTGCGAGGCGACGGCGCCAGCGACCTTCAAGATGGCATCCTTGATGATTGACGAGCCGTCCGACTGGATCAAGCTCGTGAAGAGGCCGTTGAAAAGAGTCGAGGACGTGCCGACTGTCCACCCGAAGTTGTCGTAGCCTTCGACGCACTGCTCGATATTGCCATTGGTGATGTTGGAGCCCAGAACCTCGATGGGAACAAAGGCTTTCACGCGGTTCCAAGTCCCGAACTCGTAAGGCGTGAACTCGAAGATGGACCCTGGCGAGCAGAGGAGCAAAGAAAGAGGTCAGCACGTCTCACGAGATCATCCTCGTTACTGCTCCATGTACACACCATTCTGGTAGATGAGCACCTCGCCGGGTTCGCGCTGGTCAGCGATGACGATGGGGAAAGGGTAGGCTGCGTTCTTGAAGTTGGTCACATTGACAATGTCGCTCCACGTCGTCGCCTGTCCCTCATCGTTGTACATCGTCTGGTTCAGCAGGTGATAGGAAAGGGCGCGGCCCCAATAGTCGGTGATAGCGGTCGGGAAGTCCTCGTCGCGCTTGTCCTTGACGTCCGAGACAAGGTCGGCATAGAAGCTAATCGTGTCATCGCTCGGCAGGACGAGGTTATTCGTCAAGTCGAAGACTTGATCATTGAGCGCTTGCGTCGTCGGCCAGTCGTTGATGGCGAGGGCGCCTGTGAGCCATGACCCGCCAGAGAGACCGGAGAAGTAGTCTGCACGCTGCAAGATCCCGCCCGTACCTCGCTGGTTGGCCGTGTCATTGCGCGAATCCCAGCCCTGCACCACACCGGCGCCGTACAGCATAGCACGGTAGCCACCACCGCTGACGGCGATGCCTACACGGGGAAGATTGCTGATGGTATTGGTGTAGTTCTCGACGCCGCCCGGGATGCTATTGAGGTTGGGGCCAGGCGAGTTAGAGGAAAGCCAGCTACGCCAGCTCGACTGCATCGAGGTGCGGTGGCGCTGGATGTAGTCGGCTTCCTGGGCGTTGATCTCTTGCGACGTGGCGTTGCGCAGGTAGCCGATGCCGCCGCCAGTCTGATTGGTAGGTGCTGGAGGGCAGGAGGGGAGCTTGGTAGGTCCGTAGGAGCCATTGGGGTTGGATCGCTTGCGGGTGGCTGCGACGTGAAGCTCAAAGACGGCACGGGCATCCTCCTCGCTGAGTGAACCTTTGCCTCGCGCTACGAGCTCATCATTAACAGCTCTGGCATAAAGGAGACCCTCTAGTAATTCACGCTTATGTACGGGTTTAGATGCTGCAAGATCGCCTTGAGTCCAGGGCGAGGGAGCGGCTTGGACGGTGGTGAATGCTGCGAGGCAGGCTGCGAGAAGAAGGAACCAACATGAGGCAAAGCGTGCCATGCTGGGCGGCAATGATAGATGAGCAAGGTCGGATGGTGAGGAGGAGAAAGTGATGGCCTAGCTATGCGACTCTCTTATGTCGATCGGACCGAGACGAGGAGAGCGAGGAATGCGGTGTGCCCCTGCTCACACGAGGTTGCGGCTACGACATGCTGCATGGGTGGAGCATTTTTCTTGCCTGTGCCGTCGTTTCGGACGCAAAGAGCCGCCTGCAGTCCGCCCACTCGCCGGCGCGCTGGACCCTTGATGCCTACGTCCGATGCACCTGTGCCTGGCCGTCGTCAATCGCGCTCATCACCTTCGCTGGCCTCGCTCCTTGCCCTTGTGTGTGGCTGTGACTGCAATCAACTCAATCAGGCGAATCGCAGAAGGCGCCGGGGATGAAGATCCGATGAGAGTGCATGGCCGCGAAGATGTCAACGCGCAAGGCGATCGTCCTTGGCACCTTCGGACGTGAAGGCCGACGATGGCAGACCGAAAAGAGCGCTACATACAGTGCAGCGACTTGTTCTTCTTGCTTTGAGCAAATCATCATGTCCTATGTAAAGCCTCACAGCGAAAGAGCGGACGAGTAGCGCGGTGACTTTCCAGTCTTGGCTCAGTTGACCACGCAAAGGCATCGAGGGAGCAGCGAGCTCAAGGCAGTGTCGTAAGGGCGTGATGACAAGCGGTTGATGGGACTGGCTGAAGAGACTCGTAGGTGCACCGCAAGTGGCAGGCAAGAAGCAGGAAAGAGTCTCTCAGATGGCGTCTCAGCCCTTTGTGGAATGGAAGCCCTCGCGCATGCTTACTTGCCGCACAGGCGGACTCGTGTGGTAGCCTCGATATCTGACTTCCTTGTGCTCCTGCTGTGAAGTTCGCGAAATGGATCAAGCTGCGCTTGATGATACTGCGGCGATCCTGCCGGCCTATCGGCGGTACAGGACTGTGGAAGGAGGCACGAGATGAACCTGACCTGAGATTGTGTGGGTCTATTGAATGACCTTACGCGTATCAGAACACATGACCTCCTCGAACGAGTCTTGCACGGTTATGAGACTTCTCTCGATGAAGCGCTCAATCGGAGATTCTCCGTCACCATCTCATTATCGACGATCAGACCCTTTGCCCTGCTTCGTTCATCACCGGCGTAGCTAGCTGCAGTTGCTTCCTCTTTTCTTTCAACCGGCTCGGCGCTCTGGCTCCCCCACAGCTTTTTCGAGCTTCGCCGACCGAACCGGGCGGGCGGCCTTTCCTGTCTCTGTCCGAGGGCGGAGGCAGGTGCGTCGGCGCAGCTTGCGCAGAGCAACAGCCAACACACGCCAACACACGCCTTGACTTCCCTCTCATTCATCATCAACACAGCGGTGGGCAATCCTTCCATACAATGTCGTCGTCATCTTCCTCAACATCAGCAGCGCGGCGCATGGCGAGGAGACCGCCGCCCAACCTGACGGACAAGACTCTTGGCTGCTTCTCTCATGTCAAGCCCAGCCCGATGCTGGACCATCTCATTCGCTTCTTGTCCACCTGGAGTGGGACGGACAAGGTGCGTGCAAGCGCCCAATAATGGCGTAAGGTTGCCTTTGATCTGATCTCATCCTTACCCCTTTTGCTCGCCAGGCCCTCATGTTCACGCAATACTCGAGCAAGCTCATTATCCCCCTTCTTACTCTTCAACACGCTGTTCGACTGAGGCTCGCGGGCACAAAGGTGTACCACGCCTCCAATGGCGGGTCAGCCAACGCACGCCGCCTCGAAAAACTCTACAATCTCATCGGCGATGCGCGTGTCCTGTTCCGTATCTGGGGTATCCTGCCGATGATAAAATGGGTGCGTACGAGGGAGCAATATTTCTTTCATCGCCGCTTGACTGACCTCGCTGCTGCTGCTGCTCCTCCTCGCACGCCGTACTCTCAATAGATGATTGCATTGGAGCGCGATCCACCCCCTACCCGCCCGCTCCATACAATCGAGCGCATCCAAGGCTGGTCCATGCTAGCGTACTGCCCCATGGAGGCGGTGGCCTACCTTGCCTCGCATGGGATCTTGCCCGTCTCCACGGCAAACCAGAACCGCCTCTGGCTCTGGTCGTGCCGCTGCTGGGCCGTCTACGTTGGACTGCAGCTACTTCACCTCGTAGAGGACAATAGGTTGCTCAGACTGAGGGCAAGGGCGCTCGAGAGGAGCAGAGGTCACCCTGTCCCTGCGGCGGCTGTTCGTTCATCTGCCGCGGACGATGAGAAGAAGTCCTTCTCCGCTGCGTCCAAGGACGAGCTGAGCGAGGAGCAAGCTGTCACACGCAAGCTCTGGGATGATCTCGACGAGCGCAAGCAGGCCATATTGAGCGAGCTGTGGGTCAATTTGGGGTACCTGCCCCTCACGATTCACTGGTCGTGCCCGAGTGGCATCTTCAACTCGGACGTATGGGTCGGCATATTTGGTACGGTCGCGGCGGTCAGTGGCTTCAGGCCGGGATGGAAGGCGACTGCTGCGTGAGGGCGTGGCCAAGGCGAGGGGAGAAGAGGCGCGAGACATACACGACGACGGAGCTACCTACTATCCTGCGAACATACCTCGAGTTACGGCTGTTGCAATGCGCAGAGATTCACGCTGATCGCACCCCTTCTCACGCTGAAGAAACGTCCCGATTCGATTCCAGATGCGCCTGCCCCTGCTTGATGGTCCCTCAATCCACAATGGTCAATTCTTTTCTCCGATGCACAGCGTACGAATCCTTCCACGTATCCCAAATCTCGTTCAACTCGGCGATGTACTGCTTTTGCACCTCGTCGATATGCTCCTTGCTCGGGTTGGAATCTTGCCTTACGTGGATTGGGCGGCCGACGACGCTGACGATGGGATGTCGATAGGGTAGGAAGCCAAAGTTGTAGTTGAAGACGCCGCGACCATGGAAGAGGGGGAGAGTGAAGCCAAAGATTGCTTGGAAGCGCTTCTGTATCGAGTAGACGCGCGTGCCCTTTTCATTGGCCAACTGCTCGTAGATGTCATTCTCCCCGAAGGCAAAGCTACCAGGAGGGGCCAGAGAGAGGGTCAGCGACTACTGCCAGGCGCCAGGCTTGGGACAGCGCGCTCGCTCTCACTCACACCGGCACAAGATCCGCTCCTGCGCGAATGGCAATCTTGATGAATCCCAGCCTACGTTTCAGAACCAGGTCTGCCGTACCAGGATGAGCATTCAAGCTCTCCGCCGCTCCTCCTACTACGATGGTGATACTCGACCCTTTGCCCCGCCTCAGCGCTCTCTCACAGCTCCTCTTGCTGACGCTACAGATGCCCATGGCGAGCAGAATATCGCGGTAGATGGGCAGTTTGAAGTTGCTCGACAGGGTGAGTAATCTTGGAGTGATGCCGGGGAAGGTGTCCGAGAACTCGAGAGCCTCTGTCGCAAAGGTAGCTACCGCGCCCATGCCTATGATGCCGTGTGGGTGGTAGCCAAAGATGTACGGACGATCAGAGGGGAGGTCGGCAGTCTGCGGACGTGAGTTGGTGGAGCAAGAGGTCAGATTATAGCTAGGCAGACTGCGCATGCTCTCCCGCCCGCTCACCTTGATCATGCTGATCTGGAGGCGCGCACACAGTGAAGGAGGTCAGCATATATGCTGCGCGAATACGCCATATATCCCGGCCGGACTCACCGGAAAGTACTGAGCAAAGTACTTGAAGACCGAGAGGCGCCTGATGTACTCGACTCTCCTGCCGCCACTCTCGTGCGCATCGTCGAACCACATCCATATGAGGTAGACGGTAATGAGAGGCCATAGCGGTGGGATAGAGCTGCGAGGGAGGGAAGTTCAGCAGGGTCCGGTCTCGTCTCCAGGCTTTCGAATAAAGCACACTCACAGCAGGATGAAGAAGGTCGCGAGGGCAGAGGGCAGCAAGATCTCCCAAAAGAGGACCGAGGCCGTCTGAAGGCGTCGTTGACGGGGTACGGAGAGCGGTGCGAAGCTGGAAAGAGGGGATCAAGGGATGAAGTCAGCAATCGCTCAGATCCCTAGCCCGGAAAATCGCTCTCCGTCTCACCGCCACGACTGCTCCGGCAGCTTCTTGGACTTGTCATTGAGCGAGTCGACTGTAATCTCGCGTCCATGCTCATCCACGATGATGGCAGGCTGAGCGTGTCCATCTCCGATCGAGTCGGACGGCGACGATTGCCTCTCATCCTTGACAGTATCAGCATCTTCCTCAGGAGGCCTGTCGCGACTACCATCGACGTCGGCACGTGCCATTGTGAAGAGGCAGAGGAGGAGGAGGAGATGATGGCCGTCGTGGTGTGGAGCAGATGATTGAATGGCGACTCGAGGGCCTTTGCTCTACCCCGCCCTCGGCCTCGCTCACTGATCGTTGATCGACTCGACGCTCGAGCCAAGTGCGAGAACCCCGCGTGACGGCCATTGCCGCGGCGCGACTGGCTGAGCTGGAGAGGGCGTCAAGAGATTTTTGGCAGCGAGTGTGACCTGACCGTCGGCCTTCCTTTGCACCTGTTCATCCTATCGCCACTTACCGCTCTCTTCTTCGTCACGCGCCACGCCACGATGGCCGAGCCAGCCAGAGTCTACGCCCTTTCAGGCGCAGGCGCACCTGGTGACCAGGCATCGGCCAATTCTTCTTCCCTGCCTGACTTGCTACGAAGGCATGGCCGCTCGAATAAACGCATGAAGCGTCGCCCTTCGTCCAAGTCATCGGGTGCAATCAACGCCCAGCTTGATCGAATCGAGTTGATCCAAGACTACGAGTTCCCAGAGGCGAGCAACAAGATCAAGAGCACCCGAGATGGGTCTCACTTGGTGGCGACGGGCACGTATAAGCCGCATATACGCGTGTGGGAGCTCGATCAGCTCAGCCTGAAGTTTGAGAGGCACACGATATCAGAGAATATCGACTTCACTGTGAGTAGGTGCGCGCCAAAGCAAATTCCTTCGTTCTCGCCGGCTGCTACGATGAGCATCATCATTACAACCTTATCTACATTATCTGTAGGACAGCTTCATGCGGGGCTGTCTCGTTGAGGAAGCAAACAATCTGAGCACAAAGCGAAAGGGCGGAGGGCTCACAGCATGATCATCTTGCATTCCCATGCCTGCAATACTGACTCTGTCACTGCAACCCCACAGCTCCTCTCAGACGACTGGACCAAGCAGCTCCACCTGCAAACCGACCGCACACTCGAGCTGCATTCGCAAGGCGGCTTCCACCACCGCGTCAGGATACCCAAGTTCGGTCGAGCGCTGGGCTACCACTTCCCTTCAGCAGAAGCCGTCGTCGGCGCAGCAGGCAGCGAGGTGTATCGCCTCAACCTCGAGCAAGGCCGTTTCATGGCTCCATACCAGCTCGGAGACGGCTTGACGCAGGGAAAAGTGACGGGATGCAATGCTATTGACGTCAATCCGGCGCATGGACTTATGTCCTTTGGGCCCGAGGGTGCGGGGGTGGTCGAGTTGTGGGATCAGAGAGCGAGACGGAGAGCTGGCGCGCTCAATATTGCGACACCACTCATCATGGACGCGGCGTTATCGACGGCCCGCAGAGGGCTGACGGGATTGGTCCTGCCTGGTGAAGACGCCAACGAGATGGCCTTGACGGGGGCAATGAACAGCTTGAGCGTATCGGCATTGAGCTCAGCGGCGGACGGGCTCAATCTCGCCGTCGGCACATCGACGGGCCACGTCCTGCTCTACGACTTGCGCATGGATCAGCCCTACTCGACAAAAGATCAGGGATTCAGTCTGCCAATCAAGAGCCTCTCGTGGCCAGGCGATACGCCTTCGCAACACGCCTCATCTGAAGCAGAGGATACTGTTCTGTCAGCGGACGCGCGTGGCATCAAGATTTGGCCCAAGAACGATCCTACCTCAAATCTCGTATCCATCTCGCCCGAGTCCGGCTCAGACCTCAATGATGTCCACCACTTGCCGGGGTCTGGCTTGATATTCGCCGCCGTGGAAGCGACGCAACTCGCAGCGTGGTATGTACCCACCCTTGGGCCTGCGCCGCGCTGGTGCTCCTTCCTGGACCGCATTACAGACGAGATCGACGAGGAGCAGACTTCCGGCGGGAAGCGAGGCGTGTACGAAGACTTCAAGTTCGTCGACAAGGAAGAGCTCGAGCGTCTCGATATGGCCCATCTCATCGGCAGCGATGCGTTGCGTCCCTACCTCCACGGCTATTTCGTTGCGCTGCCCATTTACGAGCGTGCAAGGTTGCTGGCGAACCCAACGGCCTACTCCGATGCGCGCGAGAAAGCCATCAAGGCCAAGCTGGAGAAGAAGGCAGAGTCGCGTATCAGGAGCAGTGGCGCTAAACGTGCGCTGGAGGGACTCAATGTGCAGGTCAACAAGGGGCTCGCCGATCGTGCTGCCAAAGAGCAGGCCAGGGAAGAGGCCAAAGAGGCGGCGCAATTGCAGCGAGAACAGGGCGAGGCGGTGGTCGATGGGCAGGCCAGCGACAAGCCCAAGAAGGCAAGCAAAGCCTCCTTGCTGTCAGACGACCGTTTCAAGGAACTCTTCACCAACCCTGCTTTCGAAGTCGACGAGCGCAGTCGCGAGTTCCAGCTTCTCAACCCCAGCACAGCCGTCACTGGCAGCGGCTCTGGTTCGGCGGCTGCTCGCAAGCGTACGGCCGTGGAGGAGGAGGAAGACGAGAGCGACCGCGAGTCCCTCGATCCGGACCAGGAGGAAGCACGAGATCGGGAGGACGAAGAGAGCAGCGACGACGAGGGCGACTTGCAGCAGTTTGACCCTCGTAACCATGCGCCGGGCGTTCGTAGGTTCGAGCTGGAGAGGGATGCGAGAAGGGAGCAGAAGAAAGGAAGAGGGGCTCGACTCGTCGACGACGACGATGACGATGATGCTAGTGCGGGCGATAACGATGAAGATGGACGCGGCCGCAGGGACAAGCGCAAGCAAACCTTTGAGGGAAGGTTGCGCACTGCGAAGAAGGGCCGTAAGACTCGCTACGCCGGCGACGAGGACGACGATGAAGACGGCTTTTCGGGCGGCCAGTCGATGTCCTTTATTCCATCCGGCGACAAGGATGCGAGCCAGGATGCGTCTTCAGCGCCCAAGAAGGCCAAGAAGCGCGAAACGTTTGGCGCTGGTCTTTCAAAGGGCTCAGACGCGCACGACATCGAGTCGATGGCAGAGGCGGATCGCTTTGGCAGGAAGAAGAGGAGGGACGTCTCGAGAAGTGCGAGCAGAAATCAGATGCGACAGCGACAGTAGGCGGCAGCGTTACGGTGTACATTCCTTCCATCACCATCTTCGAGCATATTTTCTTTTCTGCAATTGTACCATTATCCAGAAGAAAGAAGGAGCCCTCTCATCGGCGTCAAGCTCCCCCCACAACCCCGCAAAAAGCCGCCAGGCCTTTGTGATGCCGGCGCGTCTTTCTGCTCTCACAGCCCAATTTCGCCCTCTCTCTCCAGCCATTCTGGCTCGCTCGCGGCGCGGCTTCATGCCGTTGACGAGGGCCGGCGGTCCGGCAATCTTGGAGTCCTGATTGAGTTGAGAGCGCGAGGGCTGAGGTGAAGCGAATGAACAGACGGAGAGAGCCCAGAGCCCACAGTCGCTTGCTAGGTCACGCAGAGCCCAGGTCCATCGACCCCGCCGCGGGAGGGAGGGGACTTGGACCTCGTCCGCCCAAATTTTGTGGAGACGATGCGATATGGTGGCGCACGCAGCGAGAGCCCAATGGGCTCGGCGTCGGCGTGTCAAGAGGCTTTTCCCAGAACCCTGCCTTTGGCTCATCTTGTTCCTTGCCGCCCATCTACGCCCCACACTCGGTCCCCTCTCGCCCTCGTAGTCATCCATTCTCCTTATCGCGGCTCCTTGTACCGAAGAACCCGCGCCCTCTTTGAAAGTGGGCTTCGGTTGCCAATTCCTATAAGACGACACCATCCATTCCAGTCACGCCTTCGCCCCGACCTTCTTTTCGAGATGTCTACCTCCCTCTTCCAGCGAACAGCAAGACCTCTTCGCTCAACCATCCTCACGACAAGAATGGCCCCCTCAGCATCCTTTACGACCTCGACGCCCGCGCCCGCAGCGGCCTCTGACATGGCCGCCTTTGGCTCAGAGCACGTCGCTCGCGGCGTCTCCCGTCTTACAAGCAACGTTCTCAAGAAGGGCTCTGGCAGCTATGTCTGGAACGACCAGGGTCGCAAGCTACTCGACCTCACGTGTGGCATCGGCGTCACCAACCTCGGTCACTGCCACCCGCGGGTATCGCAGGCGGCCCACGAGCAGATTGACGAGCTCGTCCACGCACAATGCGCCATCGGGTACGGAGAGAAGTACCTCCAACTCATCCAAGCAATGCTCCCCACCTTCGCTAAGATCGACCCGCGCCTGGACTCGATGTTCTTTTGGAACTCGGGAAGTGAGGCCGTCGAGGCATCTATCAAGCTGGCGCGCGAGGTGACAGGCAAGAACAATGTGATCGTGGTTCAGGGGTCGTATCACGGCCGAACCTACGGAGCTATGGCATTGACGAAGAGCAAGACCATCTACTCCGAGCGTCAAGGACCTCTCATGCCTGGCGTCTTTGTCACGTCTTTCCCTTACTACTCGCAGCTTGGCCTGCCCCAATCCACGCCCACCAAGGACCTCGTAGCCCAGTCGCTGCACCAGCTCCGCCTGCTCCTCGCTCAGCAGACGGCACCTAGCGAGACGGCTGCGATCCTCCTTGAGCCCGTGATGGGCGAGGGTGGTTATGTGCCTGCCCCGCCCGAGTTCCTGCAGGGTCTGCGCAAGATCTCGGAGGACAATGGGATCCTGTTGATCCACGACGAGGTGCAGTCTGGCGCTGGTAGGACCGGCGACTTCTGGGCGACGGAGCAGAGTGGCGTGAAGCCGGATATCATGGTCTTCGCCAAGGGGATCGCCAACGGATTCCCGCTCAGTGGCATCGTCTCGCGCAAGGAGATCATGGACCAGCAGAAGCCTGGAACCATGGGCGGCACCTACGCCGGTAACGCCGTCTCATGCGCCGCGGGCTTGGCTGTCCTCGAGACCTTCAACAAGGAGAAGGTCCTGGACAATGTTGCCGCTCGCTCGAAGCAGCTCTTCTCCTTCCTCGAGGATCTCAAGACATCATCTCCTGCCGGCCACCTCATCGAGGAAGTGCGCGGACGTGGTCTCATGGTCGGGCTTCAATTCAAGCGCGACGCTGTCAGCGGTGACTCGGATCATGCGGCTACTCACGCGGCATGGCTCGTAGATGGGCAGAAGCGCGAGCAATTGGCGCCCAAGATCAGCAAGAAGTGTGCTGAGCGTGGGATGCTGATCCTCAGCACGAGTGTGTTTGATGTCATGCGCTTCATTCCTGCGCTGAATATCACGGAGGGGGAGCTGGATGAGGGATGCAAGATCTTCAGGGAGAGCTTTGAGGAGGTAGCTCGCGAGATGAAGCTTGTTGCGTAGGACCGCGCTCGAGCCAGCGTCCGCGCCGGCGTTGTCGCTCTCGTCTGATTTGGGTACTCATGTGGATATCTCATTGCTCGTCGTGTTATGCAATTGTACTATAGCTACTTGGCAAGTTTAAAGAAGGTCAGGCCATCGCGGATGTGAGAGGCTGGCTGGGTGAGAAGGATCGGAACGGGCTGGCTCGTTCGCGGGCGGGCGGGCGGGCGCCACTGCCCTGGACGTGTTTGGGCGTTGGGCCCAAAGTCAACATCGGGCTAGGCGAGGCGAGTTGCTCGAGGGCTGAGAGCAACACTCTCCCGCCCGAGGACAACTTTGCCTCCTCTCCATTCCTCTCGTCAACCCTTCTTGCACCTCGTCGAGACGTCACTGCAGCACGGTATGCTGTTTTGAAGCTGCTTCATACCCACTCGATAGCATTCGGCAAGCAGAGCATAACATCGATCACCGGTAGCCAATAGCATCACGAGCAACGCTGAGCCGTACGACAGACGAACACACCAAGGTTCACCCATACCCTCGTCCTCACGAGCAGGACTGCAATACCCGGCACATCGAAGCGATACGCAAGCAATGGCATTGACGATGACGACACCTTCCAACAACCCAATGTCAACTCCCAGCTCATCTTCGGCGGCAGGTCAGATACCCATCGCACTTCAGCATTCACCCTCTCCGCCGCCCATGGTACGCAGCCACTCGTATCTGCGCCAGCAGCAGCAGCGGCGAGAGCGAGAGCGGGAGGAGTCGACGAGGAGAGGGAGTATAGCGAGTGCCAATGAGACATCGCCTCGAGCTCCGAGCGTCAAGAGAGGGAGCATCAGCGCGACGTCCGGAGCAGGGGACGGCTTGCATACACTCGCCGAGAAGATGACGCAAAAGGACGAGGTCAGAAAGGTGAGCATCGCGGGCCAGAGGAAGCGCAGGGAGCGCTTCAGAACGAGACCTGACCGGCGTTTCTGCCCCCCATCCAGCTGGCCAATCGTCTAGCCACTCGTCTCCAGTACGCTGCATTCAAAGTGGAGCGAGGATGGGTGAGTGGAGTGCCCGGCGAGCCGGAATGCGCGAGATTGATCTGCTCACATCACACATCTTTGAACCTGTCATTCAGACCCGGCATTCGCTTCCCGAAGTCGAGAACCTCTACTGGCGAGCCACAAGACCCACGTCAACAGCATCAGCGGCGCCGAGCAATACTCGCCGACCCAGTGGCGGCAGCCCGCCTCGCTCTGGGCTCCTTCCTGCCATCTCGTCCTACACCTCGTCGCAACCAACTGCAAAGCGGAGCAGACGGTCAGGTGGAAGCACAGCAGATGACGAAGAAGGAGGCGATGGCGATGTGTTCGGCGGTGGAGGATTTCGGGTACCGAGCGGCAGCTCGACCAAGCCGTCTTCCTCGCAGCAGCAGTCTCGGCGTGCGCCACCGAGCGGGGTCATTATTGGGGCCAATGGCCAGCCTACGCCTCCTCCCTCGGCAGGCACGGACCATCTCTCCTCTTCGTCATCATCGGCCGTTCCACACTCTCTGGACCCCTCAGCGCTTCGCGCCAGTCCTACGAGGACGATTCAGGCTCTACGAGCCGCGCAAGCCGCGAAAGGAGGAGACGCCTCGGCGAGCAGCAGCGGCGTCGGAGCCTCGTATGCTGACTTTTGGAGCAAGCTTGGCCAGTCATCATCGAGTCGAGCTGGCCTGCCATCCGCATCAACGGCACCGGCGACCTCGCAAGACGCTGAAGTGCTCCAAAGAGGCAAGAAGAGGCCTCGTGAGAGCGATGCAGTGCCTCGCGACGGGGCATAGGGGACGGCAGGATCGCGTGCGCTCGTTGCTCTTCTCCGTCATACGCAATGGTCGGCCGTTCGCCCCCAAGGCTCCCTCTCATACTCATTTGATTCACCAGCAACTTGACCTCCTCACTGTCCTTCACAAGCGTACCGGATCGCTCTTGCATTGAGCCCAATATTCTCCCGTCGTCGCAACACAATGCACAAAGCATGCTTTCGAACCTCGTCTTGACTCCAGATTCCTGGCTCTCGATTGTGACGGTGTAAGATTGAACGGGTAAAAGCGGCGTGTATACGTCTATGCGTGGGTTGGCTGGGTAGCAGCGGTCCTCCTACAGTCTCTTACAGTCATTGCGACTCTTCATCCTCCTCGTCTTCGTCCTCTTCGTCGTCCTCACCGTCCTCAGCCTCCCTCCATCCCGTTACCTCAACAACCTGGTCGTCCGCGCGATAGCCACGCATCATGCCCCGCAAGCCGTACTTTCTCGCCATACTCGGCGGAATGAACCTCCCGCCCAAGAAGTGGCGCTGCGGCTGCCCTCCCTCCCCTCTTTGCCCAGCTGTTCTTTGGAAGCGACGCATGCCCGTCTTGGGGGCCGTGAGAGAGATGACCACCTCCGGGTGGAAGGAGAGCTCTGGCGCTTCTTCTTGCTCTGAGGAAGAGGTGGTCGGCGCATCCACTGGCCAGCCTGAGGGGATGTCC
The DNA here is from genome assembly GCF_003144245.1 of Jaminaea rosea. Classification (NCBI taxonomy): domain Eukaryota; kingdom Fungi; phylum Basidiomycota; class Exobasidiomycetes; order Microstromatales; genus Jaminaea; species Jaminaea rosea. The sequence continues at coordinate 747,221 of NW_020289976.1, read as the reverse complement.
ACTGATACGACGGGTGGGCGGGTGACGCGATCGACGAATTCGAGACGAGACTCGTCGCGTAGTGTCTCGAGGGCCGAAGCGAAGGGTGGGCGCGGCGGACCTTTGAAAGAGAAGCCTGTGGGGGCGAGAGGGTAGGGGATCGGAGGATCAGCTACAAGCCGTTCTCAGCGCATGTCGCCTTCGAACTCACCGAAGATGGAGTCAAGCACGACGTCGGCCTGCGCAAATGCGTCATCAAAGTCGTCTGCGTCTACGAAGTCGATGTCGAATGCCTCGAGCTGATCCCGGAGCGCCTGAAAGAGCTCTCCCTTTGCCTGCTTCGGGTACCACACCCTAACATCGTATCCCCAGAGCACCGCATGTCTCGCCGCAACGAGCCCATCTCCACCTTGATTGCCCGGCCCCGCAGCCACTAGGAGCTGCGGGAAGGACGTCGGTGGATAAGATCGCGCGAGTGCCTGTGCGCATGCCAGCCCTGCGATCTCCATGAGCTGAGGGAGCATGTACCCACATCCGCCCTCTGAATGCGGTGCCATGAGCTCCTCATCGATTGCAGCTGCCTCTGAAGCGGAGATGTACCGCAGCGCGTGATCTGTTGAGCTGGAGCCGGCGGAGGTAGAAGATAGTCTGCGATCTTGTCGTGTGGCTTCTTCGTAGGACGTCGCCGGTGGTTGCTGCCCGTCGACACTACCTGAGGCCGAGGCCGCTGCTTGAGGCAAACGAGGGTCGGCCCATGTTGTGCTCTTGGTGTTATGGTCGACAAAGTAGATGCGATTCGAAGGAGTCATTCGTGCCTCCCAGCCTGGTGGGAGGTCCCCAAGACGTTTGAGGTTGGCAATCATCTCTGCCACTGAATCTGGCGAGGACGACATTGCGGCTTGTCGAAGATGGATTAGAGTGAGACGAGGTGATTGGATGCGATGACAGCGAAGCAAAGAGCAACGAGAAGCAATGCTGCGCCTTGAGAGCATCCAGAGAGCAAACTCGAAGGTCGTCGCGAAGGTCCCGAGTGCAAGCTGCACCTACTATCGTCGCCCGAAGCTGGGTCCGCTGGTCCCTCGGCGCGGATCTGTAGCGCAACGATGACGAAAGCTGGCAGCAGGCCCAGGGACTGTGTGCATGCACGCCTGCGACCAAGGAGTGGAGCATCGACGGGGCTCACGGACCCTTTCAACGAGGGCACGACGCAGCGCAACGTGAGGCTGAAGGGAGCACGGCGTCTTCTTTTTCTCTCTCCTCATCCCAACTCTTCCTTGCTGCTCACCATGGCCGTGAGCGACTTTGACGTGAGTACGCGATAGCCGTGCCAATGGTCGAGACGCATGCTAATCACTCTGCCGTCGCACCGCGCGCAGTACTTTGGCATCATCTCAGCCGTCTATCAGCTGATCCAAATCATCATCTCCTGGGCTTTCTCCCCTCTCCCTCCTCAAGATCATGAACAACAGAAGCCCCTCGGCCGTGTCGCCATCATAGGCGCCGGTATCACTGGCATTTCGTCAGCGGCTCATCTGATCGGCGCCGGCTTCGAGGTCACCATCTTCGACGATGCGGAGACAATTGGTGGCATCTGGAGCAAGGTCAACAAGACGAGCGGCCTCCAGATCAGTAGCCTGATGTACCGCTGGTTCCCCGCCGTCAAGTACACGCGTGGGTACCCTCGTCGCGACGAAATCCTCGAGAACGTCAAGAACATCTGGAAGCTCTATCAGCTTGATCAGCGCACACGCCTCAAGACGCGCGTTAAGTCGGTAACCCGCCACCAGTCGTCGACGGATCCTGCGAAAGGTGGACACTCGCGCTGGGTCATCAATGGTGACCAGAGCGAGGTCTACGACGGTCTTGTCGTGGCTACGGGAACGTGCGGCAAGCCCAAGATGATTGATCTGCCCAACCAAGAGAAGTTCATGGGCAAGATCGTCCACTCGTCGCACCTCGACGGCGTTGAGCTTAAGAACAAGAACGTACTCATCGTAGGCGGTGGAGCCAGCGGCATTGAAGCTCTCGAGCTGGCTGTAGCCAAGGGAGCAAAGAAGCCCACGATCCTCGCAAGATCGGACAAGTGGATCATCCCCCGCCTCACCCTCGTCGACGTGGCCCTTTCCCTCAACCCGCTGGGACGTGAGACTTTCCTGTCCAAAATCCCCGAATTCCTTCTCGCCAAATTGCACTATCGCGACTTGGAAGAGAAGATGGCTCCGACGGGACCGTTCTACGCTGGCACGCCGATTGTCAACTCATCGGCGCTGCAGGACATTCGGGAGGGCAAGGCAGACTATTTGCGCGGCGACGTCCTCGAGCTGACGAGCAAGTCGATTCGCTTCAACAAGCGTACGCGAGGGACCAAGCCCGAGTCAAAGGGACGAGAGATGAACCTCGATGCCGACGTGATTGTCATCGCGACGGGCTTCGATGTTCCCTCGCTCGACTTTTTGCCCAAGGACCTCTTCCCTGAAGACTACCAGCGTCCCAACCTCTACTTGCACCACTTCTCTGTCAAGGACACAAGCGTCGTATGCACCAACGCTGCTTTTGTCGGTGCGGTCGGCACCGTGGGGCATGTGCACATCGGTGTATACGCCCGTATCCTAGCCATGTTCCTCCTAGAGCCCTCTACTCGCCCTTCGACGAAGGACGCTCGTCTCTGGGTCGACTTCATCCGTTGGTTCAAGGCAAATGCTCCGGGAGGTGCTCTGTCCCACTTTTCGTACATGGAGATGTGCATCTGGATGGTCTCGTTCCCCTTCTTCCGCCCATCGCGCTTGCCTTACCTCTTCTTCTGCCTGTTTGGTTTGGGATATTGGCACGTCGAGGGACCGCAGGACAAGGCGGTCTTCCATTGGTCGGTGACGAAGCTGATCCCTCACTTTAGGGCCAAGAGCTCTCGCATCCGTAAGCAGAGGATTGGAGGTCCGGACGCCGTCAAGGTGAATGGGGCGTGACCGCGACTTGACGTGACCGCGACGTGACGTGCCCGATATCCCATTCTTCGCTTGTGCTCTTTCTTTGCGACGAATCGAGAATTCTCATGCATCATAGAGGACACAATTGCTAATGCGATTTGGATGTTCCGTCGTAGCAGTGGTAGCGGTGAAGTCCCATCGCAGCCTGCCCGGTGCTTGGCCGCCACGCCGCCCCTCCGCCTTTGCTGCCCGCTGATGTGGCTCGTGCTTGCTTGGGACTTGCAAGGGCAGTGCGCGCCAGCACAGTCGACGGGTGTGACGCCGCCTCCCGCGCCGCGAGAGCTTCCCATCGTCTTCCCTTTCCAACATCATCAATCTGCAGCGACTACCATTCAGCGTCGCTCTCACATCCCTACCTACATCTTCCGCGGTCGCCTTCATTACCGCACAGAGCTCATTGATCTGAGCCCGCACACGCTTCACGACATCGCCTTAGGCGTCAGCGCCCGCATATAATCATCCCGGCCTCGGCCTTCTCCACCCTTCTCCTCCTACCCCGCGCCCCCTCACTCCCCGTCGAGTCGCAGCAGCCATGGCAGACACACCCATCGTCTTCAATGAGCACTGTGTGCTGACGGCATTGGGCATTGCGCAGGAGGCAATCAGCTTTGCGTCATGTACCATGGAGAGTGAGCGCTTCGTCTGCGTGAGGGAACAGGTCAGCGGCAACAACAGTGTTGCCATTGTTGGCATCGACGAGGCCTCCCCGAGCGTGTGAGTAGGTGCAGACCCGAGAGCTCAGCTGATATCCCGCTCGCTATACTGACACGGCTCTTGCCCTCGCAATCCTCAGTATGCGCCGCCCTATCACAGCCGACTCTGCCATCATGAACCCAGCGTCCAAGATCCTCGCCCTCAAATCTGGCCGTCAGCTCCAAGTCTTCAACCTCGACACAAAGCAAAAGGTCAAATCTCACATGAGCGACACCGACGTCATCTTCTGGAAGTGGATCTCGACGACTGCTCTTGGCCTTGTCACCGAGACTGCCGTCTACCACTGGAGCATCGAGGGCGAGTCTGGTCCGCAAAAGATCTTTGATCGACACGCCAGCTTGCAGGGCAGCCAGATCATCAACTACCGCATCACCGAAGACGAGAAGTGGTGTGTGCTCGTTGGTATCTCGGCCAACAATGCGCCCAACGCCTTCCGAGTAAAGGGTGCGATGCAACTCTACAGCAGGGATCGAGGCGTCTCGCAGCCCATCGAGGGTCACGCTGCTGCCTTCGCAGAGGTCAAGACGGACTCGGCGCCTTCACCGTTCAAGCTCTTTACCTTTGCCGTCCGCACTGCAACCGGCGCCAAGCTGCACATCGTAGAGATTGACCACCAGCAGGGCAACCCGACGTACACCAAAAAGGCCGTCGATGTCTTCTTCCCCTCCGAAGCGCCCAACGACTTTCCCGTCGCCATGCAGGTGTCGAAGCGCTACGGCATCGTCTACCTTGTCACCAAGTTCGGCTTCATCCACCTCTACGACCTCGAGAGCGGCACGTGCATCTACATGAACCGCATCTCGGGCGAGACGATCTTCACTACGGCAGAGCACGAAGCGACGAGTGGTATTATCGGCATCAATAGAAAGGGCCAGGTCCTCTCGGTCTCCGTCGACGAAAGCAAGGTCATCCCGTACATTCTCGGTACGCTCAACAACTCGGAGCTGGCCTTCAAGCTGGCGTCACGAGGTGACTTGCCAGGCGCCGACGACTTGTACATGCAGCAATTCCACTCGCTCTTCAGCACCGGCCAGTACGGCGAGGCAGCCAAAATCGCTGCCAACTCACCGCGAGGCATCCTTCGCACGACGCAGACCATCGAGCAGTTCAAGCAGGTGCCCAACCAGCCCGGCACGCTCTCGCCCATTCTGCAATACTTTGGCATTCTCCTCGAGCGCGGAACACTCAACAAATACGAATCGCTCGAGCTTGCCAAGCCAGTGCTGGTGCAGGGCCGCAAGCACCTCCTTGAAAAGTGGCTCAAGGAGAACAAGATTGAGTGCTCTGAAGAGCTGGGAGATATCGTTCGTCAGCACGACATGAATCTGGCGCTGAGCGTGTACCTGCGCGCAAATGTCCCCAACAAGGTCGTCGCCTGCTTCGCCGAGACGGGTCAGTTCAACAAGATTGTCCTCTACGCCAAGAAGGTGGGCTACACGCCCGACTACGCGGCATTGCTCCAGCACATTGTCCGCATCAACCCGGAGCAAGGAGCAGAATTTGCTAGCAGCTTGGTGGGCGACGAGTCTGGGCCGTTGGTCGACGTTGAGCGCGTGACGGACATTTTCATGAGCCAGAACATGATCCAGCAGGCGACGAGCTTCTTGTTGGATGCTCTGAAGGACAACAAGCCGGAGCAGGCTCACCTGCAGACGCGATTGCTGGAGATGAACCTGGTCAACGCCCCGCAGGTGGCAGATGCGATCCTGGGCAACGAGATGTGAGTTGGCGCCGAGGCACTTCCGCCCAGCACAAAGCTGACCTACTTTACCCGTGTTCGCCCGCCAGGTTCACTCACTACGACCGCCCACGCATCGCCAACTTGTGCGAGAAGGCTGGCCTCCTGCAGCGAGCACTGGAGCACTACGAGGACAACGCCGACATCAAGCGTGTCGTTGTCCACTCGAACTTGCTCAATGCCGAGTGGCTGGTTGGTTACTTTGGCCGCCTCACTGTCGAGCAGTCTCTCGAATGCCTCAAGGAGATGCTCAAGGTCAACATCCGCCAAAATCTGCAAGTCGTCGTGCAGATCGCCACAAAGTACTCTGACCTCCTGGGCCCCGTCAAACTCATCGAGATGTTCGAGTCATTCAAGTCATTTGAGGGCTTGTACTACTACTTGGGCTCCGTCGTCAACTTGTCGACCGACTCGGAGGTGCACTTCAAGTACATCCAGGCGGCCACACGCACCGGTCAGATCCGTGAGGTCGAGCGCATCTGCCGCGAGTCCAACTACTACAACCCAGAGAAGGTCAAGAACTTTCTCAAGGAAGCCAAGCTGTCTGACCAGCTCCCGCTCATCATCGTCTGCGACCGCTACGACTTTGTCCACGACCTCGTCCTCTACCTCTACCAGAACATGCTCGTCAACTTCATTGAGGTCTACGTGCAGCGCGTCAACTCGTCGCGAACGCCACAGGTCATCGGCGGCTTGCTCGACGTCGACTGCGACGAGGGCGTGATCAAGAATCTGCTTGGCTCTGTGACTGGCCCTATCCCCGTCGACGAGCTCGTCGAAGAGGTTGAGAAGCGCAACCGCCTCAAGCTCATCCTCCCGTGGATCCAGTCCAAGATCGACGCCGGCTCGCAAGACCAGGCGCTCTACAATGCAGTTGCCAAGATCTACATCGACTCGAACAACAACCCAGAGTCGTTCTTGAAGGACAATACGCTCTACGAGCCCCGCGTTGTCGGCAAGTACTGCGAGAAGCGCGACCCGTACCTTGCCTACATTGCCTACGCCAAGGGCTTCTGCGACGAGGAGCTCGTTGCGATTACGAACGAGAATTCGATGTTCAAACACCAGGCTCGCTACCTCGTTATGCGCCGTCAGCTCGATCTGTGGTCGCAAGTGCTGCACCCGGACAATGTCCATCGCCGCCAGCTCGTCGATCAGGTCGTGACTACGGCTGTTCCCGAATCGACAAACCCAGACGACGTCTCGGTGACCGTCAAGGCCTTTATGAATGCGGATCTGCCTCACGAGCTCATCGAGTTGCTTGAGAAGATCGTCCTTGAGACGTCGTCGTTTGGCGACAACCGCAGCCTGCAGAACTTGCTCATGCTCACGGCTATCCGCACCGACAAGGGCAAGGTGATGAACTACATCGACCGCATGAAGGGCTACGACGTGGCTGAGATTGCCAAGATTGCCATCGACCACGGCCTGTACGAGGAGGCCTTCCGCATTTACTCGAAAGCCGAGCAACACGGCGATGCGATGAACGTTTTGGTCGAGCACATCGTCTCGATTGACCGCGGTCAGCAGTACGCGAACAAGCTCAACAAGCCTGAGATCTGGTCGCGACTCGGAAAGGCTCAGCTCGATGGTCTGCGCGTCAAGGATGCCATCGACTCGTACGTCAAGGCGGAGGACCCATCGAACTTTGCCGAGGTTATTGAGATTGCAGAGCACGCTGGGCGCGAAGAAGAGTTGATCCGCTTCCTGCAGATGGCCCGCAAGAAGGCAAGGGAGCCGCAGATTGACACCGAGTACGCGTACTGCCTCGCGAAGGCGAACCGACTCGGCGACATGGAGGAGTTCCTGGGCATGACCAACGTGGCCGACATCTTGAGCGTAGGAGAGAAGTGCTTCAACGACGAGCTGTACAACGCCGCCAAGCTCCTCTTCAGCAGCGTATCGAACCACGCTCGTCTCGCCACCACGCTCGTGTACCTGGGCGATTACCAGGGCGCAGTCGAGGCTGCTCGCAAGGCAGGCAACACATCGGTGTGGAAGCAAGTCCACGCCGCGTGCTTGGCCAAGGGCGAGTTCAAGCTGGCGCAGATCTGTGGTCTCGCGGTGGTACCGCACGCCGAGGAGCTGCCCTCGCTCATTCGCTCGTACGAGAGGCTGGGCCGCTTCGACGAGTTGCTCAACCTCTTCGAGTCGGCGCTGGGTCTCGAGCGCGCGCACATGGGCGTCTTCACTCAAGCCGGTATCGCGCTGGCAAAGTACCGCCCCGAGCGTCTCATGGAGCATCTCAAGCTCTACTGGTCTCGCTCGAACCTCCCGCAGCTCATCAAGGTCGCTCAGTCGTGCCATCTGTGGTCGGAGCTCGTCTACCTCTACATCAAGTATGACGAGATGGACAACGCGGCGCTCACGGTCATGGAGCATCCGGCGGACTCGTGGGACCACGACCAGTTCAAGACGATCCTGCCCAAGGTTGCCAACATTGAAATCTACTATCGCTCCCTCTCCTTCTACCTGCAGCAGCACCCGCTTCTCCTCACCGACCTCCTCACCGTCCTCGCCGCCCGCATCGACCATGCTCGTGTGGTCCGCATGTTCAGGCGCGCAGACAACGACAATGTGCCGCTGATCCGCTCGTACCTCATGTCGGTGCAGCACCACAACCTCGAGGCGGTCAACGAAGCGTACATGGACCTGCTCATCGAGGAGGAGGACTTTGAGACTCTTCGCGTCTCCATCGACGGGTACGACAACTTTGACTCTCTCGCCCTCGCATCGCGACTGCAGTCGCACGACCTCCTCGAGTTCCGTCGTCTCGCCGCGCATCTCTACAAGAAGAGCGAGCGATGGGAGGAGAGCATCGCGCTCAGCAAGGCGGACAAGCTGTTCAAGGACGCCATCGAGACGGCTGCAGTGAGCAAGAGTGTCGAGGTTGCAGAGGAGTTGCTCAGCTACTGGGTCGACATTGGTCACAAGGAGTGCGTCACTGCCACGCTCTACGCCTGCTTTGACATTGTTCGACCCGACGTGGTAGAGGAGATGAGCTGGAGGCACGGACTGAATGACTTTGTCATGCCGTGGCGACTGCAGTGGCAGCGCGAGCAGGCTACGCGTGTGAAAGCGCTTGAGCAGGCCGTGCGCGACTTGTCGACGAAGCAGAGCAAGAAGGAAGAAGAGGAGGACGACCAGCCCATCATTGGGCCTGGTGGTCTGGGAGGGCAGAAATTGTTGACTTCAGGGCCGACGGGGGCGACGTGGGGTGCAAATGGAGGCGGTGGTTACATGGCGCCGGCTGCGACGGGGATGTTCTAGATCGCCTGCCTCCCCTCGTTGTCATCAGCCCACGCTCCCCTCTGTTCCTACGATATTTGTGCCTTGTCTCGCGGATCCATGAAAACCCAAATCGACGTCAAAATAGCGCGCCACGCACGCATGGCCTGAAGGAAGTGTTGAGTGTTGCTCCAGCTCGTCGAGATGCCGGACCTCGGCAAGTCCGCTGCCGCGCCACGCCACCGGCCGGAGGCTGTGGCTGTGAATAGAGAGCGAGTCGTCGGTGTTCCTTCTTGGCAATCGAGTCCTCCTTTCCACCACTCTTCTTTGTCATCGTCGAACGCTAGCCTGGTGCTGCTCAGACGTCTTTGCTTCTCAAACTCTCTCCTCTAACTACTCCGTACGACTACAAGCAATGGCGCCGGCGTCGATGCTGTCTTGTACCACCTTTGTCTCTGCCCTCGCAGCAGCTGCCATTGTCGCCCTTTCGACGAGCAGCGAGGCCGCCTCCCTCCCTTCGTCCCTCACCTCTCGCGCTACCACCTGCAATGGACATTCGGAGCTTTGCGAGCGACTCTACTCCAATGTCACCTACATTGGTGCCCACAACTCCTACGGCATCGCCCAGGGAACGTCCAACAGCTTCGCCAACCAAGCGCAGCCCATCACCACGCAGCTCAACGATGGTATTCGCCTCCTTCAAGCTCAGGCGCATAAGAGCTCCAACGAGTCCGCTATGGGTGCAGGCATTGACTTGTGCCACACTAATTGCCAACTCTTCCAGGGAGGAGCCCTTGAGTACTGGCTGGGTCAGATCAAGACCTGGGTCGACTCGAACCCCAACGAGGTCTTGTCGCTTCTCATTGTAAATTCAGACGACCTCCCTGCCTCGACGTATGCTCAAGCTTTCGAGTCTACAGGGCTGATCAACAAGATGTACGCGCCTACCTCGCCCTCCTCTTCCGGCGGGGTAAGCAAGTCCTCCTGGCCCACTCTGGGCTCTATGATCGACTCGGGCAAGACAGTCGTCGCATACCTAGACAATGGCGCCGACGTCTCGTCCGTCCCCTACCTTCTGCCAGAATTCAGCAATATGTGGGAGAATCCCTACGACCAGACGAGTGTGCCCTTCAACTGCTCGATCGATCGCTCAGGCAACGGAGAGGACACATCGAACCAGATGTACCTCATCAACCATAACCTCGACAGCGAACTCTTAGGCGGGCTGGGCACCTATCCCAACGTTGGGGCGCTGTACTCTACGAACAGCAAGGCGAGCGTGCTCCAAGACGCAGACAATTGCGCCTCGATGCATCAGAGCGCCTACCCGACCTTCGTCCTCGTCGACTATTACGACCGACCAAGGAATGACGTCTTCGCCGCCGCCGCTAGCATGAATGGGGTCAGCTTCTCCAACTCGAGCGCCTCGGGCTCAAGCTCCTCTTCATCGAGCAGCGGAAGTAATGGGAGCTCTTCGGGAGCGATGATGGGCGTTATCGCGCCTGGATGGGCGACGAGCTTGGGATTGGCGTCACTCTTGGCGGGTGGGATGGCTTTGTTGGCTTGCTAGAGAAGAGGCGTCTCTGCGCAACGCGTTGTACATACACATTTCTACGGACATCAGCTCTCGGCCCCTCCTTCTCGACTGCCTTCCACTTTGGACCCTGTAAGTAGCCTTGTCCCCACCCTCACATGTGCAATACTATTCCACCTTCTTGCGTTCGCCTCGCTCTACCATCTTCTCAGAGCGCTCGCGGGTTATCGCGGTACGATGGGTTTTACGACCGCGGATTTTTGCGCGAAGTCAGGGAGTTCAGCAGTATTGCGCGTACAGAAAGAAGGTATGCGGCTTCAATGGCTCCGAACGAGGCTCAAAAGAAAGAGGACGATGTGGGTATATAAAGAGGACGACGCTAGGGCTGCGGAGAGGCTGGCCCTTCATCAATGGATCGGATATTGGCCTCGTGCATGTCGATGACGCGCCTCATGGTAGCGACGTCAGCACGGTACTGCCTGATTGCCGGTCCACTGTCCAAGGGAGTGTTTTCGAAGCACAGACGGCGGGCGAATCGTTGCACTCCTCCCCGCAAAGGCATCGTCGAGAGGTCGAATCCGGGAAGATGAGGTGTCGGAGTGCTCGAGTGGGGCTGCGAGTGAGAAGATGCCCGGGAAGGACTCCCGAGCGAAGACGTAGAAGATGGAAAGACGCCCTCCGCGCTGCCTTCAGCAGGAGCGATCTGCGGCGGCGGCCAAGGCAGACTCGACCCCGTGCTCTCGTGTATGACGCGCGGGGTGAGCGGCAGTGGGCGCAGATCTTGATGAGGGAGTGAAGAGGGCGACGTGGCGGGAGGTTGAGCAGAGCCTGATGACGACGCGAGGTGACGAGGAGTGACGAGGGCCGACGTTGGAGAAGAGAGCAGAGGAGTTGACGATGCCGAAGATGTGAGTTGTTGGCGAGGAGCAGCCAGAGGAGGATTGCTGGAGAATTGACGCAGAACCGAAAAGACCGAAGTTGAGTCGCGAGGGAGAGGAAGATTGAGCTGTTGAGGCGCTCGAGCCGAGAGTGCCGAAGTCGATGCGCCAGGGACTTGCGAGCTGAAGACAGGAGGCTGAGTGGCTGCGGAGTCGACGCGCTGAGAAGAGGAGAAGATGGGACGACTTGAGGAGCCCGGAGAAGAGGAAACCGCTGAGCTCCCGAAAGGAGACGAGAGGAAGGAGCCCGCGCCAGCGCTGACGACTCGCTTGGTGCGAGGAGGAGGAGGGATTGAAGAACGGCGACGTGCCACTGGCGCGTCGGGAGGGCTGTCTGAAGAGTCTCCCGCCGCCGCCGCCGTCGCCACCACCGACACACCGAGAGAGCGAAAGAGATCGACCGCCCCCGTGACGCGAGTGTCGTCGAGGGTGGCAGCGGGAGGAGCAAGGCGACGAGCAGGAAAGGGAGGGTGCCAGGACAAAGAAGGGACCATCGCCGGGAAGGAGGTGCTGGAAGCCATGCCGGGAAGCCGCGGAAGAGGAGCTTGCGACCTCAGCGCCGGAAAGGAAGGGTCGAAGAGGGGAGGACGAGGGAGAGAAAGAGGAGCGCCGGGTTGCGCGAACGGAGGAGGCAAAGGCTGACGAGGGCGAAGGAGGGGAGCGCCAGGAGCAAAGGAGTTGGTGGGGAGGCGGCGCCCGCTCGCCTGCTGCGCCAGAAAATGGGGGCGAATGTTGCTGCTACTGCCGGTGCTGCTGCTGCTGCTCAAGGCGTGAGGAGCAGGAGCACTGGCCGTGACGGGTGCGGGCGCGGGCGCGGGCGCAGGCGCGGGCGCGGAGGGGGCCAACCTCTTGCGCGGCGACTGCGAGCGGCGGTCTCGCTGAACGCCCGTCTCCTCCTCCTGCTCTACGACGTCCGGCGAGGCGCTGCGGCCCCTCTTTGCAGACCTTGATGGCCCAGCCGCCACAGATGAAACCGCTTGCGAGGTGGTGCTCGCAGACGAGGCATTCGATGCGCCGTCGTCGTTGTCGTCGTCCTCCTCCATGAGCTCCGTCTGAGGAACGTCGAGCGCCCGGTCAGGGTCCTCGAAGTTTGCCATCCAGCCGTCCCACTCCAACTCCTTCTGCGCCGAGGCTTCGTCCTCGGGGCACTGCCATCTCTCGCGCTGCAGCTCGCAGAATTTGGACAGCGCCGTGGCATGCCCCTTGGTGAGAGCTCGAGGGAGGGCGCTGATGGGTGCGACCTCGCCGGTCACAGCAAAGGACTTGCCATGGCATCCGATGTAGATGCGCTGCTGTAGCGTATAGCCCTGATAGAAGGGCACTGAAGGAATGAAACGTCCAGGCTCATCGTCAGCAATGTGTCCGTCATCAGATTCGCCCTCTCGCTCACCTCGCTTGCCCCAATTGCACCGTCCCTCCTTTGCAATTCTACACTGCGTACACGGCCGCCCTCGTTGGCCGATGCAGACCTTCCGTTTCTTGTGGCAGCGGTAGCATGGGCGCGAGGCCGCTGCAATCCTCCGACGTCGAAGTCTCTTGCGAAGGCGGGCGCTCGGATTGCCGTGATAGGCTGCACCCTTGCTGTGACTGGGTACATTCGGATCGACGGCTGCCTGCCAGGTCGTGGTCTGCGTGAGTGTGCTTGCAGCCTCCTCTCATTGGTCGTTCGATCCTGAGTGCAGGAGGCCGACAAAGCAACATGGTCAGGCCTGACCTGCAAAATTGGCGGAGAGGCATCTCACTATCACCGCTTCACTACCCAGATAATTCGCGTTGCTATCCAGGCTCGCACTCCCTACGGCCGCCCGATTCCCGCTAGACGTTCTGGCTTGAATCTCTTGGGGGTGCTGAAGCGAAGTCTGCCTCGCTTTGTTGTCGTCGTGTATTGGCGGGCGTTTTCCGTCGATGCCCAGGTACGCTTTGCGCGAGCTAGGCTCGACGCGAGGCGTCTTGGGCTTGATTGTGATGTGTGCTGTGCTCTGTGTGAAAGTGGCTGGAGGTCGGTTGAGAATGTAAGTGGGGTGGGGAGGGAAGTTCGAGAGCGGTGTCGGCCACCTTTTTATATCTTCAACTGGCGACGGAGCGTCGACAGGTACTCGTCGCTCTCAGCCCAACATCGGTACTTGATGAATACTCACCCGCGTTCTTCGAACATTGGTGCCTGGCGAGGCTGTATCCAGCTCACTTTGTGCCTGCGAAGAGCGCACGGCGAGCGGGTGATCATAAAGCGACATGATGGCTCGAAGCAGGGGCTGGGCAACGAACGTCGCTTGTCGCTCGCCGTGCGAGCGAGCGTGGGTCAGCCAAGCAGCGTTGTGCTCGAGCAGCAGTCGGTCTTTCATCGTCAGGGAAGCCAGCCAGGCCCCTGCGCTCACTGCTTGCTTCGTTCGTCAATGCATCATTTCCTTTTGCTGCGTCTCGTACAACAAGATTCAAGTCGCCTCGCTCGCAACCCCTCACAACACCGCTGTTTCATCGATCCCGACCGGCAGGCACTTCAAATCTGCCAACAATCTCTCGCCCACCTCACTCCACTCCTCCAACTCCCTCTTTGCCTGCTTCGCACTCACGACATTCATCCTCTTCGACCCCCTCACAAGCCCAGCCTCGTAGCTTGACCAGTATCGCAGGGATGACGCAAGATCGCGTGGGGTGAGGGAAGGGTAGACGAGAACGTGTGCTGCTCGCGGCTTGAGGTGCTCTGCAGCTTGAAGAGCCACGCTGATTTCGCTGCGATCCCCGCGGGCGTCCGGGCCTACGAGTACGTAGACGTCCGAGGACAAAACGACGAGGGACACACCAGCTTGCGGAATTTTGCTGGCTGTCCAGCTGCCTGAGATCTCCTCCAGGTCGCCCGTACCTGCGCGCACGAGCAGCAGACGAGGTGCCGTGCTACTGAGCAGTGCCTCCGCCCTTCGTCTCCTGTGATGCCAGGCGCCAGCGTACGATCCACGGCCGAGCACGTCGTGCCACAATCCCTTCTCGGCGCCCTCCTCCATCTCTTGCACCTTGCCACTCGTCAAGTTCTCAGCGAAGCGGCGGGCAGCCTCGCGCTCCGAGTCGAAGGCGCCGCGGCCGTGCCAGACGAGCACCGTGCCAGCGACGGAGAGGACGAAAGAGCTCGCCGAGCTGAGCGAGGAGGCGTGCAGCTCGACTTGGTCGACAAAGGTGGCCGCGCCCGAGCAGCTGACGCGGGAGAGCATCGAGTCCCCCTTATCCCAGGCAGAGCGTTTGGCCCCCTGCCTGGTCTCCAAGATGGCATCAGGGAAGAGGGCTGCAAGCTCCTCACTCTCCTTGCCCTGCCTCGCGTCCGTCACCTGCGCTCCATATCGCTTTGCCAGCTCCTGCAGCTTGCGTCCTTCCCTCCCCGACTCGCCCTCGCGCACGTATCCCGACCGGGCTCCAGCGCGAGCGTACACGCGTGTCTGGACCTCCTCTGCCCCGCGGGAGGGTTTAAAGCGGTGGACTATCGCTTGCGTTTCGCCTTCATGCAGAATGTGAGCGTCCGAGGGAGGGAGAGTGGACGTCGAGCCATCTGATTGGATGAGGATGACTTCCGACGAGAGAGTGTTGATGGTGGGCAACTGTGGGGTTGAGCGGCGTGCGAGAAGCTGCTGAGCGTTGCGGGACAGCTTCGCAAAGGTAGCGCTGTCCCCGGCTCGCTTGAGCGGCACCATGCGGCTTTTAGCTGGAGTCGGGATTAGCGCCACACTTTCCCCATCCTCGATGCGCTTGAGCACAACGCGGGTGGCCTCAACAATCAACTCATGCTCAACGCTATGCATCCTCTCCTCCAAGTCCTCGAGCGTCTCTCCCTTGCGAATGGGCACCTCTCTCACCAGCACAGGTGCGCCGCGATCAACCTCGGCGACCACTTCATGCACCATGATTCCCGTCTTGTCCACCTCACCGCGTTGGAACGCCTCATAAGCACGCGGAATGGCGTTGGCCCCGTCGAACGCGTGGGGAAGGGCTGGATGAAGGTTGATGATGGGAACTGGGCGCGAAGGACGCCAGGCGGGGGCACCAGAGTTTGGCAGCTCGGTGTCGTGGCCGAGGGCGCGAAGGAAGACGGGAGAGACGATATGCATGAACCCGGCAAGAACGATCAAGTCTGGCTTCCCGCCTTCGAGCACCGCGCGCGCGAGAACCTCGTCGTATTGCTCCCTCGTTCCGCCGGGGTTGCGGTTCTGCCATGTCTTGAGCGCGAGGATCTCGGTTGGAATTGGCGGGTTGGAGGTGGAAGCGCGGGTGAGTCCGTACGCTGCTTTGCGGTTCGAGAGGACAAAGGAGATCTGCGCGTGAGCTAGCGGGCCAGAGGGAGTGTGCGTAGCGTCGATGAGGGCTTGCAAATTGGAGCCAGAGCCAGAGATGAGGACGGCTATGCGAGGGCCGGCGGTGCTACGCAATGGCGCGGGTGCGGCGGCGGGCGTGGTGGCTGGTGCAGCGGCGGGCTCGACTACCTCCACTGCGCTGGGCTTGCCCTCGACGACCGCAGGTGCCTCTGCTTTGCTCTGCGGCTCAGGCGCAGCTCCTCCGCGTGCTGATCTCTTTGCCGGACCCCTCGCCCTGCTTGCCGTGAGGTGTTCAAGCGGCTTTGCCTCCGCACCGCCATCATCGCTCGCCACCTTTGTCGGACTGGCAGCTCGCCCACCTGAAGCCCCGAATGGACTAGCTGCTCCTCCCATGCCCGGTAAGCGGACAGGCGGTGCGTCGTTGCGCTCGGCCTCGCGTACAGGCGAAGGGGAGCGGAAAGCATTGGAGTTAGATGTACCACTGGATGTCGGTCGCGAAAGGCCAGGCAAAGCATTCCCGCTGCGTTGCCACTTCCTCTCTGAAGAGGGCGAAGTCGATGATCGTGCGGGAGATGACGTCGTGTCTACCGCACCCCACTTGGATGGGCTTTGCGGCTGCGATCGAGGGATCGTGATTCGACCGGGCACGATCGCACTGCCGCTGCCGCTCGCGCTGTCACTCGAAGCCGCCTCTCGATCTTTTGCCTCCTTCAACCTCTGGCCGACCATTCCCTTTCCCTTCAATCTTGTTAGACTCGCCGTGGGCATGCGGTCCGATGAATTGGCGCGCTGCAGTTGCGCAAAAGCTGGGCTCATGGCAGCCGAGGCTGGGCCGGGCGACCCTGCTGGTGTTGCGCTAGGCGTGATACTCTTTACGCCGGGCTCATCAAATTTGATCGGTGACGTGGCTGCATGCTTCATTTCGGCGTTGGAAGACAAGGCGCGCTCGTATCCTGGGCGAGGGACGGAGATGGGCGCAGCTGAGGGAGCGGAGAGTTTGGTGGGAGAGGCGGGCTTCGACGGGGAAGTTGACCTACGGACGGGTGAGTGCCGTGTTGGAGCTGCGGCAGGTTCGGTGTAGCCGCGAGTGGGAGAAGTAGCGCGCGCAGTCGTTCGAGGTGACGAAGGTGTAAACGATGCCGCAGCCGCCGCAGGACTCGTAGCCGTTTCCCTGCCTGTAGCTCTCGCGTCCAAGAAGCTTGCCAAGCTTCGTCCACCGGGCGAGGCTCCAGTGGGACTCATACCAGGCAATGCTACTCCTCTGCGGATTCGACTATCGTCAATCATGTCTGCCTCTGGTGGGGCTGATCTGCCATCTCCTGCCAACTTGCCCAATCGCGGTCCTGCCGCTCTTCCGCCCATGAAGGAGGCGAGCGAGACGGGTGATGAGCCAGAACCAGCATTTGCTGTTCCTGTAGGACCCGCTTGACCGCCGTATCGCGCCAAGAGAGCCGCGCCTCGAGCAGATGGTACCGCAGAAGCTGAGTCGTGAGAGAAGGCCGACGACGACGTAGGGCGTGAAGCATCGCTCGATGGAGCTGCGCGGTCGGGGTTGTCAAGTCAGCAATCGAAGTACCACTACTTGAAGGGTGCGCTCGCCTCACCATCATAAGTTTCCGCCCTCTCGAATCCACTGATGCCCTGGCCACTCAACCTCTTCTTTCTCTGCTGCCTGTTCAATCTCGACTGTCGTACTTCCTCCTCAAAGTCCGTGGTAGCAGCTCCTCCTGGAACAGGCGAGTTGACTTGCGAGCCAGAACGAACCCGATTGACCCAGTCGGAGAGTTCGCCCGTTGCCATTCCTGCTGCTTGTGGTGTGCCCGAATGCGTCGGTGAGAGGGGCGTGCTTGACATCGCCATGTCGTTGTGAGGATGTCGTGGGAATGAGGAAGGTGTTGGTTGGTCCGCCAAGCTGCCCGCCCTTGGACTTCAGGGGGCCGAGGCAGCTGGCGTCTGGCGTCTGGCGTCGTGAAGCCGTCTTGGCTCGCGTGGCGCCAGAATGAGGCGGACAGAGCCAGTGTCAGTCGTGACGGCCGACTTCAAATTTCAGAGGAGGGCGGACTGAGAACGAGGCCAAGCAAGGCCTTGTCACCCTCGTTCTCACTTCCACTTCCACCTCGTACTCGCTGCCAGCATGGGTCTCGCTGGTCCCAAGCGCAAGCAACGTCTAGTCGGTGCCGCATCTTCACGCAATGCCAACTGGATAGGCGACGCCACTTTGCCTGGCCAAAGGCTCCTCTCCCAGATGGGCTGGCAGGAGGGCCAACATCTGGGCACCGAAGCCTCCAATGGCAGGACAGAGGCGGTGAAAGCCATGTTTAAGATGGACAACAAGGGGATTGGAAGCCATCGCGCTGAGAAGGAGGCTAGAGCAAAGGGTTTGCCTGGCCCAGGGATGGACAGGTGGATTGGCGGTGGGGGCGAGTTGGGCGGATTGTTTGACAGGCTGAATGCTGGCGCTAGTACAAGTGCAAGTCCCGTCCCAGAGGCAATTGTCGCCGTTGAGACGGCGCCCTCAGCAGGGGAGAAGAAGGAGCGCAAGAGCAAGAAGGACAAGAAGAGGAAGCGCGATGAAAGGGCAGCCACTTCGTCCAGCTCATCGAGCGAGGATGAAGACGAGACGCCAAAGAAGGCAAAGAAGTCCAAGTCCTCTGGTGACGACGGCGAGCGCAAGGCCAAGAAGGAGCGCAAGCGCGCAGAAAAGGAGGAGAAACGTGCAAGAAAAGAGGCAAAGAAGAGAGCAAAGGCAGAGGCGCTAGAAGAGGTCAAGGCGGCTCCTACACCGGCGGTGATACGCAATGCGTGAGTGCGGGATCTCCTATCGCAGCCTGATGAGCTGCTTGAGCTGACTTCTCGCTCGCTACTCACCTGATCTATCAGCTCACGAGCCAAGTATCTTCGGGCCAAGTCTCAACTCCGAGGCGACATGATCAGCATGAACGAGATTCTCGGCATCTCAGCAAGTAATAGCCCCGCAGCTTCACCATCCCCAGCGCCGATAGCATCCCCAGCCGCAGATAGCCCGGCGCTTACTCCGGTCGTGGAGCCCACTGACGAGGCATTGTCCGCCAGGAAGGAGGAAAAGAAGAAGGCCAAAGAGGCGGACAAGGCTGCAGCGAAAGAGGAGAAGCGTGTGGCAAGGAAGGCGGCCAAGGAAACGAACAAGAAAGCCTCTAAAACAGCTGCTGAGGGTGATGCCGAAGCAAAGCAACCTGCACCATCATTCAACACCGTCTCCTCCCTCTCGGTGCACGAGTACCTCACTCGCCGCCTCATGCTGCGCAAAGCTCAGGTCGCACGGGCGAAGAAGGCGGATCAGGAGGCGGTCTGGGGCCGCTTGAATGGAGGGCAGGGAGTCGGAGTGATGGTAGAGTGATGCAATGAAGTCAAAGTGTATTATCTGGCGGACTTGTCACGGAAAAGCATTTGCATAGCCTTCCCCGCTTGCTTGAGCGAGCATCGCACGCGCTGCTTTTGTGTTGCTCTCGCCTGTCCGCCGTCCCATCTCGCAGTCCTCCGCCCTTTGACTTTTCGCCCTCCTTTCGCATCATTGCTTTTGCGCATCCTCAACACCTCTCGCACGACTGCCAGAGAGGTGGACCACGACCCTCGTCGAAGCGTCTGACGAGGCACAGTGCAAGCATGGCCGACGATGGACCCGGCACCTCATCATCGGCCTCCTCCATCTCCGTAGCCTCGGCGCGTTCCGCTTCGCCGCCCTCGTCTTCCGCCTCTTCATCATCCAAACGACCAGGGCGCCAGCAGCAATCTCTCTTTCGCTC
Source organism: Jaminaea rosea (assembly GCF_003144245.1). NCBI lineage: Eukaryota > Fungi > Basidiomycota > Exobasidiomycetes > Microstromatales > Jaminaea > Jaminaea rosea. The sequence goes on along the minus strand of NW_020289976.1, from coordinate 728,029 downwards.
GTCATCGCCGATACGCCAGCGAGAAGGGTCATGGACGGCTTCAGACAGCAGTGCTGGCGGGGAGGACGGCGATGATAACGGCAGCGAATATCAGCGGAACCCACACGCCCGGATGGCGAGGAGGCAGGATAGCTGGTCTGCTTCCTCTTCTTCGGACGACCAGTCACAGAGAGCCGAATCGTCTGCCGGCAGTAGTGACGAACAAGACGTGGCTAGCACACTGAAGCGCAAGATGCTACCGAGTCGACGGCAGGCGGACTGTAGAAGCGTCGCATCCGCAGCCTCTGACGCCGGTCAGAGCGTCCACACGACATCGGCTACCCTCGCACTTGAACACCTCATGCCCTTGAGCCTAATCCACGCCATCAACTCCTCGTCCTCCAGCTCATCTACAACAGGAATCGCCTTCGCCCGTCCCTACTTCGAAGGAGCGTTACGCGCCTCTCTCCAGACCAAGAGACAGCAGGAAGCCAAGAACCGCGCTCGTGTGATGCGCAAAGTCGAGCGGAGGAGATTTCAGGAGAAGAGAGGGAGGGAGAAGAAGCAAGCAGAGGCTGAGAAGGCAAAGCAGAAGAAGAGTGGAAGGGTGCATGATGCTGCCGCTGCGGCGGATAGCGCAGGGGACGCCCTGGAGGGGCTGGATGAGGAAGAAGACAGCAAAGAGACAAGGGAATTGCTGGACGCATTGGCTGCGCAGATGCTGGCAAAGAGCACCATTGAGGAGGAGGCAGAAGCGTGGCTCCAGCTCATCGAGCGCGAGCAAGCAGCTTCAAGCAACCAAGGCGGTGCAAAGAAGATGAAGCTCAGTACGAGCCAGAGGAGCAGATAGCGGTCCTGTTTGCTACGTGACAGGCAACACTGGCTCAAGCACGGTCCTCTCCTCCAACCAGTCCATCCACCTCTCCAGGTACCCGCCCTTGCCACCAGCGCGAATAGTCTCCGAATCTCCCACAACGACTAGCTGTCTTCTCGCGCGGGTCATGGCTACATTCAATCTGCGCTCTTCTGCCAAGAAGCCTACGCGATCTGCCTCGCCCTCGACCCCTCGTTGCTCCTCGGAGCTACGTACGAGCGAAATGATAACCACATCCTGCTCGCGTCCTTGTAGCGCGTCGATGGTGCCGATTTCCATACCGGGCCAGTCGGAGGCGGGAAAAGCGGTGCTGAGGGCGCTGACTTGCGCCGAGTAGGGCGCCAGGAGGGTGATTGAAGAGGGTGGGAACTTGTGCGTCTTGCAGAGGAGGGAAAGGTGAGAACGAATGATTTCGACCTCGTGGGGATTGGACTTGGAGCTACTCTTGAGAGTCGAGGCGGAATTGTCATCATTTGATGACTCGTACACTGCGCGAGAAAGACGATGGTGTATGTCAGTGGGCGTACGAGGTCAAGCGTCCTTGTACCGTTACACAACTCACTCTCAGCTCCCGCTGTGTCGTAGAACACTACGCGTCCTCCAACTAGCCCCTCGCCTTCGACGACGTGGATTCCCTCTCCCTTCTCCACGGTCCAACCTCCAGCAACCCCTCCATCCCCAACCCACCTATCCTTGCAGCTGTCGTGTGCCTCAAGCTTACCGCCGTACATCTCTTTGTTCGGAAATTCCATGATCACCTCGTTCATGCGATACTGTACGGTCAGGAGGGATTTGATGCTTGCACCTGAGCCGTAAGTCCTGAGGAGGCGGGTAAAGAGGGTTTGCGTAAGGGAGCGTGGTGGCAGAAGTCTGCTCGGTCGGCCTTGGCGTGGCTTGGCGATGACCGGTGCGACTTCAGCGGTGTCGTCGTTGTCATCATCGTCGCCGCTGTCCTCTTGCTCTTCATCCTCGGCCAGCGCATTGGCGGCGGTGGCGGCGGCGGCGGCGGCGTCATCGACCTTGAGCGACTCTTTGGCCTTCTCCGCAAGATTGATGTCCCCCTCGGCCTCGTCCTCCTTCTCCTTCTTGACCGACCCCTTCTTCCCCTTTTCCTTGCCTTCACCCTTCTTCTTTGTCTTCTTCCCTGGCAGACCGGACTCGCTCTTCACCACCGGTCCCAGCTGCTTATCATCGCCGGCCAAGATCAGCCTCGCCCCCTTTTCCTCTTCAAATGTATCCAGCACAGCTCCCCACGTACTGGCCTCAATAGCCTGACACGCCTCATCGATCACGATGGTGTCGAAGCGACTACTCTTTTTCTTCTCCGCAGCATCTCCTTCGGCCGCTGGACTCGAGCGACGCATTGCTCTCTCCAGCACACCTCCAGCCGCACCATGCAGCGTCGAGAGCACGACATTGGCGTCATGTAGCGTATCGGTGAACAAGCCACGCTCACGCTGCTTCAATTCCTTGCGAAGTTCCCTCACCTCATCCCAGACCTTGCGCCTCTCGCTTCCCGTGAGCCGCTTGTTGTTCACGCTACTCGTGCCGCGACGGGAGGTGGACTTGTTTCCCGCCGCGCCGGATGTGGTCGCGGAGGAAGAAGAAGCTGGGGAAAGGGAAGAATAGGCTGCCGCGAGCTCGGAGCGGACGTCCGACAGGAGCTCGCCGTTGGACGAAGTTGTTGCCAGGTGGTCGAGAGTGTGCGGTTGGAGACTGGAGAGGATACGGGCGGGGTCTGCGAGGATGACAGGAGCAGACACAGGGTCAGCATCGGACTCAGCTTGATGACACCACACCGCTACTCACGACCGATGCGACAGCACTTCAAGTTGGGGCTGCCCTTGCTCGACGCCTTGCTACTGCTACCTGCCGCCGCTGCAAACGCGACCAATCTCGCCCCCAGATTATCCACAGCAAGATTGGAGCTTCCCGCCACCAAGACCCGCTCTCCTCTGCCCAAGACTAGCTGGAGCACCAGCTCTACCAGTAGCGTCGTCTTTCCCGTACCTGGAGGCCCGTGTATCAGGTGCAGGTGCTTCGTTGTGAGAGCGCGGGAAAGGGCGAGGCGTTGTGGCTCATTGAGGGATGGATTGTAAAGGGGCAGCGGTGGCGCATCCAGTTGCGCCGGCAGAGGTGCGGGAGGTGAGAGGGAGAGGAGGATGCGTAGAAGATCGGGCAGATGCGGGACCGTATCTGGAGGCGACGGGAGGGGGATGGCCGACTTGACTGCTTGCGAGGAAGATTCGGTGCGCTTGGGCCCGTCGTCATCGCTCTCCTCGTCATCCGACTGCGATCGTTGACCCTGCAATCCCCCACCCCTTATCCCTCGACTCGTACGTACAGGCACGTCGACCTTAATGGCAAGTCGTCGCAGATTGTTCTCCATCCTTTCCCAAGTCACCTCATTCGCGACCTTGATCAGCCGGCATCGCGTGGGAAGTGGCTCTTCTTCTGCGTCCTGCCCCTTGCTTCTTCGCTGCGATATTGCTACCACTATTTTGGTGTCCATGACTCGCACGACGACCCCGTCTGTCTGTGCTGGCTCTTTGCTATTCTTCGCGGCCGCTTTGCCCTTTGCACCCTTGGCTCCTCCTCCTCCTTCCGCGGCAGCCGCCTCATCCACGATCGCAACGACGTCCCCACTTCTGAAGGCGTTGGGCGGCAAATGCGCGTCATTATGGTACGCAGTCGGCCTGTGGAGTTCCACAAGCCTCTTTCCACCTATGCCTACACTGGTGCTCAGCACGCCGAGCCTGGTGAGCGCTAAGCCATTGGCCTCGAGAACTTTTGGTGACACAGAAGAGAGGAGGAGCCGCGACTCTTCCAACTCGGCTTGGCGCTCCTTGAAGAGGCGATCGAGATGTCCCTGAATGAAACGCTGAATAGCGAGGGGCGTTGGCGGGACGGTCTTCCTGATCTCATCGTCGCCGTGATTGGACGGCATTGTCGGTATGGTGCCAAGATTGAAACAAGCCGCTTTTGCGCAAAGTTGCCCTCAAGCGTCCCAGTCCGCCGACCGCGAGAGCAACACTCGACTCCACTTGATGGGCCGGTCCGCGTCTGCCGTCTGTTCCTTTGCTCCTTTCTCCCTCATCTCCTTGGCCCCACTTGCGCCGGTCGCCAGGATGGATCCCACCCGCGACTTCTACTCCTTCATTAAGCTCACCGACCTCCCCGGAAATGTCACCCTGAACCTCCGAATCGCCTCTTTGCAAGGCAACGTCGAACGCTCGCGCCCCCTCGACCTGCTCGAGCATCCCGAGAAGAGACAATGGGGCATCAACGTAGAGGAATTTCCGCCCTTTTACCTCGTTGTCAGGCTCTACTCGAACAACAAGCCGTTGACGCCACCGCAGCGCACGCCCTTTAAGGCCTTCAAAAAGGCGTGGGTGTGGAATCAGACTGTGGATCTGGGATTTCCATTGAGGGATTTGCCCCTGGATGCTCAGCTCGGGGTGACGATTTGGGATGCGGGCCGTGCGACGAGCGAGGGAAGCAGTCGCGATGGAGCATGTCAGGACCGCATCGTCGGCGGCACCACGTTGCGGCTCTTTGGCAGCAAGGGTACGCTCAAGAAGGCGCAGCAGAGATGTCATGTTCACTTAGGCGTCCAGGCAGATGGTAGCGTCAACAGCTCGACTGATTCAAAGGCGTCGACGGATGATGGGTCAGAGATGACAAGGCTAGAGAAAGTGAGGGCGTGCAGACGTAGCGTAGAAGCTGCGCGCCATGCTCACTCCCCTCACCTTTGCACCCACAGCTGATCAAACGACACGAACGCCTAGACATCCCGCACCTCAAGTGGCTTGACAAGCAGACATACCGCGTAATCGAAGGCATCCACACCAAGGAGACTGAGACGCTCACCAATCGTCTTTGGCTCTATCTGGACCTGCCGCGCTTCGAATGGCCTGTGGTCTGGTGCGAAGAAGAGGTCGCAACAGCTCGATCAGACCATCGCGGCTTCGGTGGGCCTGAGATCTCGACGCACCTCGCTAGCGCCGTCAACTCTACGACGGGGCCGCAGGCGCAACCTTCAACTTCCACAAGCGGCGTGAGTGCGCAAGGCTCCCTCGTTCGCCCACAGGCCGCCGCCCCGCTTCTCGATCGCAGTCTCTTCACGCTCCCTGACCCTGAGTCACAACGCGAAAATCCCATCGAGGCCAAACATCGTCGCCTAGTACGAGCGCAGCGGTCTCGACGCCAAGCAGGTGGGGCAGGCGGCGGAGTGGCAGGCGGGCTAGCCAACCTCACCATCGCTCGCAACCTCAAGCCAGACAAGAAGGCGCGTGATGAGATCGAGGCCATTCTTGCTAGCCCTCCCACCAAGGAGCTCAGCGACAAGGAATCAGACCTGCTATGGACGTATCGCTTCTACCTGACCAAGACGCCGCGCGGCTTGACCAAATTCCTGAAAGCGGTAAGCTGGAATGATCAGGTCGAGAGCCGCATGGCTGTTGATCAGGTGCTGCCCCTTTGGGCTGGTGAGGCGGGGACGCTCGGTGCGGTGGGGATCGGAGATGTACTAGAGTTGCTGGGCCCTTCTTGCCGGATGATGCACAAGGCTGTGCGGAGGTGGGCGGTGGACAGATTGGCGGAGCGCGATGACGAGGAGCTGGGTCTCTACCTGCTGCAATTGGTTCAGGCGTTGAAGCTAGATGAGAGGGAGGGAGAAGGCGACGAGGCTGCGTCGACGACGACGACGACCGCGGCACAGAGCAAAAAGAAGGATGCCGTTGGAGCAAGAGCAACATCATCGAGTGGCGCCTCGCTGGGCCCTTTGACGGATCTTCTCGTATCACGCTCGCTCGCCTCTCCGACTTCCCTCCTCTTCACCTTCTGGTGGTATCTCAGCGTCGAATGTTCTGACGACAGGTGGGGATCCCTCTACAAGCGCATCCGACGTCGCCTTGAGCGCAGCCTCGACGCGAACACACTGGGGATCATCAGACGACAGGAGAAGATGGTCGCCAAGCTCGGTGAGACGGCGCGGGCGCTCAGGGCTAGCAAAGATGCGAGGCCAAAGAAGATTGATAAATTGAGAGAGACACTGAAGGATCAAGGGGCAGTAGGTCTGGGAGCGGTAGGCGACGAAGCGGGCGAGATGGCCTTGCTCCCACTGCCTCTCGATCCGAGCGTGCTCGCCCGTCGTGTCATTCCGGAGAAGTGTTCAGTCTTCAAGTCGAACCTCTACCCTTTGCTCGTCCACTACCAGACGGAGCCGAACGGAGAAGACTCCATGGAAGGACCGGGCGACTATGCTCTCATCTTCAAGTCAGGGGACGATCTTCGACAAGACCAGCTGGTCCTACAACTCTTCCAACTCATGGATCGTCTCCTCCTCAACGAGAATCTAGACCTCAAGATGACGCCATACCGTGTTCTCGCCACTTCAGCGCGCGAAGGGATGGTGCAGTTTGTTCCCAGTCGTACCCTCGCCAATATCGTGGGCGAGTACGGATCGCTTGCCGCCTACCTCAAGCTCGACGCTGCGGGCAACGAGGCGACGGACGTGATGGACACCTTTGTCCGCTCCTGTGCGGGATACTGCGTGGTTACCTACTTGCTCGGCGTAGGGGATCGCCACCTAGACAATCTTCTTCTCACCCCGACGGGTCGATTCTTCCACGTCGACTTTGGATACATCTTGAATCGCGACCCGAAACCTTTCCCTCCCCCGGTCAAGGTCTCGAAGGAAATGGTCGACTGCATGGGCGGAACGACCTCCACGCATTATGCTCGTTTCAGGCAGTTGTGCTTCACTGCATTCAGCATCCTCAGGAAGAATTCGGGTCTGATCCTGAACTTGATCGGATTGATGGTCGACGCGAATGTGGGCGATATCAAGGTGGAGCCGGACAGGGCTGTGGCGAAGGTGAGCATGACGAGCGTGAGGCTGGGTGACTACGAAAAGTTGACCTCTTTTCCCCTCGTGTCACTCCGCAGGTCCTCGAGAAATTCCGCCTCGACCTTACCGAGAGCGAAGCGCGGGAGTACTTCGATGAGCTCTTGCAACAGAGCAGCTATCTGACCGTCGTGTTTGATCGATTGCACGATGCGGCGCAGTTCTTCCGCTCGTAGCGCGGTGTGGGATAGAATAGCAATGATACCCTAGAGGCGATGGTGAGAAAAGTTTATTACCCTGATCCAGACGTAGAGGCGATGATGAAGAGAACAAGGAGACGAGCAGAGAGGAAATCAGAGGTGGAGGAGCGGGCGGACCAGCTCGGCGGCGACACGGACGTCCGTGCGCAATCAAGGTCCGATCTCGCATTTCGCATGCCTGCGTCTGTCAGGTCGCCGGACTTGGATCCTTCTCTTATCACCGCATCCTCTTCTTCTCGAAGCCTTCGTCCGGGGACTCGGATGCGACAGTCTCCGATTGCCTTCGCGGATACCGGAGAGTAGCGAGGCGATGAGTCTGCTTTGGGGTTGCGACTGTCCGCGTGGGCAACCTTGGTCGGAGGAAGCGTCGAAGGCGATTCGCGCTTTGTCGTCCGTCTTTTCTTCGTTACCATCAACTTCATTCCCCCCATACGAGGCGGCTGGTCCGCCCTCGTTGTACATCTTGACAGCTCACCACCAGCAGCTGGTCTGCTAGGGTGTACCGTTCCCGCACCCCCCACCCCTCGAACACTCGATGGATTACTCGCAAGCGCAAAGCTATGAGCAGCGCTTTCATAGCATCCTGAGCGCTGCAGAGGATTTGTGGCAGGATGTTCAGCCGGAGCTGCCAGTGAGGGGAAGTGACTGGCCCTGGGATGATGACCCATTCAGCGGGAGCTTTTGGTCTAGCGGCGTCACGCAGGACACGATGAGAACGGCGACCTCAGATACGTACGACCAGTCAGCATCGCCATACGATGTCACATCGAACTTTGCCCCTTCCAATCGACAATGGACTGTAACTAGCGATTCGGCCACTTCGACATACAGCAAAGCCTTTCTTGCTACTGCCGCGTCCTCTGACTCTTCTTTGCTGGCGGTCACTTCGGCTCAGCCTACGCTGGCGCCCTCGTCGTTGTCGACCTCTTCCTCATCTCTCTCAGCACCATCTGCTTCTACGTCCTCAGACAGGAGCTCTTTACTTTCCTCGCCAGCCCCTTCCAGGTCGACGTCGGATGGCCATGCTCCTCACTCCATCCCACCCCTCTCCACGCCTGCCATCATCGGCATCGCAGCCGGCGCGGGCCTTGCGCTCCTCCTCCTCCTCATCGCATTGGTATGGATCTGCTGCACACGACGCCGAAAGCGGGGCAGCGATGGCAGCAAGGACGGCGTACAGATTGACCAGACTTGGCGCTCCGACCAGGCTTCAATGAGCGACGCAGGCATCGCAGGCGCGAGTTGGAGTGAGGTCGTTACACCTTACACTTTCGCTGCGCTCGGCCGTGGAGGGCAAGGCATGGGCGGGGATGGGGCGTCGCCATTTGATGGAGTGTACGGCGGCGTTGAGCAGCAGATTGGCGTAGCGTTTGGGCGTGAGGCCCCAGCTAGCGGGGCGATGCAACCGAATGTGCCACCCCCTGTCAGGTCTCTCGTCGACGAGCAGGCGCAGCAGCTTGCACCTGCCCGCGTTAGCAGCAGTCTGATGGGCCGTCCTACTCATACACGAGGAGGCAGCGGGAACAACATTTCGAGCTCGACCTTTGACTCGAGCGCGAGCGGCCAGACGGGCAGCACGGCTGTCGCGAGCTCGAAATGCGACGCGCAAGTGAAGGGAGTCTCGCCAATCACGACGACAAGCACAGCCAATGTCCCTCCTGCGACGCTTTTCAAGAAGTGCTCCGCAGCAATCGCGCCTACTGCAGCTACTCAGCCTCCTTCTTCGCCGCGTCACGATCCGCGGAGCCGTCTCCGCTACCTCTCCTCGATCTCCACAGCCTCGACATCTTCCAGCAGCTCGTTCACCCACACAGATGCCCATACTCTTCCAGCATACCAGCCTGCGGTCGCCTCTACGTCGCAGCCACGCCAGCTCTCTGGACCCGTCAAGGCGCTCGGAGCTCTGCGTGATGAGCGAAGTGCCTTCCTAGATGCGGATCCTTTTGCTGGCAGGTCGTCCAGGGTCAGACCAGCTGAGGACGATGATATGGCGAGCGTGTACAGCCGTGCATCGATGGAAGAAGTGGACCGATCTGCGCTGCGTGAGACATTTTCTGATCCGTTTAGATCTCGGGGGGAGTGGGCGTTCCCCATTCCAATCGATTGTTAAGGGGATGCAATGCAATCTCTCGCACTGCTGCTTTTCTTCTTCATTGCCGTCCATCGCAAGACTGTTGTCGCTCATTAGCATCCGGATCGCCCCGCGCTAGCGTAGGCGTCGATGGTAGTGTTGGACTCAGGGGTCTCTCGTCCCGAGGCAAAGTAAGCACTTGTGGCTGTGACGACACACGAGAGGAAGCGAGGCCACGCACTTCCTCCGACGTCCGTCCGCCCGCTTTGCCGTCCGCGGGTGCGGGTCTCATGCAGGTTGGCGGCGTCGGAGGCGCAGGCGGTGTCGATGTTCACAAAATCAAGGCCATCGTGCCTTGATTCTCCCTCCCGCCCCCTCCTCATCATCTCTCATTCTCTGCGCAGCATTACATCGCATCGCCCCTGGCTTGACGGCGAGACGACTTCATTCATCTTTCTCGCCGCACTCTCGCCGCTCAATACCCATCGCTGCTAACTCGTATCGAGCGCGCCTCGTCTCTGCGCAGCTCCTCCTTCCCCTATCCTTGTCTTCGTCCTCCTCCTCATTAGCGCGCCTATATGCCGCCTCGATATATGACTCCGCCGCCGGGTGGCGTACCGCCTTCTTCGTCTCAACATGGTGGCTACCCGACGTACGACTACCAAGATGACTACGATGTCCAGACTACTCCTAATCCTCACACACAGGGCCCGAGCGTCTCTTTCATGAACCCTCATTCTGGCCCGCACGCTGCCCCCGCAGGCAACCCAGCTCCTTATCCACCTGGCATAGCAGACACGCCGGGAGATAACCGCCGCGACTCTGATCCCTTCAATAGCTCACACGGACACGGTGTTGTGGGTTATCCCCCACGCTACAACGGCGCGAGTGGGCATGGACACGGCCTATCCATGTCGCAGTCTCACGATCCTTACACCTATGGCGAGACCGACGATGGCGATCATCCGCTTCTACCCAACGATGGCTCGCAGTACCACTACGCCCCCGCTTCAGCATTTACGCCAGATGGCCGCCTAGTCGCAGGCGCGGGTGGCGTCTCCCCTTGGCCTGATGCGCAGGGGGTCGAGGATGGTGACGATGTAGCGGGCATGGCTCGCGGTCGAAAGCTCACAATGGACGAAGCTGGTGTCGGGAGTGATGATGACTTGCCAGGCGGATGGGCGCCGCACCTCAATCGAGTGGAAGACGGCACAGGCGGCATTCGATACGGTCGTATCCCGCAGCGAGTCCCGCGCCGCTACAAGACGCTTAAGCGCGTCGAGCTCTACCATGGCAACCTGGTTCTGGACTGCCCTGTACCTTCTCGCCTCCTCGAACGACTCAATGACCGCGAGTCTCGCGAGTTCACCCACATGCGATATACGGCCGCCACCTGCGACCCGGATGATTTCAAAGACGAGCGCTACACGCTGCGGCAAGTCCTCTTCGATCCGCCACGCCGGACTGAACTCTTCATCGTTCTCACAATGTACAATGAAGATGAGGAGCTCTTCTGTCGCACCCTGCACGGTGTGATGAGCAATATCGCGCACCTGTGTACGCGAGAGCGGTCAAAGACGTGGGGCAAGGATGGCTGGAAGAAGGTCGTCGTCTGCATTGTGTCGGATGGGCGTATGAAGATCAATGCGCGCGTCCTGTCCGTGCTTGCAGCCATGGGCGTGTATCAAGAGGGAGTGGGCAAGAATGTAGTCAACGGCAAGCCGGTGACAGCGCACATCTACGAGTACACGACGCAGCTGAGCGTGGATCCCGATCTCAAGTTCAGAGGGAGGGAGAAGGTGCGGCGCGGCGTGGCGCCAAGATTGTGTTGTCGAATCACTTACTGACATCCATCTTCCCCTCTCTGGCGCAACAGGGCATCATGCCGGTGCAGATCCTCTTCTGCCTCAAGGAACGCAATCAAAAGAAGATCAACTCGCATCGCTGGTTCTTCAATGCCTTTGGCCAGATCTTGCAACCCAACGTCTGCGTCCTCCTCGACGTGGGAACCATGCCGAGGTCCAAGAGTATCTACCATCTGTGGAAGGCCTTTGATATCAACTCGAATGTCGCGGGCGCTTGTGGAGAGATTGTAGCCCTCAAGGGAAAGCTGTGGACTGGGTTGTTGAACCCGCTCGTCGCTGCGCAGAATTTCGAGTACAAGTGCGTGCGTGAGCGACGTCGAGACGAGGCAGAGCGCTGACATCTGCCCCTACCTTCCTCCCGCCCCGCACCAGGATGTCGAACATCTTGGACAAGCCACTCGAATCCGTCTTTGGCTACATCACCGTCCTGCCCGGCGCCTTCTCCGCCTACCGCTACATCGCTCTGCAAAACGACTCGGTGGGACAAGGTCCGCTCGCTTCCTACTTCAAGGGAGAGACTCTGCACGGCGGCTCGACGGACGCCGACATCTTTACGAGCAATATGTACCTCGCAGAGGACCGTATTTTGTGCTGGGAGCTGTGCTCGAAGCGCGACTGCGCCTGGATCCTCCACTACGTCAAGAGCGCCCAAGCCGTCACCGACGTGCCCGATGCGGTCCCCGAGCTCATCAGCCAGCGACGTCGTTGGTTGAACGGATCCTTCTTTGCTGGTATCCATTCGATTGTAAAGTTCGGCTACCTCTACCGGTCGAGCCACTCGTTTGGTCGCAAGTTTGCGATGCACATCGAGCTGCTCTACCAAGCCATCACCCTCATCTTCAGCTGGTTTGGCATGGCCAACTTCTTCATCGCCTTCTCCATCCTCTCGTCCGCCCTCGCTGGCGAAGTGAGCGCGCTTCGCATCCCAGGCATCGTCCTCTCATACGTCTACGTGGCTCTGGTCCTCTTCAACTTCCTCCTCGCCATGGGTAATCGTCCCGCAGGCTCCAAGTGGGCGTACGTCTTCTCCATGTTCATGTTCGCTCTCCTCACCCTCTACATGACGGCCGCAGCTGTCCTCCTTGCAGTGAATTCGATCGTCAAGGCCAAGAACAGCGGCGACGGCGCAAAAGAGCTGGTCACCGACTCTACCTTTATCAACATCGTCATTTCCCTCGCGGCCACGTATGGCGTGTGGCTGCTCAGCTCCCTCCTCTTCTTCGAGCCCTGGCACATGTTCACCAGCATCATCCAGTATCTCCTCATGGCCCCGTCGTTTGTCAACGTCATCTCTATTTACGCATTTGCCAATATCCACGATGTTTCGTGGGGAACAAAGGGCAGCGACACCGTATCGACGGATTTGGGTGTCGTAGCTGGCGGGTCCGGGGAGAACAAGAACCAGGTCGAGGTGGCCATCCCGACGGAGGCGAAGGATATTGACCAGAATTACGACGATGCGGTTCATATGCTTGCGACCAAGGCGCCAAAGGAGGAGAAGAAGGTCGATCTGGATCAGAAGCAAAAGGATTACTACGCTACAGTGAGGACCAACGTCGTCACCGTGTGGGCCATCAGCAACGCCGCGCTCGGAGTTGCCATCTTGAACATCGGCAGCGAGGGCGTCAAGAAGAACTATATGGGCTTCCTGCTGTACAGCGTGGCGGGCTTGGCGGCCTTCAGGTGCATTGGAAGTATCGTCTACCTCTGCAAGCGTCTCTTCTCCGGAAGCTAGGCATGCTGCGAAGGTATCCGTTTCGCGCGGCCCTCTTTGCGCCCCTCTCGATCTAGCACGCGTCGCGCCCTCCGCGCACGGACCCGCTTTTCCTTCTCCGCTCCCGCGCTCGCTCTACTCCGCTTTCTCTCGATATCCTCACGTTGTAAATGACACGATCTTGCGGACCGCTCACGATGCGCACGCACGCGCTTGTATGATGCAATGAAGAAGCTTGAAATGATGATCTTGTGTTGCGATGAAGACACTGCAATTATCCACTGCTGCTCGCTATCAACTTGGCGACAATTATCGGGACAGCAGCGGTGCTCGTGACCAAGAGCGGCAAAATGTTTGAGCGCGAGGAGCGCGAGGGATGAGGCAGGAGATGTATTCATATGTGCTGCGTATGCTTGATACATACGGTATGTCCCCACGCCGTCGGCGGCGAAGACGGTGTCGATTCTATTGATTATCGTTACCAGATGTTCACCTTGCCGGGGCGGGCTGCTATGTTGCGTCCACAGCGAGCCGTGTTTGCTAATAGATGAGGTTTCCGTACTTGGTGGCCTCGACGCCAGCGGCCAATTGATTGGCCGTCATCCTGTCGATCCACAAGTTTGCGGTGCTTGGCGAGCATATCGCAGTTGCGTGCAACTTCAGCGATTGTATTTCGATTGTACGACGTTGGCGAGATTGCGACGTCCGGTCTTGAGGACGACGGTCCTCTAGTGGAGCGCAGGAGCATACAGAAGACGGCGGCGTCGATGAGGACGGCCACGAGCAGAGCAACGCACTTACCTCCTGACCATGACCTGTCTTCGAGTAGCCAGAGACGTTTCGAAGAGCAGGCGGGAGCGCCAGATCGGCTTCGCGCCATGGCAGAAGGCAGAGGCTGTGATTGATGAAGATGGGGCGAGAACTGGATGAAGGACGTGGTGAGAGTGACGAATGCTGAGCGCCACAGCGCGGTCAGAGTCGCACGGGAGGTCGATTACGTCGTCGTAAGGGTGAGCCTGGAAGAGTAATTTCGGGGCGAGTAGGGGATGGACGAAAGGGAGACGATAGAGGGAGGCATTGAAAGGTGAGATGCTCAAAGCGAGGTGGAAAAGGCAGATGGGATGATGTGGTGGCGAGTCGAGCTGTAGAGGTGTCGGGCTGTGCTGTGTCCCTGAGCGGATGAGGTCGCGCTCGCGGCAGGGGTTAGAAAGGGCGACGTTGGCGCCAGAGCAATCACACCAAAAGGCGGCAGAGCGATCAGCAGCAGGCCAAGGAATTGCAATTTGACTGAACGAGTTGCTGCGATCCGCCATTGCTCCTTAGAGCTTGCCACACTCCCTCCTCTTGAACCTCCTCGACCCCACGTCCTCCCCGACTGCAGCATCAACATGTCGCCTCACATAGGCACCACCGCTCAAAATTCCCTCCGGGTCCCACTTCGCTCTCGTCTCCGTCCACTCTTTCCAGTGGGGATACAAGCCTTCGAGCTCCTTGGCCCCACACGTATGCGTCTTAGCCCAGTGCGGCCGGCCGGCAAAGTGCCGCATGATCGTCTCGAAGCGTGCGAACAAGACGCGATAGGGCACAGGAAGGTCATACGGCCTATACTGCACCAAGCCAATATAAGTCGTCCGTCTGCCCGAAGTAGGGCTCAACCACAGCCCGTCGGGCGCAGAGAAACGAATCTCAATGGGGAAATGGAAGCGGACGCCCGTCCTCGAAGCCTGCTCGGCGCTCAACCAGTCGCGCATGACGCGGAGAACGGCAGCGGTGTGCTCGTAGGGTATCGCCCATTCCGTCGTATATTGAGGAAATAGGCAGTCCATGTTGAAGATCTTCCACGAGTCGTCTACGCTGCGGCTGTGCGGGTGGGTAGGGCGGAGTGGCTGAAGGAGGGTGGAAGAGGGGCGCCATGGTGATGAGATGGTATTGGATGCGGCGAGCGTTCGGAAGTTGTCGTAATCACTGCCGAGGTCAGAGGAGACGAGAGACTCCGATGTTGCGCCTACTGCAGAGCCTGCTGCCGCAGCTGGCTCGCGCTGCTCGCGCTGCTCGCCCTGCTCGCCCTGCGCCTTCGCCCGCAGTTCCGTAGGGTACGCCGGGTGCGTCAGGCGGTGAACTATCCTCGCCACACGCTCAGGCAGCGCCGGGTGATATCTGGCGGCAAATAGCAACGCCTGCTCCATGTGGTATCCCACGAGCGAGTGGTAGAGCCTTTGCCCCCACGTCGGTCCCACAGCGGGCTCCAGCGTTCTGTCTGCACGACTGAGAGTGACCATGCCGACGTGCGGGAACCACCAGATGCGCGCGTGCTGGCAAGACTGCGCTATGGAGTCGATACGCGACTGGGCTTGGCGGGTGACCTCATCGTCCTCGTCGTCCATGAACGCAGGGCTGGAGCGTCGCAGTTGCTCGTCGTCTGTGGACTCGGTGGGAAAGATGATGGAGGGTGAAGATTGCCGCGCTCTGGGTCGGTAGCGATCCTTTGCTGGCGGGAGAGACTCGCCTGCAGCTACAAGGTGGCCGAGAGGCACGCGGCCTTGGTTTTGCGTGGCACCTTCGACATCGTAGCTCTCGCGCTGAATGGAGGGATAGCCCGTCGGAGACCCAAAGATGTAGTTAAAGTCCACCTCCTCGACCAAGTGGCTCAGTCTGAACGCAGGCTCCACTTGAATCTTGACAGCCACAATGATACCCGTCGCCCCGATACCACACAGCGTCGCATTGAACAGATCCGCATTCTGTTCCCGACTACATCTCACCACCTGAACTCCGCCTCGCGCGGGCGGCAGAGGGACAGCGACGTCCAGATGTTGCACCAGCGCAGAAACGGCCGGGAAATGATATCCAGAGCCGTGTGTGGCGGTAGCGAGAAGCCCGCCAATCGTCTGCTCTGAGATGGATCCTAAGGAAGTCATAGCAAGTGGTGGCGAATGCGAGGCGAGGATGTTGTTGATGTCCGAGATGAGGGTTCCGCCCAGGAATGTAGCAGATGGCAGCCCCGCACCATTCTCGTCCGTCGCTGCATCAATCTCTAACGTCCCTTCCAGCCCCTCCATCCGTATAGACCACTGATCGCTCATCATCAAATCACTAGGGCTATGTGCTTTCCCTACCGCCCGGACCTTCTGACCGCTCCGTCGGGCTAGCTCGAGGATGGCGCAGCATTGCTCTACTGTGGTGGGTTGGAAGACGCGGGTGGGACGTGAGGTGAAAGAGCCGCCCCAATTTGTAATGGTGGCTCGACGTGACCGCGGAGATAGGGTGACGGACGTGAGGAGGGACTCGAGATGGTTTGTGCTTTGACGGTGAGAAGCAATGGAGGGTGGGCGTGCACGAGCGGCCGCTGAAGAAGGGGAGGAAACCACCGACGTCGAGGTGGACGGGTCAGGAGCGGCAGGGGAGACCATGACTAAGAGTGAGTGAGAGAGAACGCTTCCGCCGAAGAAAAGATGACGAGTGAATGAAGAGAGGAGTAGAAGAAAAGAGCAGCTTCCGAGCACAAGAAGAAGAGGAGATGTGGTGTATGGTTGGAAGGATCGCAGCACGTCCGGACAAAATCCTGACCTGATCAACGCACGCAGCGCCACCTCCATCTCTCTTTCCGCCCTCGCCGGTCTGCTGACTCAGCAAAACACGCTTGCCGACGGCTATCGTCAATTTCATCACTAAAATGTCGCCGTTTTCAATTGAGAGGTGTCATGCATGCTATGGTGCCGCTGCCAACGTCGCTGCCAATCTATCTATTTTGATGTGAATCCGCCCCTTATTCTCCACTAGAAGTCGCGAGGGTCCACGTCGATTCTTCCGCGCCCGCGACCGCTCTCCTCTCCCTTGCTCTGCCCCTCATTCTCGAGCTCGTAGTTGTCATTAGAGAAGCTGTGCTGCTACTGCGCTCTCTCCACTCTTCGACCTTATCGCTCGATGTCTTGCCCGAAGTGGAGTCCTCGAGGCTCGCCACCTCGTTGTGCGTTAGTGAAGCCGTGCCCGTAGTGGAGGCGATCGAGGCTTGCCGTTGGCGTCGATGCAATACTTGCTCTTCGCTCTGCTGGTCCTTGCCCTTCACGTTCTGGTCTTCAATGCTGAGCGCATCTGCTCCTGTCTGGTTGGATCCATTCCACTCCTTCATGACGCGCATGAGCAGCCGCCAGCTAAAGGGGACAAAGTACGGCATAGCTCCTTGGAGGGCTTCGACTGTGCTTGACAGGATGACAGAAGACGTTGTCGTCGGTCCTTCGCCGCCTGAAGATGGCCCGCATAGATGCAGAAAGGCGTGACGGATTGCCCCTTGAAGTGTAGGGTTGCTGAGGTGATGCTCATCCGATGAGAGCGGGTCGTTCGAAGTGGGGAGTTGCACATTGGACCAATCTGCTGTCGCCAGCTCCAGAATGGGATTGTGCGTCGCCTCAATCTCCTTCTGCTCGCCATCGATGTCTTCCACAATGCGTCCGTCGATCAGCTCGCGGAATCCTGCTGCCGGTGCGGGATACTCTCTTTCATGGTCGAAGCCTGCCTGCCATGGGCGATGCATCTGACTCGCCCGCTCCTGCTCCTCTTGCGATACTGCCAGTGGTCCCTGATCCTCGAGCACGCAATCCAGCACATCATTGTCGACATCAAAGAGGCGAGCAAGTAGCCGCGTTGCCTTCTGGCGTTTGCTGAGGCTGCTGTTCGGAGGTGGTGCAGCTGACTGTGCTGGCGCGACCCGCCTCGACGATGAAGATGAGGAGGATGCCTTCTTCCTGCTGACGATGGGCGCGTTAGATCCGCAGTAGCTCTCGCTCCGCCTGCTCTTACTACTCCTCACGCTCCCCTTGTCGTCGTCGGCGAGATGCTGACGACGATGCCTGCGCTTGAAGCCCGCGGAGGCCTGGCTGCCGCTAATCTCGGAGGTTGCCGTCGAGCTTTGCAAACGACGAGGGCGGCGTGGATGCAGGCCAGCGGAGATGGCAAAAGGCGCAGCCGCTAGGTCCGCCTCGTATCTTGAGTCGTCCTGTGGGGAAGAAGCCTTGCCTTGCTGGCGATATGCTGGTCCTGCGTCGTCGTTCTCAGAATCAGAGTCGAAAAAGACGGGTCGATTGCTGCGGTCTGTGATGGCGGATGACGACGCGAGTACCCTGCTGTTACCGTCTTCTTGCCACGACCATTCAGGACTGAGAGCGTTGCTATCCCCGCCAAAGAACTCGCGCTGGTCAAATGGCGGACTCGATAGTGCTGCCGACGAGCTGTGACTGAAGTTGCGGCTGCGGCTGCGAGTGACACTACTGCTGCTTTGCTCCCTTGCACTGGATGTGCCGAGCGACGGCGGTGTAGCAGATGACTCGGCGTCTTCGTCGTTCTCGAAGTAGAGATCCGATTGGGCGTCGTCGTCGAGTAGGAGGGCAGACTCGAATGTCTCGACGCGGCTTGAGGACGGTGCGCCGGCGTCGACGTCGCCGAATGATCCAGTACCGTCGTGGAGAGGAGCAAGCGTCGCCGACGAAGCGGCACGAGCGATAGTGGAGCGCTGAACAGCAGTCGGCTGATCGTCTTCGCCCTCATCTTGGCCCTGATGTGGGCTGGAAGACTGCTTGCGAGCGTTACTCTCATCTTTTACTCTGCCCGGAAATACAATGCTCCAATCAGCATCACGGTCAGTGGTGGCGATCGATGCCGATAAGGTTGCTGGTGCCTCATGCCCACGAGGAGCAGCAGCGGAGTTTCGAGTGCTGCGTCTCGGGCCTTGTTGGATGAAGGCCATCGCGACGTGGTTGCAGGAGCGTAGGCGACCGGGTGATATAGAGGAAGGAGTCGTCGAGATGTGGTGAGGAGGGACAAAGAGTCAAGAGTGGAAAGCGGCGATTGGGTTGCGGTCCCCCTCGCCTCGCCATCCGCGTCGAGCGACTCGAGCAACGACGGACGGAGGCATGCGGGTAATTGGACACTGCTCTCGTGCCTGCCGCATGCATGCTGATGCACTCCAAGTTGTGCAGGGGCCACCTCGGCGATCCTCAAACACAGAGATGAGATCGATGAAGGAGGAGGGGGCGGCCCTCGGTATCGCAAACGAGTCTATTGTACAGGTGGGCCAGAGGCTTCTCCCACAGCTCACGACAGGGCGAGACGCGCATCACTTTGCGTGACGCACCGCGAACCCTCTCCTGCCCAAACTCTTCTCGAGCTCACGCCTCTCTTCCTCGTCTTCTCTTCCCTCGTAGCCCAGCACGTACTCCTTGAGCTGCCTCCTTTCTTGCAACTCCTGCAGCTGTTTCTCGCGTGTAGTGACGGCGATCGCAGAGTCGGAAGGCAAGTGCAAAGTGTGCGCTTGGTGCTTGTTGCCGCGCTTGGACAAAAGCTCGAAGCGCATCTGCCCGTCCTGCGTTGCGGGCGAGGACTCGTTGCCGCTTTCCTCACGAGCAGCCTTCTTGATGAAGGGAAGGCCTTGGTCAAAGATTCCGCGGCCATGATGTGCCACACCGCGATTTGTACCCCCGCCAGTGTTGCTCGCAACGTTCGTCTCTGCCATCATCTTGGCCAGCTCGCGCTCGAATTCCTGCTCGGCTTCGCGGTCCTCTTCGCTCTGTTGAGATCGCCTGATGACGAGATCTTCCTCGACCTCGTCGTCGTCGAGAGTAGCCTCCTCGCCATCGTCGTCCGTCTGTTCCTCGTCGCTGCTGCTAGTGCTGCTGCCATCGCCATGCTCGCTACCGCTAAGCCGCCTGGCCCTCCCGCCGCGCGCCCTTGTACCGCTCTCTGACCCGCTCGCATCGTCATCGTCGCTGCTGCTGTCGTCGTCTTCTGCCTCCTCTTCGATCTCTGCTTCCATCTTTTTTCCACCGCCTGGAGTCGCAGTCGCCGCCGCCGCCGGCTGTGCTGCTCTGTGCGCCGCCATGATGTCATTCACAGCTTGCGCGGCCTCTGCCCAATCCTTCTTGAGCACCCAGCCCGGTCGTACCGCCTCGATGGTATCTTGTAGCATAAAATCGATATCCATGGGCAAGGGTTGCTCCTTGCTCAGCACGTACAGATTCAAGAATGCCAGATATTCGTCGAGTCGCTTGCGCAAGCTACCCTTGTTGAAGCAAGCCCCGCACGTATCTAGCAGCGTACAAGCTAGTCTGAGCCGGAAGAAGTCGTCTGGCGCGTCAAGATTGCACACCTGCCCGGGCAAAGGCTGCCCATTGGGATGTCCAAAGGTGACAAAGCTCCACAGCTGATCGAATACGATGCCCGAGTTGACCAAGCGGTAGATGTAGAGCTGTCCCAGGTAAAGCACGATGGCCATGCGCCGCTGGTTATGCTTAAACAAGTTCGTCTCCATACCAAGGCGCGTCTCCTCGATGACAGCGTCAATGACCGCGATGACAAAGTCGGGGTGATGTGGTTGAAGGTCAGCAAGGAGAAGGGCAAGGAGGTGGACGTGTCCGTACTTGACGCGCCAGACGCGGAGGAAGACTTCGTGAAGCGTGGTCAACACCTCCTCATCGCTCCAAGGAAGCTTGCGCAACATCTTGAGGACGCGCTCGAATGTCTTGCGCGTGAGGACATCGTAGATCAGATGGCGCACGTAGAGTTCCAAATGGGAGCGGGGCTTGGCTACCACTGCCTTGCCCTCGGGCGGGTTGCATTGATAGTAAGCATTGTCCAGAAGTAGTACGTTGCGATGATCGAGATTCGACACCATTCTCTTACGCCGCAGCAGCTCAAGTAAGCCCCGCATACGCTCCGTGGTTGCCTCGATGCGCAAAAGAAATCGCCCGCACGTCTCGAGGAGTGTGGCGAGGATCTCGATGTTGAAGGAGGAGAAGTCGTCCAGACACACTTTGAAGCAGTGGAAGATGGTGTGGAGCGGCGTTACCCGGAACTTTGTTAGCTCAGCGATGAAGCGGGCATTCTTGGCGCGCGTCTCGCCCATCTCGGCCAGGCGCTTGCGCTGCAAATAGCGAAACTCGTCGTCCAGGATCTCGAGGACTCCCTTGCCTACGTCGGGCATGTGGGGATGTAAGGTGGCGATGAGACGGGCGTAGTAGGGGATAAGGTCGAGTCTGTTGCGTGGGATGGAGGTGAGGTGCTTGACTAGACGTCGCCGTGCTGCCTTGGAATTGAGAAAGGCAAAGTCGACTGCGGCGCTGTCGATCATGGTGCGATTGGTCTGCTCTGGTAGCCGTGCCAGGAGGGCGCTCAATTGCGCTGCTGGACCTGCTGAGATTTGCTCGTCCGCAGCGCCTTCAGCGTCCGTCTTTGCCGGCGTTAAGGTCGGGGAAAGGGCAACCGGGGTCTTGCTTGCGCCCTCGTCCGACTGGGAAGGCTCCATCTCCTGCGACTCTGCAACCTTGCTCTCCTCCTCTTGAGGCTGCTCTGTAGTTTCTTTCGCTGCTGCCGTTGCCGCCACCGACCCCAGTATTGAAGCCGGCACCATGTCGCGCAAATCAACGATATCCTCGTAGAAACGCTTCGTATCCTCGTCCTCCCACGGCGACTTTCCCGTCGCAAAGTCCTCATCTGACCTATCATTCGCGAGTGTCGACCTTGAATCGAGATTGACCGCCAGGCCAATGTCTGATGCCCTGCCCAAATCTGTCAGTTGCGGCATCGCGACGCCTAGCAACTCAGAGAGGGCTTTGCCATTTTCGTTGACGCGCTCGAACGATTTCGTCATTTTCTCGTAGCGCTGCTGTCGGTCCTCGAATATGTCGCCGGACTTGATGTAGGCTTCATGATTCTTGCGATCCTGCTCTTGCAGGCGCTGGTGCTCTGTCACGATGCGTTTCGAGAGCGTCGTGAAGTACGTCTCGCAGAGTTTGCGAAACTTTGCCGATGTAGCGGGAGGAAGGATGAGCTCCTCGTGCGCGGCCTCGCCTGCCTCTGGATCTTCGCTGGGACGGCCAACGAGCTGCGGGCCAAGAGCTTTAAGGAGTGTGATGAGAATGGGGACATTGACATGTTCGCGGTCCGTTGAGAGCTGTGGGAAGGAGCGAGCATGAGTTGGCGTTTCTATCGAACGGCACAACGCTCACTCTCACCAGATCTCTGAGTATATGGAAGAGCCAATCTTGACCAGGCAGCTCCTGCGTACTCGAACCGTCTCGCGCCCTAATCACCTCGACGAGTGCCAGCTCTGCGGCGATTCGCAGCATGACTTTCTGCCTCGACACACGATTTGCTTCCTCTCTCTCCTTCTGCTCGGCCTGCATAGCTTGCAGTTGAGCTTTGTTTGGAGGAGCCAGCGCCGATGAGAGTGCCACAGCGAGTGGCTGGGCGAAGACGGGCGGATCAAATCTGGCATGGAGCTCGGTGACAATCTGGAGGCGTCAAAATGAGTTGCTGAGTGAGCCGCCAACCTGACGTTCCTCTCCACTCCTCGTCTGCTCACCTCGGCCGCTGCTATGCAGTCTTTTGCCAGCGTACACTTGCTCAATCCCTCTGGGATAGCCTGTGTGAGCTCCTCAACGTACTTGTCGAGATTCAGCGTAGCCGTCTCCTTGATGAGCTGCGGCTTGGCATCGACGCCAAGACCCTGCCGCACACGCTTGATGAAGCCCGTGTTCTTCTTCATGTTGCTATCGAGCGAGCCCGAGGGCGGGGAAGGCCCATCTTGCCAGGTCGCGAGGTTGCGTTGTCGCAGGGCTATCCTCTTGCGATCTCTCTCGAGAGCCAGCTTCGGGTTGCTCGTCCCTCCAACGACGGCCGCAACCGGGCCTGCGCCATTGGTCATGTCCTGCTGCTGCGGATGAGCATGACTGCTGCTGTGCATGCCGGTGAGGGCAAATTCTCCCGTGTATCTCGATGGTGGATGAGGGTGGAACAAAGGCAAAAGCGAGAAAAGTGTTGCTTTGCCGCCTCTTCCGCTCCTCGGTGCTCGATCTGCTCCTCGGCCGTCGCACTCTGCTTTTGCTTGGACCCGTCTGTGTCTGTGGGCCTGTGCGTCGTGCGATGCGTCGTGCGTCGTCGGGGGGCGATTCGCGTCTTTTGCCCTCTGGCCCCCTTTCTCTCTTTCCAATCATCCGCTCTTCACTTGTCCGCCTACCGATTGCATCAGCCAGCGGTAGCTGAGCTCTGCTCCTCATCTCCCCACAAACATCCATCGCCATGGTCGAGGCGGCTTCTCGCAGAGATGCATCTGCACTCACGTCCTTTGGCTTCCTTGGCGACGACGACGAAGCGCAGCAATCGGGCTACGGCTTTGGCAATCTCTTGACTAGCCTCAAGACCGTCTTCTCCTCGTCTCACGATTCTGCACCATCAATATACCCAGAAGCGGGGCCTTCGAGGGCCTCATCGCGCAATACATCGTCCACCGTTGCAAGGAAACAGGATGACCACTCAGAAAGCGGCGCAAGTCGCGTTGAACGCCCTCAGCCACCAACCCGAGGAGATACGGGCAGCAATAGCATACCAGCCTCTACCACAGTCTCTTCGTTTTCGAGCTCGATCAAGCCGCCTGCCATGCTGCCAGGAGCTGTCAAGACGGCAGCACCTGCACCGGCCGTCCTATCCACAATCCCTACGCACGTCCTTGCCGGCCTGCCACGAACGAGAAAGGACTCCGATGCTCGCTCCACCACGATGGACACCGGATATGAGGACGATGCGCTAGGGGAGCTCGGCCTACACAAAGCTACACCTCCTCTCCATCATCGAGACTCGCGCTCACCTTGGGCGTCCGTACCGGGCTTTCCCCTACCTCAAGATATTCTCGCAGATGACGCTCAATCCATTCGAACCGCCTCCTCGCATCTGCCAGCATCAGATGGAGCTTCGGGAGATCTCGAGCTGGGCAATTCGGCATCGACGTCGCTTCAGATGAGCGCAGAGGCCTTTCGTCGCCTCATGATGAGTGGTGGCGCAGCTCAGTCAAAGGAGTGGTGGATGCCCGACGCCTCTGCAAAGGAGTGCTCATCCTGCGGCTCGGCCTTTACCATTGCACGGCGCAGGCATCATTGCCGTTGCTGCGGTCAGATCTTTTGTGCCAAATGCGCCTCAAACCTCCTCCCCGGCGCCAAGCTCGGTCTAAGGGACGTTGTACGGGTATGCAACTTTTGCACAAAGATGCTTCGCGACTACGAGAGGGCAAGGGCAGGCCAACAAGTAGTCAACAGTCGCGCCGGTGGGTCAAGACATAACAGTGAGGCTGGGAGGGTGAGGGCAGAGATGATCTCTGCGCCACTCGAGGCTGCCGTTGAGAATGCGCCGCAGGGCAAATTTGCCGCCAATGCTCTTTTCGGGGCTTCCGCTCTCGGGCGAAGCATCACGGCGTCGGCAGAGAGCTCGCCCCAGCTCCATCGTTCGTCCAGTCTAGAGCAATTCGATGATGAGAACTTTATGGCGGCGAAGGAACGTAGCAACGATTCACACCCTCATGAGACCCACGGTCAGGCGCCATTCAGGAGAGACCTCGCAGAAGAAGATCGCGTCGTCGCCGCGGCTGAGGGGTCGACGGCGGATGGCACTACACGGGCGCATGGCTTAGGCATCGACTCTCCGACGGCATCCCCGATCCTGCGCGATGAACACGATGAAGAGGTAGAGAAGGGGGGCACAGACGCTCCCAAGTCGGCAGCCAGCAAGTCTTCTGTCGCCTTTCCGACAGCATCAGCCGGCGACGATGGCCAGAGTGAAGACATCCACTCTCGCACAGACGCACGCCACGTCCTCGATGAGGCCCGCGCTCGACTGGCCAGCGATACCACTCTCAGCCACGACAACAGAGCCAAGCTCGTTAGCGAAGCAGCTCTGCGCGCCTTTAGGCGATCGCGGCTGCGGTCAAGAGTCACGCTCGAGGAGCTGCGCAATGATGAGGATCTGGATATTCGCCCTTCCTCGAGGTTAGGCGGCGGTGCTCACGAGCTCAGCATCGACAGCTACCACTATCTGCGTCGCCTCTGCGCCCAGTCACTTGAGAAGGCCAAAGTGGTCGATGCTGATCAGTGGCTCGACTGCATTGTCCCGCTTACACTGAAGGTTGTCCAACACATTCGTCCCGTCGCCCACACCAACGGCAACAGCATGGGCGTACGCCGCTACGTCAAGATCAAGCGTATTCCGGGCGGCGCGCTCGAAGACTGTCACCTGGCCAGCGGATATATCTGCGCTCACAACGTTGCTTCCAAGGCCATGCTCCGTCGCTTGCCCCTCAAGAATGCTCGAGTACTTCTACTCAGCTTCAGTCTTACCGCAGTCAAGGGCGAAGGGCAGTACGTATCACTCGACGCCCTTTCCGCATCGGAGCGGGAATACACTCGCATTCTCGTCGCTCGCGTCCTCTCCTTGCGTCCTCACCTCCTCGTTGTGAGGGATCAAGTCTCGCGCCTTGCCCTCGAGCTGCTCGAGCATGCCGGAGTCATCGTGGTCTGGAAGGTGCCCGAGAGCTCGATGGCAGCAATCGCCCGCGTCACCCAAGCCGACATCGTCTCTTCGGTCGACCGCCTCGCTCTACGTCCACGATTGGGTCGCTGCGGCACCTTTGCGGTCGACACATTCCACTCCGGGTCCTCCCTGTCCAAGCGGCGCAGCTTCCTGCGTTTTGGCGGGACAGCCAAGCAGCTGGGCTGTAGCATCGTGCTGCGAGGCGGCAACAAGCAGGAACTGGGCAAAGTCAAGACCATTCTTGAGCTTATGCTCCTTGCGGCGCACAATCTACGCCTGGAGGAATCGATGCGTGAGACCACGTTGTCCTTGCTTCCTGCGCCCAAGGCTAAGATTGAGCAGCCTACTCGCACTGCAAGGGTCGATGCGAACGAAGAGGGGCAGGCCGCGGAGGCATATCCGCAGAGCCTTGACTCGACCGTCTCCAGCGCTTTGAAAGAGTTTGACACGACGCTGCTTAGTATCTCGGCCGCCATTACCGTGCCAGCACCTTACCCGTTGGTGAGGCTGCAGAAGGAGGCGACGCAGCTTGAGCAATTGGAAAAGGAGGTGGGTGGGGGGCAGGAGGAGGAGGAAGAGGAGGAGGAGGAGCAGAACTGCACTGATCCGTCGGCGACTACCGAAAAAGAGGACGTCGGGGCCCAGCGCACGGCGGGGAAACCAGACGGTGATGACAAGGAGCAGCTTGACGAGAAAGAGGAGCCAGAGGCGAGCATTCAGGCACCAAAGACCCCGATAGATCCGGAGAAACAAGACGACGACGACAACATCCAATGCTCGCTCGACACTTCATCTGACATCGGCCCGCAACTTGCTTCCATTCTACCATCCAAAGGCAAGCTCGACCTCAAGACCCGTCACGCCCTCGCCCGCTCCCGTCACGACTACGACGCTAAGTATATCCTACGCACCCTGAACGACGACGCGCTCAAGACGCCATTTGCCCACCAGAAGCTCTCTGTCCTGCACGTCGTCGTCAGCTCGGCGACCATGCGACCCTGCTTCGGTCCCCAAGTCGAGCAGATCGAGTTCTACGGGCCAACGGATAGCACACTTGCTGACTACCTGGACGCCAAGTGCGCGGAGAGTAGCCTGGCGTGTAAGTCCAAGGGATGCAGCTTGCAGCGCATCTTGCACTACGAATCTTTCGTGCACTACGACGTGCGCGTTCAGGTGTTCTGCGAGCGCTTCGTCTGCCCGATTGCGGGGCAGGAAAACTCGGTGCTGACTTGGGAGTATTGCAAGCGTGAGTAGCCGCGTGAGGGATTTGTGACTGGGAACTGTCTCCTGACACACCTCCCTGACGCGCACGCAGAATGTGAGGCTGCGACGCCCGTCTCTGTCGTCCATGAGGAGGCAAAGGCCTACAGCTGGGCCAAGTTCCTCGAGGCTCACTTCTACACGCTTCACACCGTTTCGGAGTGCTCACACGACCGGCTGACTGAGCGCATTCGCTACTTTGCCTACAAGGTGACATGACATTGAACAGAAGGTGAGATAAGAACGCTTGGCTGACCCCAACCGCGCCCGCAGAACCTCGCCTTTCGCATCCACGTCGAGGAGCTACGCCCTTTCGAAGTCGTTGTGCCTGGTCTTCGACTCTTCACTCGCCCGGACATCCAAGCCGGATTGCGATCGGAAGAGGCGCTGGGTCTTGCAGGCCGGGCAGACAGCTACTTCCACTCGGTCGCCGCACGTCTGAAAGCCCTCGAGCACGAGATAAGTCTCGGCCGCGAAGGTATGGCTCACGTTGAGCGCTTTCGCCCTCACCTCGAAGAGATTCGCCAAGAGGCTCTCAATGGTCGCAAGCAGGTCAATCGTCTCTTCGTCTCTGTCGTCAAGTCGAGCACGGATCACGACACGCTCTGCCTCAATCAGGTACGTCGCCTCCTGCAAGACCTAGTCGTCACGGTGGACCGCATGTTTGCGAGCCTAGAAAAGAGCGCATTGCCCAAGGAGCGGGACGTGCGCAGGCTAACGGCTAGTCACTTGAGCCGCCTTTTTGCTGAAAAGGAGACTATGGAGGGACACAAGGCCAGCGCCAGCATGACCGAGCCTTCCACTCCTGCGCTGCCGCCTGCCGCAGAGGTCGACGAGACGGCCATTGCGCAAGCGCTGCCCAGTCAGCGCTCCGAAAACTCCGTGGCAGCGCTGGCCCAGCTGGCAGAGAGCGCTGCCCTGGGACTGGCGCCACAGCTGGGTCTCGGTATCGAAGACTACTCCTCGCCCGTTAGCGGCGCATCGACTCCCATGGGTGCCATTCGACACGGGTCTGAGCGCTCCTCTCGCCAGGCCTCAAGGCAAACGTCAGCCCTGCCGACGCCGACGAAGGAGCTCAGCGAGGCGGCTGCGACATTGTCCTCATCGCCGGAGCATGTTGTGAAGAAGGCGGTCGAAGGCCCAGCACGAGAGGACTCTGACGGCAACTCGTCGCCTACCACTCGTCTGAGGCCTACTCTGAGAAGCAAGCACTCAGGCAAATCGGTCAGCGGCTCTGGATCATCACTCAAGGCGGATGCTCGACCGAAGACGTGGAGAACAACCCCCTCTGCCATTACGGACTCATCTTGCACCGAGGCAGGCGATGTCACGGATAGTTCCGCGCTCGTGTCGTCCTTGATCAGTCGATTCGACCCAAAGACCAAGGTACGAGGCACAGCTTCGAGGGCAGCGGAGACTCAGTCGTCTTCGTCTTCTTCACAGGTCCGCCGTCCGCAGCGAGTCCTTTCAGACGGTGGCGGTCCTCGCAACCCGCCTAGTCGACCTACGTCGCCAGGACAAGTACAAAGGCCTTCTCGCGCCAATCTGCGTGCCCTTCATTCGTCTAGCAGCACCTCGACCGTCCCGACATTGGAACGAGCACCCTCCGCCTCCAGTCGTCGCGCAGGCTCTACTTCTCGGGGCCCTCCATCAAGCTATCGGCCCCCGATAGTCAGGCCTGCACCTACGTACGCGGGCCGTGGAGCGAGCGAGTCTGAGTCTGACGCGGCCAACGGCCTTGCAAGCAGGCGACAATTCGGGATGACGTCGATCAATAGCCCTCGGACTCGCCCCAGCATGTCTCGTCGCACATCGGCCAAGAGTGATAGTGGCAATGAGTCGAGTGCCCAGCAGCAGCATCAGCAGCGTACGCTTCGTCGTCGAGTCGCGAGTCCTGGCCCATCGGGAGTCGCCACACCTCGCACGCCGCTCTACGGCGCCGCCGCTGTCGCAAGTCGTCTACCCATGCCAACTGGCACTCAAGCTGGGAAGAGCCGCGTCTCCACCATTGCTCGCCACTTCGATCGCATCAATCGCGAGGCGGAGAGGGAGCGAGAGAAGCAACGTAGGGCGATGGCGCTTCGCGCGAGGCGAGCGCTTCCCATCTCAGCATCCACTGCAAGGGTGGCGCAGTATTCTTCCGTCACTGCTGCGGTCGAGTCGGACGACGAAAGCTCCGATGGCAATGACAACGATGACGACGATGACGAAGAGGGAGGGGAACGTACTCAATCCGAGGGCGGTGGAGAGGCAGACTCCGAGCCGGAGGAAGCAGCAGAGGGTGCAGAGTCTATCAGTCCGGAGTCGAGGCTGAGGGGCAAGAGCGCGACCGTTGGAGGAGGGCACACAAAGGGCGAATCGGAGGCCACAATCAAGGGTGAGGCAGTCACGCCGCCAGCCACCGGTACGCTCAAAGCATCCAACGCTCCGCCCCTCGATGCCGTCGCTTCCCCAGCTGCTGCGGCAGAGCAGCCCAGTAGCAAGCTCATTGAGACGCGCCACCCACTCTCGACGCCGTCCATGAGCGAGTCCTTTGCGACTGAAAAGGGTTCTCTACTCAAGACTATCAGTTCTCTCTGGGCTTCGCGACCCGGAGCGTCCCTCCCGCTGCTGGAATATCCTTTGACGGGAGAGCAGCACCTCTTTGCTGACTCCCCGTTGCTCCTCCGCGAAGACGAGCCTTCTTCCACAATCGCTTTCACTCTCGTCTCCTCGCAATACCAAGAGCGACTCGGAACGCTTCGCGCCGCAACCTCAAGCGCCGCACCGGACACCTCACAGGTAGAGGCCTCGCTCCGTCGCCAAGAGGGCGTCCACCTGCGCTTCGACTTTGAATCAGGCGCGTCCCGTTTCCACTGCCGTATTCTCTTTGCGGAACAATTTGACGCCCTACGACGCTGCTGCGGGTGCCAGTCCACGCTCATCTCATCACTAGCACGCTGCGTAAAGTGGGACAGTTCCGGCGGCAAGTCAGGCATGACCTTCCTCAAAACCCGCGATGACCGGCTGGTCCTCAAACAACTCTCCGCATCTGAGCTCACAGGCTTTTCCACCTTCGCTCCGCACTACTTTGCACACATGGCCGAGTGTCTCATGCACGGCAAACCTACTACGCTCGCCAAGATCTTCGGCCTCTACCGCATCTCGATGCGCAATCAGGCGACGGGGCGAAGCTACAAGTTGGACGTATTGGTGATGGAGAACCTCTTCTACGGGCGAAAGTGCAGCCGCATCTTCGATCTCAAGGGCTCGATGCGCAACCGCTACGTCAAAGAAACAGGAGCTGCAGGTGAGGTTTTGCTGGACGAGAATCTAGTGGAGATCTCCCTGCAGCGACCACTCTACATTCGCGAGTCGAGCAAAGTGCTCATCCGGCAGGCTCTCAAGCATGACTCGGACTTCTTGGCTGCGATGAACATCATGGACTACAGTGTTATCGTGGGGTTGGACACGGAGGACGACGAGAATCGCGAACTCGTCGTGGGGATCATCGATTTCCTGCGCAGCTACACGTGGGACAAGAGGGTAGAGACATTCGTGAAGGAGCAGTCCAGTCTCCTCGTTGCGGCAGGAGGGAGCAAAGGTGAGCTGCCGACGGTGATAACACCCAAGCAGTACGCCAATCGCTTCTTGAGCTTCTTGGATGGAATACTGTTGCTCTCACCTGATTCGTGGTACAAGGGAGCCGTGGGTGGTGGTGGAGGGATGATGGGCGGGACTGAGGAGCAGGAGAGGCAGGCGCACGAGGGGCAGAAGTTGGTAGAGAGGCAGGAGAAGCAGCAGAGAGAGGATTGATGGCGAGCGCGTCTTGGCTCGCCTTGTATATCATGTCGATACCATTCTGTACAAAATCCATGACTCTGATCGCGCCCGAGAGCGAGCGGTTGAGGCAAGGCGGACTGGCCTGACCTCAGCTCGCCTCCATCTCTGCTCGAGCCAGGCGATTTTTCTTCCTTCCTTTCCTCCATCTCCATCCTCCATCTCCTCTCCTTCCTCGCGACCTTCAGCGCTAATGGTGCTCCGAGCCTCAAAGTCTCGCCTCCCAGCGGCGAAGCACATCGTTCCGCCTCGAAGTTCTTCATCCTCGCCATCGACTCTTTGGACGCCGACGTCAGCGCTCAAGGCTGAGCCGTCTTCTCGGCGTGGCCCATCGCGCCCTTCTTGCTCGCGCCGCTTCACAACGTCAATACCCGTCCTACACCCACGTCCATCTGCTGCGAACGCAACGTCTGCGTCCTCTTCGTTATCAGCCTCGGAGCTTCCCATCGAGCATACAGATGTGGCCATTCTCGGAGGCGGAGTAGTCGGTCTCGCCCTTGCCGCCTCCCTCGCCTCATCGCAACGCTCGTCGGGCAGCAATGGCGATTCTCCCCTGCGTATTGTCCTCCTAGAAGCGTCAGACCTCAATCGTCTACGAGAATGGGCGGCAAAGGCAGGGCCGCAGCAGTCTTCTGCGCAGGGCCACGACGGCATACAGTGGGAGAATCGCGTCGTCAGCCTGACGATGGAGAATTGGACTTGGCTCGAGTCGATGGGCATTACAGAGTACATTGTTCAGGAGCGCATCAAGCCCATCACGGCGATGCATGTCACAGATGGCCTGTCCGGAGCAACGCTCGATCTTGGCGAAGCAGTAGGCGGCGCTGCCTCCTCGTCCTCGTCCTCGTCGCAGCAGCAGCTCAGCAACATGGTCGAGCTCTCCAATCTTCAGCAAGCTCTACTGCGCTACATTGACGAGAAAGCGAGCCAGGGAGCAGTACAGGTCGAGATTTGGGACAAGACCAAAGTAGAAGATGTAGCGCCGGACATGGGATCCGCAGCCGAAGGAGCTTACATCGACGCCTGGCCTCTTATGTCCCTCTCGAGCTCCTCGCAGCAGCGTCAGCTACGCCCGCGCCTCCTCGTCGGAGCAGATGGTCCTTCCTCTCCTGTGCGCAAGTATGCCGGCATTGCCAAATCCGGTTGGCCATACGATCGTCGCGGCCTCGTAGGCACGCTGCGCTTCGACGAATCCGAGTCGCAGCAGAGAGGTCACACCATTGCCTATCAACGCTTCTTGCCCAGCGGGACAATTGCTTGGCTACCACTTTCGACAAGTAGCGCGAGCATGGTCTGGACGCTGCCGCCAGAAATAGCTCAGGCCCTCACAGAGATGCACAAAGCGACCTCTGCCTCGTCAGACGGGCATTCTTCACGCTCCGTCCTCGCCGATCTCGTCACAGCAGCCTGGCGTCTTCCCTGGTCCTCACTCTCCCGCCTCTTCTCCCTCATCACATCTTCTGGCCCTTCGCTCAACCCACAGCTACTGCGATCAGAAATTGCGGCTCACCTCGCCGAGGCAGCCCAGTCAGGTAGAGCCGTGCCAGAGGACGAGTGCCCACCACCGATAGACGTAGATATCGATGCAAGGAGCGTTGCGAGCTTCCCATTGCAGGTTGCACACGCGGAGGCGTACCTAGGCAGCTCACTGCTGGCAAAGCAGGCAACGAGCTCTCCCGTGGTGCCGGACGTGGCCAGCTTGGTACGAGATGTAGGAGCTTGGACCACGCGCCTCGCGGCCAGCTTCGGTGCCACTCAACCGGCTGCGACTGAGGCGCTCTCCCCTACTCCCCGCGCTCGTACGGTCCTAATTGGCGATGCGGCTCACTCTGTCCACCCTCTCGCTGGTCAAGGTCTCAATCTGGGTGTAGCAGATGTTCGCTCCCTTACCTCTGTCCTACATTCCGCCTTACAAGTCGGAGAAGACGTTGGCTCGCACGAGGCCCTTCGCCCTTATGAAGAGGAGCGATGGTGGCGCAATGCGGCTATGCTCCTGGCGGTGGACCGTCTGCACTTCATCTATGGTGCGCCTGTGCCAAAGCGTCTTCTTGGGGGCAGCGTGGGCGAGGCAGAGGGCAGACCGGCAGTCCTTGATGCCTTTTATGAGGCAAAGGTGTGGGCTAGAAGTACGGGCGTGGAGGTGCTGAATGAGCTGGATTTGGTGAAGGGTGTGATGCAGCGATTTGCGGGCAGCAAGGGCAATGGAGCCTCGATGCCTGGCAAAGCTGCGACGACAACGAAGCCTTGGCCGACGTCGAAGGTGAGGACGAGCGGAGTGGACCCTCAGGCACGATCGCCTGCTGATGCTGCGAGGTAGGGGAACACGACGTAGAGGAGCGCAAAGAGGATCAGGTCGGTCATCATATGTACATTTTCGTGTCTCCCTCCCACCAAATAGCACATCGGGGACGAGGTCAGCACCAAGAGATGACCGAGGGTGAAGAGGCAGGAGAAGGAGAGGCGGGAAAAGACCTGGGCCGGCTCTCTTGATGAGGACTTATCGCATCGTGACTCTGTGTGTGTGTGAGGGAGAGGAAGAGGGAGTTTGCTCTGCCTGCGAGCTTCTATACGAGACCGTCGTACTGCGAGCGAAAGGATAAGGTGTGAGAACGTCGGATGGCCTGGTATGGCGTCATCCTCGCCAACTCACCAGAGTGAGAGCGCTGATGATCGTCGGGTCTGCCTTTGATCCCTCCTGGAATTCTTCGAAGGAAACTGCGGGAGACAAGAGCAAGCGGATGTGAGATGAGCTCAAAGCAGGTGAGTCGAAAGTCTTGGGGCTGATTGGACTCACGCTGGGCATTCTTGTCCTTGTCCATCATCTTGAAAAGCTTGTCAACGCGCTGCGGTAAGAAAAGACATGGCGTGATCAGCAAATTGTTCGCAGCGACGTTCATAGCAGCCTCGGTTGTGCGCACCTTCTCTGGGGTGTCTTCGTCCTCTGGTAGCTTGACCATCTGGCCGGTCATTTTGTAGATACTCCTGACAATGGCTGCGAAGAGCAAAAGGGCGAGGCGTGAGCGTCTCGAGGGGATGGCGCAGGAAAGAATGTATGCGGGACTCTACTTACTGAGCATCTCATTGTAGGTGATCGTTCCATCGCCGTCCACTACAGCGTGCGCATGCTGGTCAGCACCAAGAGACTCTTCATCTGTTCGGCCCCTGCGCTCGTACTCACAATCATACAGCTGGAACGCCCACCTCAGCTTCTCGTCTAGCCTGCCCCTCGATGTAACGCTCAGCGCACAGATGAACTCCTTGAAGTCGATTGTGCCATTCTTGTTCTCGTCGAAGACGTTGAAGACGAATTCTGCGAAAGTTGATGGATCGCCAAAGGGGAAGAACTGCTTGTAGATGCGCGAGAACTCGGCCTTGTCCAGAACACCAGAAGGGCAGTCCTTGAGGAAGCCTTTGTACCTGTTTGCGTGATGTGGTGTGTGAGAGAGAGCGACATGGTGAGCTTGTGCCCAGGAGTGATGCCAGCTACTCTCGCAACGCCAACTCACCACTGCTGAAGCTCCTTGCGGTCGACTGATAGCGTGAACCGCGATATTGGAGAAGGTATCGCGTGAGTGGAGGCCCTTGCCAACTTTCTTTCCCAACACAACCCCCGGCCTGCTTGGACTCACAATATGTGCTCTTCTGCAGATCGACGAGCTGCTCAGGCGTGAGCTTGGACTGATTCTTGCCCATGATGAGGTGCGGTATGAAGGGAGAGAAGTCTCGTTTGCTGTTACAGGGTCAAGGTCGATCGAGGGTCGAGAGAGAGGAGCAATTGACAAGTTGCGATGCGCCCGAGCCGCTCGCCTCTGGCCGCTGCTGCCTCTCTCGTGGCTTTGAATCACGTCTGCCCACCTCGTCCCCGTGCGTGCGGACTTGATTCCTTGGCGCAACACAGCCGCCGCCGGTTCAAGGTCCTTGGCTTGACTGTCCGTCCACGCGAGCGAGCAGCAGCGTGCGTGCTCGTATGCATTTCGCATCGTGACTCGTAGCTACCATCGAGTCTGCGATCGCTCGTCGCACAATGTTTCGCGCGACTTATCATCATGCGGCCCCGCAAGAGGGGGCCGGCGGCGACAAAGGGCGCCCGCAATGGTGATCGTGACGGCAATGCCGCCGCCGCCGCCGCCGCCGCCAGGGGACGCTGCCGCTCATTCGGAATGATGGGTAGATGATACGGCAGCATTCATTGATACCCTTCGCTGCCATCGATGCCTCTTCCTCGTCTGAGCAAGATGACCTGGCTCTCTGACTTCATTGCTCCTTCGCACTGCGAGCGTCGGGTTCCCCCGTACGCCATTCTCATCGTGCCGTACATTGTCCCGCTCCTTCAGTCATGGCTGCTCTTCCACGCCCCCGTTGCACACAAGTGCATCCCTCGTTGGGCCTTGCGACACCACGCTCAAACCCTGCGCTTGGCGCTACTCCCGGTGCAGATCCTCCTCTGCCTGCATATCTCATTTGCCTACTCGGGATGGGGGCTGACATTCGTCTTTGCTGTGGCGCTGTCCCTCGCGGCAAAGAGCATTGCTGCTGCCACTCGACGTCAACCACCCTCACTGGCACACGCGGACGAAGCCAAGGGACGACCTGCTCGCCTCTTCTACTTCCCGCACACCAAGCTCCCCCTCTTCGTCGACTATGTCACCTCCTGGCGCGGCGCAGGTTGGGAAAGCGGCATCCACAGCGAGGCAGGCTACGGTCGGCCTGACAGCAAGGGCGATCACAAGAGTCCGCCCCAAACACTCACTGACCCTCGGACCATTGCTTTCCTCATATCGCGCCTCAAGACCTTCCTCTGCTCCGCTGGTCTGGTTGCCTTTGCCCTTGAGGTCATGCGCCACCCCCTCTTCGCCGCCGTGTTCGACGCCCATCCTTCCATCCTCTCGCCCGTCAACCCTCTTAGCAGCATCAGCCCCACGCGCCGCGTTCTCGTGCAAACTCTCTTCCTCCTCGCCCAAGGCATCAGCATCCCGCATCCAATCCAAGCAACATTTTCCCTCCTGTCAATTATCTCCACCCTCATCAGCCCGCAAACGCAGACGTGGTGGACTCCCCTACCCTTCGACTCGCCTCATCTCTCTACGTCGCTGCACGACTTTTGGGGGAAGAGATGACACTCCTTCTTCAGCAGTACGTACCAGACATTGGGGTATCGCCCTGCGGCCAAGATAGCAAGATGGGGAGGGGCGAGAGAGGCTATGGTGCGATACGTCGCCGTGATAGGTGCTTTCGTCGCCTCAGGCCTTCTTCATGAGATCGGGCAGCATAATCTGCGCCGCTCACTGGCCGAAGTCGAGGCTGAGGATGGCTCCCTAATCATCGTAGATCGGACGGCCCTGCGTGACGAATACGGGAGCTGCTACCCACTCAACGCAACTGCTTCAGGCTTCGGAGCGAATCGTTACGCCACGCTCCTCTTCTTTGTGACTCAAGCTGGTGGCTTCCTCCTCGAAGAGCAGGTGAGGCGACTCACAGGTCGCAAGGTAAGCGGCTGGCCAGGCCGCATCTGGACAGTGTGCTTCATTGGCTTGACGTCGAGAGCGATGATCCGTTCGTGGGTGCAGCACGGCTTCCAAGAAGGCTTTGAGCGAGTATCGCTGCTGGAGAGACCGGCTACGTTGCTTTTGAAGGGGACATTGCTCTTCTTTGGTGGGGTGAGGGTGTAATGCAAGCCTGGCGGGAAAAGGCTCCGACTTGTCGCTCCCCGCCTCTACAAAGCTCGCTCGGCGTTTGGGCTCTCGGCCTCGTGCATAAGGCGATGGATGTCGTGTGCCATCTTAGTTTCTCATCGCAATCCATCCTCATCCCTTCATCGTCATGTCCTCGTCTTTCAAAGGTCGCTGCAACTGTGGCAAGTTTGCCTTCACCGCTCCCCAACACAAGGGCGTGGCCGCCTGCTTCTGCAAGTGCTGCGTTCGTGGGGGAGGCTCCCTGTGCTCTCTCAATGCCGTCATCCCCGCGGGCAAGGATGGGTTGACCTTCACCGGTGACGCAAAGGAGGGCGATCTGAACGTGTACCTGGACAAGGAGACGTCTAGCGGAAAGCCGATGCAGAGGAAGTTCTGCGGGTCGTGCGGGAGTCCCCTTTTGAGCGTGCCGGAGGACAGCGAGATTGCGTGAGTAGCGGCGCGACGCAGCAAGATCGAAGCTGAAGTTGAGCTGACCCTGCCTTCTTCCACTCGCACAGCTACTTCAAGTACTCTCTCCTTGAGGACTCGGACGCCTACCTTGCCTCCAAGGGTCCGGACATGGTCATCTTCACTAAAAGGGCGCCCGAGTGGGCCAAACCAGGAGATGCGCAGGACGCTACGAAGAACGGGCTGCAGTGGCCCAAGAAGGATGAGACGCAATTTTCAGCGTAGAACGAGCGAGCGATAAGTAGGGAAAAGTCGTATTAATGGAGGCTTGCAGTGGTCCTCATCGTCGAAGTCGAAGGAGTGGTAATGACATAATCGAGGCAATTGTCATGGCTGGCCGGACGTAAAGGTCCGCAGCTTCGTAGAGTAGCAGCATCCCCCGCCTCGCGCAGTATTCTCTCACGCTTTGAGCAGCTCATCGCCCAACCTGTAGAGAGGCCAGCTCGTGCGATCGCTGAATTTCCCCTTGCCAAAGTACGCCCCAGCACCGTATATGCCGCGCATTCCTCCCTCAAACTCAAGCTCCGTGACGGTAGTGAGGGAATTATTCTTCAACTCAGGCCTGGTGAACTTCTTGTACGTGGCCGTCTTCCACCCGTCCGTCGACCTGAATGAGATGACATCAGGCGCGTTGGTCACTACCAGCCTGTCCCCCGTGCCGTCGAGCGAGGCGATGAGGTTGATCTTTTCAGCGTGAGACCACTTGATTGGTGAGCCTTGAATTTGAACTGCATTCGCCTTGCTGGGCGTGGAGGAATTGAGATCGAAGCGGGTAAGGAGGCGCGGCCCGCCGTAGGCTACCAGCTGATGGGAGGTGGGTATGTACGCGATGCCGGTGTAGCCTGTGCGATTGGGGATGATTGAAGCGGGAGGCTCGAAGCCTGCACAGAGGAAGGCCCGAGGAGGTCAGATGAGAAGGGCAACGGCGGCCACGCTACCACGCCTACACTCACTGAAAGGCTCGGCTTTGGTTCCATCAGGTCCCACCTTTGCGATGGCGGGAGCCCCGAGCGCGAAGACGATGTACGAGTTGCCTGCCTCGTCCTGTGCCGAGTCCACAGGAGCAAATGGCCAGGTGCCATGCTCTTGCTCGATCTGACCCTGCACCGGGTGTAAGTCGAGGTTGTACACGGGCTTCGATGAGCTGGAGAGGGGTAGGTCAAATGCTACAAAGGCATTGGGCCCTCGCACGCTTTGCTTGGGACCGAATGTGAAGGCAGAGTGGTCCTTGGCAACACCGTATAGCCGGGTGGGCTTGTCTGCCTTGTCAAGGGACAGGCCTGCGAGCTCATAGCGTGTTATGGCTTCGTCCGAGGAGATGCCAGGGATGTACGCGTCTGTTGGCAATACCGGTCAGGCAAACAGTCAAAGTCGTCTCTGTACGCAAGTGCGGCTCGGCGCTCACCAAACATGTGTCCGGACTTGGTATTGCTCACGGCCACCTTGGCGCGGTAGAGATTCGACTGGTACAAGAGCTTGCGATCCTTGTCGAAGACGGCATCCTCCGGGTCGAGGTGCGCTATCTTGATCTCGTAGATGTCTGGTATTGTGGCTCGACTATTTAAAGCATCATCTGGCGGGGATGCCAAGGCAGCAGAAGATGCTACGAGGTTGATAATGGCAAGGAGGGGAGCAAAAAGCATGTCGTCGCGGATGATGCCTGGGGAACGAGATGCTATTGAGAAGAGCGGTAGGAAGCACAGATTGGCCTCGACGCCGTACGCAGCGCTCTTTGCATTGCTGTGCTGCCGCCATCGTCCATCCGTTTCAGAGCAATCGGATGACCGTCATGGGCCTTTGACAATACCATCAAGAGCCGCTTTGGCGCAGGCGCTGCTCCCGTGGCGGCCATTGGCGGGCCGTCACAAATTTGCCTTGACGCGGCGGGAGAAGGTCGCCGCCGTCTTCTTCACCCACCCGTCAAGAGCCGGCAAGGAGAAGAAGGCTCGGCCATGCCATCTCAAGATCAAGTCGATGCAGCAGCCCTTCAGCTAGCCATCTCGGCGAGGGAGCTCCTCGGTTTGCCAGTCGAGGCCCACGAGGATGGCGGCTTCTCGTCATCGGCGCCGACCTTGCCATATCACCCACCAGAGGTCCCTGCCTCATCCATCACACCGCTTTCCTTCGCACAGAAGCTAGCATGCCCGAGCCCGCTTCTCATCCGAGGCGCCCTGCAGGATCGCAAAGCTCTTCAGCAATGGAAGGAGCCTGGCTACCTCGTGGCAAAGATGGGCAACAAGAAGGTCAAGGTGTCGGTTACGCCTGACGGGCGGGCCGATGATTTGAAGCCGCTGGCTGGGCCAGGTGGCCAGGAGAAGACAGTATTTGCTCTGCCTGCTGAGGCTGAGATGTGAGGGATGGCAGACAAGAAAGGTCAGAGAGCAAGGCTGATGACTGATCTCTCCTTCATTGCTTTCAGGACCTTTGCCGAGCTCATGAGCAAGGTCACAACCCAATCCTCACAGCCATCGTCATCACACGACCCCTCGCCCGTCTACTATCTCCAATCTCAAGACTCCAATCTGACAGACTCATCGACAGGAGCTGGCGACCTCAGCCCCTTGCTGCAAGACCTGCTCGACTCGGAGGGCCGCAGCGATATCTCTTGGGCGAGTGAGGCAATCGGGTCAAAACCGGAAGCGGTCAACGTTTGGCTGGGAGGATCGAAAAGTCAGAGTAGCATGCATCGGTGCGTTGCCCCGCTTCCAGTTTTGTAGCTAGAGGAAGGGATTCGCTGACTCTGGGCGCGGGCTTGTCTCTCGCAGCGACCATTACGAGAACCTCTTCTTCACCGTACGGGGCCGTAAGACGTTCACCGTCTTCCCACCTTTCGAGGCTCACTTCCTTTGCGAGGATCCAAGGCGCCCCTTTGACGTACATCGGCACTCTGCTGACCTGCCGCACAACCTCAGCGCTACACCGGAAGAAGGTACTCCGGCCACGCCATGGATCCCCATCGACCCAACATTACCGCCTGATGCGGCGAGGAACAGGCCCAACAGGCGATATGCCAAGGGATTGAAGCCGCTGAGCATCGAGGTCTCTGAAGGGGAGATGTTGTTCTTACCTGCGGGGTGAGTGGGTGTGACACTGCGATACCAGGAGTGAAGCTGACATGGACCGCGTCCCCCACACGCACGCACGCAGCTGGTATCACCACGTGTCGCAGCAGGCTGATGATCGCACCGAACGAGTCTGCATAGCCGTCAATTGGTGGTACGAGAGCCAAGCTGCCTTTGGCCCACAGTGGGCTATGCTAGACTTCATCAAGGCGATGGGCGACGGCGTGCACGACGACGACGACGACGACGATGGGGAGTCAAGATGAGTCAGGTAGCGTGCAGTGAAGTCAAAATCGTGATATTACCGTGTGCGCGGCGCGCATAGCATCGAGCGTGACGAAACAAGAAAGAGAAAACGATGCGTGCCCTTAGTTGTCGGCAATGACCTGCCTCTGGGAGTCGCTCTTGGGCGGACCAAAGGCCATGTCCCTCTTGATTGCGGCAATAGCCTTTGCCGGGTTGAGACCCTTGGGGCATGTCTTGGAGCAGTTGAAGATGGTGTGGCATCGGTAGAGACTGAAGGAGTTCTCCAGCTTCTGCCTTCGCTCTTCACCGTGCGTGTCGCGCGAGTCTGCCATCCATCGGTATGCCTGCATCAAGACGGCGGGGCCGAGGTACTCGTCCTGGTTCCACCAGTACGAGGGGCACGAAGTCGAGCAGCAGGCGCAGAGAATGCACTCGTAGAGACCGTCCAGCCTGCGACGCTCCTCGGGTGACTGAAGGTGCTCGCCCTCCTTGGGAGTATTGTCTGACTTGAGGAAGGGCTCGATGGAGCGGTACTGCTTGTAGAACTGCGTGAGGTCCGGAACCAAGTCCTTGACGATGTACATGTGCGGCAAGGGGTAGATCTTGGAGTCGCCGCCGGCGCGCTCGATACGGCAGAGGCAAGCCAAGGTGTTGACACCATCAATGTTCATGGCGCACGAGCCGCAGATGCCCTCACGGCACGAGCGACGGAATGTGAGCGTCGGGTCCATTTCGTTCTTAATCTTGATGAGAGCGTCAAGAACCATGGGTCCAGTCTGATTGAGATCGAGAGTGTACGACTGCATTTGCGGCCTACGCGTAGGAGAGGGGAGGAGGGAGGAGGTCAGCACCCCTTGTATCGAAAGTGTGAATGCTTCACTGTGGCGTGCATCCCACTTACTTCTCTGTTGGGAGATCCGGGTTCCACCTGTAAATCTTGAATTCCTTCATGTGCTGGGGCTTCGACGATGCTGGCTGTGATGACGACAAGTCTCCAGCTGGTGTGGCCAGGGCGCGAGGAGCAGAGGTCGACAAAGCACGTCGA
The DNA here is from genome assembly GCF_003144245.1 of Jaminaea rosea. Taxonomy (NCBI): domain Eukaryota; kingdom Fungi; phylum Basidiomycota; class Exobasidiomycetes; order Microstromatales; genus Jaminaea; species Jaminaea rosea. Next base: position 687,501 of record NW_020289976.1, on the reverse strand, counting down.
GCCAAGGACGAAGGGCCAGCGACGGCCGTTGCCCTGCGGAGTGATGATGATGCTGAGTTCATGAGCGACATGTTTAGGAGGACGGTGTTCAAGGTGGCGGTGGCGATCGAGATGGTAGTGATGGCGAGAAAGGCTAAAAGCTATGAGTTGAAAGGCGCGGGGTAATCAGGAGGGGGCCTGGGCTGAAGCTCTGGTGGCGGCTGTCAGGCTGCTTGGTGCCGTCTCAGGCTCTCGCGGCTGCCTCTTGCTTAACAATAGACGACTGTCGGCCCAAGCCGGAGAAAGCCAAGCGCGCATCAGCTTCGTCAGCCGGCTCGACGGACCACGTGGCAACACGTTAGCCGCCGGGATGGCCGCCAGTCCGAACGGCCGCGAGCGGGGCAACGAGCGGCGAGTCGAGCTTCCAGTCAAGCACAAACCAGCTTCAACGCATGCCCTCACGCACGCATTCACTCAGAGCTGCAGTCGTTGTTGGAAGGCCACGGTCACGCTGAAAATCTCGTCAAAGATGCCTCGATACCTCGTAGGACGGTGAGCAGGCGTGCACGATGCTCACCACTCGGAATGAGGTCAGTCGCTCACCCTTGTCTCATCGTCCATCGCAGCATCTCCGACCCCCTCTTGGGCATCTCGACCGGCGTCCTCGCCTACATTCTGTGGGAGAACGATGGCCGCAACGCAGCCCATCGCCCGGAAGGCAGGATGCTCTCTGACCTAGTCAAGCGTAGATGGAGCGGAGAGGCTCCCCCTCCTGCCCCTGCGGCATTGAGAGCTGCGAGCGCTGCTGCAAATTCGGGCTCCACGCCTGGCGCTGCGCAGACGCGTATGGTCTGAGAGCGAACAGATGAGTTTTGAGCAAGGTCATAGCAGGGCTGCCGCCATCCTCACATCGCATCGCGCTCGTGGACTGCACACGAAGAGAGACAAACAGCTTTTCCGGTTTAAAGGAGCGAAGCGTAAGGGGTGAGAAGCAACGAAGGGGTAAGCAACAACGAGGCAGCAACAACACCACTACGCAGATCTCTAGGGTTGCCGCGGAGCCGGCGCGTATCGAGCTATGCTACCGCTCGCCGAGATTCAAGGGGGTGGAGCGACGACCACTCAAGGCTCGCGGGCAAACGCAAAGTGGTCGAGGTCGAAGCGATGGGTAAAGTAGCAAAGAGACAAGAGGGCCACCTTCGCTCGAGGAGCCAGCCTCGAGGTGAGCAGCCGCGGCTGTACAGCCACGAAGTGCACGAGGAGGAGGCGAGAAGGACAAGTGGGTTGGTTTGGGATGGAGTGGGAAGTCGAATCGGTCGTGACGCGCCTAGTGCCCGCTCTTGGCGAGCACGCGGTAATGCACATCCTTGATATCCCCCACATCGAGCGGCGCCAGCGCTTTGAACGTGCTGGGGCTAACATCGAGGTGGTGATCCTCGCAGTCTTGGCACCAGTCGACAATCTTGGCCTTGACCGTCTTTCCGTTGTGAAGGATCAGCAAATGGTGGCCGCACTTGGACGCCAGCATCTTCGGCACCGCAGCGACGTAGTCATTCTCGCTAGGCCTAGCCCCGCCGCAGGCTGGGGCGTCCATCGAGTGGCCCGCGTACCAGGTGACACGGCCGTGCGAGGCGAAGTAAGAGCCGTCACCGAGGGGAAGCATGCCGCGCTTTACGAGGCGCTCGAAGGAGCTGATGACGTCGCGCTCTACTGTCCCTCCAGAGCGAGGGGTACTGTCCTCGAAGCGCTCGTTGTGAACAGATTTATGATCATGAGCAGGGGCCTTGCCGCCAATGATGGCCATAGCGTCTGTCGTGCGCTTGTGCCCCCCATCGATAGGCAGGCCAGGCCAAATGAAGCCCAAGGCTGTGCGCTTGTGACCTCCGTCGATGGGCAGGCCAGGTACGGGAGCGCCAGGGTTGATAAAGGTCGTAGGGGTGGTACGCTTGTCCCCACCGTCGATGGGCTCGCGGGCTGTGAAGCCGCCGATAGTGGTGCCCTCGTCGTTGTGCATAGTAGCAGGACCAGACTCTACCTCAACGCCACCTTGTGTGCGCTTCCCATTGATAGAAAGAGGAGGCCCAGTGACGACTTCGCCTCCGCCTTGAGTGCGCCTGCTATGGCTGACGTCGCTGTCGAGGTCTCGAGCAGGATTGACGTACCTGGCTGCTTCATTCGAGGAGCCATGCTCGACCGTACCTCCTTGCGTCCGCTTCCAGTGACCAGTGTTACCGCCGTCTCCCTTGCTGTTGTCCGAACCAGGACTGACGGAGGAGCGAGCCACTTCGACTTCGTAGCCACGCTCAATTGCAGGTGCAGAAACGGCGGGAATGACCATGTCTGCTGCAGTGGCCATGCGCTTGTGATTGTCGAGCGCTTGCTTGTGGGCCAGGCCGACCGAAGAGCTGCGGCGGACCAGACGAATAAGACGCAAGTCCGAGGATTGCACCATAGTCGCGCTTGCGAGCAGGAGGCCGAGAGGCACACAGCTGGTGAGAAGCTTGATGTTGAGCATCTTGAAGGGCAAGGTGGGATACGAGAAAGTGACCTGCACATCCAGGCCAAGTGACGCAGCGGCAGGCCAAGGGGATTTGGGGGGAAAGGGTGCGTGGGAGCAAGACGGTGGGCGAGTGGGTTGAGGGTGTGGGCCGATGCAGCGGCAAGGTGAGGAGCGAGGTGAGGAGCGAGCGGGACGTGAGCGATGCGAACGGCATTTGCGGGAAGCCCGCGGTCGCTCACCTTGGGTAGCGTATTCAATTACGGGTAGCCCTAGCGTTTGTAAACGTGACGGGGCGGCAGAGGCAGGAGGGGATGTACAGCTTCTGTAGTAGGCGAGGAAGGCGCAAAAGCCGCTCAACGTGCTTCACCAGGAAGGACGCGTCGAAACAGGTGAGTCGTATCGTAGGGGCAGAGGAGGTGGGAGAGGAAAGAAATGCAAGAACGGGGCACGCTTATACCATGGTCGGCGAAGTCTTTCTCGTCTGATGTTTTGGAGGTCCAGCAGGCAGCCGCGCATTTGCAGCCAATCGTTCAGCCCCGCGCCTAGCCGAGCACAGGTGGGTAATTACAGAGTTAAGCCCCATTGTAATTAGGAACGAGGTGTCATTAGAGAGAAAGCAGCTCTTCGTACCTTATTGATCCGTGCGTCATGTCTGCGGATGATGAGAGCCGGGTCATAATGTCGCTAGTCGTGGCGTATCTTCCGCTCGCTCGCAATGTAATCGACGGGTCACACCTCGCTTCATTTGAGCTGCCGCAATCGCTTTTCGGCCCGCCCTTCGCCGATGCCGATCATCAATGCCCCTCGCCGTCATTGCTGACAATCCCATGCTCGACAAAGGCCAACCAGCGCTTCTTGGAAATGACTCCCTTGAGCTTACCGCTCGCGTCCACCACAACGAGGTATCGCACGCCCAGCCGGACAAAGAGGCTGTGGCAGAGCTCGAGAGGGGAGGAGATGTTGACAGTGATGGGTGCCTTGTCCACGTATCGGCTCAGGTCTTGAGGATCCGTCGTAGAGAGGAAGACTGAGTCGCGTACGATGGACTCCTCTTCATCAACGTCTGCGGCTCGCAGCGCCTCATTCACCTGCGGCAGGTAGCTGAACGTGCAAATGGCCGTGTTCTCATCCATGTCCGGCCTGACCCGCACCAGCTCGTTCAGGCCATACTCGAGCTCAGGCGCCGCAATGTACCCTACCATACGCACGGTCTTGCCCTTTCCCATCACGATGGGAAATCCTCCATCAGCCTGCCCGTCGCCGAGAGGGAGGTTGTCAATCTTGCGTCGAAGCTGAGCGATCGTGACGTCTTCCTCTAGCACGAGACGCTCCACATCGCTCTCCATAACGTCGCGTATCGTGACGCCCCGCCAGGTATAGGCAGCTTTCGGGTCGAGGTACGGCAGTCCCGACAGCTCGATTACCAGGTCGTAGATGCCTTTAGGCTCGAGAGCATCAGCGAGGGTCTTGGCGACTAGGATTGCGATCATGACTGGGATGCCTACGGGCGTCGTGCGAGAAGAGGGGAATGTCAGAGCCACGCCCCTTATAACGCTTCCTGCCGCTCTCGACCCTGCACCCACTGTATGTCAACGTCCCCGTCAGCTCGAACATGATGACTGCCAGACTGATCGTCGTCCTTGTCACGCCGCTCAGTGTAGCAGCCGCGCCCACCATGGCGTAGATGCCCGGCACGATGCAGGCGCCATCAGACGAGTCAGAGCACCATGCGAAGAAGCTGAGCTCGGGTCGAGTCCACTGGACGTATTGGACGAGGAGTCCGATGATGCGGCCAAAGCACGCTCCGACGGCGAGCGAAGGGATGAAGATGCCTGCGGGTAGCTTAATGCCGAAGGTGACGATGGTGAGGACGCCCTGCGACGCGGCGTGAGGGACGCAATCAGATTATGTGTCCTCGGCAACCCGCTGCCTCGCGCACTTACCTTGGCAATCATCGTCCAGGCCACAGAGCTAATGAGCGGCCCGATTTGACCAGGCCCCTTGATGCACAGCCCGTCCAAGCTCTGGTGCTCGTGACACTCGCTGAACAGATCCGTGATCAGCTCTGGCCCACCCATGCGCGTGTAGCCATTCAAAAAGGAGATGGCTACCGTGACCAGCGTGACGGCGATCACTTCCCACAAGGGATGTCTTGCCATCCACGTCTTTGCTCGCACTTCCTTGCTCCACATGAGGTTGAGACGAGTGAACAGAGCGCCGTAGATGCCACCAAAGGCGCCAATGATGACGAAGAAGGGTAGTTCATGGAACGCCCAATCCTTGTCGTACGAGACTTGGAAGAGGACGATCTTACCCGTCCCGAAGGGGTCAATGAAACGCAGTCCGGCAGCAGCAATCATAGCACAGAAGAAGCTGCGGAACATGACCTTAGCGCTGAAGTAGTATGAGACTTCCTCGAGCGAAAAGAGGACCCCACCCACTGGTGCCCCGAAAGCTACAGCTACGCCCGCAGCACAGGCGCAAGAGAGGATCTCGCGGCGCTTGGACTCGTTGTGCTCGTACTTGGGGAAGAGTCGACACACGATGTTGCCTACGCACGAGGCGATGTGTACAAAGGGGCCTTCCTTGCCTAGGGAGAGGCCGGAAGCCACGGATAGGGCGAGGCCGACTGACTTGGTAAAGAGGGTGCGGTACCCTAGGTAGCCACGGATGACGAAGCCGGAGAGGACGACCTGCGCGAGAGCACCAGGTGCAACAGAGACTGTCAGTACGCGCGGCCTACGGCTTCTTCTCCCCGCTGTCTGCCCACCTTGATCTCTGAGATACCACTCCCACTGCCAAAGTAGAGGATCTTCCTCGGAGCGTTAGCAGCTTGAGCTCGTACCTGATTCGCGTTGCGCGTAACTGAAGGCGTGCCGTATCGCTTCCCGTTAGACGAAGACGCTGCAGCACCAGGGTCGATGAGCGGTGTCCGTTCATTCGCATCTCCCGAGTCAGAGACTTGGCTGCTCTTGGCCGAAGGCACGTCTTTGCGGGAGAGGAACAGCTCCGATGAAGTGAGGTAGATGGTCATGATCGAGGCGAGGGAGGCCCAGAGGATGGCCACGAGGATGTAGACGGCATAATCTGCCCACCAATAGTCTTTGCCCTCTGGACTCAAGACTTCGCTCCATTCTCTCCAGCCGGGGCAATTCTCGCTCTCTATGCCAGCTTTGAGGGTCGACCAGCGCGGAGAGCCAGCAACAGGGGCTGCCCAGCCAGCAAGGAAGCCATTGCCCCGCGTCACGAAACCATCGCGATCCCAGTCTTGATCGCCGCCATAAGGGCAGCAGAAGCGCTTGGCCAGCTTCCAGTCCTTGGAGCAGTATCCATCCTTGAGATCGAACAAGACTGCCTCTGACTCAACGATTGCACCTGCGATGAGCGCGGTAATCACGCCGGCGATGAGGACGATGATCCAGCCTTGGAGGCGGTCCCACGCATTGATGACGAGGCCGCGCAGGCCCTTGATGTTGCGCAGGCGACGTATGCGTGAATGCTCCTTGATGTCGTCGTGCACCCAGTCGATGCTGCGAGCAAGGAGCGATGAGAGCAGAATACTCAGCGCGGCTCTTGGCTTACTGATACCCCTCGCGCACGCACCTCGTATAGCTACCGTACCACACCCTCACGCCATTAGCAGATTGAGGCTCCTGAGGCGGGCCATCGCCGGACGTTGACCTCTGCGGCGAGCTATCATCCTCGTCATCGTAAGCTGTAGAATGCTCTTGATTCGCCCAAGACAATCGCTTCGAAGCCCTCCTGATCCCTTCTGCCGATGTCGCAGCCACAGCGTCGAGGAGATTGCGGCTGTCGTCAAAGAGGTGAGCCGAAGAGGCAGATGCAATTGCAGCGCCGGCGAAGGGAGCATGGCGAGCGAGAGGCGAAGAAGCAAAGGGTGAAGCGGGAAGGTGCAGATTAAGGGAGAGGTGGCGATGTAGGAGTGGGGTTGTTGGGTGTTTGAAGGGGAAGGACGAGTAGTGCGGGGAGAAATCGGCCGTAGATGATGAGGCAGAAGAGGACGCAGGGAGATGGATGGCGTGGTTTACATCATCGCGAGAAGCATCAGTGTCAGTGTCGGTGTCGGCGTCGTATTCATCGTTAGGCGGCGGGAGGTGAAAGGTGACCAATTTGGGGCGAGGCGGATTAGGAGGGCGGGGCATGGTATCGTAGTGAGCGAGCGAGCGATCGAGATTCATAGCTGCAGCCACCACCTCTTGCTTCTTTTCAACTACTCACCGAGGACGACTCGGGGGAGGGTCAGGGTTCGCAGCATTGTCGGCCATGATGGCACGAGAGAAAGAGACGCGCCGGCTCGAGCGGCAGCAAAAGGGTGGGAGAAGTGGTGATAAGGAGGCGCAATTGCGACGTTGGATGTATGCTGGTCAAGCGCTTGGCATGCTTCGAGAATTGATAGCAAAGATGCTCTGTCGGCCGACCGGCAGTGACAGTGTTGAAGTCGAGGAGGAAAGGATGGATGGACGGGCGGGTTCAAGGTCCATTTCAGGGGCTCAGCCAGTCGGGTCAAGAGGCAAGTGTTGGTCTCAGCCGTGGGCGTCACACCCACTCTCAGCCCGCCGACTCCACCCCCGCATTCCAACGACTCCGCGGCCTTGGAGGCGGTGAGCTCTCTCACAACTTCGTCGCACCGCAGCGTGGCAATGACAGCAACTCTCATTTGGCTAAGGGCGCTCTCTACTTTGTTCCCGTAGCAATCAAGAATGGGAAATTCCCCTCACTCCCATCCTCCTTCTTCTTAGGCAGGTCGAAGCTGTGCTCCACCTTCACGTTCTTGAAACCAGCCTTCTGCAGCATGCCCTCGATCTCTGAACCTACGACGCCGTGTCGCTCCACATCGTGATGCTTGTGCTTCGGGTGAAAGTCCTCGCTCGTCGAGCTGGCCTCGAAGTCGGACAAGACGATGTGCCCGCCCGGGGCTAGGGTAGCAGCTAGGCATTGGATTGAGGCAAACATGTCCGGCTGCGAGGATGAGGAGCACGAGTGTGAGAGGACAGCACAGCGCAGCGCTTGGTCGCGGTCGCAGCAGAACTCACAATATGATGCAACGTCAGATGCGAAAAGGCGTAGTCCACAGGCTTCCCACTCAGATGCGGCGTTTCCGGATCCTCGAGCAACTCAGCGACGGGCTTGACCTGCGGCATGTCCTTGATCTTCGTCTTGAGAACGTCGATCATCCCCTGCGAAGGGTCAAAGGCCACATACTCTCCCAGCAGAGGAGCAAGATGCATGCTCAGTAGCCCTGTACCACATCCTATCTCGAGTGCCCGCTTGCTCTTCTCTTGACCCTGGGCGAGGGAGGGGAAGCGCGACTGGATAGCCTCGAAGAAGAGGCGGGAGGATTGCACTGTTGTCGGATTGGACTGCGTGCGAGCGGGCGAGCGAGAGCAAGTGGGTCAGCGGCCTCGGACCCTGCTATTGTGGGCGGTAGATTGGTGTCACGGCACAAACATCCCTGTCGTACGAGACGTGTTGGTCAGCCAGCCGCCGCACGGATCAAATGGTACCGCTGCCTCAGACGCCCACGCACCAATTCTTGGCCTCGTCGTCAAAGCGGTTATGCTTAGCTGGCGGCGCAGTGTCTGCCATGGTGTTCCGATGCTCGGGGAACGAGAGTGGGTGGTGAGGAGGGCAATGCGGGTGGAGGCGAACAGCTCTCGTAGCTGGCTACTCTCGACCCTTTGCCGCCGGCAAGCCGCCTGCTGCTTCCGCCTCTTTGGACGCCCTTTCTCCGTCGTCGAGGAGATTTTGCAGTTCTTGACTTTCCTCCGCAGCCGCATTACCCCTTTGACGCGCCTGCCCTGGAATATTGGTGGCCAAACGTCGATTACCGGTCGTTGCAGAAACGCAATCCGCCGTCTGCTCCGGCCACTATATTCCGACTCTCTTAGCCCATTGTCATTGTAGTGCGCCGAAAGCCCGTTGCCGGGCCTCTTGCACCTCTTTCTTCCTCTCCCTTGCCATTTGTCAGGATACACGACATCCTCCTTGGGGACTCGGCGACACTCACTCCATCTTCGCTTGCCAGAAGAGAAGCCGGGCCGTACGACCACTCTGCTTGGCAGGGACGAGCTGGCTCTCGTCTGTCTTTGCTTCACATCTCCTCTGCTAGGCTGGGGCTGGCTGGACTGGATCATTCCGGAGCGTAGAGGTCTCTACACGTAGGACAGTTTACATACACGCAGGAGGTGTCGTCGCCTCTTCGGGATCACTTCACTCCTCATCGTCACAACTGCCTGCTCCTTCAGCATGGACGTTACGACTCTAGATGACCTACAGACGAGGGAATACTGGGACTCGCGGTACGCCCAGGAGGTGAGCCAGCCTACAAGAGGACCGGTAGAAGCTGTTTATCTAGCGCTGACATCTCGCTCACCATCTCCCGCTAGGGTGCTCAAATGACGTACGACTGGTTCAAGAGCTGGCCAGAGCTCGAGTCTCATCTTCTCCCCCACATAGGAGACAAGAGCGCTCGTGTTCTGGAGCTAGGCTGCGGCAACTCCACCATCACTCCTGCACTCTACTCTCTGGGCTTTCATCAAGTCACCTCGCTCGATTTCTCTTCCACCGTAATCGAACAGATGCGGGGCAAGCATCCTGAGATCAACTGGGTCGAGATGGACATACGAGAGATGATCGAAAAGGACGGAGAGCTGGGGGGAGCTGCGAGCTGGGACGTTGTGCTGGACAAGGGGACTCTGGATGCTCTGGTGGCTGAGAAGGGAAGCGTGTGGGATCCTAGTGAACGGGTCAGGGAGAACGCGAGGAGGGAAATCGATGCCGTGCTGCAGTGAGTGCGCGAGAGGGAGGGTGCAGAAGTCTCGAGAGATGAGCACCGCTGACGGCTTTCTCGCCGCCCTCTTCACCCAGTCTCCTTCGTCCAGGCGGTCGCTTTCTATACATGACCTGGATGAGCAGGCCTCTGCGCATGCCCTTCCTCGAGAGAGCCGAGTGGAAGATTGAAGTCTTGCCCGTCAATGATGGCAATGGCCTCGACTACTACCTCTACGTCTGCACTAAGCACGGGGAGGCTTCGGTGGCGGACGCAGCAGCAGCTGGCGAGGGTACCCCGTAATAAAGCATCTTGCTACGACTATCTCACTTCCCGGGCCTCTCACTGCCTTCGTCATGTGTCACGCGGTCTGCCTCGCCTCCTGGTGTCTGGTAATGGTCATAAGATTCGAGTCATTGCGGATGCCGCGCCTCGCGCCGATCCCTGCACTGCATCTGATCAAAAGTGTACAATCACATGTGTGTTGGCTGCTGCTGCTGCTGCTGTTTTTACTGTTTAGAGCTTCTTGGCGATGAGGCCCTTCATCGTCTCGGCGTCCTCGGCGAACTTGTAGATGCCCTGGTGGAGCTTGTCGAAGGCCATCTGGTCCTGGAGGAGCTGCCACTGGAACTCGGCCTGGTCGTCGACGAACGAGACCTTGTCCATCTTGTCGGCGGACTTGGCCGACTCGGGGGTGAGCTTGCGCTCGAGGCTGCCCTGCTCGTTCTGGAGCTTCTCGAGGAGGCCGGGCGAGATGGTCAGGAAGTCGCAACCAGCGAGGTTCTTGATCTCGTCGGTGGTACGGAACGAGGCACCCATGACGATGGTCTTGTAGCCGTGCTGCTTGTAGTAGTTGTAGATCTTCTGCACCGACTGAACTCCGGGGTCGTTGGCGCCGTCGTAGTTGCCGTCGGGCTTGTTCTGCTTGAACCAGTCCAGGATACGGCCGACGAAGGGCGAGATGAGGGTGACACCAGCCTCTGCGCAGGCAACGGCTTGGCAGAAACCGAAGAGGAGGGTGAGGTTGCAGTGGATGCCCTCCTTCTCGAGGTCACGTGCAGCCTGGATACCCTGGAAGGTCGAGGCAATCTTGATGAGGATGCGCTCCTTCTCGATGCCAATCTCCTTGTACATGGCAATGATGGAACGAGCCTTGGCCTTGGTAGCCTCAGAGTCGAACGAGAGACGGGCGTCGACCTCAGTCGAGACACGGCCAGGGACAATGTTGAGGATCTCCTTGCCGAATTGGACGAGGAGCTGGTCCGAGGCGACGGAGACCTGCTGTTCCTTGTCACCACCCTGCTTCTTGGCATACTCGACGGCAACGTCAACGAGCTTAGCGTATGACGGCTCCTTGATGGCGGCCAGGATCAGCGAGGGGTTCTGTAAAGCGGGTCAAAGATTGAAGTATGATGTTCCCGTCAGTCTTCATCATTCGCATACACTCGCTATCGTCGATCTCGCCGCTGCTGCCGCTGCTCACAGTGGTGGCATCCTGGGGCTTGTACTGCTTGAGCTGCTCGAAGGCGCCCGAGTCGGCGACGACGGTGGTGTACTGCTTGAGCGAGTCGAGGACGGTGGACATGTTTGCTAGAGTAGTGTGTGGTGTGTGGGTTCTGGAGGAAGAAAGGAAGAGAAGACGCAGAAAAAGCAGGAGGCGGGTCGAGGGGTCAGTGGCTGCTGTCTCCACCTTGTCGTGGTCCGCCGCCTCGTCGCTGTGCCGCCTCTTCGTGACCGGATTTCTCTCAGCCAGCCAGCCAGCCAGCCAGCGTGGCTGCGAGGGCTGCTCAGCTCGTGGTCCCGCCCCATTCTTCATCTTGCCGTCCTGCAGCAAAGCAAGGCAGGGCGAGAAGATCGGGTCCACGTCTGCGCCCTCGCCCTCTCCCCTGCCCACGCCCACGCCCACGTCCACGATGGAGGGAATTCAAGGGCTGGGAATATGGCAGACACCGGTGACGTTGAGAGCAACAGCTGCTACTCACATGAGGCACGAGACAAGTGGTATATGATGAAGAGAAAGGAGGAATGGGCCGGCGACGACAAGCTCGCAAGACATTTATACCTCACACGCCCGACATCCTGAGGGATCTTTCTTTCGAGCCCAGCCCCTAGTTCCCGGTCAACAACAGCATGATGGCGATGCACCTCAACGACCCAACGACGACATCCTGCCTCGCCATCGTCGCCCCCTAATGCTCCTCGCACCCTCTCGCACAAATTCTTTCTGTCGAGCCAGGCGATGCTGCATCTGGCTGCGTTCGTTCTTCGGTCCGGTCGTTCACGCCCGCCCGCTCCTCTGCAAGTCCGCTCCAGGGTCTGCGCAATTCTTCGCGCTGCTGCGTGACGTCACGCACAAACCGCATTTCTTCTCGTCGCCCTCCCGCTATAGAGTAGAGTAGACCAACATCGACGATACTGCGAGTGCGATACGGCATGCACGCAAGCAAGGCCGAGCCATTTTGAGCGAGTGGAGCGGAGCCACTCAACGAACTTTTGAGATATTCCGAAGTGAGATATGGGCTCCGGCTTTGTACTCTGTCATGTACCACGAGGCGACTTGGCGACGCACCACAGTGGGCATTGGCTCGCTGTCAAGCGACGTCAATGACCCTGCCGTGCAGATGAGAGAGATGAACACACGGCGCCTCGACGATCGTGCGCATCTCCTGACTGCAACGACAGCTCGCTCGTGTAGCGTTGGCACTCGAACCTGTGCACGTGTACTGAATGGTATTGGCAGATGACAGAGCTGAACAAAGCGCAACAATTGCCTCGCCTCACGCGTACAACGCCTCCCCAGGCGCGCACCTCCTCTCAGCCTCCGCAATCGATGCCCTTGGCACCTTGAGTACCGTCAACAGCTTCTCGAATGCCGCCCACCTCTCCTTGTACCCACTGGGATCCTCACAGAGGCGATCCTCTGCTTCTTTCCTCTTGCGCTCATCCGTCTCGTCCAGGTCCACGAGGCCAAAGCACTCCATCGCCAGGCGCTCGAGTAGCCTGGCGTCAGAGGCTTCGCTGCGCGTCAGGCCCGTGAGGAGCTCACACATGCGAGTCCAGGCGGTGGGGCCGAGAAGAGTGCGTACATCGTCCAGATCAGCGGCCGCCGTGTCGAGTAGAGACGAAAGAGCCTGACCCCGCGAGTGAGAGGCGCGTGGGCTGAGAGGGAAGATGAGGTGGGGGGATTGCGGGGACGAGGAGGCCAGTTGCTGGTGCTTCTGGCTGGGCGACCACGGAGGTGATAAGGGGCTACGCATGCTGGGCGAGGTGGAAGATGCCGCACCTCTTGCTGTTGGCGTGTGCTGGTGCTTCTCAGGCTCAACGAACTTGCGCAGATCCTCCTCGCACTGCTCATCACCAAAGTCGATACCCATATCGCCGTCTGGCCTGTCGTCACGGTCTCGCGACAGTGGATGCTCAGCGAGAGCGGAGCGGTTGGCGGAGGAGGTCGTAGGCGCTTGTTCGCCGTCTCCCTCTTGTTTGCTGTCGTCCTCAATGTCGCTGCCTGCCTTGCTGCTACCAGCAGCGCTGCACGGCTTCAAGCCACTTGGACTCGGGCACGTAGGGCTCAAACCCAGGGATGCCCGCATAGCAGCCACGGCTGAAGCGTCCTGAGGAGTACCAGCAGAAGGATGTCTCGTCCTCCCGTCTTTGAGCACACCGAGGCTAGGCGGCTTTTCGCTTCCTTCGGCCTCAAGCTTGGCCGCCTCTTCGTACGGTGTGATGTCCGCTTCCTTGCCTGCGTCGAGGCGGTTGAGCTCCCGCGAGGAGAGGTAGTGCGTCATGCTGTACGCCTTTGGTCGGCCAGAGGAGCGAGCGTTCATCATTGTAGGGCCCTCGAAGGTGCGAGCAAAGCTGTATTGGCTTCGCTGAGGGGTGAGAGCTTCGCTGTCGTCTTGCGCTGCCGTGGAGATGATGGGTCGATGAAAGCGGAGGGAGCGCCATCGCTCTTGGTTGCCCTCGGTCGGTGAGGCAGGAGCCGCTCGCTCATCATCGATCATGGGTTGATGACGGTGGGATTGGCCCACTGCGGAGGGCCGTAGCGCAGGTATGGGAGCGAGGGCAGTAAGTGGAGCTAGTTTGGTAGTGCCCAGGTTGAAGCTGCTCGAGCTAGGCGTTGAAAGGTCAGAAGTCGAGCCATCGTCCATGCTTCTCCCGTCATCGCCGCCGTCTTGCACCGAGCCGTCTGTGCTCAGTGGCGTGAGAGCGTCAGCTCCGAGGGCTAAGGCGAGTGAGGCCCAGAGGTCCGGCACATCCTTGACCAAAGCGTGGCGAAGCGTAGTCGCCCACCGATCATCGCCCATCTGGCTACGGTCTACGGTAGTGAGTGTATTCAGGAAGTCATGGCCGGCTTGGCCACGACTGGCAGCCCAGCGCTCGAGGCGTGAGGCGAGCTTTGCATTAGCAGGCGTTTCGAAGATGAGGTTTCTCACTTCTTCGGGGCGATCGAGAAAGGGCAGCAGAGTGATGCCGTCCTCGATGAGACGTCCAGAGACGGAGCGCGACCTGCCATGACTGTGAGACTTGGCTAGCTTGGCATCAGCGTCGAAGTTGGGGCAGGACAGTCTGAAGAGGGATATCGACGGTCGACGAGGTTTGCGATTGGCTGGTGACGACGACTCGCTGGCGGGCGAGTAGCCACCCTGCTTTGCTGAGGAGGCGACGATGGCGTCGAGACTTGGGCCACGGTGGTGGCGAGGCCAGGTGCTGTGGGCGGTCATGAGCAGCTGTGGTACTGTCGCGGACGATGTGACGAGATGAAACAAGTGTAGAGAAGGGGAAAGGACGTCCGAGCAAATATAGAGGGGCTGAGACTAGCCGGCAGCGGGTCCACCTAATGGCTTGCTCGCTCGCTTAGTTGCTTGGCTGGATGTCCGCGGTGGGTCACGATGTCGATGTCAACGAGGGCGAACGATGGTGTGGAACAGAATGAAGCGTGCGCGTGTGTACCTGATTGCTAGGCAGCAAGCCGAATATATCTCGTCGACCCTGAGAACGCTACTCAACACCTACCACTAGCTCTCTACAACGTCTGCGCGCCTTTTGCTCTCTGGCCCTTGGCAGCGAATCTTCGGGAAAAGCGGGCTGCTGCTGAGGAGCGTGTACGCTCAGGATCAGGGTCCTCATGCGCCTTGGTGCCTTGCGTTGCCCTTTCCCCGCAATCGAGCCTCGACTCGACGCTGCCGAGACAACAAGGCTCCCCTCTCTCCGGATGGCGTGCCACGAAATCCAATCTCACACTGCCTCATTTGGCTTGCCGTGAAGGCGTGGGACAACAGCAGCCACGACGGCTCATTCATCCTCGTCGTCAATAAAATTAGCCAGGTCTCCTGAGTAGCGCATGTATTTCCTCTCCTTGGCCGCCGCGGCCTGCACCGCATCATCAATCAACCATCGCCCCATCCTCTCTGCCTCGAGCCGGAGCTGGAGCTGGAGCAAGCAAGATTTGACGCAAGCTCCAGGAAGAACGGAGAGAGAGCGGGCGGCCCGCGCTGCTCCTACACCGCCCGGCGACGTCGAGTGTCAAGCGTGAGGTCATGGGACAACGAACGCAGAAGGGGAGGCGGTCAGAGCGGCTGCTCAATTCTCATCAGAGAATGGGCCGTCTAGATGAAGGCCTCGACTGTTAAACAAAAGGCCACGGCGACTAGTGTCTGAGATGCTATGATTGGGCGGGCTAGCGAGCGACTGGAAGAGAAAGCGTCGTCTCGCAAAGCGCGGGCACACATATCATGATATCTCGCCATCTCTATCAAAAGGAGGGAAGGGGAGCGCCAGTCGACGCGCGATTGAAGAGGATGTCCTTCAGGCTGTGCGAGCGACGAGCAGC
Source organism: Jaminaea rosea (assembly GCF_003144245.1). Classification (NCBI taxonomy): domain Eukaryota; kingdom Fungi; phylum Basidiomycota; class Exobasidiomycetes; order Microstromatales; genus Jaminaea; species Jaminaea rosea. Next base: position 672,402 of record NW_020289976.1, on the reverse strand, counting down.
AAGGGTAAGGGCAATCAGCTTCTGTACCGTCGGCGAAGTACGGCAATCGCAGAGAACAACTCACACTTGCGTCATCAAACCATGCTGAGCTTCGGTCGAGAGTTTGGATCTAGCGGGGAACAGGGTGCAGGGGAGGCAGGGTGCAGCGCGCCAACTCAATCAGCCCTCGTGCTCATTGTCGATATGCTTGGCGCCTAGCGTCAACGCCTACTCACCCGTCCCTCACTACCTTGTTCAGCGGTGTCTCGTCCTCGCGCTTACGCACGTCATTTGCCATCTTCGCTGCGTTCTCCGCAGCCGCTTCAGCCGACGACGTAGACGCTACAGCAGGCGGCTGTGAGGTCGAGCCGGACTTGGAGGAAGACCCTCCTCTGTCGTCGCCCGAACTGCTGCCGGGCACGATGCTGTTACCTCCTCCGCCGCCGCCGCCCCCACCCTTGCCTACAGGCTGTGTGGTGATGCTTCTGCCCTGGGCGGAGCGGCGTGTCTGAGCAAGCTTCTCTGCGAGGTCTTTGGTCTGGCCAGTCCTGCGAGTGCGAACAGTAGGGACAAGGACAGTCAGTGCCTGGATATCACCGTAAATACGATCCGCGCGCAGCTCACATGTAGTCGCGATTGACGACCAAGGGGCTCTGCGACAAGGTTGCGATCCAATACTTCTCCCAGAGCATGCCCAAGAGCTTCTCATCGAGCGAAGACTTGAAGTGCTCGACCTTGAGCGGGTAGTATGAGTTGGCGTGCACTCCCTGCGCAGTGGGGAATGAGGTCAGCTTCAGGGCGACGTCTTTCGCATTGAGCGCTGCTCTCGCTCACAAAGTCCTCGATCTTATCCAGCGGGATGGACTGATACTCGGAGGAGGATGCGTTGGGAGGTGTATAGTCCTTGGGGTACGTCCTGAAGGCGCCGATGTCGACTCTACCAGCTGATATGGTACGATTGGGGTCGATGACGACCGCCACAAAGGGGTCCTGCCGAGGGCGATAATGCGCAATGTGAGCTCGCGCAAGCGCACAAGCAGCTCGCCCTGTCTCACCTGAAATTGCTGATTCGTCATTTGCGTGTTGACATCGATGCCCGATAGCCAGCATCCGTATCCGGGATGCGAATGGTACCAACCGATGGCATTCTCAAGCCTTCCAACCTGCGTGGACGAGGATGAGGCTCAGTCGTCATTGGCCTTCCTCTCGCCGTCACTTCTTTCACCGCTCACCTGCTTGCTGCTCTCGAGGTACTCCACCATGTACTCGTACGCCTCATTCTGAGCGTTGACTCGCGTTTCAGTTCCCTGCACAGGGAGCGCAAAGGCATCCATGACCCAGAGAGTCCTGTTGGGAATGTCGATTTTGCCTTGCATCAGGCCCATGATCTCGTAGATGCCGCCCGAGCGAGCATGCATGACCATCTTGATGAGAGCAACTGCTGAGATGCGGACAGTCTGGAAGAAGTGCGGGCTGCAGGGGCGAGAGAACGAAGGTGAGCGGAAGCTTGTGTGCTATCATGAGGACTGACACTCACTCCTTCTTCCAGGGCGCAGCATTTAACGCCTGCTTCTGCTGGTCATTGTCAAAGTGGAAAATGGCGTCCTTTGCCGGGTCAAGATCGATCATGTCATTGTTGAGCTCGAAATTTGCCCTCGCCATGGATGCCGATGAAGAGGATCCCGAGGGCCCTGCGTTCGCCATGATGTAGTCTCTCGTGGTGGTAATGATGACGAAGCCATCTTCGACGGACTCGACGACTCGACACGCCCGTCCTCGACGGAGCACGGGCCACAGTCGCCCGACTCGAAACGGAGCGGAAGGCGGCGACGGAGGCGGGTCAAGCTCTGGGCGGGCCAGGACGCGCCCGCGGAGATCGAGGCGTGTTTGGTGACGAGACTCGAGACTCTACGCAGCCAGACGAGGAAAGGCAGCGTTCCTCTGAAGCCTGCCTACCTTCTCATCCCTCCATCCCATCTCCCATCACTCGCAGGAATTCGCGACTGACCGCGTCGTTTCGTCGTCGTCGTCAAGTCTTCGGCGTGCTTTGTCCTCGTCAACACTCGGTCCTCGTCTCCCCTTCTCGCTGTCATCTCCCTTCTTGCCGCCATCCTCGGTCAGCAGCAGCACTTGAGCCAGCCTCCCTCATCTCAACCAGCAACGCTCGCTCCTACACGTCTCGAAAGAGGCTAGACGCAGATCGCGATATCAGCCAGCTAGACCCTCGTCTGCAACAGCCTCACGTCATTTGTATCCTCTTACCTCGTGACGCGCGCAAGGCTATCATCAAACGCCTGACCAGTTGAGTAACAGGCCCTTGTCAACGTGAGTATCTGGCCCGGACGCGATTGGAGGATCGCGACCTATTGAGGGGTTCTTGATTGCATTTGATGGCGGCCGAGCATTCTTGCATTGCTGGTCAAAGGTCACGCAGCTCGCGATTACTATTTCGCGCTCCATCGCGCCTCCATCGCGACTCGTAGATGTCCCCGTATGCGCAAGTCCAGACGTGCTGACGTCGCGCCTCTTTATTCCTCTCTCAGCGATCGTGTAGCTCTGCAACTCCCTTCGCTTACCACACAACATCCACAGCATGGCTAGCGTGAGTTCTACATCGCGTCTACATCACCACACCAGCGCGTCTTACTCACCGCGTCCTTCTCATCGCGCAGAACGCTCGCCGACCACCTCTCAGGACACGCACAACTGGCAGCGTAGCAGGCAGCACCTCCAATGTCCCCCGAGCCGTCAAGAAGGACGCTGCGGCTACCGGCACCGATGATGCTGCGTCTGGGACGTCATCAAGGGCCGCGTCAGGCGCCTCCTCCAGCACGCTTGGGACGCGCAAACGAGCTGCCCTTGGCGACCTCACAAATGCCAACAGGAGCAAGTCTGCCGGCGTAGCAGGGTCAGTTAGGGGCAGCGCGACTGACGACAAGGATGGCAAGGGTGGACTCGCGACACGGTCAAAGAGCGCGTCAGTCGCCGGTGCAGCTGGTTCAAAGGTGCCTCGCGCCGAGTCCAGCGCCATGGCTGGCAGGCGTACGACGGCTTCTTCTGCGACGACGGCGCCTGCTTCACGCGTACCATCGCGACGCACCACTACGACTACCACCACGGCGTCAAGGACGGTGGCCAACGGAGGTGCCGCGTCTAGACCAACAGCTGCCTCTCGCGCGCGTCAAGCAGCTCAACAGAAGCAGCAGCAGCAGCAGCAGTCTCAAGAAGAGGAAGTCGAAGACGGCCGCGACCATAAGCGCGTCAAGGTCAACGACGATGGCGAGGACGTAGAGAACCAAGATGCGACAGTCAAGACTGTCGGCGCTGATGATGCGACGGGCGAGGCCAAGGACCAAGGATGGGAAGACCTCGATGCTGAGGACGCCGACGACCCCCTCATGGTCGCAGAGTACGTGAACGAGATCTTCGCCTACATGAAGGACCTCGAGATGACGACGATGCCCAACGGCAGCTACATGGATACGCAGGGCGAAATCGACTGGGGCATGCGCGGTGTCCTCGTCGACTGGCTCATTGACACGCACTCCAAATTCCGCATGCTGCCCGAGACGCTGTTCCTTGCCCTCAACGTTGTGGACCGGTTCCTCACCACGCGCGCCATCTCGCTCAACAAGCTGCAGCTCGTCGGCCTCACCGCCATGTTCATCGCAGCCAAGTACGAGGAGGTCCTTTGCCCTAGCGTGAGCAACTTCCTCTACCTTGCAGACGGCGGCTACGACACCGAGGAGATCCTAAAAGCGGAGCGCTACATGCTCAAAGTCCTCGGCTTCAATCTCAGCTATGCCAACCCGATGAACTTCCTACGCCGTATTTCCAAGGCAGACAACTACGATATTCAGACGCGCACCGTAGCCAAGTACTTCATGGAGATCTCTCTCGTCGACTACCGCCTCCTCGAGCATCCGCCTTCTCTCATCGCTGCCGCCTCAATCTGGATGGCGCGCAAAGTCCTTGAGCGTGGGCCCTGGACTCCCACCTTGGTTCACTACTCGTCTTACTCCGAGTATGAGCTCTTGGGCACCGCGGAGATCATGCTCGACTACACGCTGCGCCCCATTGCGCACCCGCAGTTCCACAAGAAGTACGCCGCAAAGAAGTTCATGCGCGCATCCAACTACGTAGTGGAGTGGGCCCGCACCACCTACCCTGACGCGGTTGTACCAGAGTCGGACATCGACCAGCAGGACTTGGGGCAATTGAGGGTCGACCTATTTGGGCAGGAGGGCTTGGTCAGGCCGACCAGCGAGTCGTGCGCACCGAGCGAGATTGATGGCGCGGATGAGAGGGAGGAGTCACCGCTCTGAGACACCGTTGACGCCGTAGTACACAGCACCCATCTCGATCCTTTTCTTCACGCAAAGCACGCGACGACGATGCCACCACCACCATCACCACCCACCACCTTCTCACGAACCACGCAGCATCAACGATACGATCCCCTGAATCGCAATGTTCCCTCTTTGCTTCCTTCATCACCTTTTCCTACATCATCCTCCCTGGATGGTTGTGGGCACGCACGATTTCTTGGCGTGCCCACCTGCCCCCTTTTTGTCTTTGCCTACTCATAGCAGTTGGCCAAGTCAGCCAGTCTTCATCACGCTCTTCTTCATCTCATTTAGTCAATACAAGCACATAGCAACGCAACTTGTCTGATTGTGTGATCGTTTGACTGCGTTGGTCGTAACCAAAAGGAGCCATCGACCGTAGCTGGGCGCTGCGCCTGTTCTTCGACGCGTCCTGGCCGGCCGAAGAAGCTCAATCGCAGACGTTGGCACCACGAAAGGCGCATTGACGTGACACCTTCCACATTGAGGGCCATACGATCAAGCGCCAGTTGGCGACGAATCAAATCAAATGCCTTGCTGGGCCTCCACACTCACCTTCTCCATCGCGTATCGCGTTGCCACGCCCGCCCACACTCGCGATGCCCGTTCGCTGACTTGCCGCCGCCCTCGCCGCTGGTGCCGGACTCTCCGCGCTCGCTCTTGTTCTTCGCTGCTTTTTGTGGTCGACGTGCGGAACAACGCCTCGCTCTTCTGTGGGGCAGCGAGCCCCTTGCCGCTGAGAATAAGGCGACAGAGAGAAAGATACGACAGGTTGGGCGAAATTTGGTGAGCGGCCAGGCACACGACCATGAGATCATTTCGAGCATGGTCATGAGGGCAATGTTGCCATCATCAACATCGTGGCAGACCAGCCCGATTGCTTCCTTTGTCCTCGAGATCCCGCGTTGTGGAAGTCGTGGACCCTCTTTGCTGACTGGCTGTGGCTTCTCGAGCCCTCAACTCTCTCAACTAGGCAGCCCCGCCCGACTGCCCGCGCTCGACCGCGTCGAAGCCGGTGAGAGGCCAGAGGCCCAAGCCCGCCTGTCTGTCTCGACGCCTGACGCCGAGGGCAATCTTACCTTTGTCCCCAAATCATTCCCTCTGCGACGTCTGATCGCAGTGCAGCCTAGACCACCATCTCGCTGCTTGACAGACAGTTCGACGCAGAGTGTACCGCACTCAACGATTTGACACATAGGGTCTCGACCGGCGGGGAGCTCTATTGGTAATTGCCATCGACGAGCGAGGCAAAGGGAGAAAGAGAGAGGCGAGAGGGACAGAGACCGAGGATTCTATTGGCATCTGCGTCACCTGCTACCCTCTTTTCCAGACTCTCACTTCGATTTCACCATCTTCATCGACATCATCATATCGCATCGCATCGCTCAAGCCTCTCGCCGTCATCATGGGACAGCTTCATGCTGAGCCCCAAGTCAGGAGCAAGGCGGGCTCGGCGTCATCGTCCTCGGACCTGCGCTCCCTTTCGCAGTCGTGGCCACGCACCTTGATCCGCACATTGGCACATCGAGCGACCCGCAACCCGATTGAGGTCATTGTGACCGTCTTCATCATCGTCACACTAGCGTACTTCCAGCTCCTCAAGGCCGTCGCCCACTCCGACTTCTTTGAGCCACTCAAGCGCGATGCTGTCCAGCTCGCCGCCGCCTCTTCGACTTCGAACCGCACACCACCAACGTCGACGGGCGCCATTGAGAGTCAGACGACGACTTTCTTCAGAGAAGCAGGAGGAAAGGCGGCCTGGCAGCCACTTGCAGACGACGCCGCGCTGCATCCCAAGGACGCCACGACACTCATCATAGAGCCAGTCATTCTCGCCGACTCGGAGAAGGGGAGTACTTCGCCATCAGCGGCAGCTCGTCAGGGAACGTGAGTCGGTGAGGAGCTCTCACTCGAAAAAGAATTGCCCACTGACCTCCTTGCTCGCCCGCACAGCGTGCCTCTCAAGGACGCCTACTTGCCTGCCGTCGCAGAGCAGCTCTACTCTGAGCTCTCTCAAAATTGCACTGAGCTCGCCACCCCGACAAAGATCTATGATGCCATTGGCGATCTCAACGCCTACAGCTTCGGTCGAGTGTTTCAGGAGGGGAGCTTCGTCTCACCTCGCAAGGCTCTCCTCGAGGTAGCAAGCGACTCGGCCATTTTGGCCTCGATCGTGGACAACGCCTCGCGATCCGTAGAAGCCGGCAAGCAACGCGCTCGGGGTCCCGCAGCAGCTGCAGACGCTAAGCTGCTCACTCAGAAGGATCGACAGCTCAATCTCATCTCCGTCATCTCCGATTCTGATCTGGAGCAGTACACCCCCGGAGGACGTAGAAAGTCCGGTGCAACCGAGGAGTTGCGCAACATTCGCTGGCTTGCCTACACGATCCGGGCCTTTGTGATCCGTTTTTGGGCTTTGCTGCAAAAGGCTGACTCGGCAGATATCGGCGTCATGCTGTTGGCCTATGTCATGATGCACGGCACCTTTGTCAACCTGTTCCTGTCGATGCGCAAGTTTGGCAGTAACTTCTGGCTGGGTGAGCACCGCGAGAGATCCGACGTTGGGAGATCATTGCGAGAGCTGATCATCCTACTTCGCCCCACCCCTCACAGGCACCTGCGTCCTCGCCTCCTGCATCTTCGCCTTCCTCTGTGCCCTCACTGCAGCATCCGTCCTTGGAGTCGTCGTCGACCCCATCTGCCTCTCCGAGGCTTTGCCCTTCCTCGTCATCATCGTCGGCTTTGAGAAGCCCTTCCTTCTTACCCGCGCCGTCTTCACCCACCCAGAGATTGCGCCCGAGCCGGTCGACTCGCAAGTGACGCCAAGGGGCGATGATGCTATGGCCTCAGACCTCGGCAGCAGCCAGGACCTCGCCGGATTGACGAGCGAAGACCCGCAGATGTCACAAGAGGAGTCTTTTGTTCGAGCGCTCACCGCTCGTCTGAAGTCAGAGCCAAAGCTGCGCTGGTCATCGCCTACACCGCTTCCAGCACCCGACGTGGTCAGCAGCGCAGTCGAGGAAGTAGGCCCGCAGCTGGCTCGCGACTACGCCATCGAGATTGCCGTACTCCTCGTCGGTGCAACGAGCGGTCTCAGCGGCCTGCGGGAGTTTTGCCAGCTGGCCGCCCTCATTCTGGCATTCGACTGCGCCTTCCTTATGATCTTCTTCGTCGCGATCCTCACCGTCATGGTCGAGGTGCACCGCATCAAGGTCATGCGAGGGCTGCGCGCCCCGAGGCCCAGGCCTAGCACCCCGCCCAACGTCGATTCAGACGAGCCCGTCTCCAATGTCACGACGCCGACGTCCATCCGAAGTGACGAAAGCGCCGCTGCCCTTCGTCAGGTTTCACCTGACAGGAAGAAGGCTGCTCGTCCCCTCTGGCGTCGTGTGCTGAAGTTGCTGCTGGGCAAGGTGCCGTTCGAGCGCAGCCGCAGCGGCAAGGAGAACCCGGTGGCTCGCCTCAAGCTGCTCCTCATCACAGCCTTCCTCACCATGCACTCGCTTAACCTCGTCTCGACCCTGACGGCTCAGTCGGCCATTTCTCGCCATCAATCGATCGAGGAGCTCAATCTTTTCGACGCCCTCTCGACGTCATCGCCTCTCTTCGCCCCCGTCACGGACTCGCCCACTCTGTCGCCCATTTTGTCCAGCATTGCTTTGTCGCAGGGCAAGGAACGCGACGTCATTGTCAAAGTCGCCAATCCGGTCATCTTTGTTCTCATTGACGGCGCTCCCGAGGCCGACGAGGACCGGAGCCAGCTTGCCGATGCTGCTCTGAACGCTTCAGGCGGCGCCGGCTCATCTGTCCGCCACTCCTCGTCATCCAACAACGTCGCAAGCTCGGTCAAGGCCTCCTTTGGCAGGGGAGGCGGCTCGCTAGCCGTCCTCGACAGCTTCATGACCGGCTGGTCAATCATCGTTGGTGACCCGGTCATCTCCAAGTGGATGTCACTCGCCCTGGCCATCAGCATCTTCCTCAACGCTCATCTCCTCAAGGGCATCGCGTCAGGCAACGCTGCCGTGACGCAGGGCAACGCAGCCGGCGCTGCAGTCTTCGCCGCAGCTCGCATGCTTGGCGCTCACTTCGATCAGGAGCGAGACTTGAAGACGACCAGCCCTAAGCCCCCTTACTACCGCTCAAGATCTCATCCGCCAGTTGCCAAGGCTGGTCGACCCGCGACCGAGTCGGCTGAGCTGACGCAGTATCACCAGAAGCTGGCAGAGCAAGCTACGAAGCAGGGAGGCAGGAAGCAGCTCGATAAGCTGCCGAGGCCGCAGAAGGATCAACAGCCTACCGTCGATTCGAACACCAGTGCCACTTCGTCTTCAGCCACCACTGCCATTCCCGCGGTCGCCATCAGCCAAGATGCTGGAGACGCGCTGCGAGAGCTCAAGAAGCCCGATATCCCCGCCAGCTCGGAGGGCGAAGGAGCAATGGGTATGCCCGACGAGCGCAGGAGTGGCCTGCGATTGCAGCCTACCAGCCACATTGGACGCGATGGACGCACAGAGACGCGCCCCTTCGAGCAGCTGCTGGACATCTACGCCGGTGGAGGAGGTGTGTTCCGCCTCAACGATGAGGAGATTACCATCCTTGCGCAAAAGGGGAAGATTGCGCCGTACGCACTCGAGAAGACGCTGCAGGACCCGGCGAGGGCGGTCAGGGTGCGAAGAGCGCTCGTCTCTCGCGCATCGTTTTCCGGCACGCTCGAGTCATCGCTCCTCCCGCACTTGGGCTACGACTACAGCCAAGTCATGGGCGCCTGCTGCGAGAATGTCGTTGGCTTTATGCCGATCCCGGTGGGCATTGCTGGGCCGCTCAACATCGACGGCCAGGTGACACCGATTCCTATGGCGACAACAGAGGGAACGCTCGTCGCCTCAACTTCGCGAGGCTGCAAAGCCCTCAACGCCGGTGGTGGTGTGACGACTGTCCTCACTCAGGACGCCATGACGCGCGGCCCCGCCATCGAGTTCCCGAGCATCGTCTCTGCGGCCAAGTGCAAGCGCTGGATCGACTCAGCCGAGGGCGCGAAAGCTATCAAAGCTTCCTTCGACTCGACGTCACGCTTCGCCCGCCTCGCATCCTTGCGCTCCGTGATGGCTGGGCGCACTCTCTATGTCCGCTTCGCCACGGCGACGGGAGATGCCATGGGGATGAACATGATTTCAAAGGGCGTAGAGAAGGCGTTGGGCATGCTCATCGAGGACCACTTCCCCGAGGCGGTCATTCTGTCCCTGTCGGGCAACTACTGCACCGACAAGAAGCCCGCAGCGATCAACTGGATCGAGGGCAGAGGAAAGAGCGTGGTGGCAGAAGCGGTCGTGCCGGGCAAGGTGGTCAAGACGGTCCTCAAGACTACCACCGAGGCTCTTGTGAGGTTGAACACGCGCAAGAACCTCGTCGGGTCTGCTATGGCCGGCTCCGTAGGTGGCTTCAATGCGCACGCAGCCAACATCCTCACGGCCATCTACCTCGCCACCGGGCAGGACCCAGCACAGAACGTTGAGTCGTCCAACTGCATTACCCTCATGGAGGCCTTGCCGTCCAAGAGCGGCGATGAGGATGAGGATGACGACCTACTGATCACCTGCAGCATGCCCAGCATCGAGGTGGGCACCGTTGGTGGTGGCACTGGTCTCTCACCTCAGCGTGCGATGCTGGAGCTGCTGGGTGTGGCCGGTGCGAACTCGACGACGCCCGGTGCCAATGCTCAGCGCTTGGCCCGCATCATCGTTGCGTCGGTCATGGCTGGTGAACTCTCCCTCATGTCGGCTCTCGCGGCCGGTCATCTCATCAGAGCACACATGGCACACAACCGCTCAGCGCCGCCTACTGCTCCTGCCACGCCCGGAGCCATGACGCCGGCGCTGAGCTCGGAGGGTTCCAACAACAACTTGCCTGGCTTGTCGATCATGACCCCGCTCGTGGCTACGCCTGTGCAGAGTAGGCAATCTCCTGCGGCTGAAGGAGGGCCGGGACCCAGCAATGGGAGTGCGAGGAAGGCGAGGTCTGGTAGTGGCGGTTCTGTAGCCGGTGGGCATGGGAAGGCGGCCACGACGGGATGAGGGGACGACGACCCCACGATTAGACGATTGGACAATACTCTCGATACCGATACCGGGGTGACCCGCGACACAAGAGGACGCCCCTGCAACGCACCGTCTTCACTTTTCCCTCCCAACTCCTCCCTCTCCACCTCGGCCAGCATACGTCGCATGCACATAAGTCAGCGAGCACCCAGCATCATCTCCCGGCTCGCTAACCATCCTCGCAGTCTTTTCCTTCCTCCCTCGTCGTACTCTACTTCATTTTCTCGCTCAACCGCCTGCCACGAGCCGCTCCGCTTCGCTTCGTTGATCGTCTCTTCGTCGTTGTTGTCGTTAGTTGCTAGTCGTCAGTCGCACTTCGTTTATCGCCCTCTTCTTTTAGTTTCCAGCCCAACTTGTACTTATTCTAGTAGTTGAAGTGAACAAGCAAGCAAGAAAGCAATTGAAAAGCAGCTCTGCTTTGTGAGAGAGACTGAGTCTACGCATTTGAGATGCCCAGTCCCAAACTGTAGCAGAGCAAGTGGAGCTTTGTAAAGTCTTCTAACGGGTCATCTTGGGTATTCTTTCATCTGCCATCAGTCCCACTGTGAAGAGCAATGTCAGCATACGCCTCCCCAATCTCTTGGGGACCCCCTCCATCAACTCACCCTCCTAATCTCCTCATCTGCGGCCTGACCTCCGCGCTCCTGCGCAGCACTCGTCCCACCGCTTCTCTGCTGCTCCTTGAGCTTTCTCGCCAGATCTCCCTCGGTGCCTCTTCCCCCAGTGCCTCTTGCTTGATGCGCAGCAAGACGGCGCTCTGCTGCTTGGGCACGAGCTTCACGATCGTCTGCCGCGGAGGCTGCTGGAGGTCCGGCTGTCGATGAGGAGCCAAGTCTATTAGCGTGAGCGGGTGAAGATGATGATGAGGAGGAGCGTGAGAGGCAAGACCCCATGATGGGCGAGGCTGGGGAAGGTGAGGATGGGATGCCAAGATCATTCGGCCTTGAGGGGAGGCACAGCCGCATCCAACGCCTCGAGTCTGCGAGGCGTCTGCGCGTCTCCGCCAGGTTGCGCCTTGACCACTCGCTTTTCCGGCGAGGGCGACTCCGTTCGCGTTTGCTTTCCTTCTTGCTACAGACAAATGCTCTCGCCGACACTCAACGGTGGCAACGATGCCGCATTAGACGCAGCAGGTCCTTCTGCGCCACCATCTTCAGCGCAGCGAGGAGCAGGAGCACACCCCTTCTCACTCAAAGTTCGCTCCATCCTCACCCGTCCGCCTTCCAGTCGCGATGATGAACTCGTCGCCAAGGGGCTGAGGGCTTTGGAGGGTCGATATGCATTGGGCGGGCAGGCGACGCAATCTTGGAAGAACAACAAGGCTGTCAAACAACGCAAGAGCGCATACAGACTACTCGCAGACTCGAGTGACGAAGAAGACGGACTCGATTTTCCCACCTCGTCCTCGCACCCCGCCGCAAGCGTACAGCTCTCGCACATCAAGTCCCACCTCACCCAAGATGCCCACGCCGACCTCCTCACCTCTACGACACAGTACCTTGCCCACCTCGACACCGTCACCGACCACCTCGACAGCATACACGACCGTCTCGCCTCCATGCGCGCCACCTGCGACAGCGTAGATTCCTCCCTCTCTCACTCAAACGACTCAGTTCGCTACCTTCTCGAACAGTCAGCAGGGCTAGAGCGACAACGTGGTGCAACAAAACAGCAAGCTCTCCTCGCTCGCCTCTTCTTGGAGCGCTTCACCTTGCCACCTGCGGAGCGCGAAGCAATCGAACGTCGCGACTCCCCCGTTGGACACGAGTTGTTCGCTGCAATGGACCGCCTCGCAGTAATGAGGCAGGACTGTCTCGCCCTGCTGGAAGGAGGCGGAGAAGCGGGTGGTGGGACAAGGGCAGGGACGGACGTGATGGCTTCTACGGGTCAACTATTGGATTTGGCCCACGAGAAGCTAGGACGCTTTCTCAACTTTGAGTTTCGGCAGGCACCGAAAGAGGGCTTGGACGTAGGGCCTATACTGAGGGACAGTGTAAGACGGTTGGTAGAGGCAGAAGCAGGGAAAGGGGAAGAGGTGCTTGCTCCGGCGCTGGGTATTCTTGCAGGTATGAGGAGCACCTACCTGGCTGGCGCTTTCCAGCAGGCTCTGCAGCGAGGAAGTGGAGAGGGGTCCTCAGCAGCAAACACGCCCAGTTTCTCTCGGCCCATCGAAATGCACGCCCACGATCCCTTGCGGTACGTCGGCGATATGCTAGCATGGGTGCACCAGGCCGTTGCAGGGGAGCGAGAGTTCTTAGGCCAGCTCTTCGGCGAGAAAGAAGGCGAAGGAGGCAGGAGGGTAGGGGAAAGGAGAAGGGGGATCGAAGGGAGTATTGATTGGGGAAGGAGAGGCAGCCAGATGCCAGAGGCGACTCAAGCTACAGCAACGGAGGCTACGACTCGTCGCCTGCACTACGTGAGGGATACGCTAAACCGCAGCCTTGAAGGGTGCTCTCGACCTCTCAGCGTACGAGTCGAGCAGACCATCGACGTCCAGTCTTCCCCACTTGTGGCGCTTCGCCTGGCCCACTTGGTTGACTTTTACCGACAGGTCATGCTCGATACGCTCGGGAGCAAGGCGACTCTATCGAAGGTGCTCGACGACCTCAACAAGACGGCGTGGACAGCTTTCGGTGATGCGGTCAAGAGGCAAGCGAGAGAGCTAGACAATCAAGGCGGTGAAGTCCCAGCAATGAGGGGTGATGGAGAAGAGCTTGGCCTACCAGCGAGCTTGCTGAGCGCTCTCTCTTCTGTCAAGGAGCTTATGGAGGAGCACGGTCACCAGGCGCCGTCCTCTGCGAGTGATACTGCTGCAGAGTCCGTCCTGGTCGCAGCGGATCAGCAGAGCAAGGAGTCTGAAGGCCAGGCAGACGAGACGACTTCCTTTGCCTCGGTCCTGTCGACACTTCTCGATGCTATGCTCCGCCAAGTCGACACTACACAAGGCCTCATTGTCGAAGCCGCCCAAGTCCCATCGCCGGCCAAGGGGAGCAAATCGCCAAGCAAGAGCGATGACCCAGATTCCGCAGCAACGGCACATGCACAAGGCCTCGTCTTCCGGCTCAATTGTCTTGAGCGGATCGTCACAACACTCGAAAGGAGCAGCAGCGCAGCTTCCTCGTCTCCGCTTCTTGCGCCTCCGCGCACTGCCCTCACTGCAACGCATCGAGACCTAGTCGACTCCACCTACGCCCACGTCCTGGTGACCAGCGGGCTCTCTCCAGCACTCTCCGAATCATCCTCTGCGGCAACTCTTGAATGCCTCCAATCATTCAGCGCTCGCCTGTCCTCCCCTTCGGGCTCACTTTCCCTCGCTACGCCTCCCTCCTGGCTCAGCCGCGTTCAGGCGCCGAGACAGAGGAGTGAGGTGCACGCAGAGGCCATGCGCCGATTGGTCGAGGGGTACGAAGGAGCGATGAAGCGCTGCGAGGCTGTAGAAGGGCTGAGGAGTGCAGAAGAAGCAAGAATGTTACTGGGCGTGTAAATGAGATGACTGACACTCAATTGCACGCACAAGCAACGACAGTGAGCAAAAGATGGATGGATGAGTGGTATGATCTCCTCCCTACTCTCTCCTTCTCCCGATCCTCTCCCTCTTGACCGTCCCGTAAATCTCCTCCGGCACAGGATTCGCCCTCGGACATCGTCTCTCCCTCTCCTTGCGCAGCTCCTCCGCCTCCAGCCTCTCCCTCTCCTCACGAGCTGCAGCACGCTCCGCTTCGACCAGAGCGTCACGAGCGCGGCGGGACGTCTCCCACGCACGACGAGATTCGAGGCGTTGCGACAGAGCTGAGGGGGGTGCAGGAGCTGGGGCAGCTGTGCGAGATGAGCTGCTGGAACCTTTGGGGCCCATGAGTGCTGGAGGAAGGTGAGCAAAGCGACTAGAGCTCCCACGAGCGCCAGAGCGCGCAAGCTCGTCCCTCCTCGCCTTCTCGATGCGGCGTGCAAGTTCGTCGTCTACTTCGCGTTGCACCTCTTCCCTCCTACGCGCCAGGTAGGCAGGCACATCGCCCGCCCCGAGCGCCCTGGACGAGGAGGAGGTGGCGCTGGCCTCCGTTGCAGACAATAGGGAGGAGAAATGCGCTGCTGATGGGGTGTAGCTGACCGAGGACGCAACAGGTGCTGTGCGACGCGTCCTGCTGCTCGCGCTCGGAACAGTGGCAGTACTGGAGGCAGCAGTGGGTACAAGTTGACCAGTGGACGTGACACGATATCCTGCTGGGACGTCGAGGTCGGTAGGCGTCGACTGATTGGCAGATCCAGCTCGCGATGCAGTCTGGCGTTGGGTCCCGGCCTTGCCTTTTCCCAGTGCTGCTCGACCGGCTGTTCGACGTGTAGGCTTCGCATCGATGGCTTCCTCCTTTGCCGCAGGCAGAGCCACGGCACTGCGCGTCACCTTTGTTCTCTTGGCCGGCGAAGAAGAGCCGATTATCGCCTTGCTCATGTCAGCAGATGCCGACAATGTTGCAGGTCGCGCAACTTCTCTCGCTTCCTCCGCCGCTGCCGCCGCCGCTGCCGCCGCCTTCCTCTCCCTGTATACCCGCGTCGCCTTCGACTCTGCAACCGCCAGCTTGGCGTCGCGTGCTGCAATGGCTTGACGTGATGATTTGCCGCCAGTGGACGCGCTGTGGGTCATGCTGCTTCGCGTCCGGCGGGTTGCTGGTGGCTTGGACGTCGCGACGGCTGCGCTCTCGATGGCCACCTTCGTCTCGGCTTGGGAGAGCGCTGTTGCAAGGTCGTTCGTGCTGGCCGAGCCGGTCAGGGCCGATGAGGAGAGCCGACTGCTTCTGCGGCGAGGACGAGAGCTCGCAGGTGTTCCGATGATAGCGGCAGCGGGGGAGGGCACCTCCTCGATGCCTGCGGCAGCAGGCTCTTGCTGCGGAACAGCGAATGGCACATGCACGTCATCTTCGACGTGTTCATCGAATTGCTCAGCCTTGACGTCCAGTTCTTGCTCGGCTTCCTCGGCGTCACCGTGGATCGAAGTTCGTTCCCCTCCTTCCTGCTCGTCAATGGCTTCTTCTGCAGTCATGTCGTCTTTGACCTCGAGATCGTCCTGCTCTTGAGCCTCAGAGGTGGCATCCAATTCCATCTCGACCTCTGCCAGCTCAGCTCCCTCTAGCACCGCGGCAGTCTCCTGCTCAACAACCTCTTCCACCTCTTCGATGTCCTCTTCGATTCGGTGATGCTCCTTCTCGTCCTCAGCGATGTCCGAAAATCTCTCTACGGCTGCAGTTGGCTCGGCTGCCGCTGACGCTGTCGTTCTTGCCACACCAGCTGTCGCATGCTTCTGCGGGCTCGAAGTTTTGCCCATCAGGCTCAGCAAATCGCTGCTCCTCTCTGGCCCCTGTCGCTTCTCCTTACGGCGAAGGGGTGACGAGGACATCAAGTCCGACGACGACGATGCTGTTGCAGCGCGGTCCAGGTTGCCTACCGGTACGGGGGCGATATTCTTCCCCTTGCTCGGCGAGAAGGACAGGAGCGAGGTGAGCTTACGTTTGGGTGGAGAGCTTGGAGCGGGTGAGGAGGACGCTGCATTGGCTTGGTGTGTTGAACCGGTAGCTGCAGTGGCAGGGGGAACGTCAAGACCTAGTCGCTTGCGTCGCTCTTCCCGACCTTCCTTCTTCTCTTGCTGTTGATGCTGGCTTGACGATGAGGATGAAGAAGAGGACGAGGCCTTAGCAGCCCTTGCTCCGGCGACGAGGGCGGCGATGCTTGTTGCTCGAGGCTTTGCTCTCGTTGGAAGCTTTGATGCTGGAGGTGGCAGTGCTTGAGACACTGACGCTACATGTGCCACTGGTGCCGGCCTCTTCACCGGCTCAGGCAGTGGAGCATTCGCAGCAGCAAGCGTCTCGTCTGCTGCTAGGTCATCATGGCTCGACCAACCCTCTGTGTCGAACTTCGGCGTGGCTGTTTTCCTCGGTGATCGTTTACGGCGGACTTCGACATTGGGTGAGAATGCGGCAAGCGGCAGATCCTGAGCTTGAGACCCGGCAGGGCTAGAAAAGGGCGAATGCACCTGCTCGTGCTTAGCAGCGGTCCCTTCTTGCGGACCGGAGCTGGCCGCCTCTCCCCATGCTAGGCGGGAGAGCTCTGCGTCATCCAGGTCGTCCAACTGTCCCTGCTTCTCCTCGTTCTGCTGAAATGACTTCCTCTTCTGCGGCATCAGACCCTTCCTGGCCCTCTTTCCACCCTTGACCGGCGAGAAGCGCAGCGATTGGTCCATGAGCATCGTCATGCTACCGTCCCCAATAGCGGGTCCATCCCCATCTGGCAGTAGTGACATGTCCACGTCCGCTGCCGCTGCCATCGTGCGACGCTTCGAGCGAGTGGCTGGCATGGCAACACGCCAGGCAATGTAGGATGCGAGAGAGCAGATGTGATGTGAGGGGATGCCGAGGGATGCGCGGGAGGAAACGAGGACAAAGTGTTGGTTGTGGTTCCGCCCTCCCGAAGCCAAAACAACACGCGCCGTCCCGCCTCCACGCTGCGCGCCTTGGGTCTGCTGCACCACACTTTCTCGTCACATCTCTCTGAATTGATGCTGCGCTGGTCCTACAATGTCGTTTCGCCGTCACAGATATCATTGCGCATATCAATCCCTACCCTCCCTCTCTCTCCTCTTCCAGTCCTCGAAGAACTCAGTAATGGCGCTCTCATCCACCATCCGTCCCTCACGCGCGAACGGCCTAAGATGCTCATAAAGGGCGTCCTTCAACCGCGAGTAGCCCTGCATCGCTTCGAGAGTCTGAGCACGCGGAAGAGAAGAAAGAGCGCTCATTGCCATGTCGTACGAAGAGCTCGTTGAGCTAGTTGCGTCGTCGTCCGGCGAACCAGCATGCTCGAGCTGCTGAGCTAAAGCGCGAGGGCTTGAGGGAGGCTCGTAGGTTTCCTCTTCTTGAAGAATGCCGGCTAGGTGGCGATAAGAGGTGAGCTCGGCCACGCAGGTGGAGCAGCGACAGAGGCGCTTGCGCCAGCCCTTGATGGCACTGCTGCTGCTCTCTCCAAGCGCTCCTTCTTCCTCGTCCTGGCCCTCGTCAAGGAACACATCCAACCTGCACTGCGTACTCTGCCTGTTCCCAGGATTGTACGAGTCGTCTTCGTAGAGGCCTGTCGTCGGCAGAGGCTGCCTCAGCAGTCGCTCGACAAGGGGTGCGATGGGTGGGCGACGACATGAGGGTGAGCGCGGCCGCTCCAAATTGCGGCGGGCAGCTTCGGTCGCTTCCCAAGGGTAAGTGCGAGAGGCGAAACGCGGCTCTTCTGTCCTGATGTGGCCTCTCCAACCAGGTGGAAGAGGAGTGGCAGGTCGATAGTGGATGATGCCAGGCGAGCAACCCCCGTCGTTGGAGTCTTCGACTTTGGCGCGCTTGCTGCCGGGACCAGCTTCATCGTCACCAGCTCTTTCAACAATGGGCGACAAGCTACGCTTCATGTTCGCCCGCATACGAGCGCTTTCGGCATCCGACTGGGCAATCAGCTCTGCCTCCCTGGCTTTGCGAGATTTCATCTCCTCTTGCTCCTCCGTGTTGGCGGGGAGACCCACAACGAGGTATTTGCGTGGTTGTTGGCCTTCCGCCTCGACGAGCATCTCTGTTGAGGAGCCTTCCCATCCCTCAGCGCGCGACGGGTGGAATGATGATGATGCTTCCTTGTCCTTCTCCTCGTTCTCCTCTTCCTTTACCCCGTCGGGCATCTCCAAACAAGCGCCCCACCCCTCTTTCCCGACGTAATGCAGCAACGGCCTGTTCTCCCTCACGCACGCGTCGCAGATGAACGAATCGAACGATTCGTGGGCAATGAGTGGAGCCTGTCGCTCGATGACATGCCCTCTACCTGGGTCGACATCATTCGTCGTCAGGCTCGTGCACGACTCATGAAACCAGTCCTCGCAGACAAGACATTGAAACATCGTCTCCTCTTCCTCGAGCGGGTCGTAGGTGTAGCCCTTCTCACAGTAGCAAAAGTGCCCGTGGTGGTTGCGCGAGTAGACGTTACGAGTGTTGGCGTCGATCAAGTGCTGCGGTGGAGCTCGTAGCTTGCAAGGGTGCAAGTGAGGCTCTCCCTGATCGCTTGGCATCATCCCGCAGTCGCACCGAGCATCGCGTTTGGCGAAGAGCTCGACGAGCTCGTGGTCGGCATGACAGCCAATAGAGCAGCCGGCGCATACATTGATGGGTACGTCTTCCTCGTCGTTGAGGTGGGCGCAAGTCTTACAAGCCCACAACGGTTGGCGTATGTAGCCCTTCTCATAAGTGCAAGAAGCACGAGTGTAGGAAAAGGGAATGGCTTCCCGTGCTTGTTGCTCGAGGAGGGATTGGTGAGCAATGAGGTCGGAGGCGGTGAGGCCCCGATCTGAGGCGGAAGGCAATGGGGCGTTGGCTGTATCTGCTGAGGCAGAGCGTGCGCGACGTGAATGCGATGTAGCTAATGGTGACACCGGCGGTTGCCGTGATGATGAGGGGTGACCATCCGCCATGATGGGCAGTCAGAGGACGGCAAAGAAGGGAGCAAAGATGCATGCACCCTCCAACTCGTGTGCCGTCTTCGATCCTCTGTTCCGTCCAGTCAGTCGACGCTCGGACCAACAACGGCAAACGGGCGACGGCGGCGCTCAGCCTTCCTCTCCACGGCCTCCTCTATCCACACCCTTCCTCATCATCACTCCTTGATGCCATCAGCATCCGACCCGCCAGAGGACGGGGGCATCTCCCTCAGTCTCGACGATGACGCGCAGCATCGCAAGCCCGACATCACAGACTACGCTGATCTCAACCTCGACGACGAGAAGGGCGACGAAGCTGTCGCCAAGATACCAACAAATGAGGCCGACGTCGACAACGCTGAGCCTGCGACTGGAGACATATCCGGCGCAGAGTGGTCAACAACAATCACTCCCGCAGACGAACAGCAGCAGCCTGACTTCAGCGCTACAAGACATCGCCGCATCGACTCACTGCCCCCTCAGCGATTTGAAGAGGAGACGGTTCAGTGGTCTCGCCGACCGAGTGCGATGGATGCAGGCTCACACCGTATCGACGAGTCAGCAGAGGACATGGGCAATGACTCGCATACCTCTGAATTTGAGCGTGCCGGTCTTGACTTTGTTGACATCAATCTGGGCGGAGATCGCAGAGGCGCCGATGGAGCCAGGAGTCCTGGGCTGAATGCCGTGTACGGCCCAGGAGGAGCGCCCTCGTCCAAATCTCGGACCAGTCTGGAGATACGTACAGATTCAATCAGTAGCGAGTTCAAGGGACCCACGTCTTCCGAGACGCCATCGTCATCCACTACTTCGTCGAAGCTGGCATTTTGGAAGAGAAAGGGTACGCAGGAGTCCGCAGCCATAGCGAGTCCCGTCGGTCCTACCGAGCAGCCAACGGCTGAGGTCACG
Source organism: Jaminaea rosea (assembly GCF_003144245.1). Taxonomy (NCBI): domain Eukaryota; kingdom Fungi; phylum Basidiomycota; class Exobasidiomycetes; order Microstromatales; genus Jaminaea; species Jaminaea rosea. Next base: position 652,591 of record NW_020289976.1, on the reverse strand, counting down.
ATGCTCGTGGCTAATGACGAAGGCGATATACATCGCGCCGCTTCGCCTGCTGAGCAGCAAGCGCAAGAAACTGAGGCGTCGCCTTCTCAGGAGGGTCAGCTTCATCCGCCAGAGCCCAAGGCCACGACCAACGACTCGCAGGTTGCGCTCGATGTCAAGGATCATGAGCGAGCGGGACAAGAAGCTGCAGTCAAAGTTGAACAAGGCCGGGCTTCAAACTCCTCAACATCACAGGCGGCGGCCGTCAGCGCTGGCCGATCCGCGGGACCGTCGGGATACAGCGAAGCAGACGCTGAAGCTGCGCAGTCAGATGTCAGACCAGAGTCGTCCGCAGAAGCTGCGGCTCGTGCAGCAGCCGCTGGTATGGCATCGGCAGGTGGACGCTCAGCAGGTCCTGCCGTTCCCACTTTGAGCGTCTCATCAGGCACAGCCCCTACTCTAGCCATCTCAACCTCGGCCGCAGCAAAGTCAGGAGGTCGGTCTTCCGGCCCATTTACCTCCCCTTCATCCGCAGCAGCCGGTCCCTCCTCCCCACCATCCTCATCACACGTTCGCAAACCCTCAGGCGGCCCCTCTGCCCTGGAGCGCTACATGTCTCGCACGCGTCAGGCCACCCTCCCGCCCAAGACCCGCAAAGAGGACCAACGTCATCTGCAGGACTTTGAGTCAATGATGAAGAGCTTCCAAGCTCTTGAGGCGAAGCGACTTAAGGAGGACCAGGACAGACAGAGAAGGCGTGAAGAGGAGCTTGCTGCTGCTACGAAGGTGTGGGAGAGCGAGATCCTACGCGGGGATTGGAGGGCAGCGAGAGTCAAGGGGAGCAGGTTGAGACTTGTTTGGTGGAAGGGTTGCCCGCCGAGTCTGAGAGGAAGAGCGTGGCTGCTCGCGATTGGGAATGTCAGAATGCTACCACGCAACCTGGCGACTACCACAAAAGCCAGAGTAAAGGAGATGAAGGCGAGAGAGGGGGCTTGGCCGCCGAGGAATGTACTGAACGAACAGGATACCGATGCGGAGGAGGCGATGGAGGAGGATATTGAGAGGACCCTGCCTAGCCTCAAGCTCTTCCAACGGGACGGTGGAGTGCTGTACGACGACCTCAAGGAAACACTGGAGTGCCTCGTGTTGCTTCGCGCAGAGCAGGCAGCCGAAATCCATCAGGAGCGACAAAGACGTCCAGAAGGTGTACGGGTACGCCCTCCAGCTGCAACAGCCGCCACCTCATCCGCTTCCTCATCGACACCGCGCCCGAACCTCTACGAGCCCGGCCTATCTCCTCTCGCTGCCCTTTTGCTGCTCAACCTCTCACCAAGCGAGACCCTCTTGTCTCTACTCAACCTCCTAGCCACCCGCCCATGGCTGCGCTCCCTCTACTCAATGGACCCTACGCACCTCGCCCAATCCTCTGCATTCGAACGAGTCCTCAACACCCTCCTCTCCGACCAGCTCCCCAAAGTTTATGCGAATCTACAACACTGCGGTGTGGACCCCTCGCAGTACGCTCGCAGCTGGGTTAAGACTATGTTCATCCCCTTGCTGCCGCTGGAGACGGTCTGTAGGCTGTGGGACCAAATTTTGCTCGAGGAGGCGGAGGATGAGATCGACTCCATGGTCTTCCGAGCCTGCTTGGCCCTCGTTGGGTTGTTGAGCTCTCGACTTCATACCGGCGAGGCGAAAGAACTGCAGAGCATTCTGACTGGTCGGAATCGAGCCGCTTTGAGCGTATGGTACAGGTTCGTCGGGCAGACGGCGCAGCTAGGAAGTGGTGGGCCGGCTTTGGCCGCAGCGCAGGGGGCTTCGGGGCAGGCAGCCGCTTCGGCGCAGGCAGTCGCCAGCTTGCCGCCAGACTCGCCTTTGAAGAGGAGGGAGAGTGAAGCAGGTGGTAGTGGGCCCGGCCAGGCGGAGATGCGGGCATTGTCCTCGTCAAGTTCTGCCGGAGCGAACGGATCAGCGATTGCCGAGGAGTCCGAAGACGAGAGCGAAGAGAGCGAGGACAAGGCAAAAGCGAATGGGCAAGAAGAGCCAAGCACACCAGCCTCAGCAAGCAACGGTGTATCCCCACCTCAGCCGTCTGACCCCGACCCCTCTTCGATCGAAGCCCCACTCTCCTGGGTGCCGCGCGACTCCCTCTTCAGCATCTACGCCATCGTGGAGACGAACCTATTTCGCGCTCTAGAGGAACAAGTTGGGGATGACCTATCTAGCAGCGATGCTAGCCTCGCGGGCGGTGACGCCGGTAGTAAGGGTTCGGCTACACCGCCGGCTTCAGCAGGGGTGGGTGTCTCAGCTGGTGGTGGGGGCCAGTGGAGCAGGGGCGATGGGTGGTGGAGAGATAGTACATTGAAGAGGCTTGTAGAGCGAGAGCTGGGTGGATGAGAGTGTGCGGCTGCCAAAAGAGGACCGATTGAATCGAAGAAGAAAGAATCCAGATACCTATAGCAGAGCTGGCCCACGTAGCTGAGACTGCCGCATCGCCCTGGCAGAAGTCGTACGCTACGCAGGCTGAAGAGATGACGATGGAATAGGCATGACCTCAATCCGCCGATGAGGCCGATCGACTTCGACTGTCATGTGTGCATCTCGTGACAGCTCGCCAAGCTCAGCGTCCGGGAGATCTCCGGCGAGATGCGGGGAGGAGAGACGAGCATCTCGTGGAGGCGAGCGCACAGACCCCCGCACCTTCTTGGCTTCCTTTCCCCCAAACCACCATCACAAAGTCAGCATCCTTTCAACCCCCCGCTAGCATTGCAGACTCACAATGACCGCCACGCGTGCTTCTCTGCTCTTCGACACAAAGGAGAAGCTGGCCTCGCTCACACTCGAAGAAAAGATCGCCCTCACTGCGGGGCAGGACATCTGGCGCACCTTTGCTTCAGCTTCTAAAGGCATCCCCTACGCCAAGCTCACAGATGGGCCAAATGGGGCTCGCGGCGGAGGCAACTTCAACGACTCGGTCCCTGCTGCTCTATTCCCATCTCCCTCATGCCTAGCATCGACATTCGACGTGGACCTCGCCCACGAGATGGGCAAAGGTATTGCCCTCGACTCGCGCAGCAAACAGTGTCATGTGAGCTTGGCTCCTACTGTCAATATGACTAGAGACCAGCGATGCGGAAGGGCATTTGAGAATTATGGCGAGGACCCTGTGCTTACAGGCCATATTGGTGCGAGCTGGACGATTGGCTGCCAGAGTACGGGAGTGGCTGCTACGCCCAAGCATTTTGTCACGAATGAGGTGAGTGGGAGCGGCACTCCAGCCCGTCGCAACACGAGACTGACTTGACCAACTTTTGCATCTTATCCGCAGGCCGAAGCAGATCGCCGCTTCAGCAACTCGATCCTCGACGAGCGCACCCTGCGCGAGATCTATCTCGAGCCGTTTCGCATCATCTTCAAAGAGGTAGCCAAAGCGCACGCCGCTGGCAAGGACGGGCCCAAGGGTCAAGCATTTGGCGGCCAGCCCGCTTGCATCATGACTGCATACAACCAAATCAATGGTACCTCAGCCAGCGAGTGCAAGCATACCCTTATCGACGTCTTGCGCAAGGAGTGGGGGTTCAACGGAATGGTCATGTCTGACTGGTTTGCACTTCACGGCTGTGGCATGGGAGGTGGGTGTGACTTGGAGATGCCGGGGCCGGCCTTTCAGCGAAGATTGGAAATCGTCAAGGAGCATCTCCAAAAAGGAGAATGCACCGAGCAGGATATAGATGAGAGGGCTATTCGTGTATTGGACATGCTCAACAAAGTGGCGCAGCTCGGCTTTGAGAAGTCGCCGCAGGATGAAAAGGAAGAGAGCGTCGTTGATCAGGGGCGAGAGAAGGTCATCCGCCGGATTGCGGCGGAGGGGGCCGTGCTGCTCAAGAATGAGGCGGACATCCTACCTCTCAAGGTAGACTCGGTCAAGCGCATCGCCCTCATCGGCAAGCCATGGACGCAGCCCATCCAGAGCGGCGGTGGGAGCGCCAACTTGACACCGCAGCAAGCTCCTAAGGCCATAGACGCTCTCAAGGCCGCTTTGCCCAGCAATGTCGAGCTCGTGCACCACGATGGTTGCGACATCCATCCCTTCCCCGCTTCACCTGTCACGAAGACGACAGTCGAATTCCTTTCCCGCGACAACGGCAAGACAGTCGCGAATAGCACGCTCGAAAAAACGGCGCTGGGTGTTCTCGATCCAAAGCCAGAGGAGTGCCAGCCCAACAACTTTATCATGCGCGTCTCTTTTGACATCCATGCTAGCACGGCCGGAGCTCACACGCTTGGCCTCACGATCCTCGGCAAGGCACACCTCAAGGCGCATCGTCAGGACGGCTCCGTTGCCCTCGACTGGAAAGTGCAAGGCGAGACCGATACGTTTGAGTACCTTCTCAACGAGTTCAAGACAGCCCAGCAGAAGGAGATCAGCATGGCCGCAGGCGAGCTCGTGAGCGTCGTCCTTGAATACGAGCCACAGCAACAAGATGGGGCCATTGCGGCAATGAAGCCTGCAGGTTTCACAGTCGGCTTCGAGGAGGAGAAGGATCACCATGGCCTGCTGAAGGACGCAGCGAGTGTCGCAAGCCAATGTGACTTGGCCCTCGTCATGACTGGCCTGGGCCCCAAGTGGGAAGCAGAGGGATTCGATCGCCCCAACCTGCTTTTGCCGCGCCTGCAGAACAACCTGATTGCGCAAGTTGCCGAAAAGCAGAGTCGTACGGCTGTCATTACAGTCTGCGGATCAGCGGTGGAGATGCCTTGGCTTGACGACGTAGCCGGTGTCCTACAAACATGGTACGGAGGTCAAGAAGCGGCCGAGGCTCTCGTTGACTGCTTGCTCGCGCGAGGGGATGCACCTGCGTCTGGGCGTCTCTGCACTACCTGGCCGCGCTCGGTCAAGGATCAGTGTACGGCTGGAGAGTCGCACTCATTTCCGGGAGTAGACAAGACGGGACGTGGTCATCCGGATGTGTACTACGATGAGGGGCGACTCGTTGGGTACAAGTGGTACGAAGCAAAGGGCGCAAGCCCTTTGTTCTGGTTTGGTGGGGGTCTTGGCGGGTACACGACATTTGAGAGGGAGTTGAAGGATGTGAGGGTGGAAGAAGGCCAACAGAAGATCGATGTCGGCGTTGACGTTGAGGTCAAAAATGTGGGGGAGCGATCGGGGAAGGATGTGGTGCAGGTGTATCTCGCACCTGGGAAGGGAGAAGAGGATGAACCTGTCAAGAAGGTAAGCCGCGCTGACCAGTGGGTACGACGCAGATTGCTGATCATCAAGACCTGCCCTTCTCGCAGCTCGTCGCCTTCTGTACCACCCAGCTCGATCCTCAGAGGAAAGCAGCTCAGCTTACCCTCAACTTCGACGAGGACGCCTTCTCGCAATGGGACGACAAGTCATCGCAGTGGCAGGTCAAGGCGGGCCAGTACGTTGTTATTCTCGCATCCTCTGCTAGCCCGCAGGACGAGATCGCCCGCAAGGACATCGAGATCCACCAGGGATGGACTTGGAAGGGAATAGGCAGAGTCTAAATTGCGCAAATGTATGACCCAAAGCAAAGCATGGCGAGTCATTCATCTCGTCTTAAAGCATTCAACGAATCTACCTTGGTCTGCGCGCTCGGAGGATATCGTCGACCGTCGGGGTGAGATGAGATGTCGCCCGAGAAAACGCAGGCGCCTTTGGCTTGTGAAGGTTCGTCCGCCGCCAACCCGCCGCCGCCCCTTGTTTCGACTGTCTCAACGCTTGGCGCGATCGAAAAGTGGAGTGGAGCGAGTTGCGTGTGCTTTTGAGCTCGCTCACGAAGCTACGAAAGCGCCTCCTCCGTTTGTGTCATCCTACCATCCCGATCTTCTTGCTGCGCTGTCTCATAGACTTCTTCTTCCTCACTTCATCTTCGTTTTTACGGATCATTAATCTTTTACAACCTGGTCACGCCACCCAGGCATACCCGCAGTAGAGCTAGACTCGCTGCCTCTTCCTCAACTCAGCAGCTCGCAGAGAAGCATCGCTGCGCCTCTCTTTTCTTCATCCCTCTTCAGCTCTTTTCAACGCCTCTCCAGCTTTTCAATCGCTGCGCATGTTACAATGACTTCTCGAGAGCCTCACCCGCCACGAGCCAATCAAGGGCTTGTCGGCAAAGCAGCAGCAGCAGACACGCCTGGCCAGGGGGCAAACGCAGCACCCCAAGTCAATGGGGCGCAGGACCGTGTCAGCCACGCTTTCTCATCACAAGAGACGCCGCCGCTGCCGCCAATCGGTGATGGTCAACGTCATCGTCCCCACCTGCCTAATCTCAGGGGCGGCAGTGAATGCAGGGTCGGATATAGCACCGGCGGCGTCGTGGGCGGCGAATACGTTGACGGCGACGACGGCGACGACGGCGACGACGATGCCATACGATCGAATCATCATCAAGCTGAAGTCGCACCTCCGCGATGGTCAGCTGCTTCACCGATGAGCATCTCACCAGACCTTCCACCTCGCTCATTTGCACCTGTTAGCAAGGCCAACACGGCTGCCCCTGCCGCCACTTCTACCTCCTCTTTGGAGCCGCCCATTGTACCCTCGTCCCAGTCGACAAGCTCATCGGCATCCTCCAGCAGCATGGAGACGTCGACCCTGATACCCTCATTTCCGACGACGTCCTCTTCCTTCACTCCTTCATCATCTTCTTCTTCAAAGGTCCTCCCTGGCCTTGTGTCTAGTGGTGGCTCTTCTGCAGCAAGCATGATTCGAGCAGCTTCCCAGGCTGGACTGCATTCTGTCAGCTCGGCTTTGGCGACACAGGCTGCTCAGATCCAGGCTGGCATGAGCGAGAGCGAGAGCCCGCCTGTCAATGGCAACAGAGCTACGATTACCGCAAGTGGCAGCAGCGACTCCTTTAGGCCTCGAAGCTCGCCTCATCGCAGCGACGCCTTGCCGTTTCAGCAAGAACGCCGTCCATCGAGCAACGCCGAATACTCTGCGGCTATGAAAGCGCATCTCACCAGCGCGTTGCGAGGGGCCGAGCAGCTTTCGCTCGCTTCAACGTCGACCTCAAACACGTCGCTGACAGGGGCAGGCTCCCACAGTTGCGGACCGCCTTCGATGGCTGTGCAGACGCAGATGGCGGAGATTGCTACCAGAACAGCTGCTGAGGAGGCAGAGAGACAACTGAGGGTGCAAGCACTGCTTCGAGTAGCGCGAGCGAATGGGGGCAGCAACGACGATGATGAGCACTCGACATCGTCCTTGTCTGCGCCTTCTTCTGGGCCATCCCGCCTCGAAGCAGTCGGTCTCGGCCACATAGCGCTCCCGTCTCAAGGGCTGGAGCAATCGTGGGGTCGGATGTCAGGACGAGGTGCGGAAGACGATGTCAAAGACGTCAAGACCGCAGCATCGGGTCGCCGACAGAATGGTGCCGGGGTTCACCGTCCTGCACGCTTTTACGATGCGACAGATGCGATGGCGGGAGTGCCCAGCTTACCATGTGAGTAGGATGCAGGATTGGAGACATTCGGCGCTCTGTTCCACTGACCGTTCTGCTTCTTCTTTCCTCCGGCGTAGTGATGCCGAGCCCAGCTCCTGCTCTGATGGACGCCCCTTCTTCACCGATGCTCGATCGCCTCAATCTGCCGTATCCTCACAAGCATAGAGCGTCCTCATCGCCGATCTCGCCACCGCCACCACCGCCGCCGCTGGCGCAGGACAAGGCAGGTGCAGTCTCTAATGAGCCGAGGATCCTATCTTTCGAAGTCGTGCAGACGCCGGGAGGAACAGCCCAAGCTGGTTGGTGGTTGGCATCAGACGAAGGAGACGGCCGGCCAGGCGAAGCGTCTGCCGAGCCCTCTGCATCCTCAGGACCACCAGCCTCCTCATCGTCTTCGGTGTATTTCAAACCTGGGTGAGTACCAGTAGAAGGCGCCATCGATACTCTGCTCCTGCCCCGCTCCTCCCTCGCATCACCACCCATTGTCACCCGCATCGTCGCCGGCGCCCCGCCGTAGCCCAGAAACGAGTCCTCAGAGCAAACAGAGAAGAGCTGACCGCTTCATCTCTTTACCCCATGCGCCCACCATCCCCTTTCGTCCGCCTCCGCCCCCGCCTCGGCTGATTGAACTCACTCTCGCCATCACATCCTCATCACGTCGTCTGCCCCGCACTTCTACATCGCACAACCATCACCACACACCGAACCTCACACGCATCGCTTTGGTCGGCTCGTTGCGTCTCTTTCCTGCATGCTCATCTCTGCCCCTGATCCTCACAACCACGACGGCACCACACGCGACCCTGTATCCACGCCTACGCCTCTGGATGGATCTCTAAACCCGATCCCCGTTCCCTGCGATTCGACGGACAGCTACACCCTAGACGGGCAAGCCTACGCTGCTCTGGCCACGCAGGCAGCCTATGCGACGTCGCTCTTGACCACAACCGTCGCTCCTCAACCTCTGCCACCTGCTCAAGTCGGTCCCCAGCCAGTAAAGCAACTAGGCGGCGGCGGCGAAGACGACGACGACAGCCAGCAAGCTGGCGGGCCTTCCGCTGCGTGGCAGCCACTCGAACCTGCTCAGCAAGAGGCTATCGCGTCTCAGCTCCGAGCTTGGGCTGGGCTGCAAGGACCACAAAAGCAAGCTGAAGCAAGGCAGTCTCTTGAGGACAGACAGCGACACCTGGCTAGCCAGCGTCAAAGCCCGATTGCAGGGGCTGCAGCTACTGCGGCCGACCCAAACGAGGCATCGCAAGCAGACTCCTTCTTCCCGCCCGACTTTGCCAGCCACTACAGGGCGCAACTGCAAAGCTTGGCTCAAGGCTACTACCAACAGCTTCACCTCGACGGCCTCAACAAGAGCCACTACGCTCAAGGAGCAGGGGATCAGCACGAAGTCGGCTCGAGCAGCGGCGGTGCCCGCCAGCGTCGTCGCACTTCGCACGCTACCGTGGACGCCAGGGAAGCAGACATTGCTCAGCTATCGGCAGCAGTCGCAGCTCGCACAAAGACGCTCGGCGTACCAGCAGACTCGGTCGCAGCAGTCCTCACCAACGCCGCAGAGCCGCCACCGCCCGTGCCCGCCCAAGGCGCTCAGGATCCCATGCAGCTCTTGACAGCAGCCTCACAGGCAGCTGGCGTCGATGCTCGCGCAGGCGTGGTTCTCGACCAGCTGTTGCGCTTTGCCCACGCGCTTTACCAGACTGGCAATCAATCGATCAAAAAGCCAGACGGTTCGACCGCCACTCAGCTTCACCCCACACTCCTGCCTTTGCTGCACACTCTTCACAACCTTCACCCTCACCACCTCCCCACGCTCCTTCTCCTCTCCTGCGCCTACTACTCGGCAGGTGACCTGCCGGCCTCGCTCTACTGGAATGACCAGATCCTCAGCATCGATCCTCACTACGTAGAGGCCATGAGCAACATTGGCACCACTCTTCGCTCCCTGGGTCGATGGAAGGAGGCAGAGAGCTGGTGGCACAAGGCGATCCGTCTTCGACCTGGCTACTACGATGCGGCAGAGAATCTCCTCGGTGTTCTATGCAGCCCAGCCAAAGGAGGTCCAGAGGGGAGTGGCAAGGGCGGCCCACGCTGGGATGAAGCGCTCAAGCTATGCGAGCATGTCGAGTCGCATGTGCTCGCGCTCCGCCCTTCGTCGTCGGATGATCGACTGCACAAGCTGCCTAACACCAATGGCAGCACCATCAGGAAAGGCGATGAGCCGCTACACCTGCCGCGTAGCTTGAATGTGGGCAATTTGCCTCGCCTGCAGGGAATCCTGTATGCCAAGGGAAACCTCAAATTCGCGCTGATGGAGAGTGGCATACCGGCTGCCCGAGACTACATGAGGGCGGTCGAGCTGGTGAGTACGAGCGTGGACGAAGACGGAAGCCAATCACCTAATTGACCATACCTGCCCCACTCTCGCAGGTCGTCTCTACCTCTGAGTCCCGTGCCTACAGCTGTCGCGACCTCGTCACCGCCACCTGCGTCGCAGGCATTGTCTCGACAGGCGTCATGCTACCAGGATCTGCAGCAGCAAGCGCGGCCGTCGAGATGATGCACGCCCTCGCTCTTGACCCAAGTGATCCACAGACGACACAGCTGGCTACCTCGGGACAATGGTCGAGGATTGCGCCGGGAGGGCTACTTGCGCTCGTACACAGCGCGGGCGACAATCTGGTCAAGACGATGCTGCGACTCGGCGGTGGGCAACTTCCCATGGTCATGCTTCTCCCGGAGCCCGCCATGAAGATCACTCATCATCTCTTTGACGAGTACCAGGGCAGATTGCCGTCCCTCGTCGCTGCTCGCCGAAATCACGGCGAGGCGCACAATCCCAAGGCAGTCCAGCAATGTGTGCAGACGACGAGCACCATCTTCCTCACTCTTTCGAAGCTATTTCAAGACGCGACTGCCAACCCTGCGCCATCGCAGCACGGTGTGCTCACCCTGGGCGGCATCCCACCGTCGACCTCCCTCCTGCTGCCTCTTTACTACCTTGCCCTAGCCCTCAACCCCTCTGCGTCAACCTGCAACAACCTGGGCATCCTCCTCAGCGGCCTTCCCGTCGTAACTGTCATCGCCAACCCTGCCGGACAGCCGCAGACGGTTAATGGACAGGGGCTCGCCATGTGCTACTACCAAGCTGGCATTTCCATGGACAACACACATCCTCATTTGTACACCAATCTGGGCTCACTTCTCAAGGATCTCGGCCACCTGAAGGAGGCCATTCAGAACTACGAGAAGGCGGTGCATCTGCATCCAACCTTTGATGTTGCGCTCGCGAATCTAGGAAACAGTCTGCGCGATGCGAGTAGGACGGAGGAGGCGCTCCCGTACTATCGCCGTGCGTTGGCTGCCAATCCTTCTGCGCAGATGCCGGAGGCCATGTGCGGCTTGCTCAATGGTTTGCTCTCACTCAGCGACTGGGACGAGGCCTTTGCCAAGCCGAACGGGCTACTCTACCAGACTGCTGCCCTCGTGGAGAAGCAGCTAAGTGATGGTGCTCGCTATGGGTCTGGGGCATTGCAAGCTTCTAATTCGCTGCAGAACTGGCTGCGCGTCATCCTTGTCTCGATCGGAGATGGGCGCGAGGAGGTTGCGGCCAAGTGGGCACAGCAACTCAAGACCTTTTTTGGCCCGCTGGACCGCAGCAAACTGCAGATCAACGAAGGTGGCTTCGTCATCCGCCTGATCGAGCACCTGCACAAGCGCAGTCAGCGCAGGTGGTATCGGGAGCATTATGGGCAAGTGAGCAGCGCCACTTCACAGCAGCCTCGCATCCAACCCACGCAGGGAGATGTCGCTCGCTACCCGAAGATCAACCTCCCCTCGGCCCTCGTCACGCCCATGGTACCGACGGTCCTACCATTTCACACCTTCTCCTACGGCATCGAAGGCATCATGTCCGCCCGCGCCATCCGCCTCATCTCGCATCGCAACGGCTTGCGCATCTCCCAGACGAGCTTGAGTCAGCCGTGGCTACCTCCCCACGTTTATCCACCTCCTCCACCCCCTGCACCCAAGATCCGCGTTGGATACGTCTCGAGCGACTTCAACAATCACCCGCTCGCCCACCTGATGCAATCCGTCTTTGGGTTTCACGATGCGAAGCGCTTCGAAGTCTTCCTGTACGCGACGACGGCCAGCGACAGTTCGCCGTACCGCAAGAAGATTGAGGGAGAGGCGCAGCACTTCTATGATGTGTCGGCATACTCGACGAGTCAGATCATCGATCGAGTGCTTCACGATGGGATCCACATCCTCATGAACCTGAATGGGTACACCAAGGGGGCGCGCAACGAAGTTTTCGCGGCCAGGCCGTGCCCGGTTCAGATGCAGTTCATGGGCTTCGCGGGCGGGATGGCCAGCAGTTGGACCGACTACACGGTTGCGGACGAGATCGTCTGCCCGCCCGAAGTCACCGCTGCGGAGCAGTGGAGGCAGAGGCTTACGAGCGAAGGAGGAGTGCGCCCCACCGACTTGCCCGGCGACATCGACCCCGAGGAGTCCAGCAATGCGTGGATGTACACTGAACGCTTCATCTACATGCCCCACTCCTATTTTGTCAACGACCACAAGCAAGGCTTCCGTGAGCCGGAGCTTCGTCGCTCTGACCTTCACGGTGGAGTCGTGCGCCCACACGAGATGTCTCACACCGAGGCTTGGGCTGAGGAGGAGGAGCGTCGCTGGAAGGCGCGCAAGGAGTTGTTCCCTGGCTTGCCGGACGACTTCGTCGTGTTTGCCACCTTCAACCAGATCTACAAGATCGAACCAGTCGTCTTCCGCGCTTGGCTTGACGTCCTGCAGCGAGTGCCCAACTCGATTCTGTGGCTCCTTCGCTTCCCAGCTGCGGGAGAGCCCAACATCCTGCGCACGGCGAGGGAGTGGGCGGGGGATGAGGTCTGCTCTCGCATCGTCTTTACGGACGTGGCGCCCAAGGAGGAGCACATCCGCCGCGGTAGGGTTGCGGACCTTTTCCTCGACACGTTTGAGGTCAACGCGCACACGACGGCATGTGACTGCCTGTGGAGCGGTACGCCCATCTTGACTTTGCCCAAGTGGAAGGCCAAGCAGGCTAGCTTGGTGGCAGCGAGTATCGCGAGGGCGACGGGGTATGGGGAGCAGATGATTGTGGGTAGTGTAGAGGAGTATGTGACCAGGGCGGTCGAGCTTGCGCAGTCGGTGCGCTACGAGTATGTAGGGGCCGAGGGCGAGAAGCTGGAGGAAATAGCCGAGGCAGGAGCAAGCATTGCGGCCTCGGAGCTGACGAGGGTAGGGGCGAGTGCACAGCTGGCTGCCCAGGCTCAACAGCAGGCTCAGGCGCAAGCTCAAGCCCAAGCCCAAGCTCAGGCTCAGTCCCGTGCTACCAACGGAGGCTCGTCCGCAGAGGCGCCTGTACCAGCTCCCGTATCCGCCGCCCCACAGAAGGTCAACGATACAGCCAAGCTCGTGGCGGCAGCCGTCGCTCCCTCCCGCGAGTCCATCCGCCTGCCCATCGGTCCTCAAGCTCCCAGTAGCACATTCACTCGCCGCGGCTCAGGCCAGCTACTCGAGCTGCGTCGCAATCTCTTCCTCCATCGGGACACAATGCCCTTGTTCGATACGGAAGGATGGGTGCGCGATTTGGAACGCGGCTACGAGGAGGCGTGGCGACGCTGGGCTTTGGGCACGGACGTGGAAGAAAGTCAAGAGTGGGATGCGCTGCAGAGTGAGGATGAGCGAGCAGCCAGCAGCGGTCACATCTTTGTTGGGCAGCTGGGCAGTGCGTGAGAGCGGGAGAGAGAGAGACGATGTTGTACACGTAGCTGCTCCATTCTTTGCCTCGCGTGTACCCCGATCGCAACCTGCAATGCCGAAGCCCGATCAGCAAGTAGAAGAAGGGATGGTCTCATAAGACGTGGTGTTGGTCTCTCCCTGTCTCTCCCCCTCTAACTTTGGCGTGGCGGCGCGTTGCTCCCGCCTTTGCCTGTCCGTCCGTCCGTCCGCCCGCGGTCCGTTGATGCGGCGATCTTCGATTGAGTCTCGTAGATTTCCTCCCTCGCTCGCAACACCTCCTCCTCCTCCTCCTCCAACACCACACTCTCTTCACGCCGGGCATGCCACTCCCCGCACATCTCGAGCATGTGCCGGGTCCTCCGCTGCCCGTACCATCGTGGGTACCAAAGGGATTCTTGAGCGTCCTCGTTGCTGCGATCCTCAATGCAGCTACCCGCCTAGAGACGTCGACGTCCGTCTCCCTCTCCCTTGCCCGCTTCAAAGCCTGGTTGCCTACCACGACACGCAAAGAGCGCTTCAAATTCGCCATCATGATCACAATTGCCCTCTTCTCCATGTTTATCATGGGCAGTCCAGGCTTTCCGCTCAAGCTGGCCATCCCTGCGCTTTACATTACGGCCATTCTTCTGCCCATCACATCTCAATTCTTCTTGCCGGCTTCGCCCATCTTTTTGTGGCTACTCTTCTACTACTCGTCTGGATTCTTGTCACCGTCCACTCGCCCTCACATCTGGGTGAGCGTGCTTCCTACGCTGGAGACTATCTGGTATGGGGCCAACATTTCGGACATCCTGACTCGAGCCGGGCATCCTGTTTTGGACGTCCTTGCGTGGATTCCGTACGGCATCGTGCATTTTGCTGGGCCTTTCTTTGTTGCTGCTTTCCTCTTCGTCTTTGGACCGCCGGGCAGCGTCAAGTTCTTTGGGTCGGCTTTTGGGTTCCTGAACCTGGTGGGAGTCATTATTCAGGTGACGTTCCCTACTGCGCCGCCTTGGTACGAGTTGAGAGAGGGATTGACGCCAGCCAACTACAGCATGAAGGGTGAGTGCGGCGAGCGTGACAAGCTAGGCATGGTGGTGTCAAAGCTGACCCTTTGCCTTCTTGGTGGTACGCTCTAGGCTCCCCGGCCGGCCTCGCACGCATCGACGCCCTCTTTGGCGGGCACGGCTACACGCTCACATTCACCAATGCTCCAGTCCCCTTTGGCGCATTCCCCTCGCTCCACGCCGGGAGCGCAACGATGGAAGCGCTCTTCTGCAGCTACTTTTTCCCTATTCAGCTCTCACTCGGTGATGGTAGCGGGCGAGGGCTACTGGGCCGCTGGCTAGGCAAGGGCAACAAGTTGGCAATCGACGTGCGCATTTTCTACTGGATGTACGCCTTTTGGCTCTACTGGTGCACCATGTACCTCCAGCACCACTACCTCGTCGACCTGGTCGGAGGAGGATGCCTGGCAACGCTGAGCTTCTATCTGTTCCTCGACGACACGCAGAGACACTACATGGAGGAGTACTACCCAACGAATCCATCTGCTCCTGCGCCTTTTACTACATTAATGCAGGCGTCGCAGTCGCAGCTGCACTTGGAGAGGCGGTCAGAGGATGTCGCAATGAGTGCGCTGCCACGCAGAAGCAGTGATGTTGAGGCGGCTGCGAGAGGGAGCAACGGCGCTGCGGTCAAGGGGAGAGAGGACTCTGAGACGCTGTTCGCGGTCACGGAGGAGGGGGAAGAGGTTGCTAGCAGATCAGCGACGCCAAAGCCCG
This sequence comes from Jaminaea rosea, assembly GCF_003144245.1. Classification (NCBI taxonomy): domain Eukaryota; kingdom Fungi; phylum Basidiomycota; class Exobasidiomycetes; order Microstromatales; genus Jaminaea; species Jaminaea rosea. The sequence goes on along the minus strand of NW_020289976.1, from coordinate 637,587 downwards.
TACCTGGCAAGGAGGCGACAAAGGCGAAGGAGTCATCACGGCAAGACGCAGAGAGGGACTCATTTGACGATTGGGGGGCGTAGAAGTGTGGACACGAAGGATCGAATTCTTGACGATGCAGCCCTTTCGACATCTCACTGCTGCTGTAATGACAATCACTTTCTCGTCACGAGGAGGTCACTACGCTACCGCCGGCTGTCAATCGGGGCCTGAGTGGGCGAGTGAACAGGCAGGTCCATGCTTGGCGGAATGGGGGTCACGTCGCCTTCAATCTTATGCGCGAGAGTCGAGGTCGAATAAAATTCGCCGACGCAGGCGTGTAGGGAGATGACGTATATGGTACGACAGGCGAGCTTGCTCCCATTTACGGATTCGGTGGGGCTCGTCGGCGACGAGAAGTGTGAGAATTCATCACGGCCTGGTTCCAGCTTTGGTTAAGCAAACTTCATGACGAGGGCCATGACGAGGGCCGTGACGAGGGCCGGGCGAGACCATGCTATGTTATGCTATGCTCTGGGCCGCAGATGCCGGCGACGTGAGTTGAGGCGCCGCTTTGTCTGCGGGTCTGTGGAGGGCTGTGTGTGGGTGGCCCTTTGTCGCCGCGAGTCGCGGAAAGCGGCGGCCGTCGCACAAGGGGAAATCGAGGCATGGGCGATCCAGCCTCGCCGCCGCCGTGCAGCAGTGCGTCGTGCGTCATCGGTCGAGCGGAGCGGCCATCCGTTCGTATAAGGGACAAGAAAATGCGACGCTTCCTCAATCACGTCTCTTTTCCTCTGCATCCATTCTGCAACAACCGCCCGCCACCACCAAGCTACCTACCTACCTAGCTACCTCCCACGCACAGCATGGTCGACTTTTCCTCGCACGTCCGCAGGGGCCACCCCATCACCTTTGGCGTCCTCGTCTTCATCTCCCTCGTCGTTGCCATCATCGCTTCGGTCTTGACGCACGACTACAATGCTGTGCGTGTGGCGCGGCCTGGCCGAGTTCCAAAGAGTTGAGAGGCTGACTCTTCCAATCGCACGCACGCGCAGAACTACTTCCAGGGCGATGAGCTCCACGACCAGCCGCTGGTCAACCGCGTTCACTTCTGGGTCTTTACCGGATGGTGGACCTTCCTCTTCTCCATCGCCTACGTGAGTGCGGCGTGTCAATGAAGCGGACTCAATGCGGGACAGCTAGAGACTGACTGCTTCCCCTTACCTCCTCCCTCGCGTAGACTGCCCTCTTCCTGACCGGTGTCGGTGGAGTCGTCACCTCGATTGCAGGGCACGGCATCTGGCTGTTCCTCACCTGGATCTTCTGGCTCGCAGGCTCGGCCTCGCTCGCCAACCGCATTGGCACTGACTGCTCCAACCACGGCTACTACTACTGCAATTCCCTCCGCGCTCTCGAGGCGTTTGGCTGGATCGGATGGGCTCTCCTCACCATCATGCTCGCTGTCGTTGCCGCTATTGGCGGCGGCGCTTTCCGTGGTGGGCGTGGGCTCAAGGACGGCCTGAGCGAGGCGTAAAAAGACGTACCCCACACTTCCACCACGTTGCGTTACGGGAACCAGCAGGTCGTGCGCCGAGGTGACTCGGTAGCATCAGGCACAGCCTCGTCACTTGGTGCACGCCCACGATACCCTTTCCTCTCCGCAGCGTCGAAGACAAACATCCACACCTCTACCTAATCCTCTCGAACGACCTTCTACACTCCCCTCATCCCCACACGTTCGTCTTCTTGATACTCTATTCCTTGCTGTTCGTCTTTGCCCTCTCAATCGATCAGTATTCTCTGCCCACCCTTGCCCTGACGCGTCCGCCGTCACACCCAGTCTGCACCGCGTAGCCGCAAGTCCTTGCGTCCTTCAACAGGACAGGATCCGAGGTCATCGTAGGCACGCTCATCTTCAAGCTGTGGGGCTCGAGCATCTTCTTAAGGTCAAGTAGGTATGCAAGAAGCGCGCCTTGGCGACAATTCTGCACAGGGTCACGACAGAGCACTCGAATCGATCGAATTGCTTGACATGCGTTGTGATCCCTCTCAAGATCAGGCGCAGTACAGCCACAAGTCATCGCCCTTGGAGTAGGACTTGACCTCATCGTGGGTCACCTTGACGGCCGAGTTACTGGCAAAGAAGCCCTGCGCAGTGGCGAGTGACACTCGGAGACGTGGTCAGCGTTACGGAATCGGTACCCCAGCCACCTTGCGTTGCAGACGTACGGATAGCTTTCCATTGACCTGCTGCGTCTTTCCATTGAAGTAGGCATCCTTGTCTTTGCCTGCGTAGTCAAAGCCCCAAGCTCCTTGACCGCCGCAGCCCAGGATGTCGCCATTACCCCCAGCCGGGTCAATGACGTAGAGGGTGCCTTGCACATTCCTACCGAGGGGGCCAGAGGCGGTGATGTTCTTGCCTGTAACGGTGATGCCCTTTCCGGCGCTGCGGATGGCGAAGTCTGATGAGCATTGCCTCGACCGTGCTGTTGCTTTCGCACTCACATGATGCAAGACAGCTCAGGGTCCGTGGTACACGTCAGCGCAGCGCTGGCATGAGCCGTCGTAGCGGCGGTAGCAATGACAACAAGGAGGTAAGCGGCGAACATGCTGTCAGCACAGGATGCTGTCGTATGAGGAGGCAAGAGGGGGGAGAAGACGTCGTTGACGTGCTCGAGCGACGATATTCACTGCCGGCACGTTGCCCAGTGAGCCCGCTACCCTTTACGGACAGGAGTGTGCGGCGCACGAGCCTCTCATTGCATTCAGCATTGTGCAGGCAGCGAAAGATATAGTCGGCGGGAATCGAGCATCGCCTTACAACCTATCGCAAGGGTCAAAGCAAGTTGAGCGTCACGAGGGAGACGGCCAAACTGTCCATCGACGCAGTCTCTCGAAACAGTCTGTATCGACCCCATAAGCGCATTTGTCTCTAACAACTTGTCGGCACTGGTGCTGCGGCAAGGTTGCGAGAGGAACGGCGGAAGTCAAGGGAGGAGATTGGATTTCTCTAAAGGAGGAAGTACTCTTTCGCGTTCTGATATACGAACTTGTCTTCTTCAGGAGCGCTCGCCTGCGCTGAGCTCGAAAGCTGTGCCGTCGTATGTAGCACAAGGAGCCTAAGGCAGCAAAGATAAGTCCCTTGTCGTCAGATTCCCCCGAAAACTTTGGAGCTCATGGCACAGTAGACAGTCATGTCGTCCCCCTTCGTGACGGACTTGACTTCGTCGCGCGTCACCATCATCGTAGGATTGCTGTTGAAGAAGCCCTGCGGATTCAATGTAAGGGTGTCAGCCATAGCACACGGTGAAAGCTTGGCCACGCTGACTCACACTGAGTTTGCCGTTGACCTGCTGCATCTTGCCACTGAAGGAAGCCTCCTTGCTTTCGCCAGTGTAATCGAAGAGCCAGGTGGCCTGGCCCTGACAGCCCGTGATATTGCCAGATCCGCCAGCCTTGTCAATCAGATGGACCATACCCGGCAATCCCGGACCAGGGGCTACAGAGCTAGCAATACCCTTACCCGTAACATTGATTCCGGCAGCAGCGCTGCGTGGGAGCACGGCAAGAAGGAAGAGGCAACCCGGCTCAGCGACTGGCAGCAACTCGACCTGCAGCGATACTCACAAGATGCACGACTGCTCCAAGTCCGTAGTGCACTGGAGCGCGGGATCGATCTGAGCTTCGCCCTCAGCGCGGGCGATAGCGAGGGCGACAGCCACGGCGATGAGAAGATAGGCCTTGGTGAACATGCTGCGATACGAGAGGGGCAACGGGGGTCTCAATGGCTGAAAGAAAGAGGCTCGGCCAAAGCTGAAGGATCTTCGCCCCTTTCAGTACTTCGTCCGGTGCCCCGCTGCCCTTTGGTCAACCCTCTGCCTTTCGTCAATTGGCTGGGCAGCAGGGTTCATGGTATGCCGCTCGCGCGACACATCTCGCCAGCAGACGACGTCACGGCGCGCAGAATGTGGTCAAATGCGTACGAGCCCATGAGAGAACGGGCACTATGTACCCCGCGCGAAAGGAGTTGGAAGGCTACTTGGAAGAATACATTGATACGGCAATAGAGACGTTGGCGGCAGTGTGCCCTCCATCTAGGCCTGAAAGTGCGTGGCGATTATAAGCGTGCCAGTCAGGACGCGTATGCGCTGCGGACTCACTGTGCAGAAGATTGATAGATCATCGCCAACGGACCTCGATCTGATCTCGCCGTGCGTCGTACCGTTGCTCTGATCGCTGCTGAAGAAAGCCTGTGAGGCAGTCGTGGCAGGGCCGTCATTCTCGGGAGACCTCCCGACCTCAGAGACCAGGCCACGCTCACCGAAAGCTTTCCGTTCACCTGCTGTGTCTTGCCGCTGAAGTATGCGTCCCTGCTCTTCCCACGAAAGTCGAACCCCCACCACCCTTGCCCGTCGCAGCCAAGGGTGGATCCCCAGCCACCGACCTTGTCGATGAGGTAAAGTGTGCCAGTGGAGCCGCCGCCAATTGGGCCAGAGCCGATGATCCCAGTGCCTTTCACGATGACACCTTGGCCGGCGCTGCGGGAAGACAATCTATCAGTGCGCTAGATCAGCCTACTTACCGGGACCACACAAGCTCACAAAATGCAAGACTGTTCTGCGTCAATCGAGCAGAGGAACGCCGTTCTGATCTGCGTTGTGGCCATGCGGTCTGCGAAGGCCAGAGCAGTAACGATGAACAAGAGGCGCCTGACGAGCATGGCGACGAAGCGCAGAGTCGACTGAGAGATGAAGGAAGAGGACTGTCATATATGGTCTGAATCAAGGCTGCGCTCGTGCACTGCAAGTTCAGGGACAATCGGCAAATACGTTTCCGCTTGAGCTGGACCGTAGCCCGCGTGCGCAGTGAGATTGCTTGCACGGCAGCGGTCGGAACGCTGTCCGCTGAAAGAGCGGTCCGTCGCCTTCATCAGAAGGCAAGTAGAAGCGGTATGAGCACTGTACCGGCAAGAAATGAGCGGGTGATTGGTAGGGTGAGAGGTGGGGAGGGAAGCGAGCCGTCTCGAACGCGTCGCCGCTGAATCCGACGTCGTTTTCTGTGAGTCGTTTTGGGTTGAGAATATATTCTGCTTTTGCGTCAAGATTGACAAAGGCCGGCGTAGCCCAATGGTAGGGCGTTGCTTTCCTAAGTTTGTCATAATCGCAAATCAAGCAGAGGTTGCGGGTTCGAGTCCCGCCGTTGGTTTTTTGCCGCGTTCTTTTGGCCGTTTTCCTCGGCCTGGACACACTGTGTGGTGTTCGTTTGATCTGCATTGGATAGTTCATATCCCAGAGCAGGTCTTCTAGCGGCTTGGTGGTGCTGCACGCACTCTGCGCTGAGTGGTGCTCGTTACCGTCGCGACCTCCGAAGCTCATGGTGCCCGCGGCGCCTGCGAGGGGCCCGAGGGTAGGGACGACGTGTGAGGCATACGAGGACTGTGGGAGCTCTACCAGCTCGGGAGATGAAGGGCAGGTACACAGTAGCGCAGCACAAGTAGGCATGTATCCTCTTGAACGTGCCCGGTGACCGTACTCTAACGTCATTCTTCCTCTGACACTCTCCTATGCTCGCTTCGCCTCTTCCGTTGATGGGCGAGGGAGTCAAAGCGGGGCGCGGCTGCAAGGTTGCTCTCTCCGCCGGTTGGACGAGCTTTCTTTCACTTCATTTCTTCCTATCACCAACGCTCGCAGCGACATCGTCTTCGACATGAGCGGTGGCAAGAGCAGCGACCAGACTGCAACGGCGTCAACGTCGTCATCACCACCTCACACTCTGGACACATTCCGGCCTCTACTCAAGTCGCTGATCCTCTCAATCCCCATTCCGGGCATTCCTTCCACCTCGTCTTCCTCCTCTGCTCCTCCCGGTCTGGACGAAGCTTCTCTCCGCCACCTCTTCGACCACCTCTCCGACCCCGAATTCACCTCCAATCATGCACACCACGCACAATTGGGCTCCACACTGAGCGGCATGCGCCTTGGCGGGCTGGACGTTCGGCCAGAGACGCTGCTCGTCGCGAGTCAGACCTTCCTTGCGAAATGCATTGCTGTAGAATCGCAGGACGAGGTGTGTAGCTTGACGACGAAGGGCGAGGCGCAGAGGCGGCTACAGCAGGAGGCAGGCTGGGTCACGTCCGATGTCAGCGAGGCCGACCTGCTCGCCCGCCTGACAGCATACAATGGGACGCTGGACCTCGTAGGGACAGGCGGAGATGGCCAGGATACATTCAACGTCTCTACTACGGCAGCAATGGTCGCCTCAGGTGTGCCCGGCGTGAGAAGCTGCAAGCACGGCGCCAAAGCCTCGTCGTCTACTTCGGGAAGCGCAGACCTGCTCCTCTCCCTCGGTATCCCGCTCCTCTCCCTCACACCCGCAACGCTCAGCCCTCTGGTTGCGACTTGCTCCTTCGTATTCCTCTTTGCGCAACTCTTCCACCCATCGCTCGCGCCCCTCGGACCGATCAGGAGAGCGCTGGGCCATCCGACGATCTTCAATGTACTAGGTCCGCTCATCAACCCGGCAAGACCGAGACGGTGCATCCTTGGCGTGCACTCAGCTTATCTGGGCAATATCTTTGCCGAAGCGCTCAGGAAGCGGGGCTGTGAGAGGGCTTGGGTAGTGTGTGGCAAGGAAGGGCTGGATGAAATTAGTATAGAGGGCGAGACGGATGTGAGTCGGCGCCGGGATGCAGGTCTCTTTACGGCGAGGGGGAGCTGACCTTGCCCCCCCCTCCCTCTCTTGCTCTTCTCACGCAGGTCTGGGAGCTCGACGGCAACGATATTCGTCACATCACCATTTCACCGCAAGACTTTGGTCTGCAATCCTACCCGCTCACGCAAGTCGCGAGTTACACCTCGGACGAGAACGCAGCCATCGTCCTCCGCCTCCTCGGTGCACGAGACTATCCAGACTCGACCGACCCGCCATCTCTCGCCTCGTCCGTACCTTCCGCAGCCAACCTCGAGGCAATCGAGGCTTACACCATCCTTCAAGCCTCGGCCCTCCTCTATGTAGGCGGGCACGCAAACTCATACACAGAGGCAAGCAGACTAGCGCGACAGAGCATGAAGAGCGGAGCTGCTCTGCGGTCCCTGCGCGAGTTCAGGGCAAAGGCGAAGGAGGCAGTCATGCAAAGGGAGAAAGAGATTGCAGCTGCCGGTGAAGAGGAGAAGAGGCGGAGGGAGCGAGAGGAGCAAGATGCGCGGGCGAGCGTGGCTCATGATAGAAAGACAGGAGACGACGGATTCTTCTATGCGCCGGCGCCTTCGAGGAGTGTGGGGGTGGGGACGGAGGACGCATAGTCGGTGCGAGGATAGAGCATGTCAAGCCTTCTCATCTAATGCGCATTGCTTCTTGCGCCTTCTGCTCCGTCTCGATGGAGATAGAGTGAGCACACGCTCCGCATCAGGCCTCTCGTCCGAGATGTGTACAATGGGTTGGTCTTGGGCTCGTTGATGGGTCGCACCTGGCAATGATAATGGAAAGGGCGGGGCCACAGTGTGCCCAATTTGATTTCTTCATCGACCTCCCCTCCCAGCCACCACACCCACCACCTTGCCCAGCAAGCCTTGATCTGCATTGCCCCTCTGCCCTCCCATCTCTTCCAACCCCACGCAAGTCACTACTACCGCTCCCAGGTAAAGCACCATCACCACCGCGCCGACGAAGCTCGAAGCATGCATCGTCTGCATAGACAGGTTGACCAGCCCGGTGAGCAGGTTGGCGACCAGGAAAGCGCGTAGCGAGTGGGTATTGAGGGTTGAGAGCAGGAGTGGAGTGGTTGGTAGCGGTCGAGGGAGGGCGACGTCCAAGGAGGTGGTGCCATTGCTGCTGGTGTAGGGCGAGTCGAAGGAGGAGCTTGAAGGTGATGCGGCCAGCCCGTCCCCGGCGTCGCCATCGGCGCTTGACTGTCTCCCGGAGCGTCCCCGCTGCGATTGCGGCGTCGCATACTCAACGTCGAGCAGCAGAGCCCGATAGACACAGGCATACGCGGCAAGAAAGCTCGCATTGAACGCTGCGACCCACAGCACGTACGGCGCGTTGGCCAATCGTCGACTGACGACACGAGTGAGCGTGTTCGTCGCCCCCACCACCGCAATGCCCGGCTCCGCTCGCCGATAACCATCCTGCAGAAGGAATGACAAGGCCCAGGCGCTGAGCGCGAGCACGACCCAGTATATGATGGCCCACGAGCTCAGGATGGCGCAAAGGCTGCTGAGACGCTTGAGCTGAGTGCGACGCGCGCTCGTCAAAGCAGCCTTGATGTCGATGCGACCGTCGCTGCCTGTGCGCGTGTGGCCGTGCGATGGTGCCGCGATGACTGGTTCCTTTGGCTCTGCATCGTCTTCGCCTTCCTCATCGCTCCCTTCTCGCCTATCACCGTTCATTTTGACCCTCCTGAAGGCCTGATACGGATCCACCTTCGGCAGGACGTAAAGCCCCATATCCGTCGCGAGGAGCATGATGGCCAAGTAGCCAGGTAAGGAGCAAATCCCTTCCCTGTTGGCCGCGAACAACGACGCCTGCCTGTCCACCTTCTCGTCGAGCACGTACCTCTGCATCCCACCCCACCTCAGTGCGACTTGATGCATCGCGGCTATCCCCAATCCCCAGGTGCTCCACCTGCCCTTGCCCGCGAAGCCCATCTCCCTCACAAATGCGACGAGCGTCTTGAGTGGTGGAAGCGCGGAGAGGGTGAGAAAGAAGCTCCAATGCGCTCCGTACTCGGTGATGTGCTCAGGGTAAGCCGTGAGGCGGACGCTGACTGCTCGAATGAGGCCTAGAGCGAGCAACGGCAAGCACTTTCCCATATCCTTGCGCAGCCCCTCCAAAAGAGTACGCAAGGCCGAATTGGTCGACGGTGAATCCAGCGCCTTGAGCTGAGCTCCCGCTCCCACCAGCCCCAGCGAGAAGACAAAGCTGCCCACTCCCAGATCCATCAAACTGGCGCCCCACGTCTCGCACTTCCCTAGCGCGCGAGGGAAGAGGGGGAAATCCACCGCAAGGATGCAAGCGCAAGTGATGAGCATCATGTGCGCGCGATATACGGTGAGAAAGGGGTCGTGCGCGTGACTGCGGGGGGCTGGGGAAGAGGTTGTCGAGGGAAGTCGCATTGGTGGAGTGAGACCCAGACCGAGACCTAGACCGAGGCCTCGTCGTGATGAGCTGCCTGATCGACTCATTGAGACAGGACTGCCGGTGCGGCTCCCTTCTCCTTGTCGTGCAGAGGGGTCGACCCACGCTTCTGGCGGGTGAGCTTCGCCATGTGCTTGGTCTGCGGCTGATTCTATCGATACGCGGATCCCTCCGTTCTCTTCGCCATCAACATCGCTTTGGATTCGCGGTCTTGGCTTGGCAGCAGCACGCCTCGCCTCTCTCCGCTCAATCTCCTCCAACTCTCGCTCTTCGTCGTCTGACTCCCAGTGTGAGCGCGCTTGGCGCTTGCGTCTACGAGCTACTGCGCTTTCCAATGGGATGGCATCTCCTATGGTGTCGTCATCTGATCCTGTCTGCCTTGCGATTCGCCGTCTCTGCTTGGAGTCTGGGCGCACATCGTAGCTCGATTGACTGTACAGGGCGCTCGCTTCGTCCTCATCGTCTTCATTATCCGATGCTGCAGCCTGCTTTCCCTTACCATCGACAGCTCTCCCACGAGCTATCGACAATGCTGCCTGCTCCAGTATTCGAGCCTGACGATAGAGTCCCGCAGCCAAGGCACAGATGAGGGCTGAGAGGGTGAGCGCAGCGCCCGTGCTTGAGGAGACAGTGATGCTGAGGAGGAGTGGCACGACGGTTGTGCCAAACTCGATGGCAACGACTGTGAAGCGGGCTTGCCTGACTGAAGGTGAAGATGAGGAAGAGGATCGATCCTGGGCTTGCCTGTAGAGGTGGGTGAGGGAGTGGAGGGCCGCGGACAGCCGGGTAGGGATCGGTGACAGGTAGTCGCGCCGGCGTGCTGATGCTCCGGCCCCATTACCAGCTGAATAGCGCTCGTGCGCAGCTAGTAGTCGTAGAGTCGCAGCGTAGAGGGCATACGTGGCAATGGACGTCGATGAGATTGCGTTTACCCGCGTCAGTGAGTCGCCCAAGTTGTTGGAGACGAATAAGACTTTGGCGTCGGCGTACGTCGATGAGGCGGCCGAGGTGGATGCCATGCTGGATGTGGTGATGGCGGTGATGCTGAGTATTTTACGCTGAAAGAGTAAGAGCTATGGAGCAGGCATTTTTTGATATGTCAATTGGTCTATGGGGATGCAAAGCAAGTAGTGACAGTGGGCCACTGAGTCGAGGTCTGTGGCCGACGCGTGCGCCGGACTGGCCTCGCTCGTCGTGCTCCGTCGGTGCTCGGGCCCCTCCTTTGACCCACTCGGGACTCGGTTGCCTTGAGCGCAGCGATCACTCAACCCCACCTTCCTTCCTTCCTTACCACCAAGTCCCCTCCGCCGCTTCCCACAATGGCGTCCTCTTCCTCCTCGGGCTCAACCTCAACAGCCCGGGGCTCAGGCGCCCGGGACCAACACCTCATCGTCGTCTCTAATCGCCTCCCCGTAACAATCAAGGCAGACAGCAGTGTACCCGGAGGCTACACCTTCTCCCTTTCCTCTGGCGGACTCGTATCCGCACTTTCGGGCGCCAAGAAGAGCATGTCTTTTACTTGGATTGGCTGGCCTGGCCTATCGGTTCCAACAGCCGACGAAGCCTACATCGCAGAGAAGCTCAAGCACGACTACTCGTGCGAGCCAGTATGGCTCGACGATGATGTAGCTGATGCCCACTATAATGGCTTCTCCAACTCGATCCTGTGGCCCTTGTTCCACTATCATCCGGGAGAGATGGAGTTTGATGAGCATCACTGGCTTGCATATAGGGAGGCGAATTTGAGCTTTGCCGAAAAGGTGCGAGAGGTCGTCAGGCAGGGCGATATGGTTTGGGTACAGGTGAGTGCAGCGACGACATCAAGCATGGTGAGAGAAGACTCGGCCTGACCTGCTCAACCGCTCCTCCTCACGCAGGACTATCACCTCATGCTGCTCCCCCTCATGCTCCGCACTCTAATCGAGGGCTCTTCAAATCAAGGCGCCCACTCGCAACGAGAGCTAGACCATGTCCGGCACGGCTTGGACGGCACGTCCTTCCTTCAAGGTAGTGAGGACCTCGCCCCTGCTCCTGCGTCTGCCAAGATCCAGCAAGCGCGCGGCAATGGCAAGGGAACGGCCGACGGCTCTTCGCGCCGAGGAGCAATCAAGATTGGCTTCTTTCTGCACACTCCCTTCCCCTCTAGCGAGATCTATCGTATCCTCCCTGTGAGGAGAGAGATCTTGCTAGGCATCTTGCACTGCGACTTGATCGGCTTCCACACCTACGATTATGCCCGTCATTTCCTCTCCGCGTGTACACGCATCCTCGGTATCCCCACCATGCCCAACGGAGCAGAGTTCGAGGGACGATACGTGCACGTCGGTACATTCCCCATTGGTATCGAGCCGGCAACCTTCCAAGACGGGCTCAATCGCGAAGCAGTACAGCAGCGTATCAAGAGCCTGCAGCGTCGATTCGAAGGAGTCAAGATCATCGTGGGCGTAGATCGGCTGGACTACATCAAGGGCGTGCCACAAAAGCTCTACGGACTCGAGCAATTCCTTTCGGACCACCCGGAGTGGGTTGGCAAAGTCGTGCTAGTACAGGTGGCCGTCCCCTCCCGACAGGACGTGGAGGAGTATCAGAACTTGAGAGCAATCGTCAACGAGGCCGTGGGGAGGATCAACGGCCGCTTTGGAACGGTGGAGAGCATGCCGATTCACTTCCTGCACAGGAGCGTCAGTTTCGATGAGCTCTGCGCGCTCTACGCTATCAGTGATGCGTGTCTCGTAACCAGCACCCGTGATGGGATGAATTTGGTGAGCACGCGCAGCTCCTTCACGTCCCAAAGGTCTGGCTGGCACTCACCTCCTTGCACCCCTGCCGCGCACAGGTATCCTACGAATACATCGCCTGCCAAGAATCCCGCAACGGGGTCATGATCCTTTCCGAATTTGCAGGCGCAGCCCAGTCTCTGAATGGGTCACTCATCGTTAACCCTTGGGACAAGTTCGCCGTGGCCGACGCAATTCAAGAGGCCTTGACTATGCCCTCTGAGACGAGGAAGGCCAACTTTGAGAAGTTGAGCAGTGAGTAGGCGCAAAGACGATGATCGGGCGGTAGACGTTGAGCTGACTTGCGTTCCGCCCTCCCTCCCCACCAGGATATGTCGGCAAGCACACGGCGAGCTGGTGGGGATCAAGCTTCGTCAAGGAGCTGCGCGATCTCAAGGTTACTGCGAGAGCAGGAGGGGATGGTACAAGTGTCGACGAAGGGGGAGATGGTTGCGAGGTGGATCACGAACGGTAGCCGAGTGAGGGCGAGAAGGATGCAGAAGGTGTATTCATGTCATGGGGGACGAAAGTGTAACACAGTATGTATATCGCATGACTCCTCGTGCTGGATATCGCTCATCGTGACCTAGCCTCAGAGGCACTGCCCGCCGAGGAGCTCGTGTCGCTCTCATCCTCTTCAGGACCGAAGCCGTCCTCGTCTTCATCATTGTCCCAGGGCGAACGCGGTCCAATAGATCCACGCCCGCCGCTCCAGTCCCGAGGGTGAGCTGGGCCGTACGGAGACGACGGGGCGCCGCCGCGGGTGTGGTGGAAGCGGTATGCTGAATTGCGTCGCGGGCGGGAGGAGGACGGGGGGGCGACGCTATCGGTCGATGACGTGGCTGGCAGCGTGGCAGCTCCATGCTCGTTGCCAACTACCGCTGCTACCCCACCGCCCTGGCTGCTGTTCTGCCTCGAGCGTCGCCTGGGATGATGTCCACTGCTGCTCCCTTCGCGATGATGGTGTCGGTGGCCCACGCTAGGCGAGAGGGCCGCAGCCGTAAGTGCCACGCCGCGAGCCGGGCTAGCACCCATTGCCGCATTGGCCTCTTCCTGGTCAGCATGCGCCGCCAGCCTTTCTCCCCTAGCCTCGAGCAGTTCAATCCCATGATTTGTGCTTGCCTCCCGCCCGCCCGTAGCCCGATCCCCACCCGCAGTGAGCGACTCATCTGCCCCCGTCTCCCCACCTGCTGCACCATGAGCTCCAGAGACCATCGTCTCATCTGCGTCCACGTCTGCATCATGCTCTAGGTCCTCGTCGATCTCATCCGCGTCGCGCCCGCTTGCCTCCTCCATGTAGGCGGAGCGAGCACGGAGTTGACGTGGAAGCTCGCCGGGCGTATTGGGCATGCTGCTCTCCGATCCACGGACACCAAGCCCTGTGCCGTTGCCGACGTCCGCTGGTGTGTTGAGCCCAGAGGCGGTACTTCCGGGAGTCATGGCGGAAAAGCCCATCTTGCCCGCTCCGAGTCGCGGATGGAAGTAATCGCCGCTGGGCAGAGTGTAGGTCGCTTCACCGTCCGTATCCGAAGGTGCGGCGGGCGTGAAGGCCCCTCCTCCGCCTCCGTGACCAGAAGCATCTGTGCCGCTGTCTTGGTGAGGCTCGCCCCATCCCGCGTTGGACGAGCCCGCCGTACTGGGAGGAGCGACAGCATTCGCATACGCGCCTCTGACTGCCTGCTGATTTTGCGCCTGCTGCTCGCGCCTCTGCTTGAGCCTCAACTCCTGCCTACAGCTCCTCCTCCCCCTCTCCACGGCCCGCTCCAGCCTCATACGATTCTCAATCATATGCAGCTTGGGCCAGGTAGCTCTCTGTCCCACCTTCATCATCCTTCCCAACTCTGTACGGTCCGGATCGCTCAGAATCCTCACAAAATCCCAGATGCGGGAGCGCGGATAGATCGTGACGGCCCCGCCAAATCGTTGGAGGAAAACGCCTGACCAATCTGTTCCGAGGAGACGGGGAAGAAGATCTAGATCGCGGATGATCTTGAAGTTGACGGCAAGGTGCAGCTTGAGGACGTGCTCCGAGGCAGAGAGGAGGAACCCGCCACGCCACCCTTTGCCGCGACGGTGAGCCACCGGACGACCAGGGTTGCCAGTGGGGGCGAAGAAGAAGCTGTGCAGAGCGGAAGGTGGAGTGAGTGTCAGTCACTGCGGTCGGCATCGCTCTTCGTCTCGCGGCGCACTTACAGATGAACGTGCGGGTTAACCTGCGACACAATCGGATAGTTGACATGGAACATCGAGTGCAAATCTTGAAGCGGGATGTCCACTCTCAAGCTTCCATCTTTGAAGCGATGACCCCAGTTCCACGGCACGTACTCCCCCTTTCTCGTCTTCTGCATCAAGCAGACGGGCGGCAGCAGACCAGGGACGGCTGCCGAGGCCAGGAGGGCTGACCAAATGACACAGCGTGGTGCCGTGAGGTAATTGAGCAGCTTGACTGGGCTGTTCCTCTCTGACGGGATGACGGATACGTTCAATGTCTTGCCCGTACGCTCGTAGGCTTCCTTGAATGTGAGGCTGCCCAGGGTGAAGAAGCCGGCCTTGTCTGCCCATTGACCAGGATCAAAGCGCGCACCCGTCTGCCATGCTCGCTTCGCCCAGATGCGCAAAGGCTCCTCGCAGGCGGTGATACGGTCGGCGAGCTCTGGTACAAGGAGACGGGAAAGCTCCTCGTCTGTGCGCGTACACGTCAGAGCAGCGATGAGACCGCCGGCGCTGGTGCCAGAAACGATCTTGGGCAGAAGGCCGGCATCCAGGAGTGCTTTGACGAGACCGATGTGGTAGTAGCCGAATGAGCCGCCACCGGAGAGGCACAGTCCTGAGCGCCCTAGATTCTTTGAGACGGCACGGAAGAAGGTGCGCTTCTGCTCTACGGTGATGGTGTCCGTCTTGGTAATGTATTCGAGACCGCGCTCCACTTCGTTGAGGTATTCCTGATGGCGAACGAGCAGGAAGCAAGGTGTCAGTCGCGCTCAGATGAGGGAGCTCGCCGTCCTGGCGCCTTCTCACCTCAATCAAGTACTTGGTACCAAAGTAAGTCTCGCTGTACAAGCGAAAGTTCTCCGTCCCCGCAAAGTTGTTCCTACAACACAAGTCGAGCACAGCCATCAACTCATTGTCGTCGCCCAATTCTCTGAACGTTTTGAGTGAGTGGAGCACTTTCTTGACCAAGATCCAATCATACATCCCTGAGCTGTCCTGCCTCTTCCACCTCTCATGGTCCATGAATTCATCCAACTCCAGCGCCGTGTCCGTCCACTGTGCGAACTCCGTCGCCTTCCTCATCTTGCGGCGCAAGACGCCCTTACGCCCGCGATGAGCTACGAGCCACTCGACGACATTCACTATTTGGCGCGTGAGGACGTAGGCGAAGAATTCAAGGCCGATGGTGAGGAAGATGAAAATGAGGAGAGGCCATCGGAGAAGAGCGTAGACGAAGCCTTCCCTTCGGCCAGAGTCTTTGGTGGTTCGCTCACGGACGGGGGCAAAGTCGGATACGGCAGCGATTTTGCCTACGCGACGGATGGGTGGCTGAGTCGGGATCGTCTGCGTCGGAACAGCGTCGGAGCTATTGTTCGTCGGTGATGTAGGGCCAGTTGGGGAGCGCAGAGAGGGAAGGCCGAGCTTCGCCCAGGCATTTGCTGAGGACGAGGCCGATGCGGGTGGCGGCTCCTGATGACCCTGATCCTCTGCAAGTGCTTCGACGAAGGCCTTTACTGCGGTCGGATCAGAGTAGGTGGCTACGAGGAGAGGATCAAGCTCCTCCGAGGGCTCTGATCGCGGCGATAGAAAGGACGAAAAGCGACGGCGCTCCCGCTCAGCAGAGGGTGGCAGAGGTGAGAGGGATGCCGAGGTGGACGATGCTCCTCCGTTGCCTTCTTGTCGATTATTGGCAGCCTTGCGCTTCCACAAGAGGCCTGACAATGAGAGTCGAGCGGCTCGTCGTTGTCTCAAAGTAGGCTTGGGAGTCGACATCGACGACGACGAGGGAGGCGGCGAGGCTGATGAGGAGGATGCTGAAGGTGACGGCCTCGCCATGTTAGCAGGCCAAGAGGCGGTCGTAGCTGGCGGCGGGTATTATGATGATGTTGACGATCGTAGTCAAGCGAGCTTCGATGCCATTAGAGGAGAGCGAGATGTAGCGATGATAGTACTGTCGGATATCGTCTTGGGGTGCGGGAAGAGGTAGAGATGGATCGAATGGATCGCAAATGCGGTTTTGGCCCCTTTGCCATTCACCGATTTCCCATCTCCGCTGCCCGGACGAGACACGGGAGCGGCGGAGTGGAGGAGAGCGAGCAGCGACGGATGGATGGGGCGATGAGCGAGCGAAACGCGGGGAGGGTGAAAGCGGGCCTCTTCTTCCAAACTCAAGCGCTATTCATTGCCAGACGTCGTCAGCAATTGCGATTGGTATTTTGATATTCAAAGCAATCAAGGATAAGACAGACTGATAACAGTTCCACCATCATATCTCGCTCTTCTTACATCCTGCTGTCATGCACTCGATTAGAGCTCCTCGTGAGCAGCCGACACGGCCGACGAAGCAGAAGCAGAAGCAGCGCTCAGAGCAGATGAGACCGAGGCCGATGCACCAGCAGAGTGACCCTGGCCCACGGCGTCGTGTGCGCCAACGACGACATTGCGGACGCCGTCCTTGAGCTGGTCGAGGAAGCTCTTCTGGGGCACGAAGCGTGCGCGCATCTCACGCTCAAGACCTTCCCTGGTGCTGGGCACGCGGTTGAGGCCCGTAGCCTTGAGGTACTCCTTGAGCTTGGCGTCGCTCCACGAGGTGTAGCTGCGGGCTGAGTCTGCCAGCCACTGGCCGTTGTCTTGCGCCAGCTTCAGAAGCTCGTCACGCTTTGCCTCGACATCTGACTTGAGGTAGCCGTTGGCAACGAGCCCTGTGCGTCCAAGGGAGATTGATTTCAGATCAGTCAGTACCGCCTATCCTCCGAGATCTCTGGATGTGGAACCCACAGTTGCGGAGGTCCGAGTCAGTCCACGTCTTCCAGTAGGCCGACGTGTCCGTGACCGAGTTCCAGTTGTCAGTAACGAGCTTGAGGTACTCATCACGCTTGGCCTCGTAGTCGCTCTTGATGACGTCGTTTGAAATGAGCCACTTGCGAAGGTCAGAGCTGTGAGAGAGAGGCGGCCAGGGTGTTGATCAGTCAGGAGCAACGTGCATACGTAACCTCATGTTCGCGCCCGCCGCACTCACTCCTTCCACGAAGAGAAGACGTAGTCCTTGTTGGCGTCAAAAGTCTTGGTGGCCTGAGCCAGAGCCGACGAAGCCGACTTGGAGGCCTCGGAGGCAGCCGACTCAGCGCTCTTGCTCAACGCAGTTGCCCCAGCCGTAGCATCCTTGCTGGCCGAAGAGGCGGCGCTGCCACCAGCCTTGGACACGCTGGATGCACTCGAAGAAGCCTGAGACGCCAGCGAAGATGCGGCCGAAGGTAAGTCTGAGGCGATGTTGGACGAGAGGCTCGACGCCTGAGCACGTACGACAGACTCGACGGATGAGGCGAGAGAGTAGGCAGACTGAGCAGCCTCAGATGCCTGGGCATTTGCTCCGGCAGTGGCAGAGACGGCACTCTTGGAGAGGGCAGAATAGTCTTGCTTGGCCATTACGATGAGCTGCTCGCGGGTCGACGAGGGCGAGAGGATACCGCGCTCCAAGAGGTAGCTGCGGAGATCCGACCTGTCGAATAAAGGGGGAGAGGACGAAGATTGGCGTCAGCTAAACAAGCCCCACCGTGTATCCTCGCTGCAGGTACGCACTCGGTCCAGGTGTCAAAGGCGGCCTGGAAAACTCGCTGGCCACCAGCCTGAGCATCGTCAATCCAGTTGGCCTGAGCAGGCTGAGCAGCCAGAGCCAGGCAGACGGCAACGAGACCGACGGACAGGAAGCGCTTGGCGATCATGGTGGTGAGGAGGACGAAAGGAGAGACTGAGAAGAAGTGAAGTGTAGTGTGTGTGCGTGTGTGTGTGAGCGCGCGAGGTGGCGAGTGGTGAGGAGAAGAGAGAGAAGAAAGGGGACGTGCGTAAATGAGTTGAGGCTTTGACTTTGCTGCGCTGTTCCCTCATTGGGCCAGGCCAACATCGTTCAGGGCAGGGCAGGAGGCCAGGCCCAGTGGCTTCCCTCGTCCCCTCCTCTCGCGAAGCGCGACGTCATTGAGCTTCGTGGCTTCTCACGGGCCACGCCCCGTCTCCTCACTCTGCTGCTGCAGGGTCTGGCGACGACCGATTCTCTTGACCGACGTGGAGGTTGACCGACCGACCTCCATTTCAACACTCGACACAGACGCAGCCGAGGGAAAAGCGACAGAGCGACGTGGAGCGACGTGGCAAGAGAAGCCGCGCTACGAGCCGGTCAATCTAATTGCGGAGTAACAACGCCAACGCCAGAGGGACAAAGACGATACCGATCAGAGAGCCAATCGACATTGACCTGCGAAGACGCGTCAACTCGACTGCATGGGAAGCGACAGCGTGACCACTCTGGACTTGTTCGGCTTGGAACGCAGTTGTACCTGCCAGCGTGGCGTGATAGAAGCTTGGTCGTCTCTACCATCACTGATCAATCATCATGACGACCCCCAAATCAACGTATTGGCTCGCAGACTTGAAGCGGCAGGGATTGGTGCGTCGTCTCTAAGACGCAACATGATGCGAATGCGACCGTCTACTAACCAGTGGATACGCCCCTCTTCTCCGCAGTCCCCTTACCACTCCAACCCAACCCAATACCCCGTCTTCCGCAGCGTCAAGGACTATGGCGCCAAAGGTGACGGCGTCACGGACGACACAGATGCAATCAACCTCGCCATCAGCACCGGCGGACGGACCGGTGGCGGAGGTCCAGGTATGGACAGCTCTACCATTGCCCCCGCCCTAGTCTACTTCCCCTCCGGCATCTATCGGGTCACCAAGCCCATCATCAGCTACTATTACACTTCCCTCGTCGGTGACGCTACCAATCGCCCAACGCTCAAGGCCGACCCCTCTTTCCAGGGTCTCGCGGTGATTGATGAGAATCCCTATCTTGCCGGCGGAGCAAATTGGTATACGAATCAGAACAACTTTTTCCGCTCTACGAGCCACTTCATCGTTGATTTGACGCAGGTGGTAGAGTGCTCCGGCATTCATCACCAGGTGGCACAGGCTACAACCCTGCGCGACGTACATTTTGAAATGCCTTTGGGAAACAATAGGTGCAAGGGCATCTTCATGGAGAATGGGAGTGGCGGGCATCTGACCGGGTATGTAGGCGGAGGAGCAGAGTGCCTCAACGCGGCGACTTTGCACTGACCCTCTTACTCATCGCGGCAGCCTCACCTTTCGTGGCGGCATGGTAGGAGCCTGGCTGGGCAATCAGCAGTTCACAGTCCAAGACTGCTCCTTCGAAAAATGCCAGATCGCAATCGACGCCTTCTGGTGCTGGACCTTCGTCTACCACCGTATCGCCATCAAGGACTGCCAGACCGCTATCCGGGTCACCGCAGCGATGGTCGACGGGAAAGGAGAGACCGCGCAGGCTGTCTCCTCTATCGCCTGTCTGGACTGGGACGTGCAAAGTACCCCGGTGGCTGTCGACATCATCTCCGACGATACTGGCGCAAGAGGTAGCGTGGTGCTCTCCAACTTCAAGACGGCCAACGTGGACAGCATCGTCGTTCGCTCGGTAAAGAGTGGCCAAACAGTGCTGCTCGCCCCTCCCGACGCTGGATCAACGAGTACAAATTGGTCTTGGCAAGGAGACAATCCGCCTACAAAGTCGACTGATCCGGCTACGGGACCCCTAACGCTGCCTCGCCCGACTTCCATGCTCGATAGCAGTGGGCAATGGCACGTTCAGCCGCGTCCCGACTATCTAGACCTTACCGCGAGCGAATTTCTCTCTGCGCGAGACTACGGCGCTGCAGGTGATGGCGTGCATGACGATACGGCTGCGCTGCAAGCGGTGCTACGTGACTCTGCTGGGTCAGGAAAGGTTGTCTGGCTGCCCCACGGCGACTACGTCATCACCGACACGCTGATCATCCCGCCTGGCTCGCGCATTGTCGGGGAGGTCTTCCCTGTGCTCCTCGGTACAGGCTCCAAGTTCGAAGATGCCAGCGCACCCCGCCCCGTCATTCAAGTAGGGGAGCAGGATGGCCAAGCAGGTCAAGTCGAGATTTCAGATTGCATCTTCTCAACCAAGGGCCCCACGCCAGGTGCAATCGTTCTGCGATGGTGCCTCGCCGGCGGTCCAACCTCCGGGATGTGGGACACGCACATCCGCTTGGGAGGGTGCGCAGGTACCAACCTCGACGACGAGCGCTTCGATGCTGAAAAGCCCATTGACACCACAAACGCCTCGGCAGCCTTCATGGCGTGGCACATCACTCCTCGGGCAAGCGGATGCTTCGTCAACAATTGGGTCTGGCTGGCGGACCATCTCCTCGACACTTCAGGAGGTCGCAACGCGGGCAAACAGTTGTCCCTCCTCGCTGGTCGCGGCATCTTCATCGAGTCCAACCCAGGCCCCGTATGGCTCTGGGGTGGGGCGAGCGAGCATTTCCTGCTTTACCAGTATCAGATGTTCAAGGCACAGAACGTGTTCATTGGCCACGCCCAGACGGAGACTCCATACTTCCTAGGCGAGGGGGTTGCGCTTCCCACCCAGCTCGCGAAGCCCATTACGACGGGTGCGCCGTGGTATGATCCTGACTGGAAGAACACTCCTCCCCCGCAAGCGGGCGATACGGGAACCTTCAACGTCCGATCGTGGGGGATGCGCGTTATTCAGTCGTGGTCTGTCCATATCTACGGGCCGGGGCTCTACTCCTTCTTCGACGCCTATAGCCAGGATCGCCTGCCTGAGAGACGCTGTCAGCGCGGCTTGTTGAGCATCGAAGGGAGCAACGAGCAGGACGTTGTGCTGGTCAACCTCAACACGATTGGTGTGCGCAGCATGATCGATGTTGACGGGGTGGAGAAGGAGGATGAGAAGGATCACCGCAATGGTCTCCCGAGCACCTTGGGTTATTAGCGCGCGGCTGCTGCGCGGCCATACTCTCGCTGTGATACCGATCAATGCTGTTTGATTCACTTCTCAGCCTGTTCCGCCTGCTTTCCCATCCTCTCCCTCACGACTTCGAGTCCAACCTTGGTTCCACCGCCCACCGTCCCGAAGAATGCGTCCCTGATCCTCGAGCTCCTCTCGTCGAGCTGCAAGAAGCTGACTACGTGGCTTGACCCGATTTGCAGATTATCGCGCAAGGGCGCATTGCCATCCACGTTGTCCCTCGGCTGAACAGATGGTGGAAGAGATGATCGAGCTGTTCGTGAGAGGAACTCGAGGCGCGCTGAGATCGATGGTGGGGAAGAAGATGATGATGATGCGATGGACGAGCTGCTCGCTGAGGACAGTGGCGCCCTGGTGTACCCCTCCGTCTCCGCAGTCGCGCCTCTCGGGGCAGGCTGTGCCCTCATCCCTTGCCCAATGTAATGTGCTGCAATGCTGCCAAACGCCGAACCATCGTTGTGGTGATCACGCATCGTCGGTGCGCCATCCCTCGGTCCTTGCGAGACTGCTTGGTATCGTCTGGCGAAGAGGTTGCCCCACTCGAGGAAAAACGGAGGTTGTGCGATGATGTTCTGAGAGGACTCCTTGATTTTTTGCGGGAAGTAGAGGTCTTCTCGAATCGTGTGGTCTATCAGGTCGTCGAGGGATTCTTGTGAGGACGAAGCGGCCGCTGAGGTAGAGGCGGCCGTCGGATAGAAGAGGGGCGTGAGGTGGTAAAGATTGATTGCGTTGCGTAGCCGGGCATCACGCTTTGCTTGCGCTGAGAGGTGGCGGTTCATCGCCGTCTTGATGGCCGGCATCGTGGGTGGTGGTGGTGGTGGTGATGAGCTCTTGAAAAGGGAGAATGAGTAGCGGGAGGAGCGACTCGAGCAGGAAGAAGGCGGACTGCACACGGGAGCACCGGATCGGAAGATGAGGTCGGTGCCCAGCCAGGGCTCGAGGGCGGACTGGCGGCAAAACGTGAGCGTGGACCGCGTCGTGAACAACACTCGCTCCTCGAGAGCGGGCGCTTCCTGTTCAACGACCGCTCCTCAATCCCCTACCCCTCTCACTCGCTGCGCAACCCCTCATCTCCAGCTTCAGCTCAGCATCACCCTTGTCCGCACCACCACATGCCTCTCGAGCTCTCAGCTCACCGTCATCCGAGCGGTAGTGGGGGTCTTGGTAGTATTCGAGGCCCGTTGTCAGAGTCGACAACAAACAACAACAACACGGCTGGCAGCCGAATGCCCAGCATGAATGGCGGGACCAATGCT
The DNA here is from genome assembly GCF_003144245.1 of Jaminaea rosea. Lineage (NCBI taxonomy): Eukaryota > Fungi > Basidiomycota > Exobasidiomycetes > Microstromatales > Jaminaea > Jaminaea rosea. Next base: position 615,361 of record NW_020289976.1, on the reverse strand, counting down.
TTGCGCAAGGCGAGTGCAATGGCATCCAAGTCAAAAGGCTCGTCTTCGTCGTCCTTCGACATGGATGACGAAGAAGATACCGCACCGCGTCGTCCATCCAACAGACCTCGAGTCTCACTCAACGGGTCTCGAGCCGCTTCCTCAGCGCAACAGCGAAGCTCATCACGCCCGGACCCCTCGTCCTCATCCGACGCGCCCGGTCCCTCATCCTCGTCACGGCAGGCTTCGTCTTCTCATACCAACCGCAGTGGTATGAGCACACTGGCCCGCGCAAACGCAAGACGAGTCAGTATGGCTCCAGCAGGCGGTCTCGCAGCCGTCCCAGCCCCGGCGCAGAAGTTGAACGTCGATTCCACGAGCTTTGAAGAGTGGATGAAGATGTGAGTAATGCGAAGTAATGCGGCGCAGCCAGACTGGATGGCCGTGAGCAATCGCTGACGATACTCTCTCTCTCCTCTGTCTCCTCGCAGGGCAACGGATAACAAGATCAACTCAACCAACACCTTCAGCATTGCACTCATCGACTACTTCCACGACATGTCTCTGCTTCGCTCCGATTCCGGTGATGGAACTATCAACTTCCAGAAGGCCTCCTGTACGCTCGACGGCTGCGTCAAAGTGTGGACCTCTCGTGTCGACTCCGTAGTGAGCGAGACGGGCAAGCTCCTCAATGGCCTCGTTGGGGATGGCAGCAAGGGAAGCAAAGCGGGAGAGGATGACGAGGAAGGCGACCTCGATGGAGAGATCGATGGCGAGGGAGCAGCTGGTGGCGGGAAGGGAGGGCGCAAGAAGAAGACCAAAGCCAAGGAGGCAACCCTGGTCAAGAATTTCTCAGCTATTGCGGTCAAGAAGCTCGACCTCGAATATACGGTGGACCCGCTCTTCAAAAAGACCAGCGCAGACTTCGATGAGGGAGGCGCAGGTGGTCTGCTCATGAATCACCTCGGCGTAGACGATAAGATGCGGGTCGTTTTTGATGCTGGTGAGGCAGAGGGGCTGCCCGAAGGAGAGGAAGATGATGCCAGCGACGACGAAGAGGGGGAAGACGACGAAGAGGAAGCAGCCAAGAAGCAGGCAGCGGATACGATCGACCTCTCCCGCATGCAAGCCAAGCTCTTCAGCCTCGCTCCTCTCTCCCTCTGGGCAAGCTCAGCAGATCCAATTGCCACGCTCCTGAACGGGCGGCTCGTCTGCCCATCATTGGCACGCTTCTCCTTTGCCCCGGATCAAGAGGGTGACTTGTTCGGCCAAGCAGATGACGACGGCGGAGACGACGATGCCAACGCGCATGACGACGGCACTTCGCCTTTCGACCTGGGCTACATGAATCCCGCAATCACTGCTACCCCGTGGGGTGGGGATGATGATGGACCCGCCTTTGGGTACGGGGACGAGGACGAGGACAGCAACGCAGATCTGTTTGGTGTGCCAGCCGACCTCGATAGGGACGGGGAGGTCTTCGGCTTACCGCCTGAGCGACCTGCGGGAATGCACTCCCAGATGGACGAGCACGATGGAGGAGATGGTGGCGGATTCGATTTCATGGATGGCGGCGGCGGGGATAATGACGAACCGGATATGGACATGGGCAATGGCGAGGATGGTGGAGCTCCCGTCCGCTGGGATCCGAGACAAGGGCCATCGCAGCATGACCTGCTTCTCGCGTTCAAGGGCGTGTCAGGGAACGATGATGAAGGACGAGAAGGAGGTGCCGACGGTGGAGCTGCAGGGAGCGGCGGACTTTTCGACTACTTCGACCAGCGGCTGATGAAGAGCTGGGCCGGCCCTGAGCATTGGAAGATGCGTAGTCGTCTTGCTGGATTTGGCGGATTGGCGCAACAGCAGCAGCAGCAGCAAGCAAACGCAGCCAATGGCGAGACAGGCGCAGATGGTACGCCGACAGGCAAGAAGAAGCGCACCGCCAAGGATCCCTTTGTCATCGACTTCCTCAACGCCGAGCCGCCCTCATCCAAAGAACTCTTTGAGCCACCAAAGACGGCAAGCAGCATTCTCCTCCCCAAGATGCGGCATCAGCCCGAAGCCTTTTTGCTTCCAGAGGATCGCCACTTCTCTTCGAGGATGCTGCTCAGGCTGTTCAGCAAGCCACGGGCGGTGCTCAACATCCGCACGAGGAGAGGTGGCCTGAGATTTGGTGCCAACCCTGGGCTGGGTGGCTTTGGCGCTGGCGCAGGCGATGGAGAGCTCGACGAAGCCTTCTGGGCGCAGCAACAAGCCGCCCGCGAAGCTGAGAATGGCGCAGGGCTAGACGGAGGCGACGGCGTCGACTTTGCCCTCAACGACGAGGCCCCGATGCCCCTGGACACCCAGTTCTACCACGACGGCGACGACGAGGGCGCATTCGAGCTTGCCTCTTCTCTTCCACCCACGCAGACCAACCCCAACTCCGCAGCAGACGTCGACGTGGCCGACTTCGAAGAGGAAGACTTGGCTGCTCAGGCTGCTGCCTTGAAGCGTGTCAGGCCAGAGTATGTCAACTATGCGAAGAAGGCGAAGCGGGTCGATGTCAGGCGGTTGAAGGAGAATATCTGGAAGGAGCTCGCCATCGAGGTGGGAGCAGATACTGCGGCGCTGCAGGATGATGGCGACGAGACGGCCGAGTCTACCGCCACGACGACTTCAGCAGAGCCCAAGACGTTCCGCTCGGTCCTCTCAGGTCTACGCAAGGCATATCCCAAGGAGAAGATGGACGAGATCAGCACGTCCTTCTGCTTCATTTGCCTTCTGCACCTGGCCAACGAGGAGGGCCTGGAGATCAAAATCGGGCAGCGAGGCCAAGCTGCGCAAGAGGCGGCCGTGCGCAACGCTATGCTCGGGGCTATGACTCCAGGTGGGAGGGTGATTGCGGAGGATGAGGAAGATGAGAGTGAGGAGGACGAAGACGGACTGAGTGTAAAGGGTAAGCTTCATGGTCGTCGAAGGGTCGGCGACGACAGTGATGACGATGATGTCGAGGAGGCCAAGTCAGCGCTTACGGTGGGTAGACTGGAGTACCTGCGTATCAAAAAGGACCCGAAAGCTGGAAGGAGCGCCTGATTTGGTAGTGGCGGTGCCGGCTCGCATTTATTGCATCGTGTACGGACTCGACTCTTGTGTACACCATTTCGTTGCGTTGTTCCTTTGCAATGGGACTGTACCATTTTCGCGAGTTGCTCGTAGCTCGTCTCGTCTCCGACGCTTTGCCTTTCACGTCGACAGGGCTAGTCGTAGCGTCGTTCTTGCCTGCAGCTTGTGAGGCTGCAAGCAGCTGCGGGTGGACCCAGGTTCGTCCTTCTCGACGGGGCGGGCGTAGAGTAGTGGAGGCCAAATGGCAAGGGCGGGGCGAGGGGCGATGAGTGATCAAGTTGTGATGGCAATAGCTGTCTCCTCCCATTCTTTCCCTAGCCAAACCGCCACCATGTCATTCGTCAATTCTCTCCAGACTGCACTCAGCGATACCGCACTCACCTTTCGCGCGCCCACATGGGACGTCGAAGCAGCTTTGCGAGAGTTGGAGGAGCAGCAAGCCAAGGATCCTTCGAAGAGGAACAAAGTGGCCGTCCTGACTGGTGGATCAGCGGGCATTGGTACAGAGATTCTCAAGGGATTGGCCAGGGGTTGTGAAAGGGTGTGAGTTTGCGCGAGAGAGGGCGAGAGGCGCACGAAGCTGATGCTGATGAGAGTTGGGAACGTCCTCGCAGCTACATCTTCGGTCGCTCCCCCTCGCGCAATCAGGCGGCAATCGACGCTCTCCCCACCGCTGAGCAACGCGCACGATGCCAGAGCATTGAGTGTGACCTGTCCTCGCTGGCCTCCATTCGTCAGAGCGCTGGCCTGTTCTTTGATGCTGAGAAAAGCAGACAGGGAGGAGGTAGTGTGCATATCGACGTTTTCGTGGGCAACGCAGGATTGATGAATTACGATACCAAGCAGAAGACGAAGGATGGATGGGAGTCGATGTGGGGGACGTGAGTTTAGCGAGGATTGAGATATCGTAGAACAAGACGAGTGCTGATTGACTTCTCTCACGTCTTGGCCCCGCAGCAATGCTCTCGGTCACCACGCGCTCATCCATCACCTCCTCCCAGCCTTTGCAGCTCGCCCTTCCTCCGCCGAGCCACCTCGCATCGTGCTCCTCTCCTCGGGCGCACACGCTGCAATCTACTCGGCAGAGTCCAACTTCTATCCCTTGAAGGACCGCCTCGCCTCTGATCTCGGCAAGGGCTCCTTTGCCCTCTACGGGCGAAGCAAGGCGGCTAACATCCTCGACCAAAAGGGATGGGAGCGCTACTTCACCGAGGAAGCTGCGTCCACATCCTCTTCCTCTCCCAAGCCAATCATCGTATCTGTCCATCCCGGCGCTATCCGCTCAGAGCTTGGTCGCTCCTACGAGCCTTACAGATTGCTCCGTTACGCTCGCATCACGATGCATCGCCTCATATGCTGGCCTGCTGCACCTTACGGCTCCACCAACACGCTCTGGGCTGCCATGTTCGCCACGAGGGCAGAAGTCGACGGCAAGTATGTGCAGCCCTGGTGCGACACACGCGTGGAGCCTACGCTGCTTTGTAAGGATGAGAGGTTGGCGAGGGAGCATTGGCACTTCATGGAAGAGCTGGTCAAAGCCGAGCAGGCTGGCGCTTCGTAGCTCGGTAGAGTGAGTGAAAAGACAATCGCAATCATATTCGAGATGACCTTTGTGGGTGAGGATAGAAAGCTAGAGCTCGGACGCGACGCGACAAGGTGACTACAGTAGAGGAGGAAGCGAGAAGCCAGGCGGCGGGTATACGCCGTCGACGACGAGGCGGAGGGGTAAGCAGGTTACAATATGGCTAAAAAGGGGGGAAAGGTCGTAAAGTAGGGACATTCGGGTCGTAGATAGAAGATGAGGTGACGCATGCGTGTGAGTGGTGGTAGACGCCCGCCCAGTCGATCCGGCCTCGTGGAATCGGAGACCGGCGCCAGCTTCGTGTAAAACGACTTGCGCGTCTGCGGTCCTCTTCGGCACAAGCTTACTGCGCAGCTCGAACTACGGACTCGGCCATGTGAGCATCGACCTGGTAGAGGGGTTCGATGGTAGCCGACTTGTTCCAGAGTACGTAGCGCTTGAACCAGTAGGGGAGCGTCTTGGTGACTTGGTAGCGCATGAAGACGCGGGTGGGCACCGAGAATGTCTGGTCGAGCTCTTCCAGCGTGCGATTCTTGGTTTCGGGCGCGAAGAGGAACAAGAGTAGCCACGCCACCAGGTTGAAACCTGCATAGAGGCCAAAGGTGCCAATGGATCCAAGGGCTCCGAGGATGCGGAAGAGGGTAAGCCCAAGAATGGAGGCGAAGAAGAGGTTGGTAGCCACACCGAAGGACATGCCCTGCTCGCGCTGCGCGATGGGGAACACTTCGGCAGTGTAGGCGAATGGCACGGGTCCAGCGGAGAAGGCGTAGAAGACCGCAAAGAGGAAGATGAAGAAGGCGATGCTGCCTACGCGAGCCGTCTTGTGGGACTCGTCGATGAGGAAGCAGAGAGCTGCGGCCAAGAGAGACCAGAACATCTGCGGGAACATGACCAAGTTGAGCCAACGGCGACCGACGCGGTCGATAGCGTAGTTGGCGCCAAAGGTGAAGACCCAGCTGAGGGCACCAAAGCCGATGGAGACGTAGAGGGCTTGGAGCTCAGTGAAGCCGGCTTGAACGAAGATGGTCGCCGAGTAAAAGGCGATACTGAGCGGGAGAGGAGGGAAGGGGGGCAGTGTCAGCAAAGACAGCGATGTCGTTACTGAGAGTAGGCGCGCACTCACATGTTGATACCACAGAGCTGCTGGCTGAGCATGGTAACAAAGGCAGCCAACGTAGCGCGTCGGACACGCGGGATGGTGAAGAGCTCCTGGAATCGGTTGATCCATGAGTTGCTGCCCTTGAGCTCATTCTCGACCTGCATGAGCGAATGTGCGTAGTAGAGCTCGCGCGCGGCCTGAACGTCGGTGTGGTTATGCTTGCGGAAGGCAGAATAGGCCTCGACGTAGCGACCGCGAGCCATGAGCCAGCGGGGTGATTCGGGGCACATGTAGATGAAGAGGATCAAGGGGATCGCGGGGATGAAGGCACTTCCGAGTTGCAGGCGCCAGGCGATCGCGCCCGTACGGGCTACCACGGCGTTGGCTGAGTAGCCGACTGAAGGGGGCCGGATGGGGTGAAGTTAGTAATGAAAGATGGTCCGCGTTTCGCGTCGCGCTCACTCACTGAAAAGACCGAAGGCGACCCATGTCTGCCAGAGGGAGGTGAGACCGGCTCGCACACGCGTGGGAGCGTGCTCAGTAGCAAAGACTGGGCTAGTTGATCCTTTCAATCCCATGCCTACGCCCATGATGATACGGCATCCGAGGAGGGAAGGCCAGTTATGCGTAAAAGCGGATGCGAGCGGGGAGACGAAGAGGAGGATACCAGAGATGAAGATACAGCCGCGACGCCCTACGAGGTCGTTGCAGGGCTTGGTGAGCCAGACACCCAGAAGGGCAGCAGAGAGGTAAGGGATCGAGTTGATGAAGCCCACGATCCATTGGTCTCGCTCCCAGTTGGCTGTGCCCTTGGCGGCGGCGATGCCGAACTCCTGAGGGAAGGAGAGGTTAGCAGCGTTGGATCCGGTCTGATCCCATCCTTGGACCATGGCGCCGACGGAAGCGATGGCAATGGTGAGGTAGAGACGCCTGGGAAGGTCCCACCTGTTTTTGGCCTCGCGACGCAAGGCTACCTTGTCCTCCTCGTCGAGTTCGGCCATGGACTCGAAGCTTGCGGGTTCTTGAGCTACGAGGGCTCCCTTGTGGAAGGCGGATGCATGCTCCTTGAGGCCCGAGTCGGCGAGAAAATGGTCAACCTGGGTGCGCAGCTGCTCCTTGGAGATGCCGGCGAGAGGGTTACGGATGCGGGCCGTGACATTGTTGGCTAGGTCGAGATGCTCAGTCGAGTGAGCCGCCTCGTGGTCGCTGCTCTTCTCGTCGTACGTGAGGGTCTTGCTGATCTCGCCCGGGGGCGTGCCGCCCTTTTCATTAGGGGATGCGCTCATGATATGTTGGTACGCGGCTCAAGGTTTGGAGGTCTTGGTAGCGAGCAAAGATGTGAAGGCAGTGATGAGTAGTGGGGAATGTGGGGAGAGGGGCAGTGACGGCAGAAAGATGTGTGCCTGGCTGAGGGGGCGTGAGCGCGGTCACAGGGGGCGCTGCCATCTGCACTTTATAGCGTGTGATTAATTGAGAGTGCGGTGAGAGTGCGGGGAAAATGGCCAATGGCGGGGCTCAACCGCCGGGGAGCTACGGCACTTGGGTTGAGCCGCCTTTGTCAATGCGGGCGCAGGCACAAGCCGTCTTCAGGCGAGCGAATAGATTGATCTGGCGAGGCAGAGAAGCCGAGCCGTGCGACCAGAGGGCAGAGGAGATGCCCTGCAGGACCTGCGGCTCGAAAGCAACACTACACACCTGGGTGCCGCAGGGCAGGCAGCGGCAAGCGCCGACGAGCAGCTTGTGAACCCGGCCCTCGCTCGTCGCGCTCATACGCACCACTCCTTCCATCAACGTCTCGCACCTTCGTCAGCACTTCATGGTCGACTATAGGTGCCACCGGTGAGCCTCACCTGCCTCTTGGAGTCGAGGCTAGTCGAGATCAAGGTGCCCCAATACCCCGCCATGTCGGGCCCTCCCGAGTCGGAGATGAAGAACTAGGGCAGCGATCACTTGATCACTGCGGGGCACCACGGGCCGTGAGCGGGGTATTGATGACACGGTCGAGAGGTTGCAAAATGTCGCAGCGGTCTCGTCAGGAGCGTTTCGGCCAGGGGTTGACCTTATTCTGTTCCCGCTCTGTGGCTGACGCTAGCCTGAAATCGGAGGATGAGAGACGATGAGTAGGACAAAGGACCCGGCGGTGCGGCGGCGAAGCTTCAAGCCCACTGCATGCGCGCCACACTCAAGGTGGGTCCCGTTCGATCCGAGGGGGGGAGCAGGCCAATGCGTAGTTTCTGGGAGTGAAGATGGAGAGGCAAGTGTGGGAGCGCGAAGACGCTGAGCAGGAACCGCAAGAAGCTGACGCCAGCTCGATGAGGTAGAATGACAAGGCAGATTTCGTCATACGCTTCGAGCAAATGAGGAGATTCATTCGAGCCGGGCTACACGAGGGGACTGTGCAGTATGGGGAGATAATGACGAAGTGGGTGCGAGACATTGGATCGTGCTCATCCCTCTTGCCCCCGTCTCACTTCGCGGCCCCCGCCTGCTGCGACTCGGTAATCCTCAGTCCCAGCACATGCCTCACATCCTGCGCGAACCTCAACGAGTCCAGCACAGGCAACAAATCAAGCAACCCCTCATCAGCAGCATCGTGCGTCCAGCCCTCCACCGGAATCCCATTCGACGGATTCAGGTGGTAGCTTGCGGGCGAGTTGTCCACCAAACAAACCCTCGATAGATCCCCGTCGACGATACTCAGGTTCTTGAGGTAGGAGCCATTCTTGTAGGTGCATGCGTCGCGGAAGAGACGACCGGCTATGAGCCCTCGACCTTGGTCGAGCCAGTCAATGACCGGGTCTGCGTATTCTTGGACAGAGGCGGTAAAGATGACGACGTGGTACCAACTGGCAACCTTGCGCAGGAACACGTCGACGTAAGGTCGTTTGTAGACGTGGTAAATCACCGAGCGGCCGTCTAGCACTACCTCAACCATGTGCGGGCGGACGCTGCTGAATTTGGAAGAAGCAGAGCCGCTGCCCGTCAAGCCGAGCAGGCCACCCAAGCCGTCCAAGCCGAGGAGCGAGCCGCCCGTTGAGACTGCTGATCGAGCAGCTGCTTCTGCTTTGGACGAGTGCTGATTGCGCAACGCCGTCCAGGTTGGCGATCGCGACGTCGAATGGATGAGTGTCTCGTCCAGGTCGAGAACGAGGATCTTGGGCGTGTGGTGGATGACGGCCGCCGTGCGAGGCACGGTGGGTGGTGTTGCTGCAGGGCGCCAGGCTTGGAAAGATTGCGATTTCTCGGGAAGCTCGCCCGTCACCTTTCTCGCTTTGGGCTCGTGTACTAGCATCGGGTCGACCGAGTGCGGGTTGGGTAGTAGGCGTGATGCACGAGATGGCGATGCTGATTGATCTGAAGAGGGGTCAGTGCATGCCTGGCCCTCAGCCTTTTCCTGGGCCTGATCTTCTGTCACAACATCGTCCAGACTCTCTTGCGCCCTACATTCTGGCTTTGGAGTCGGTCTTCGCTTGATCGAGCCACGCTTCTCCGTCTTGCCCGGGCTTGCTTCGTCTCTGAACTTGAGCGATGCTTTCGCACTTATAGGCGAAGGCGAAGACGGCGAGGCTGCGCTGACGGTGACGGCTGTGAGCTTTTGCTTGCCTTTGCCGGCCTGTGAGCCGCGAGAGGAGAAGATGAAGGTGACTGCATCCACTGGTGCTAGTAGAATGGCAAGAATGGCGCGTCGTAAGAAGGCCAAAATTCTGCGGGCCAGTGATGGGCGTGGAGCCGCAGGCGGTGTTGTCTTCGTCTTCTCCTCATCCGCCTCCACACGCCCAGCTGCTTCCGTATACGGCGGCGGTGGAGCCTTACGCTGCTCCTCCTCAAGGCTCGCCCGCTGCGATAGCTCTTCATCCTTGAGCTCTGCACTGACCTCTCTCGATTCGCGCATCCCACCATGCCCATCGCTGCTAGAGCTAGAGTCTTCCGTCGTCTCCATCCTCTTTTGCTCCCTCTCTACAGCGCGAGGGCCAAAGTAGTCGTCTCTATCTGGGTGGGAACGACGTCGTTTGTTATCATGCTCTGCAGCTGTGGGCGTAGATACGGTTGCGTGACGTTTGAGTCGACCCGAGGCTGCCGGGGGCGTAATGGCCTTGTCCAAGGCCGCCGTTGCTGCTGCTGCCGCCGCCGCCTCTGTGGCATCATCAATCTCCGTATCGCTCTCACCGCCCTCAAAATCGACGGTCTGCACGTCTTCCATTCCGCCCAGTCCAGCCGTAGCAGCGCCTACTTCTGACGGCAAATTTGGGACAGAGGCTGTTAGGGACGGATGGTGGAACGGAGTGAAGATGCGGTTGGCGAAGAGGAGCCTGCCCGAGATATCCAGGCGTGATGGTCGGCGGACGAGTGTCGAAGACGATGACGAAGAAGGGCCAGCCTCCCGTGAAGAAGAGGTCGACGATGTCGAGGCTGTCGTCCCAATTGAAGTGTCGCTCTCATGTCCATCTGCGCCGGCCCGTGCTTCAACGCCATTCTGCTCATTTGCCCGCTGCTCTGCCTCACGCTTTGCTCTACGTGCTCTCCTTCGCTCTCTTCTCTGCTGTCTTCGCTCCTCTTCATCATCCAAGCTCTCCCCGGGTGCATATAGGGACGACCCTGATCGTCTCCGATGCCCTCCTCGCCTCTCGCCCTGTGGATCAAGCCACGATCCCAGCCCCCACAATGAAGAGCTCCAGCTCGGGGGAGATGATGTATCTCTGTCGAGGTGTTGAGATGCTGGGATCGAGCCAGACCTCCGCAGCCGCCCGCCTTCTGAGAATGATTTACCATGTCGAGGTCGATCCTCGTCTTGACCATCCTCTACCCTATCCACCTGCTGCCCTCGCCTTTTGCCCACATCGCCGTCATCTGCGGCAGACGTCATGCCAAAGCCGAGGGCAAATCGCTCTGATCTCTTGAGGCGATTGCGGCTCGTTGACAGGACATGGTCCGAATTGCGCCTGGGCATGCGAGACGAGGAGGAAGACGAGGCTGCATGCTGAGCGCTGTCATCGTCTTGCGCGAGGGCTTCGTCCTCGGCTGCCGCGGATGTTGATGATGATGATGCCGGTGAGCTTCGCCTCCCGCCGCTAACACTGCTGTTGGGGGTCGTCGGGGGCGAGTCGGGTGGGGAAGGACTGCGCGGGGTGGCGCTGAGGGAGCGTGAGAGGAACGAATCGAGGAGTGTGAGGGAATTCATGGTGATGATGAGGGGTAAATAGGGATGGTGATGCTTGGTGCCTGCTTAGTCTCCGCCCTCGTCTAGACCAAGGAGCCTCCGCGCAAGAGCAGCCAAGCTGCGTTTCTTAAAGTTGGGGCCGGGTTGAGGAGCAATGGATGGAGGCAGGAGGAATCATCAAAGTTGTTGGCGGGCTGGCTGCAGCCGCTAGTCGACGTCAAGACAAGCCCGTGCCCCAGTCCTCCGACTGCCGGGCCATCGATGACGCAGCCGCGGCAAAGGCGGAGCGAGCGAGCGAGCCAACGAGGCGCCTCTCTGTCCCTCGACAATCTCACGACAATCTCACATTATTGGTGCGTGTCACAAGCTCGATGGAATTGAGGGAGAGGAAGAAAAGAGAGAGAGTACAAGACTTGGTAGTCACAGCCATGACGACTGCGCCGCCGGCCGGCTTTCGTGGAACGGGTATCGGTGTTGGTGGTGTGAGGATCAACCCGCCCCGCGCGCCATGATCAAGACAACGACTGGGAGGACAATGGGGAAAGGAGGAAGACTAATACAAGACTGAACGAAAGATGGGGTTGTGAATGGAAAAGGAGCAAGCTGCTCCCTCGCTGGTGCTCATGGATTTGTACAGATGGAAAGCTCTCTCTCTCGCTGAGTGGATGATGGGGGGGTGAAAGACGCCTCGTTTGTTGGCGACAGATGCTCGAAGTCGGCCATGTGCTTGCACGGCCAAGTCGAACGGGTGACGCTGATTAGAGGAGCCAATTTGATGTGAAAGAGGAGAGAGCTAGCTGGCCAGCTGCTCGCCTTTCGGGGAATGGGTGTGTGTCGAGAGCCGTCTATGTGTGGTGAACATGAGCCTGAGAATTGCCCGTCTACGTTGGTGGTGGAACCCGTCGCTGAGTCGTCGTCGTCATTAGTCGTCTCTGCGTCGAGCTGCTGATCGTCAAGTCTTGCTGCTGAATGCTATGGTGATGCGCGCGCGGCTTACCACCACGATGGCGAGGTGCTTCCGCCTCCGTAGCTGCCGCCGACGTTGCCCATGGGAGGAGCGCCGCTCATGCCTCCGCCGCCGTACGCAGGGGCGTTGCTGAAACCGCCCATACGACCGCCTCCTCCTCCGCCGAAGCCACCTCCGAAGCCGCCGCCGCCGCTCATGCGAGCATCACGGCCACCGAAGGAAGAGCCACCGCGAGAGCCGCCACGACCGCCACGACCTCCACGACCGCCACGGCCGCCGCCACCACCAAAGGCAGACTCACGCGAGACGGCCTCGAGGAATGAGGGGACCTCCTGGTTGGCCTCTTTGAGCAAGTCGACGAGCTCACGGACGATGTTGCGGTTGCCACGGTTGAAGAAGGCCGTAGCGTGACCGACGTTACCAGCGCGACCGGTACGACCGATGCGGTGGACGTAGTCGTCGACATCGCTGGGCAAGTCGTAGTTGATGACGTGGGTGACGTTTGGAATGTCGAGACCACGAGCAGCAACGGCAGTGGCGACCATGATGGGGGTGCGGCCAGTACGGAAGAGCTCCAGAGCACGCTCTCGCTCTCGCTGGGTGCGGTCACCGTGAATCGACGTGGCGCCAATGTTAGAGCGGAGAAGGAAGTCCGAGAGCATGTCGGCCATGCGCTTCGTCTCAACAAAGATGAGGGTCAGGCCACCCTGAGGCATCGAAGCCAAGACGTCGAGAAGAACAGACTGCTTGTCATAGTCCTCGACGTACTCGATCTTCTGGGTGATGTTCTCCGAGGTGGAACCGACACGGCCGACGGAGAGGAAGAGGTATTCCTTGAGGAAGTCGCGTGCAAGCATCTGGATGTCCTTGGGGAAAGTAGCGGAGAACATGAGCGTCTGACGGTCCATGACGCCAGGCATGTCCTCTCCCTCGACGATGCGCCTGATCTGGGGCTCGAAACCCATGTCAAGCATACGGTCAGCCTCATCGAGGACGAGGAAGCGGACGTTGGCGAGAGAGATGCGGCCGCGCTCGATGAGGTCCACCAGACGACCTGGGGTGGCGCTCAGGAGGTCGCAGCCTCGCTCAATCTGACGCAGCTGGTTGCCAATCTCGGCACCACCGTATACGACGGCAGGCTTGACCCAAGAGCGGTAGGTGAACTTGCGGGCCTCGTCGTGGATCTGAGAGACAAGCTCACGGGTGGGAGCAAGGACGAGAGCTGCAGGGAAAGCCTTGCGGCGACCATAGCCGCCGTGAGCCATCTCAGCGGGAGGAGGGGGAGGGCCGTGGGTGAAGAGGGCCGACAGGATGGGGAAGAGGAAACCGCCCGTCTTTCCGGAACCAGTCTGAGCACATCCCATGAGGTCACGGCCGAGGGCTACGATGGGCAGAGAGTACTTCTGAACCGGGGTCGGGGTGACGTAGTTGGCGAGCTTGATGTTGTCGAGGAGGTGCGGGTCGATGGGTGGCGATGTGAACTCAGTGACGGCCTCGGGGGCGTCGTTGCCTGAAACTTCAACGGGGATGTCGCCGTACTTGTCAAAGTTGATGCCCGTGTTCATCTTGCCAACGTCTTCGCCGAAAAGCTCCTTCTGAATGCGGGCGTTGTGTGCACCAGGGATATGTTGACCGTCACGCCACTGACCATGGCCCGCCACCATGCCGCCAGGGCCTGCTCCACCGCTAGCAGGGCGCCCACCGTATCCACCGCCGTGGCCGCCACCACCACCACCTGCGTAGGGGGCATCCCATCCGCCGCCACCGCCGTTACGCGAGGCGAGTCCACCAGCGCGAGGAGGTGCCCCACCACCAAAGGCACCATTGCCGAAGTTGCCCTGCTGAGGAGGTCCGGCAGAGCGGTTCTGGAATGCTGGGGGTGCTGCAGAGGGTGCGGGCCCACGAGGGGCAAAGGGCTGAGCGCCAGAGGACATGCCGCCAGTCGAGCGCATATGAGGAGGGACATAGGCCTTGCGAGGAGCGCTGCCGTTGGAGCCAGAGTCAGAGCTGCCGTTGACGTTCATGTTCGCTGCGAAAAGGGTGAGCACATGAATGAACAGCGGTCAGCATGACGATCGGTGTGCAGGGAATGCTATCGCCACACGCCTGCACGCGCACATCTGCTGCGCCCCCTTTGTGCACCGGTGCCAAATCTCGCGCAATTTACTCACCAAGCTTGGCCTCGAGGCCGTTGGCAGCGTTACCGTTGCCATTCTGAGCGTGACCATTCTCTTGAGTCATTCTTTTGTGTATGTCAAGTGAGGGAGGGAAAGGAGGGAGGGGAGGTTGATTGGGATAAGGGGTAAAGGGCAGAAAGGCAGCGTTGCGGCGCCTCCAAGTTGAGATTTTTCTCCTCCCTCGCACGCGGCGCGGACTCATGAAACGACGCCAGGTCAAACCACGTGGTGAAACAAGCGCGACTCAGCACAAGGCCCAGAACAATCGGAGCCCAGCGAGATGCAGCGAGCGAGGTGACGACGCTGCTGCTGGTTGTGACGTTGTCCGAGGAGTCACGCAGATCAACAGGTCAAACTCAACGGCAAAGCACCGAATGTGCATTCGCGATGGTATTCGTTCGAGGCGCCGGCTGCAGAGCCTCGTGCGTATCGCCCTAACGTGTACTGCCAGCGGCACAATGCTGTTTATATATTGTCATTTTGGCCGGCTCCCGTCAGCGGTCGCATAGCTCAGTTGGAAGAGTGCTACCTTAACACCTTACTGGTGGAGGTCGGTAATGGTCGACGGTTCGAACCCGCCTGCGATCAGCTTTTCTTTTGTCCCCCCTCATACCGGCTCTGTTTTGGCGATTGGAGCACCTTTGGCTTCAGCTTACCTGCTTTGACACTTCTGCAACGCTTGTTGTCGTTTCAAGCTTCTGGTTTCTAGGCCTCCGCACGCGCAGACGCGGTGCTCCTCAAGACGCAATTAGCTTGTTCATCGCTTGGAAGCGCAAGAGATTCCGCTAGGCTGTCATTGCCTCTCCGTTGAGTGATGGCTCGTCATTGCCGAAGATCCCGGTCTTGACGAGTCGTCGCCTTTTGTCGACTCGCTTGCTTGATCCTGTCGCTGTCGGCGATGGGCGCTGGCTGGTGCCAGTGTCTGTGTCTGTGTCTGCGCTTTGCGGCGCCGCCGCACAGGCGAGGGAAAACGACGGCGTGTGGGTGCCGCCCTTCTTCTCGAGGTAGACCCGCTGCAGCCACAACTTGAGTTGGCTTTGAGTCGAATTGAGTTGAGTTGAGTTGGTCCGGGCGAATGCCTGAGCGTCGTGCGGCGTCGAGCAAGTTGAGGCCGAGGAGCGCGGAGAGGAGACGAGACGGGACGACAGACGTCAGACGGCCAACGTCGATGCATGCCTCGATCTCCTTGTTGTCATCATCCTTCCTTCAAACAATCATCTCCTCCCTCATCCTCCTTCTTTTCCATCCAGGTAGCCCAACGCTGCCCTCCTCGTCTTTCCTCGACGCTGCTGCCGCTGCCGGTCGTGCTGCTTGCTGCCTGCCTGCCTGCCGTCCGCTTTAGCCCCTCGTCACAATCCTCTAATTCTCCGAGGCCCACAACACCATACCAGCCATCTGTAAACAGGCCTGCAAAACTCTGACGATCCGCACAAACGGTGACGAGATCATCATCTGCGACGACGGAGGTGTCATTTGAGCGCCGATATCCGCCATATTGCCCTCGACATCCGGCCTTTGCGAGGACTGCGATAGCGCTCGCCGTTCTTCTCCATCGCGGATCGACGACACAACACGCAGCAAGACGACATTGGGCAGCAGAAGGCAGAGACGCCGCGCTCCTCTCACGCCGCCGCATCCACGTCTGATTCTTGAGCCATTGCCTCATCCACCTCATCCACCTCATCCCAATCATCCCACAGCAAGACCTCCCACACCATCCTCTGCGCGCTGGACGCGCCCCTGGCAACCTCGCAGCCGGCGCCATCTTTGACCCTTGGTCCCTTTGCCTTGCTCCCGCCTCTGCGGCGTCTGCTTTCATCCACCAGCCTCAGCTTTCCGACAACGACCGCTAGCATCGACGCAACGCAGCACGAAGAGCATCATCAGTTCCAGTCCTCGCTGCAGCCACCGCCGCCGTCATGGGGGCGTGTCTCTCGTCTAGCGAGGAAAAGGGGGCAAAGGAGAGGAGCATTGCCATTGACAAGGCGATTGAGGAGGACAGTCGCAAGTTCAAGAAAGAGTGCAAGATTTTGCTGCTTGGTGGGTGCGAGGGTCGAGGGAGGGCGGAGATGAGGTGATGGCTACCAATGGGCGAGGCATATACTGACGTCTACGCTCCCTCCCTTCTGTCTCGCCTCATTCAGGGTCGGGAGAGTCAGGCAAGTCGACGATTGTTAAACAGATGAAGATCATTCATCAGAATGTGCGCATCACTGAGACTCAGAGTCCGGCGCTGTTCTGCCTCACCATTTCAGCTCATCGACCCTACTCCTCTTCTGCTTCTCACAGGGCTACACGCGCGACGAGCTCCTCGTCTACCGCCTCACTGTCCTCAAGAACGTTGTAGACTCAGCGCAGGCCATCGTCCTCGCACTACGCAAATTTGAGCTCGAGCCAGCCAACATCGAGAATCGAGAAATCTGTGACAAGGTTTTGCAATACAGGATAGACGCGGATCCAAATGCGACGTGAGCCCCAGTAAAGGCGCAGAGGGGTCTTGACCACCGAGGCTGACTCGCATCCTTCTCCATCCCCTTCTCTTCACAGACTCGACTCGGATATGACTGACAGCATCGAATCGCTCTGGTCGGATCCCGTCATCCCCTCGATAGTAGATCGCAGCAGCGAGTTCTACCTGATGGACTCGGCCCCCTACTTCTTCGAGAACGTCCGGCGCATCGGCTCCCAAGACTATGTTCCCAACGAGGATGATGTGTTGCGTGCAAGAAGCAAGACGACGGGAATTGCCGAGACGCGATTCAATATGGGGCAGCTGAGCATTCATTTGTTCGACGTGGGCGGGCAAAGGAGCGAGAGGAAGAAGTGGATCCACTGCTTCGAGGCAGTGACGAGCATCATCTTCTGCGTGGCGCTGAGCGAGTATGACCAGGTGCTGCTGGAGGAGAGTGGTCAAAATCGTAAGTGCAAGAGCGGTCTCGGTCAAGGCGAAACTTATCCGCAGTCGTTGACCCGTTTCACGCTCTCCTCACCGCCAGGCATGGCCGAAAGTCTCGTCCTCTTCGAGAGCGTCGTGAACTCAAGATGGTTCTTGCGGACGTCGTGAGTGGCTCCTACATCCTGTCAGAGCTTCTCTTCCTGCGCTCTACTTACGTGTCTCCGTCCTCCCCTTTCTAGCATCATCCTCTTCCTCAACAAGATCGACATCTTCAAGCAGAAGATCCCTCGCATCCCGCTATCGGACTTCTTTCCCGAATATTCAGGCGGAGCCGACGTCAACAAAGCGGCCAAGTACATTCTCTGGCGCTTCACGCAAACAAACAGGGCAAGATTGTCCATCTTCCCGCATCTGACGCAGGCCACTGACACGGGCAATATCAGACTGGTCTTTGCAGCCGTCAAGGAGACGATCCTGCAAAATGCGCTGAGAGATAGTGGGATTCTTTGAGCGGGCAAGAGGCAAGAAAGGAAGGAAGGGAGGGAGGGAGAGACCTGACGAGAGCAGCGGTAGCTCGTCAGAGATTCATACGGGCAGGAAGAGGGAAACTTGTGTGAGCGAACAGCGAGAGATCATCACAAGCAGCACCATCAACAGCAGCAGCAGCAGCAGCGACGCAATACCGTAGGCAGCAAGACTCGACCAGATCAGTTCCCGCCCAACTACTTTCCCCCTTCGCCCTCGCCTTTCTATCATGCACGTCCATCAGCTAAGTTATCGTTGGCCATCAATGTGGCCCGCAATCGTGCAGACAAGCGGAACAATGTCTATTCTCCTTCTTCATCTCTCTCTCCCCCTCACCTCAACGCAGGCTCGCATCGTCCACCGACGATAATTTCCTTCCACACACAAACGTCATCGGCCTTTCACTTCATTTTCATCCCCCTTGTTCGACCTCCTTGTTTCGTCCGCTCGCACAAATTTTCCCCCCCTCCATCCCCGTCATGACCATCTTCCTGCTTCTTGTTGCTTTCTCCACTGCTGCACACTGCTGTCAATATCATTGCTGCCACTGCCGCGAACCAGCGAGCCCGTGATCTCAAGCCGTCAGAAGTCACGAGTCGTGCAAGAGGAGACGACGTCATGGTGATTGCAGTCTGCCTCTTTCCTTTGACACGGCGAGGTAGCCGTGTTGAGTCCTCGGCCTCTTTGACGCGAGCGAACCCATCCCGCGCGACGAGTCGACACTGCCACGGCGACGACTTTGCTACGCATTCGCCTTCCTCTCCCGCTACACCGCAGCTTTGCTCACCCCTCGTGTACCATGTGATGCCCGGCTCCCCTGAACGATATCCACGCTCCTAATCGTTGAGATGCTTCGTCTGCGCAAAGAGGTTCTTGAAGCTGTGTAGAGACGTGGTCAATTGAGGTCAGTCAGACCCGTCACAAGCACTCTGATCGCACTGCTGCGGACTCGCTCATACTCACACAAACGCCTCGCTCAACAGCAGCTCAGCATCTTTGTCCGACCAGGACTGCGTCGGAAGTGATTGCAGGAACATTATGCAGCCCTGAGAGCGAGTGAAGGGATGAGTAATGAGGATTGCGCCATAGTACCGTCATTGCTGGCTGCATTCGCTCGCTCACCTGGAAATCTAACTCTCTCAACTCCGCACTCCACTTACACAAGAAGACACAGCAGACATAGCAGTGGAAATCACTGAACGCCTCTGCCCCCTCGGCCAGGTACGTATCCCACAGACGAACCACATTCTTTGTGCTCATCTCCCTCATCAGCAAGCAATTCATCCAGCGAAAGGCGAATTGCATATACTCCACCCCTTCGGCCTTGAGGTGGGAGTGAAGTGGTGCATCTATCCGGGAAACGAGGGATTCGAGGCGCCTGACGGAGCGAAGAATGCCGGGTTGGTGGGGGATGTAGTTTGATTGGATGCCGGAAAGGAGCGAGGAGAGCGAGTGATAGACGTCTGCTTCCAGTGCGAGGCGAGCGCTTAGAGGTAGGACGTGAGGGTTGAAAGATTGACTGCGAGTGAGGACGTTGGGGGGAGAGGTCAGGAAGGGAAGGATGGAGTGGAGAGGTGAGATGAGGGCGGCACTCACGGATCCATGCCTGTTGGCTCGTCGAGATCACCATCGCCGAACATGGGACCCTCCGGAGCTTGCCGCAGGTAGTTAGACAAGAAGACTCTGCGCGTGCAAAGCTGGTAGGTCAGCCCCTTTCTTTCCTGGCCTCTCCTCAGATCACGCGCCTACCCACTCATAAAAAGGCGTAGCTAGATCGCTCATACCCTGGACATATCCCGTAGCATGATGTCCCACAGCCCAGACGTACAACAGCCTCTCCAATGCTCGCTGTGTACCCTTGCGCTGCCAAAGTGGCGTACCCGGGTTTGTACGGGGCACGTCGATGGTGATCTGATGCCATATCTTCTCTTCTGGGCCTGAGCGGCGCGAAGAGTGGTGGGAGAGAGGGGTGCGTCGCCCTGATTCAAGATCGTCGGTGGGATGACGCTGTTGAGGCGTGCTTGGCCGATCGTTGGTGCTGATGATAGAAGCGGGCGCACTCTTGGGCACCTTGTGCTCCTCTACTCCGCCCGCGACACCCTCCCCAGCCTGCGGCCCGTCCACCTCGCCCTCAGCAAAGGGGTCAAAGCCAAATGCCAGCGTCACAGCACGACGGTACTCCTGTCGCTTCTTGGCGAGTGCGGCCGCCCTGACTGATGAGTTCGGGGACACGTAGCCCAGCAGGAGGGGCCATACGATGGGGCGAAGCTCAGAGGGGATGCCGTTCCAGGAAAGCTCACGCAGCTTGGGAAGGTCCACTGAGGAGGAGTTCGGGGGTTGAAGGCAGCGTAGGAACTCCCGCCAGCGTCGTTTCGTCCGGACAGAGGTGGCGCGGCGTAGTTGTGGCAGTGAAGGTGGGGCGAGGCTTCTGCTCGTACCAGGGGTCATCGTGTAGGTAGAAGCGGCTGATGCTGGTGGTGAGAGAGGTTCGAGCGATGCCTCCTTGATCGTCGTGTCTCCCTCTTCCTCTGCTTGATCCTCTCCCTCAATCTGGTCTAGGCTCGAGCTCGAGCTGCCAAAGGCGCCGCTTCCCATGATGAGCCCATCTCCGCCCATCGTGACAGGGTCAAAATGCGCCGCCTCCCTTGGCACGCGCGATTGCCTGCGCGATGTTGAGGTCGATGACGGCCCAGGACTAGGCAGAGGGCTCTCAATGCCTGGTGTAGGCAGGTCCGCCTCTGCAGCCAAGGCGTCGAGAGCTGCAAAGGGGTCGCGAACCACGCCTGGCAGGTCTGGTCGCATGGCCCGAATGAAGGATGAGGATTCGCGACTCTTGCTGCGAGTGAGCTTGATGCTCGGATGTGATGCTGACTGCGGATGTGCTGATGTTGATGAAGCGAAGCTGCCAGTCGTTGCCGCCTTGATGACGGCCTCTGCTGCAGTGGACCCCACGTCCGCCGGCGAGGACCCGGCAAGGGAGGTGGAACTCGCCTCCTCAGCAGGTGGTACGGACGTCGAGCTCTTTATCGAGGCCGCAGACTGTGATTTACCTTCCACCATGGTCCAGCTCGACAGTGCCGGCGAAGACGAGACGGTCCTCTGATTATGTCCTGCCTGCGGGATAGGAAAAGGATGAGGCCTTGCAGGCGGAGCATGCCTCCTCGACCCAGAGGACCCAGTCGAAGAAGCAGATGATGTCGTCTGTACGCTGCTTGTGCTCACTGACCGTGAATTGGTGCCACCTGCGGCCATTGGGCGAGTGAGCTTTGGCTGCTGGCTGCGGAGGAAGGACGTCAAGCCGGGCGAGGTTGTATGCTGTCGATTCGTCGTCGTCTCATCATCCGAGTCCGCCGCCCATGCATCACCGTCGTCGTCGCCTTCATCGTTGAAGGAGAGACGGGAGAAGGACGAGTGAGAGATGTGCGGACGGGACATGATTGGGATGAGGACAATGAGAGGCAAATGGCGAGAGCGGCCATTTGGCTCGACGCTCGCTCCTCTCCATTCTCGTCGAGATGGAGTGACACGGGCCACTCCAGACACGCTCCCCCCACGTGGTTGAAGGAAATAGCAAAGGCCCGTCCGCCAGTCAGGCTCGTCGGACGATCGTTGTTCGTCGCTTTCCTCTGCCAACCAACCAACACAACAATCCTCTGCTCACCCGCCAAGATGGCAGAGCAGACACTCCTCCTCGATTCTGCGATACGCAACTGGGTACTGCTGCCCATCACAATTGTCATTCTCCTCGTTGGGCTCGTGAGGCATAACATCATCATGCTCATTTCCAACCCGCCGAAGAAGATGACCGACTTGCAGCTCAGAGAGCAGAGGATCATGGCAAAGTCGGGGGCCTTGAGAACCAACCACGCCCAGTGAGTACACGCTCTCACTATTCATAGCCACAAGGATTGCTGACCACCCGTCATTGTGTGCAGAATTCCCCCTGCCGCCTTCAAGGTCAAACGCGAAAAGCTCCTCACCGACTTGGGAAGCGGCAAGTTCCTCGCTGAGCCTCCAAAGCCCCCACCAGCACAAGGCAGCGAGCCAGAGATGCCCGCCAACCCGCTGAGCGACCCTTCAGCCATGGAGGGGATGATGGAGCCGATGAAAAAGTCAATGGTCATGATGATTCCGCAGACGCTGATTATGGTGGGCAGACACAAGAAGATTGGTATACGTCTGGTGAGCTAGTCAGCTGATATATACATCTGCATTCGCTCGCAGGGTTGGATCTCCTTCTTCTTCTCAGGCTTCATCGTCGCCTCGGTACCCATCCCGATGCCCTTCCCCCTCGACTACTTCAAGGGCTGGCTTCAGCGCGGCTTGGCCAGCGAGGACATCTCCATCAATTGGGTGTCGAGCTTGAGCTGGTACTTCCTTGTGGCCTTTTTTGGCCTCAACGCGGTCTACCGCGTGCTGCTGGGAGATGACAACGCTGCAGACTCGACGAGGGACATGATGGGTCCGCTAGGGGGTGGAGCAGGACAGCAGCAGCAACAGCCGCAGATGGCAAAGACGGTGAGCCGCGCTACCCCAGGTCTCGATTGTACGACCTGACACTGACACTGACACTGACTCGCACCTGATCTCCTTTTCCTTTGCTCCTCGACAGGACTTTTCCAAGCTCCACGCAACAGAGCGCGACACCCTTGACCGCGTGGGCAAGGAGCTCATCGAAGCCCCTCCTCCGCCGAATCGCGACGTCGTATCGGGAAAGGCGCTCAGTGGATTTGGCAAGAAGGCTGGCGCAGCAGGGGGATCCAGTGCGAACAGAGGTGGGAAGCGTTGGGTCGGAGACGGGGTAGAGGAGAGGGTATTGAGGAGGTACGGGAGGGTGGTATGAGCGAGGGAAGGGAAGAAGGAATGGCGAACGAGGCTGTGAGGAGAGTTGCAAGAGCCCGGCCAGCAGACGGTGTTCATTCTGCAGTGCGGGCCTCATAATGAAGAGAAACGTAGATTGGACGACAAGAAGGTCTACAAATCTTGAGAGATTCCTTCCTGATCGATGCGCGACGCACCGGATCGCGTCACTGACTTCGCTCACGCCTCTGATTGCCAAGTCGATGTCGCTTGACCTCGGCGATCTCGATACTGGCAGAGCGGCATGCCGAGCATTCTTCAGAGCATCGAAGCTGGCAACGGTGATGCAGCCGCCCACCAAGAGACCTTCTTTGTCCCTCTCAACTTGACGTCTTTAGCTCTCGCCAGACGAGCCTACAGCGTTAACACAGTCTTCGAGCCTTCGCTGAACGTGCGACGCCGCAAATACGCACCACATCCGTTTAGTGAAGCGAACGCTGGGCGTTGACGTGAGGACCCTTGGCAGGCAGGCAGGTGAACCCAGGCGAGCGCGGAAACGGCATGAAGAGGCCGAGCGATCAGTTCGACGAGACTGACTCGCGGCCGCTGCGTTGGTGGCTGTCCTGCTGCAGGTCAACGGAGGGTCAGGCTCTGGACCCTGTGCGGGGAGGCGGCGAGGCGGCGAGGCGGCGAGGCGGGGAGGCGAGCAGCGACCGAGGTCAGAGCGAACGAGCGGCGACTGGTCGGCCGGCGTCAGTTAGCCGCCATGAACTATTCCCACCTGCCAGGACTCAATTTGCGAATGAAGCAAGCATGTGCGCGGCCGGCTTTCAGTCAGCGAAGAGTGGTAGGATGGGATCAGACGAGGTGACATCGCTCTTAACATTGTTTCTCCCTTCCTATTAACATCCTCGTACGACAACTTCTTTCTGCGCCGTGCACGTCCTTTTCACATCGCACGTCCCGAGCACTGGGTGAAACCAGGTCCCACACCAAGATACGAAGTCCGCTCACAAGCTCGAGCATCCACTCAACAGGGACCCGCGTCTTGGCCTTTCTCGCCTCTTCATCCACTCGCCCTAGCTTCAAACCCAATCCACCACCTGTCCACCGTGATCACCGCCCATCATGCCCTCTTCTCCTGTAATCGCAAAGGCCAACATGCGCCTGTACGAGTCCTACATCACCACGTCCCCCAGGGCACACATGGTCTTTAAGGCTCCTTTGAACAAGCTGCGACAAAGGACAGCAGAGCTCGTTGATCAGATCACAGGAGCCACTCTGCCTCCGGAGGTGGTGCAGCAGGAGTCTGCCATCAAGGAAGAGAAGCGCAAGTGGAAATGTAGAGCTTGTAGGGTGGCATTTGCGGGGGATAGGGAATTGCAGAGGGTGAGCTACGAAGATGCTTCGATCACTTGGCGAGTTGTCGTTTGCTGACATTCATTCGTCCCCTTGCTCTTCGCTCGACAGCACTTCCATCTCTTCCCGGCGCACCTCGAAGTCATCGAAGCCCGGCGGCAAGGACGCCCTGTAGTACGACACTCGGCATCAGCGGACGCGGGGCTCATGCTCGCCAAGACTCCCGACGCCAGCAAGAAGAAGCAGATCAGCAGCAGCAGCAGCAGCAGCACCAGGGGCGGTAGCAGCTCCAAACCCCGCTCTTCACGACCGCATCGTAGCCGCACAGCTTCAGCCGACGTCTATGCCGGTATCGGAGAGCCAGTCTCCGTACCAGGGCAGTACGAAGCCAACCAAGAGCAGCAATTCACCGTCGTCGGGCCGATCTCGCATCGCAGTATCCCCGGTGGCCATACGCATCCCTCAGACGCGGCTCGACGCCCTCGTAGGCGAGGCAGCCAGCGTCGCCGTGGCTCATCCCCCTCTATCAGTTCGGTCGCGCCCAATGCCAATGAAGAGCAGGGTCGCCGCAGCGTGCAGCGCGTTGAGGAGGAGAGGAGGTTGGCCAAGGTGGCAAAGGCCGCTCACGAGGCGAAGATGGAGGCTGTCGCTGCCAGGCGGAATAGTGGGCTTGGAAGGCGACCGAGGGAGGTCGAGAAGGAGAATACCGAAGGAGCCAATGGAGAAGATGTTGGTCGGTTGAGGAGGAGGAGCTTCAGTGAGGGACTTGTGTCCGTGCTCAAGAGGCCGAGCTCCTCCATGTCTCTGAGGGGCAAGGCGGCTATGCAGGAGCAGCAACAGGCCGGAACGTCAAGGGCGTCACTGGACCAAGGGTCTAGTACTGCGACGTTCCCTCAGCCCGCCGTGGGCGAGCTCGTACCGAACGTCCGGTGGGATTCCGCCACACGGAGAGCCAAGAGCCACGGGGACGTCTTCTTCGACGCCGAGACGGGCGAGATGGGCAGCGACTTTGCAGGCGATGATGACGGAGAGACAGCCTTCTCCTCTGTACATGGAGAGACGGCCGCTGTAGCTCATGCTGCGCCAATCGGGTCGTCGATGTTGGTCAATCTCCCGGGCGCAAATGGGTCCAGCTCCTCTTTAGGGTTGGGCTTGGGCAGCGGCGGAAGGCGTCGCTCTAGCGTGTCGTCGATCCAGCGGAAGGCTGCCCCCAAGCCGTCCGTGGACGAGTTGAGGGCCGCGTACGCTACTACGTCCATGGATCCCGCTTCGCCCCCGCCTCAATCGCAGGCTACACGACCTCCTCTCCCAGCACGTCCATCGGCAGCACTCTCTCGTGACCCCTTTGCAGAGTCTGAGCCAAATCGCAGCAATGTGGAATGGGTCCCATCTTCTCGTCCATTGCCCACTGTGCCAAATCAGAGCAGGCGGATGTCCGGCAACTTCACCACAGCGAGCCCGCGCTCCTCCTTCTCGCTCGCACCTGCTATGGCCGCGGCGACGACGAGTGCGGCAGTGGCGGGTGACAAGTCAGCCCCGTTGCTACCACCAATCGACACGTCCGACTCCCTCTTGGCGCTGCTGAGCGACCGGAGGGGCAGTGGCTCGTCTGCGGCAGCAAGGCCAACTGTTCTGGGCTCGCCTCTCGGAGGGGTGCGTATAGCCAGCCCGCGGCCTCAGTCGCCTCCGCCTGCCACCGTGACTCAACAGCATCCCGTCTCACCTCCGCCCATGTTGAGGACGAGGCGAAGCACGAACCCCTTTCTGCCAGAGGACGCAGGCCAAGTCGCGACGCGCACCTCGTCGGATTTGCCATACCTGGCAAGGCAAGCCACCGGCGGCGCCTCGTACAGTCCGACGGTCTACACAGCCTCACCGCAGACGCCCGTGACGCCCGGATTTGCCTCTTTGCCAGCGAGGGACCGAACCAAATCATCTGGCGCATTCTTCGGCGCAGGTGATACTGCAGGCGGACCAAGCTACGGTTATGGCCCGAGCTTCCCTCCTCAACAGCAGCAGCAGCCGTACGGTGTTTCACCCTCTTCGCCCTCGTCACCTCCTCCGCCGAGGTACAGCACGATCGTGCCCTCTGCATCGGCAGGCGGTGTTGCTGCTCCCGCTGGTCCACGGTCTCCGCCTCTGCCGCCGCTGCTACAACAGCAGCAGCAGCAGCAGCAGAATCAGACCGGACGTCCAGGATACCATCAGCACCAGCGCGCAAGCACAATGCCCATGGCTATGGCAAGCGGCATGGCTCCGCCGATGTCTCCGCCAGCGCATCTTGCCTCCCACTATGCAGCAGCACCGGCTCCGGCTGGGACTCCTGTTCCTCAAAGTAACTACGCCTATCACCACCAGCCCTACGCAACCTACTCGCCTCGTAGCGCAGCACCGGCCCCCATGCCAACCTCACCGATGTCACCGCGCAACCCATACTTTGCTGAGCTACACGGTGATGTCACGGGTGGCAGCGCTATGACCCCTGGCTCGCCCTTCCCTGCCGCCGTCGACTCGCCGTCATCTCCATCTTCGCCCGCCTTCAGGCCGGCGGCAAGGACGAGGGCGTACAGCAGCAATAATCCTTTTGCTCGGCAGGCGTTCGTGGAGCAGAGCCAATACCAGCAGCAGCGGCAGCGGTAGAGCCGGCAGCAGCGAGCTTAGCTGTTGAAAGGAGTCGCATGAGTCTTGCCAAGCAGGATCGCGAGCCTGGTCCAGGGCCGCGGGCGAGGACGATTACGGATCGTGCGCGCAAAGAGGGTCGGTTGAGGTAAGATTGGGAAGGTAAATCGTCGTCCTTTTTCTCGTCTACGATTGTTGCTTTGTTCTTGTGATTGAAATTGATGCCGATGCCTGCTCGAATGTCAAGACTCCTGAGGGAGTTCGAGTGAACCTGCGGTCGTCGCAATCGCGCTTCCTCTTCAAATGGTCCGCAATTCTCGAAGACACGCTGCGCTAGTAGACGAGCCTGCCGCACGCATTGTATTGCTTGAGCAGCTCATGGCCGTTAGCTTTGACCTCGCAGCTGGCTTAGCTTCGATCGAAGACGTCCGTCTTTGATACGGTACACATCGAGTAATCTCAATGCCCGTGTCATGCCACTCCCACGGTACTCTCCGTCATCACTCATCATTTTCCCTTTTTCCTCGGGCGCGTCAAGCAGCGTCGTCCTCCTTCTTTACCCTACCGACGAACAAGTGGGAGGAAGTCGGATCCTCGCTGCCGCCTTTGCCCTGTCATTGAAGCAATTCATGGGAAGAAGCGGGCATTCTGTCGCTCCTGAGCGGGACAACATTGAATAGGGTCAAAAAGCATTGAATCGTGCGTGGGAGTCTTGCTTTCCCCTCGGAGGAAAGACAGCGAGATTTCAGAGTCCGAGTAGATCGCTCCCATCGGGCGGTGCATGGTCGCAGGACACAGTCGTCTTGTCCCATCCCACCACTCTGGTCCTTCTCGTCTCATGGAGACTGCGCTCATCGACACCACTTTGCTGCTTCATTACACCTCCTCTCTTAGCGCTTTACCCTGGCCGCCGCGCCCACTAGCGTGGTGTCATCTTGATTGACGCGAGTCGTACAGTAGTGCGCCCCGGGCCAAGGAGGGTAGCGTGGTGAGCAATCCGGAGAATCCGCCGCGCCGAGCAACGAAGTGACAGACGGGCGAGGTGCGTGGGGAACGACTTTCCAATTCCTTGGGCTGGAGACGATGGCATCTGGGTGTTGAGCTCGAGGTGAGGGGGCCGAAGAGAGCGGCGCAGCAAGGACGCAGCTCCCAGCCAGGGGGTACGACGGGAGGCAGCCGCTCGAAGACGATGCACCAACGTGTCAGCAATCAGCAACTGCAAGCAAGTGATTCTCGATTGGCTCACGATTCGGACCGGCTCATTGCTCTGCGTGAGAAGGCGCAGCAAGCATTAGGGTGATCCTCGAGTACGGGGCAACGCATTCTCGCAGCGATGCAATAGCGCAGCCACGCTCTCTTGCCATCTATAACGGCCAATGTCGAGAGATGAAGCATTTCTTTGCAGCAACGTCAGGTCATAACCCGCCACATCTGCATCGACGACCGCCTGCGGCTTCGACCGGCTCAGCGGGCGTCGGTATGAGCGACAGAGTGAGCGAGCTACGCTATGCGTTCCAGTTCTGTACTTAGCCTCCTGTCTTGAATTGATGATACGCCACGGCGCAGCAGCAGCTCGTTTCTTGGTTTCGTTTCAGCCCGTCTCTCGCCAGCGGCCAGCTTTGCAGCCTGCAAGCTGCCCTTCTCCTCGGCTCGTTCGAGCGAGAAGAGCATCGACATCTCGCAAAAAGGAGAGGCGGCAGCGGCAGCGGCGACGGCGGCGTTGAACGGTTTTGGTGGGGACGGTTGTTGTGCCAAGGACGTCGACGGCTGCTAAGGGGAATAAAGCAAAGTGACGGCGGCGGTCGGGCAGCGGCAGTCAAGTGGTGTGGCACTTAGTAGCGAAGGCGGGCAGCCTCCGGCGCTGTGGCTATGGGCCAATATCGAGCATCCCCCAAATTGGATCACACTACGTAGGCCTTGTTGCGCTCGGAGGCCCGCCGTTCTTCTCCGCCTTCACAATTGCTGCGACGCCGTATCAGTGGTCCATCCTCGTCTGCCTGAACCCCCTTCCTCCCACCGCCGCCTTTGCAAGCTCGAAGCTCGGTCTCGGTCTTGTGGTCCTGAACTGCTGTGCAGTCGTCGACGGTTTTAAGCCTAGCTCGCCGGTCAGTCAAGACCTCGGGCCTCTGCCCCGCTCCCGCAACACCCGCCTGGGTGTCTCTTTCGTCCCATGCGGGCCGGCCATTGATCATCTGGGGGGTCACATCCAATCGCTACCAAACCTGGTTCATCGCCCAGCGACAGCCCAGCAGCAACCAATCCCTCGCCGACGACTCAGCCATCATCTTGACCACTCACTCCGATATCACGACGCAACGACTCATCCCAACAACAGCATCACTCGATACGCAGCGTCACGCGTAACAGAGCAGCAGCATTGTTAGTCGAGCATCGCATCCTCACCATCAGTCGTCCTCGTCTTTAACGTCGTCGTAGTCATTCGCACCATCTTCCCACCTCGACACTATTTGCCTAGAGTGCGCGTCGAAGTAGCGGCACCGACAGCGTATCAAAGGGCAGCACTAGGCCACGACGACGCAGCATCGTCGTTGTCCCTCGCTGCGCCTTCGCCACCATGGTGTTAGCGCCACGTCGGAGGCACGGGACAAGGCTCCTCTTCATGTCCTTGGCCGCTCTTATCACCTGCCTCGCTCTCTTGCCATCTACAACGCTTGCCAGCTCCAACACCAACCCCAAGCATGACAACATCTTCCTCCACGTCTCGCCCGAAGAGGGACATCGTGTCCTCATCAGCATCATCTACACGTCCTTCTGGCTTGGCGCTCTTGGATGGGACGTTTTCAGCACCATCCACTTTGATTACCGTGTCCTCAAAGAGACCAACTATCGCAGCGCTTTCTCCATCTTCAACTCACTGGCCTATTTCATTTCGAGGTATGTCACCTTTACCTGGGTCCTGCGAGTCCTCCTCGATGGCATCACAATGAGCGACGACTGCGCGAGTCGATTCCAAGTGTCTGCTGCCATGTACTCAATCAGCGTCTGCGGTAGTGAGTAGCATACACTGTGCGCAGCAGCCGTGGTCCATGATTGACTGACCATCATTGGCCCTCACCCCCGCTTTCGCACTGCCAGCCTACTTTGTCTTCCTGCTGCGCACCGTCAACCTCTGGAGGATGGACTACCGAGCCGTTGTTCCCCTGATGATCAGCATGACCATTATGATCGGCCTCTGCGCTCCTCTTCCCTACGTCTCCAAGCCCATCATCCTCCAAGGAGGACCCTACTGCAACTACAGAGTCGGCAGCCACCTCTCGTACGGCGTTCTTGCGTCTTGCGCCCTCTTCGACATCATCAACTTCACCCTCCTCTACCTCAAGCTAGTCAAGTCCGGACAAGGTCTCAGAGGCCTTCTTCGCTCGCTGGCACCAATGACGAAGGCAGCTTACGATCACGAAGAGGTCGCTCGCATGCTCTTGCAGAAGACCTTCATCTTCATCGCCGCACAATTCGGCATCCTCATCTCCCTGGCCATCCTCTACGCCACTACGACGGAGCAGAACTTCCAGCTGATGCAGGTCGCCGCCTTCCAAGCGGTCTCAACGATGATCTGCGGCCGTATCTTCCGCAAGGCTTGGAAGCTGACGAGGGAGCAGTCGCCTGCCAACATCGCCCTGCCGCCCGACTACTCGCCCGACTGGGCAAGAGTCGTGGAGCGAGATGCGTCAGTAGCTGGAGGAGCCCAAGGGAGTGAAGGTCTAGGTGGCATTGATGGCACTCCAGTCCTCGTCAAGAAGGAGTCGAAGAGCCTACGCGACGATGCGTCCTACATCGAGGGTGAGATCAACTACTCGATCAAGGAATCTAAATCGTCTATTTTGCCCAGGACTCAAGATCGTAATGGCAGCATTGCTCACAGCCACATGAGCCGCAGGTCCATGGCGGACGATTCTTCTCAGAGATCTCAACCTCAAAGTCAGTCGGGCGTGGCCATCGAGATGGGAGACGTGCCAATGCCAGCAGCATCAGCAACAGCAGCATCAGCCTCGCCACTTGCTGTGCCTTCCAAGAAGATCGGCGGCATAGGACGCAACAGCCGCGACAAGCGTCGAGCCGTGACATCGCACGGTGCTAGCTCTTCGTCCTCACCGGACATTGGCGGGAGCAGCAGTCGACAACGCCCCTCGACGTCATACACCCCGACGATCTCCGCGCCCGTGCAGATCATCTCGCCAGGTGCGGATGCCAACTCGTCGTCCGCCTTCATCTCCAGCAAAGGTGATGGCACGACGCCGTACTCCACAACCCCGCGCAATGGCAGCAGCGTCAAAGCATCGGTGTCGTCGCAGACGCTCACGCCTGCCATTGCGGCCCTTGCGTCCCCGTCACGACAGGCGGGCAAATCTTCGTCGAGGGCGAATGTCGGAGAGATGCAAACGGCGGGACGTCCGCGCTCCAGTAGCAGCGTCGTCTCATCAACCTCATCCTCCTCATTCCCGCCAACCGCTATCACCGCCGATCAGCAACCGCGTCGAGGCTCCGCAACACCATTGAGAACCACCTTCGTAGCCTCGCCACCCATGACAGCCGCCTCGACGCTCGCCCCTGCGACTCTCACAGTTGGTCCCTCTTCATCTAGCAAAAAGACCGTCACACCAACCCTCAGCCGTCGTCCCAGCGCCGTCGATGCCGAACAGTCCGCGGGGTCCCCCGACCCACTCGATGCATTCCGCAGCGCCGTCCACGCAGACGAGGCGCGGCACGCCAGTGGCAGCAGTGGTCTCGATGTCGGCGGGCGGCCTACTACGAGTCGCGGCGGACCTGTTGCACCCTTTGGCTCTCGGGAGAGGACAAGAAGTCACTCCACTGACAAGACCGTGACTGGCGTGAGCGTTGGCTCGGCGGTAGCAGCAAGGCCCTCATCGTCTGTGCGCCCTGTCAGCCCCGCTCGCCCCGGCACGTCTCATGGTCCAGCTAGCGCTGCTCCTGCTGGATCTTTCGTCCGTCTCCGCGCGCCACCGCCTTCGACTGCGGCTGCAGGAGCCTCGGGCTCTGTGTCCTCATCGCAGCGACCTGGCACGGCCAGTGATGCGCCGACCAGCAAGCCTCCGCCCTTCGCCTCCACCACACCACTCTCAGCCCCCGTCTCGCCCAAATCGAGCAGCCATGCGCCGCTACCCGTCAACGCCAGTGCGACCGCCGAGCCACCAGCCTCCGCCTCCTCCGCAATCGACGAGGCATACCGTGAGCTCGAGGAGATGGCCTCGCTCAGCCGCACGAACAGTATCGCTACTACGTCGGCGCACACAGCTACTACCGTTGACACCTCTGAAGGTGGTGGCCACGATTGAAACTCCCGCTTCTGAGCCGCTGCCGCCCCCCCTCCTCCCACTCGAATCCCCCCTCTGCCATCCCCCTCGTCATATCAGCATCTCTCCCCACTTTTCTTGTCCTATAATCTCTCGACCATGCCTCTCGTTTACTCATCATACCACCGGCACCAGCACCACGCGTGCACCAAACGACGCCAAAGCACGCACAACACTCGTACGTACCTCTTATCAGACGCTATATTCTCTCGTTCCACCGCCTCAATCATCTCGTTGTTACATCATCGTCGCCATCGCGATCTGACCTTGTCAATGCGAACTATCATCGTGATCCTGCGCCCGCTCAACGAAATGTGTGATTGGTGGATTGAAGGCCTCGAGATGAATAAAAGTACAGCAAAAAAGATGTGTGACATACGTCGCTCCTCGTCGCTCCTGCCAGCTCAAACGCCCGCCATTCTCAAATTCGCCAGCGCATCCACAATGGTCCTATCCCCCTCCCTCTCGACGGTCTCCTTATCCAGCCTCAACGCGTCTAATCCCTTCATCCTCCTCCAGAAGTTTGTCCTCCTAACCATACCCCTATCCAACAACGGGAGGTATTTTTGCGCCCAATATTCGCTCATCTCCCAGCTCTCCGGGTCCATCGGGTCGTCTCCGTGCAGCGTAAAGACGTGCCCTTCACCGGAGCATTCGAACGGCTTGCCGATCAGGTCACACTTGAGCGTATGGTTGTCCACTACGCCCAGCTCGAGGAGACGGATCAGACCGTCGCGGACAGAGGGCCAGGGGAGAGTATCGATGATGATGGAGTGGGGACGTGAAAGCTGGAGAGCTGTTGGGTACATGTTGGGCGCCTCTCGTAGGCGGGTCAGGCGACGATCCTCGTCCACGCGCGAGAGAGAGACGGGGATCTGCCAAGGGGACTTGCCTATTGATGTCGAGGTGCCGGGCATCTGGGTGAGTGAAAGTGGCGAGACTGTCCCGTCTTCTGCGCGCCCTATAGCGCCTCCTGCAACGAGGGACGTGCTGTTGCTCCCCATCTGAACAAAGGGTAGTGACCTCTGAGTCCACACCTCACTGATGTTGCTGTGCGTCGCGCACTTCCTCAAATCGTCGTCCAAGAACCCCAAGCAAACTGCATTGTGGAAGAAGGCTTTGGCCATCGCATGCTTCTCGTTGAAGACGACGCCGCGTCGCGGGTCGAGGATGGAGCGGCGGAGGTGCTCGAGGGAGGGCGACTCGAGGAGGAGGAGAACTACGGCTAGCATGCCCCTTTCGTTTGTTATGGTCTCTATCATCTGCCATTGGTTGAAGCCGGCGAACCAGTCGTGAGTATGGGTGGGACAGAGAGAGGAGGAGGAGGAGGAGGCGTTCTGAGCAGCAGCAGGCTGTGGTTGAGACTGCGGCTGTGATGGGAGTAGACTGGGGTCGCCGCGTTGCTGCTGAGTTGGCCCAGAAAGCAAGCTGGGAGTGGACGGTCCAGCGACGCCAAAGTCGGCCAAGATTCGATCGAGGACGCTGTGCGGCTGGTCTGCCGCAATCTTTTGCTGCTGTGGCTGCTGATGCTGTCTTTGACGCTGAAGATTGGTCTGCTGTTGCTGTAGTCGCCTCATCTCCTCTTGCTCCTGCTCTGCCTCTCTCATCACCGAGGCAAAGAACTGCACCTCGTTGTCGACGGACATGGCCGCGCTGCTGCTGACGATGTCGCCAAGGTGATCATCGTAGGAGGCAAAGGTGGTGCGAGACGATGGAGCAGGATTCTCAGCTGAGGGCGCTGCGCTGACGATTGCAGCTGATGGTGACAGGCCAAAGTCAAAGAAGGGGGCCTCAGACGGCTTGGCTGGTGACGGGTACGAGAAGGTGGGCTGCTCCGCCGAGCTGGATTGCTGGCCTGGTAGGCTGGCAAAGTAGGAGGTCGGCGATGTGCTGCTCGAAGCCTCTGATGCTGACGAGGGCGACGTCGATGAGAATGCCGTTGAGGGGCTGCTGGCCTTGTCCGACTCGCCAGGTGACATGCTGTTGGCATCGCCTTTGCTGCCACTGCCGAAGCTGCTTCTTGAGCTGCTGTTGCTGATGCTGCCACCCCCAATGAAGTTGACTTCTTGGTTGTTAGCGTGCTGCTGCGACTCATCTGAGCGTCTGCGCTTCGTGGCGATGCTCTTGGCGGCTGCCTGATGATGCGTCGAGGGGCTAGCGGCAGCGGCTTCTGCTGCTTGTTGAGCCAGCTTCTTCTGCCTGAAGCGGGCTTGAGCTTGACGATTTTGAGCTCGTCGTCTCTCCAGAAGGGCAACGGCATCCTCGTTGGCGTCGCGGGCTGGCATTTTGATGATGGCCTGAGCTGTGTGTATGCGGTGAGCCGTGGGTTGAGGAGCAAGCGAATCTCAAGCCTCAGCGAACGTTATGTAGGCCTGGCCTTAACCTCGTTGGTGGAATTGATGGTGAGTGGTAGGGAGCCAAGAAAGAAGGACTATCTTTGGCATCGATTACAGCAACACTGAGTGGATCTGATCCGCTGAGCATTCATCCGCTGATCGATGAGCACGAGGGGCTGAAAGGTCTATCGGGCCCTTTCGTCGCATCGCAGCGCAGAGGCCACTTGATTGCTGCAGCAGCCGTCCATCGGTGGCGCCCAGGAAGCTGCAGCAAGGCACGAGATCCGCGACGAGCGACCGTCAACCTCCGCCCGCTCACGCATAGAGCATAGAGCGCAGGCGCAGGTTCCAACGAGGGCGGCGGGGCGGGATGGACCAGAGTAAGCTGACTTTGGCCTCTCACCCTCACTGCACCGACGTGACCGTGGCTCTTTGTCGAGTCATCGAAACGGAGCATGCTCAGTCAAGCAAGAACACATTCTTTCCGTAGCAGCGAGAAAGAGGTCGGGAGCGGGGTAATCTGACCAGCGCTGGTTCGTACCATTGTTGAGTAAGCCAGTCTGCCTGCTCACCCGCCTGCCTGCCTGTCTCGCGTGTCATGGTTGTCTCCTTTCTCGATGTAGCCAGACGAAGGAAACCCACGCGATCAGCGATCTGAGAATCATGGTTGATGAACAGAGATGGCATTCAAAAAGATTAGGACGAGGAGAAGACGAGTCGCACAGCGCTCGAGTCGAAGGTTCAGGAGTGTATTGACAGGGAGGAAATCGAGAACTCGAAGAAAGAAAGTACTACGACGACGAGACAGGCTCGCTCTTGATGAAGTTGGACAGGAAGAAGTTGTCAAGACCAGGTAGGCTATCGTCCGGTCCTTCCTGCGGCTTGTCGCTGGTGAGCAACTTGTTGTGAGGCACGTCAATGTCGACGCTCAGGTCCAGGCCGAGGTCCAGGCCGAGAGCCTCGTAGTCCCATGCCGTCGTCGAAGGACTGGCGCTCGTGACGCTCAGATCGTCACTCTGATGGTACTCTGCCGCGGTGCTAGCCTCGCTGTTGCTGCCCGCCGCCGTCGCATCTGCCATGTTAAAGATGCTGGCCATGATCTCGTCTTGCTCCTCGACGCTTGGAGGTGTCAGAGCCACGTCCTGCTGTGTCTGCCTCAATCCAAAGTCGAAGACTGCCTGTACACCGCCCTGACCTTGCTCCTCTGCCTTGATTTCGTCATTTTTCCCCGTCAGCATCGCCTGGGCCGGGGCCGAAAGACGACCCTGACTCTGAGCCGCCTCGAGGTTGCGCTCGCCAAAGATGACTGCGAGTAGCTGACCGGCAAGGCTGTGATTGGCTTCGCCCATGTCGTCTGCGCCGTAGCTGCTGCCATTGCTGTCGCCTTGGATCGTGCAGCCCTGTTTGCCTCCCTGCCTCTCAGCCACTTCATCTGCGGCTGACCCCTCACACCCACCAACCTGCCCGACGACTCGCGCGACTGCATCCTCCCCAACGACCGACACCTCTGCCTCTTCTCCCTGCGCCCCTGCTCCACTCCCAGTCCCGCCCGCTGCTGCTGCTGCTCCCTCGTACGCTGAAAGCTGCTCAATGATGCTGCTGCCTTGATGACAGGTCTCTGCCTCAACTCTTCTCCTCTTACGCCCACCTCGTCCACCTCGCAAGCCTGCGACGTCCGCTGTAGGGAAGTCGCCATCGCTGTTGGATGGCGAACGTCTTGGCTTTTGTGCGAGGGAGACTCGGTGAGAGACGGGAGGATGAGAGAGGGAGGAGCGACGGATGTCGGCGCTGCAAGTGAGCTGCTTTCGAGCGATGTCGAGGAGGAGCTGCAGTGGCGGGAGGACGAGGAGGAAGAAGAGAAGGAGGAAGGAGAGGACGAGAGGAGGGTCGTCGGGAGGGATGGGGCGGAGGAGTGGGAGGCAATAGATGAGAGGTCAGAGAGGAAGGGCGACCGAGCCAGATGTTGGACGAAAGCTTGAGGGCTCAAAGGGTCGGCGAGCGCTTCGACGCTGGCTGCTGGTACTGATGCTGCTTGTGAAGTTGACGGCTGGTCGGCGTCGGTCGTTGGCTGCGACTTCATGAGGATCTTGACGACGTCCATGAGAGCGCTGAGCTCCTTGCCCATGTCGCTGACCCTACCCTCGAGCTCAAGATTGCGTTGACGCAGCTCGACGACTTCGGTCTCGAGCTGTTCTCGCTCTGCCTTCTTGCGATTGCGAGAGTTCTGGGCGGATTGGCGGTTGCGCACTTGGCGTGCTGCGAGGCGGGCCTGCCGCGCTGGATCCATGGGCTTCTTGTTTGGCGTCGAGGATGATGAAGAGGGCGACGAAGCTGATGGAGAGAGCATGTCTGATGGCGCTGATGAACCTGCGCGACTGAATGCAGACATGCTGGCGTTTCGGTGGAGTTGATGGGTGGCAAGGCGAGTCGTGACAATAGGGGGCGTGGTAGTGGACGTGACGGAGACTAGAGGACGAGCGACGAAAGGACAGTGAGGTTTTTTCTTCGAGACGATATGATGTGGACGTGAGGAAGTCGACGTGGCAGGCACCCCACCCAATACGACTGTAAGAGGAGGGCCGCCGTTGAAGACGGTGGGGATAGGGTCGTGGAAGCGGAGGGAAAGCAAACAGAGCTCAGTGGCTCAGCCCCTTCCACGTCGACAGGCTGCACCGCCCGCTCCAAGCCTAATCTGGTTCCGCGAGGCCCGCTGCCCTAGTTCCGCCTCCGCCTTCGACTCCTCCGGTACGGCTCGGGCCGCAAGCACACGTACACCGATGGCTACCACATCGCTCGGCGAATGTTTGGTCTCGGGCTAGGTGTATGATTCATTGGCTCGCGCCTGATGCGAGACAAACGGTACAGACAGTGACAAGGATAACAGAAGAGGAGAGGGGTGAGACAGAATCAAGAGTGAGCAAGAGCCGGCATAGGAGAAGTAGTAGCCTGGACGCTTTCGTCCGGCGAGTCGCTCTCAGCGCCCTTCTCAGCAGCGTGCACACTCGAGGGTGAAGAAGCCATGTCGCCAGCCATTTTGGTGGTCGGACGAGCCTCGGCCGCCCCTTCGACGTCGATGTCGTCCGAAGAGTGCCATGCCGAGTCGAGGAGCACGTAAGCCGGCTCGCCTACCTGCGCCAGATCCATCCCAACAGCCTCGTCCTCGTCTGAAGCGCGGAAGTGACAGCCCGGGATGCGATCGATGGCGAAGAGGAGGATCATGGTGACAACAAAGGACCAGCCGAGCGTGAAGGCCGAGTCTGCCAGCTGGTAGCCAAGCTGAACCCAGTGGTGGTTGATCCAGCCCCCGGCGATGGGAGCCGATCCGTCGAAGGAAGCGACACGGCTGTCGGCGAAGAAGGCTGTGAGGATGTTGCCCGTGAGTCCGCCGATGGCGTGAGCTGCAAAAGCGTCGACTGTGTCGTCGATGGCAAGCAGACCCTTGATCGCCGTAGCCCAATTGGAGGCTGTGGCTCCTACAACACCAAAGGCGACGGCAGCTGGTGCACCGACATAACCGGACCCAGGCGTAATAGCGACGAGCCCCGCAATGGCACCACTGCAGAAGCCAACGGCGGACCAGCGTCGCTCGAGACGGTAGTCCCAGAGCATCCAGGTGAGGCCGCCTACGGAGGCCGAGATGTTGGTAACAGTCATGGCCATGACAGCTCGCAAGTTGGCGCCGATTGCGCTTCCACCATTGAAGCCGTTCCATCCGAACCAGAGGAGCGCTGTGCCGAGCACGACGTAGGTGACGTTGTGCGGGCGGTAAGCCAACGCCTCAGTCCCGTATCCCTTGCGACGTCCGAGGAAGATGGAGATGGCGAGTGCTGCCGTACCGCTCGAGATGTGCACTGGGCTCCCACCTGCAAAATCCAGCCCACCGAGGTTGTTCATCCAGCCATGGCCCACGTTCCAAGTGCCGTACGCAATGGGGTTGTAGACGATCGTCGACCAGCAGAAGACGAAGATCATGACGGGCAGCATGCGAGCACGATCGGCGAATGCGCCGCAGGCGATTACGGGAGTGATGGCGGCGAACATGCCCTGGTAGAGGGCGTAGAGGAGCTGAGGAATGGTGGCTCCGCCCGAAGAGGGCTCGATGTCTACGTTCATGAAGCCGAAATAGGCGAGGTTGCCGATGAAGCTGTTGCTTGATGTCTGCGAGAAGCTCAGAGAGAAGCCTGAGAGCGAGAGGGGGCGTGGGGGCAGGTGTCAGTTGCTTTCTCTTGTTCGTGTGCTACATTCGCGCCTGCTTACCCCAGAAGAACCACTGGAAGAAGACGATGGACGACACGACGAGGGACATCCAGAGCATGCTGAGGGCGTTTTTGCGTCGCAGGAGACCGCCGTAGAAGAAGCCTAGTCCAGGGATCATGATCCAGACGAGAGCTGTAGCAGTGATGACCCACGCCATGTCACCAAGGTCTGCGAGGGCGCGATAGAGAGAGCGTGAGCAAGCGTGCATTTGTGTTGCGAAGTGGCTGGCCGGCTACTCACTGTAGATGACCTCGGTGCCATCCGAGGTGGTGGTGGAGATATCATGGCTCGCAACTGTGTAGGTGACGTTGACCATGTTGGGCGACGAGTACAAGGGAGAGAGGTATGGCGATGGAGGAAAGGGAAGACCGACACGGCCACGTACGGGACATCGTCTCCTTATACGGCGACGACGGTACGGGCGAGGCTCGGGATTGAGCGCCTCTCAGGACCTCGATA
Organism: Jaminaea rosea; assembly: GCF_003144245.1. Classification (NCBI taxonomy): domain Eukaryota; kingdom Fungi; phylum Basidiomycota; class Exobasidiomycetes; order Microstromatales; genus Jaminaea; species Jaminaea rosea. Next base: position 576,713 of record NW_020289976.1, on the reverse strand, counting down.
AGCGTCGCGAGCGGGCCGTAGCGCACCGGACGGCTTGGCCATTGTGACGCCGCGGCGGGATCCCACGACATGCCAACCCTTGGCCCTGGCTGCTCCTCGTCTCTCGCTGCCCATCTGCCACTCCCTTCCCCATCTAAGCTTCATCAAGACCTGCTTCGTTGCTTTGGCATCGTTCCTGACTCTCGACCGAGAGAGAGATGTCAAGGCTTCGCCCGATTGCCGTGCTCGACTCGAGACTCGAGTCGCGTCTCACTCTCGCCTGGTGCCCCCACTTTGATCGGACCCCGCACGAGGCTCCGTCAGGAACGCGAAAGATAAGAGCTTCGACCCCCCTTCATCGACTCCGCTCGCTCAAGGGGGAGAAGTAAGGTGTCGAACTCGTCTGATGCACACGAAGAGCTGCTGGCGAGCGACATCGGAGGGATATGGGAGAGGCGAGACAACGACCCCACTTTCTCAGAGTGCGAGCTTTGAAGATAAGGGTCGCGCTCAGACACGACGCGCTTTCAGCGTCGACACGGGGAGCTGAACGACCGGCTAGTATTTACAATGCTATCACGAGTGAGCGCTGCCGCCCTTCGCCTCGTGGTCGCTGGAGGGGCTTGCCGGCGAGTCACCTTCGTCAGCCGTGGTATCTCCCGCCTCGAGCTCGGCCTGCCGACTCCCCTCCTCTGCCTGCTCCTCCAACTCACGATCTTCCTCCTCCAGAGGGAGGATCGCGTTCGCCACCAGCCCTACAACAGCACAGATGACAAATGGCGTCTCTACAATAATCTCAATCGAGTCCATGAATCCCCTGAGAGCCGCATTTGGCCCGTTCGCAGGGTAGGTGAACACGCTTCCAAACCACGTCGGGACGAGCAAGTTGCCTAGCCCGACACCGGCGCTCAGTGTGAGCAGGAAGCGCGCTCGCCTTGTAAAGCGGACAGAGGAAATGATGCGAAGACCGGAGACAGCTACGCTGCTGAAGAGGATGGTCGTCACGCCTCCAAGGACGGGTTTGGGGATCGAGAGGATCGCGCCGGAGATCTTGCCGAGGACACCGAAGATGATCAGCCAGACGCAGCACCAGTAGCCTGCTCGGCGGTTTGCGATGCGCGTTATGCTGATGACGCCTGGAGCGGCGCGCAAGGGGGAGAGGTATGAGCTGCAGTTAAGGCGGTCTACACGTAGACATGAGGCTACTCACCATTGTTCTGCGCGAACACCGACATAGGCGTGATGGTGAAGAGTGACGAGAGGAGCCCGCCTAGCCCATCTGACAGCACGCCGCCTTGGATACGTTTGTCGAACTGACGTGATGTTACCGACAGGCGCGAGACCTCGCTCGTCGCCGTGATGTCTCCAATAGCCTCGCACATGAGCGAGAGATAAACGGCCAACAGGGGTAGAATGGCCGGCGCGTAGATCTTGAGGGGGAAAGTGTGTACCCAGAGAAAGGTGATCGGCTTAGCGGCATCGATATTGGTCCGGGAGATGTAGCCGGTAGGCCCCGCCACGATGAGCGGCAGGAGCAATCCTAGCACGATCGAGGCATTCCGCATCGCAGGCGAGCCGAAAATTTCGACCAGCACCACTGTCATGAACGACAAGAAGCCCAGACCAATGTATCGCCCTGACCCCCACTGATATCCGTGAGGGTCGAAACAGCTCGCGACTGGGTCGGGCCCACAGGCACTTCCACCACCCCAGTCAGGAAAGCCTGAGCTCTTGATCAGCGAGACGCCAATGAGGAAGACGACTGGACCGGTGATGATAGGAGGAAGGGCGCGCTTGATTAGTCGCACAGGCACAAAGGAGAGGCCCATCTCCAGGAGGGAGCAAAGCGCTGCAGTGCCCAGAATGTAGCCGTACGCCTCTGGGCAGGCTTGCTTGACCCCGCCTTCTGTACGACAGGTGCCATTGCCGTACATGTGCTCAATGATCGCACTCGCTGTGGACAAAGTTGCGAAGCTGGTCCCCACGACGCTGAGCAAGCCCGTCCCGAGCTGATAGCCCTTGAAGAGGGGTATGCGACTCATCTGTACGGCGGAGAGGATGCCTGCTGAGATGAGCGAGGCAGAGACGAGATATGCCTGCTGGTCTGCAGGCAGGGCCAAGGCGGACGAGAGGATGACGGGTGGTGTGATCAGCCCTGCCAGCATGGCTAGAGCGTGCTGTAGCCCAGCTACGGCTGCGAGCAGGATAGGAAGGTTGTCATCGAGCCCGTAAAAGGGAGTCTCGGTCGCTGCATTCTTCTGCCGTGAGTAAGGGTTCCATCGCAGCTTGAAGAGAGACGACCAATCGTAGTCGCCCAGCCAGGTATCTCGATGCGTGAGGGAGGCAGCGCGGTCGCGTAGTGAGCGAGGTACTGACGCACGAGGAGTGGTGGTAGCGCCGGCTGGAGGATGGTAAGGGCTGTCCGTTGCGGTTGCCTTGGCATCGTGGCTGCTGCTCGACATGGCGCGGATAGGTCACAAGGAGGAGAAGAGGATGATGAATGGGCGAGCTTCGTCACTTTGCGACAACCATTTGAGGCGTCTCGCATCGCTATCTCTCCCACGCCAGCCGGCTGCAGCGGCACACCCTAGCCTTATCTTGACTTCGAACCGTTCCCACAGTCTCGGGACAGATCCATGGCTGCGAGCTAGTTACTGAGCCTACGTACGGAGTCGTCGATGTGTCGCGAGATGACCAATACTCATCAATGCTGGCTGATGTTGTTGAGACGGGCGAGGTGCAGCCGCCATTGAAGATGCGTCGCTGCTTGAGGGAGGCGGCCAACATGCTTAGTCAGCAACCCTTCCCCACTTCCGTCCAGTAGTCGTGCGACATGCCGCCACATCTCCAACCTCTTGCACTCTCGTCCGTCTTAACCCTCGACAGTCATGGGCCGTAAACCAAGCAACAAGACAAGGGCCGACTTCACATCAGCAGAAAGGCAGTGGGTGCACGATAGGTGGGGTGTCAAGAAGGCGAGAATAGGCGGGGAGAGCTTGAAGAGCTTCGATCAATGCAACCTCTGCCTCGATGAGGTGCGCAGCCCCATGGTGAGTGCGACGAGGCGATAGGCGGCAGAAGCATAGCAGAGATCTCGAGCTTACACTGTCTCCATCTGCATTGCCTCTGAAGGCATGCAAAGAGGGCCACATCTTCTGCAAGGAATGCGTCCTCACATCTATCCTCGAACAAAAGTCTAGCATCGCAGCAACCAAGGCCAGCCTGGCTAAGCTGGCTGCGCAGCAGGAGGAGGAGAGAGAACAGGCCAGAGAGAAAGCCAGGAGGAAGGTCTTGGAAGACTTTGAGAGGGGCATCGGTTTCGGCCATCTCATTGATGACAGGAGGAAGACAGGCGCTGAGGACAATGCAGTGGCAGGTCCTTCATCCACAGCCGCCGGCTTCAAGAGGAAGGAGACCACCTCTTCCAGCCCCGACCTCTCCTCCTCGACCTCTTCCCTTTCTAGAATCCCTGCCAAAGCTCAGTCCCTCGCAGCCGCCGCAGAGCAACGCGCCCTGTCCGAGCTCGAGGAGGCACAACGCTCTTCACGCAAGTCCAAGCTCCCGTCCTTCTGGCTCCCCTCTCTGATGCCCAGCGAGCGCGAAGGTGACGTCGACTTGCGGGCGGTCAGCGAGGAGATGGGCGTACGATGTCGCGTAGGAAACGAGCGTGGTCACCCCTTGACGATCAAGGGACTCGTGGAAGTCAAATTCGCAGAGGCTGCTGGGGGCGGCGATGATGCAGGAAAGGCAAAGGCGTGCCCCACCTGCTCAAAGCAGCTTAGCAACAACACCAAGCTCCTCCTCATGCGTTCTTGCTGCGGGACGGTCATGTGCGGGCGATGCTTTGAGCAGCTGGTGGAAAAGCCGGCGAAGAAGGAGGGCAAAGAGAGCGGGGAGTGTCCGGCGTGTATGGGGAAGCTCAAGGATATCAAGAAGGATGTGGTGGCATTGCAGAGAGAGGGGACGGGCTTTGCTGGTGGCGGTGGGACTTCTGAAGTGACAAAGAAGGGTTCGAGTAGCTTTCAGGGCTGAAGTCGAGATCAGGTCAAGCATTTCTGCCTTTCCTGCTCGTACCAGTGTGCGGGGAACACTTGAAGTCCAGCCCTGGCCATCGGTGTCTGCCAATCAAGTGGCTTGGCGGCAAATTTCTTCTTCTGTCTCCCTTGGAGCTGAAAGATGTGAGTCGTCGTCCCACTTGCCTCACATTGACGGCTAGAGTGCGGGCCGAAGTGCCTAGCTCGTCCTCGTCGACGGGCCGCGGCGGACGACCGGAATCATGTGCGCGAAGGGGGCTGCCGAAGCGAGACGGTCAAAGAGAAGCTGCCTCTGGAGATGCGCCCTAGTCCTAATACCCCCGATGCCTGCTTGCCTGTGGTAACGAGATGCGTCTCGCCGCTAGCGTTTGATATCCTTGACATTTCATCCTCATATCCCTCATCCACCTCATCCTTAACCGCACCACCCTTGTGATATCTCAAGGCCTCTTTCAGTCGTCCGACACTTAATTTGTTTGCGGCGTTCAACTGAGTTCGCTGCCGCACGCCCGAACGGACCAAGATTCTCCTCCCTCTGTCGTTCCAACCTGTCACTTCCCCGCTTCGCCTTACCACAACACAAACTTACCTTCAACGCTACCTTCAACGCCGCCGCGGCTGCCATCTTCCGTCGCTGAAGACGGCGTGTACGGCTTCTGCGAGGCGTTGCAAGCATGCACACGATGGAGCTACAGCTGCAGCGACAGCAGCAGCAGCAGCAGCAGCAGCGACGCTGCCTTTCTTCCGACAGCTCAGCCTCAGAGAGCACGGCACCTACCCTCTCGACGCCGCCACCCTTCTCGCCAATCCCGTACCATCAGCGCAACATCTACGTCGATCGTTGGGAGCCATGCACAGGCAATCTGTCCATTGCTGAGTTCCTCACAGGGACTTTCCTAGTCAACTGCCCATCCTTTGGCGCTTGCCACAAGAGATGGGCAGCCCTCGGATTCCCCGACATCGACGTCTCCCACTGGCCGCGATTCGACTCTGCTCTCTTCCCTACAAACTTCAACGAGCTCCTTCCCGCTTACAATCAAGCGACTGCCTTGTTCCTCGACCGGGTTTCGTCGTTTTGGCATGGACGTCCAACGCCGGAGATGACACTGCAGCAGATGGCTCCCTTCGTCCTGCTCGAAGTGGTGTGCACTGCAGACCTCACAGTAGCAGAGAGAGAGCAAGAGCATGGCGCCCTCAATGAGCAGGCAAGGCTCTTTCTTTGGGAGCAGACTGTTAGCCATCGCATCTCGCTGCTTGCGCATCAGACCCGCTGGGTGATAGATCAATGCGTGCATCGGGCAAGTGAAACTTGCATCCTGCGGGTGTCCTTTGGTGAGGTACACGACAACCAGTCCTACTGCGAAAGGCATTTCTGCGACCTCATCCAGTCGCTGCAGCTCCGAATGCCGAACTTCAGGACAAAGACGATCGATGCTGCTCATGCGGAAGGCCCGCTCTCCTGGTATCTGCCTACATTCGACTTGCCCATTCGACAGGAGCAGCTGCAGTCTGGCCCAGCCATGGCGTCGCGCAAGCGCAAGAGAGTTTCGCTGGGTGGCTGGCAAACGGACATTAGTCATCGCTCACCAAAGCGATCAGAGCACGTCGAGGTCATTCATCGGCCGAGTCGCGTCGATCTCTTTGATATGCTGAGCAATGCAGCAGGGATGACGACGTCGACACGCTTCGCCGAAATTCATGACGGGGACATGCCGCCCACATTGCTGCCCAGTACCGTGGCCAACTGGTCTTCGCCCATCCTGGGTCCGCCGGGAGCTTCTTGGCCGCCTTCACCGCCAGACGTTGCTACACTCCCCGTAACCCTCGGCCAGCCGACCCCCGGGATTGGACTCCCAGAGACATCCATGCCGTCCATTGTGTCTCTTCCGGCCGTCCCACTGGAGCCCAACCCCTTGCCCTTCTTCCCTTCAGCCGCAATGACAGAAGCAGAAGACGTCAAGCCTTTGCTGGCCGCAGCTTCTGGCTCAGTCGTAGCGATGGCAATGCCATTGCCGACACCAGCAGCCACTGTCACTGCCACGCCTACGTCTACTCCTCCCCCGCCACCGTCAACAGCAAAAGCCCGCGCAGAGCAATCTCGCCTCAAGATGCAACGCTATGCCGCTAGGGTTAAGAAGCAGCGCGAGGCCCTTGTGACCGTCTACGAGGACATGGAAAATGCTCTGCAACGCATGCCAGGGGCGGCTGCGCTTCTCAGTCAGCTGTCGTCGACGAATGGGACGTCGAACTCCTCCTCTTCCTCGGCCTCGCCTGAACAGGTCACCTTTGCGTCTGCGGCCGAGAAGCTCAACTACCAGAAACGCCAGTCCAAAGCACGCAAGAGGGCGGGAGAGTCGACGCACGTAGACTCGATCTCTTTGCGCTCGAAGCAAGCCTTGCAGCTGCCCTTTGTCCATCCAATGCGGAGAGCGATTGAGGACGCGCTGGTCAGACATAGGGAGACGTGGATTGATTTGATCGAGGCGGAGAAGAGATTGAAGTCGGGTGGGGCTGCGGCCATTACAGCCAGCAAGAGGCAGAAGAAGAGCGGAGGTGGTGTCGTAGCTAAGGAAGGGGGACGGGAGCTAGATGAGGGGCAGAGGGAGGGCGAGGGAACGCCAGTCAGGGATTTGATCCAGATGCTAGAGGGGGGACCGCAGCCTGGCTGGACGGCGTGACGGTGGGTGGGCGCGCACGATTCTGGCGCGTACGATTCTTCATCTGCATGAGCTCTTCTTTGACCTTGGTCACCTTCTTGTACACTAGTAAGTCATACCCTATATTACCTTGAACTTGACTGTTTCCATTCGTGTGTTCAAGAAGACTCTGCTCGCCCTTGCTTGCCAACTGGCTCGCGTGGCATCTCATTGACCTGGCGGCAGCGGAGCGCGGCGGAGGGGCGGCGGACGGGCCTCTCACTCGAGTCGACGTCAAGTCCGCGGCGAGCGACGGCGGCGCCAACACCTCGTCGTCGTCCTCCTCTTCCTCCATCTCACTGCCATTGCTTCGACGACGTTGACAAAGATCCGTCCCATCTTGCTACTGCTTCTCGACAGCATTCTGGGACACCGATACCATCTTGACGACGTCGCCCGTGGACACCAATTCCACTGAGCCTTAGCATTGACCGCTGCCAAGACGACGGTGAATACTTCGACATCCGACGCATTTCCTTCCTCTTCACCCTCTTCTTCTTCCTCTCCTTCATCGCCACTCTCTCCACCAACTCGTCCTCTATCTCCTGCTCCTTCTTCTGACATCTCATCTCCACGCGCACCCGCACCGAGTCACCCGCTCCCGGCACCACCTCATCAACTCGCGCGCATCCAATCGCCTTCGCCCTCTTCTGAACCACGTACTCCATCCTCTGCGGCACTCGATTCCGACTTGGCCTCGATTGTCGTCGACTTGCCTCCCGACTCGGACGATCTCGACTGTACAGGCTCTACTCGCGGCAACGGCATCCTCAGCTCCTTTACTTCTTCGGACACCGCAGCTGTCCCAAACGCAGCAACTCGCCCAAGCCGCGCCGGATCCTTCTCTCGTAGCCCCCGACAGTCAATCCGGGGAGTAGGCACCGGTAGTAGCAATAATCGCAGTCACAGTCGCGAGAGTCGACCGCTCAGTCGAATACCAGTAGCTCTAGCAGCCTCGGGACCCGCCTTAGGTCCTGCTTCAGCGTCAGCTTCAGCTTCATCGCCTGGCAATACCGTAACTTCGGCCCCTTGGCCAAAGTCCCTCTTCACGCCCTGGGAAGACCTGCGCTCACCTTCACCCAACGCAGACGTCATCGATCCTGACGCCGTAGAAGACGACGACTTCACGCAAGCCTCAGCTGGATCCAAAAGGCGTCGCTTCAACGCGGATCTTCAAATCGGCGCAGCACCAGCAACAATCACATCGATTCAGGAGCTTCCTAGGCCTGCAACAGCGCTAGGAAGTCCTTCCAAACCGCGCAAAGCTCTCATCTCGACCTCGTCTCCCAGACCCTCCTCTTCCATCACCAACTCCAACATCGCACCCAGTATGCCGTGGTACGGCAACACGCTGCAGAGGCAGCAAGGTTTCGGCGGCACACCCATGGCCTCAACGCCCTCAGGTCCCGGTGGATCAAGCGGAGGAGCAGGCGGTGCAAACGGCAATGGGACCAATGGCGTCGGTCCTTATCATGGACCCGCAAATGGCGGAGCGGGATCCCAAGGCAACGACTCGAATGGCAACGGCAACAACGGCCTCGTCTGGCCTGCCCTCCATCTCCACCCAGTAAACGACACCTTTGCCCCCAAGCAGATCTCTCTTTCTCCTCCCGGCCCGCAGAACAAGGTCAAGATTGGACGCCAGACCAACGCCAAGACGGTCCCTCACCCCTCAAATGGGTACTTTGACTCTAAAGTCCTCTCTCGCATGCACGCAGAGGTATGGTGCCAAGATGGCAAGATGTTCATCAAGGATGTCAAGTCCTCTAACGGGACCTTCATCAATGGGGAGCGACTCAGTCCTGAAGCGCAGGAGAGTGACGTGTTTGAGCTGCACAACGAGGACCTGGTCGAGTTCGGTATTGACATCGTTGGTGATGACAACAAGACCATTATCCATCACAAGGTGGCCTGCAGGATCTACCTCGTCCTCACGGCGGATGACGCCCAAGCTATGCGCAACGATTTTGGCAACCTATACCGCTCTGCCGCGTCTGGTCACGGCGGACACGGGCCCATCTCCGGCGGCGGTGGAGGAGCTGGAGCAGGCATGGGAGCAGGAGGTGGGATGGGTCCAGGAGCCGAAGGTGGGCTGAGAAGAGGCAAGGGAACGATGAGCTTTGATCATATTCTGGGCAAGTTGCAGATGGAGCTGGCCCGCAGTCGCGAGCAAGGGCAGGAGATGAATACCCTCAACTCAACGATTGGAGAGATTCAAGAGTCGCTCGGTGGTGGTCTGCCACCGATGCAGGAGCCGCCCTTCCAGCAAGTCGTCCCCCCTCCACAGCCCAACGGGGCCGACACCGCCGCAGTCGGCTCTTCCTCCTCCCCATCCTCCTCTCGCGATGGAAGCGGCGGTGATTCAGCAGCCATCGTGGCTGCCCTGCAAGCCCAGCTGGCCGAAACTCAGTCCTCACTCTCTGGTCAACAAGATAAGATGCGCGCACTTGAGTCTTTGCTTGCCGAGCACGAGACAGTCAAGATGGAGGTGGGCACGATTAAGATGAGGATGGAGGAGGCGCAGAGAGAACTCAATGAGATGGCACAGCATAAGCGATCCCTTCTCGCTTCTGCTGCGAGCGCTGGCGCGCAGTCGAGCAGCAGCGAAGAAGAAGGAGAGGACTTCGATGATGGTGCTAGTGTGGCTTCGATGGACACGGTCACTCCTGGAGAAGACGACAGCGAGGGGAGAAGGGCGAACAGTGATGACACCGAAGAGGCTGAGGATCACGAGGACGGCCAAGTAGGTCCACGCGCTCCACCTGATCTCCCGCCAGGTCTAGCAGCCGCCACTGCGGCTGCAGCGGCGGCGGCTTCTGCCCTCAAGACCAGCGGTGACTCTACTTCGCCGACCTCATCCAAAGACGGCATGGACGATTCCGCTACCTCCAAGTCCGCTCCCGCACCGCCCTCAGCTCCCACCGAGGACGCTGCCCTGGCAGCGCAGAATCGCGCCCTCTCCACACGCCTGGACGACCTCGAAGCACAACTGATCGAGGCCCTTTCCTTCGGTCGAGCACTGCAGACACAGCACAACTTGGCCACGCAAACCGTAAAAGCATTGGAGGAGAAGGTGACCAGCTTGGAGGAGAAGGTAGCTGCTTCCACCTCCACTCCCGCTCCTGCTCCAGCTACTGCTGCGGCCGAGCCCACTCCTGCGGCCAACAGCGCCGAAATGCAGGGCCAAATCGCCTCGGCTGTAGAAGGTGCCTTGGAAGGCCGCTTCGCGCAGTGGAAGAGCACGATTGAGGCTGGATGGGAGAAGGACAGGCAGGACTGGCGCGCTGAGCGTGAGAGGTTGAAGGAGGTCATTGAGGCTTGGGATATGGCAAATGGGAAGTTGGAGGAGCAGGCTGTCAACCAGGTGGCGGGAGGAGGGAACAAAAGCTTCGACTCCGCTTCGACATCGTCTACTGACATTGCTGCGGGTGGCGGGCCGGCAGGAAGTAGCGCGAGCAGCACGACAAGTAGCACGCCTGGCGGCGGCGGTGGGCGTCGTCGCTCGAGCAAGGCTGCAAAACGACGCGCGGCGAAGCGTCACCTCAACCCCGCACTCAGGGCATTGCTGTATCGCGACAGTCATCAGGACGACTTCCTGCTAGACGGCGAAGGGGCTGAGGACGACTTCGCTTTAGCATCAAGCGGGGAGGAGGACGCCGGCGGCACGCAAAGGGGAGGCGATGGTTCATCGACTTCGTCACGGGCCGCGAAGGGAATGGCCTCCTCCCTCTTCTCGTCGTCATCCGATGCCGCCTCAAGCGGAGGCAAGCGGACCCCCTGGACGTCACCGGAAGGCTCGATAGCCGGCTCCTCCGCGAAAGACCCTCATCAGCAGCAACAGCACGGTATACCAGGTATCAGCACCGCTAGACAACGCGCAGGCGGTGGAGGGCGTGGGGGCCCTCTGGATAACAGCACGCACACCATCACGGCCTTATCAGCCGCTGCTGTGATAGTGGGCGTGGCGGCTTATGCTGTCATTGGTGGAGGGGGTAGGGATGCGGCGCATGGCGCGGGTGGATGGGCGACTGGTGGGTAGCACAGCGAAATGGATGGGATTGGAGAGGTGGTGAGTACAGGGAGAGATGGGCGTGCTTGACGATACGGTACGGGAGGATCTTGCTGATGTACAGCCAAGAACCGCCTGGGCCCCCTTCATATTTTCCAATCCTCCTCCTTCGTGGTTGATTCTGTCCTGCACTCTTCTCCGTCCTGCTCACTGTAGTCGAAACAACGATCATCATGTCTCATCAGCGATTCTTCAATTTGACGACAATCATTGCCACCATCACTTCTCGGCTGGTAGAGACGAGTGACGAGAGGTCCTATGGTGTGTTCGCACCGCACCTTCTCTTTGCCATCACGCAACGTAGCCACTCTCTGACACATTCAGTCGTTGCTCGCTGTGTGGTTTGGTGATGTGTATTGCCAAGCCCCCCCGCAGCCTCGTCTGGGCGAGCGGGAGGGGGGTGTCGTAGCACTGTGTGAGATGCTGATGACAGATGAGAGTGTGTAGTACAAGGTAGAACGACGAGAGCACAAGAGAAGAGACGGTCCACGGTCTGCGAGTGGCTGTCGTCCGTTTACTTCTTCTTGGGGTCCGAAGCGCCCTTCTTCGCGGTACCGCGCGACTTCTTGGCACGGTTCTTTCGCTCCTTGCGCAGCTTCCTCGAAGGCTTCTCGATCTTCTTGGCGAGGCCGACCTGAGAGTGAGAAGGGAATGGGAAGGATATCGAGTCAGTCGATGGTGCTCGCAGGATAGAAAGTGATGCCGCATAGAGATGCGGGCGAGGCGGGCGGGTAGACGAGAGGTAGTAAGTGGCGTGGCACCGGAGACAGGGCCCGCAGAGGTGTCTGTTCTCGATGTGCGGCTCTAGCCGGCGCATCTGCTTCGACTGGTGGCGATGACAGAGTGCGCGGCAGCATCTTCGAGGGCAGTCGTGACCTCAGCTTCTCCTATCGCTGTGTGCCCATGCCCCTGCTCAACAGCTCAACAGCCCACTGTGGTGCCACCCACTGCCCGCCTCCTATGCCACACCCGCCAACTTCGTCTCTTTCCTTCCATCCCAAAGTGATGATACTCACGCGAACGAGACGGTGCCTGGGCTCGAACTTCATCGACTCCCTCGAGTCGTAGATGAGAGCAAAGCCAGTGGAGCGGCCACCACCGAACTTGGTGCGCATGCCGAAGACGACGACCTGCTCCTTGTTGGCCTTGTACATGGAGGCGAGCTTCTCCGAGAGCTCAGCCTTGGAGACGTTGGCGCGCGACGGGTGGATGACGTCGAGGACGCACTGCCTGCGCTGGAGGAGGCGGTTAGTGATGAACTTGCGCGTACGCAGAGTGACGGGGGCGGAGGCGTCCTGCAGAGATGGCATGACCATGACGAGAGAGTGGCGAGGATGGAGAGGAGAAGATGCGAATGGAGGATGATGATGATGATGGAGCGGGGCGTAGGTGCGAAGGTGAGGAATGAGGCGAGAAGGAGGGAGGTCTTGGTCAGCATCACCACCGTCGTTGTCGTCTGGTCACAAGTCTCCCCCGCCAACAGCATCTCGAGATGACTAGCACCGTCTTCTCCTCCATAACCACGGAGACAATGCTGTCCCCCTTTCTATGCACTGTTGTGCATGTGTGAACCACTCTGCTGCTGCTACTCACCATCTTGAAGGTCGGTGTTGGCGTGAGGAACAGAGAGCAAGCAGCGCTCAAGTGAGCCTCGTCGTCCATCTCGAATCCCACTGAGGCCGCTCGCCCGCCCCCTCGCTGCTGACCTCCTCCGAGTCGATTGTCCCTCCTCTCTCGCCTGGTTCGCTCTGCTCTGGCCGCCCCGCTCTGGCTCTGGACCTCAGCTCGAATGCGCGGCCAGAAAATTGGCGGATCTGCCAGCCAGCCAAAAAACGTGGCAGATCAGCAAGCAGGGCAGCCTGTAGTGCTGCGCGCGCTCGGCCCCGAGTTGAGGGCGGGCTAGAAACGAGAGCGAGAGCGAGAGCCAGATTGAGGGCCGGGCACGACTGGACGGCCCAACGACCCATCGAGAGTTGACAAGAGTCGAGAGCTTCTTGTTACCACCACCAACCCCCGCCCTACCTCACACAAAGATGGTGAGCATCGCTTAGTTGGCACGATGCCCGACGCGATCCTCTCAGACAGTGTCGTCAGGCATCAGTCAGGGCATCGACTACGCTTATCACGACAAGCAGACAGAGGCTAATGCAGCTCGGTCCTTCTTCCTCCCTTCTCCGTAGTCGAAGCGCACTGTCAAGGTCGGCATCACCGGAAAGTACGGTACCCGTTACGGTGAGTATCAGGCTAGCATGGCTCACAAAGGGATCATCTAGGCTAGTGGTACGGGCAGGGGTCAGAGATTGCAATTGGACGATGGATTGGCAGTGGGGGACGTCACACCGCTGCATGAAGAAGGAGTCGCAGCGGAGGACGTCAGCCTTGGGACATTGGGGGCAAGTGAAGGAGCATAGCTACTAGGCTATCAACGCTCGTGTCGTTGAGGTTGCACTAGGAACCAGAGAGAATTCGCGCTGCGCATCTTGGCTGGAGGTGCACACGGTCGATGCTCCCCTGAGGTTGGGAAAGGGCAGTGGGCACGGGAAAGGAATTCATGCGTGGCGATGACTGCACTGCTACTCTACTCGGCCAGCGCCATCAACGTCGTGGTCGCTGATCATCACCCACTGCTCAATCGCTACTCAGGTTCCTCGCTGCGTCGCTCGGTCAAGAAGATCGAAATCTCGCAGCACTCGCGCTACACCTGCACCTTCTGCGGCAAGGACTCGGTCAAGCGCACCGCTGTCGGCATCTGGGAGTGCAAGGCCTGCAACAAGGTCATTGCTGGTGGTGCTTGGGCCCTCTCGACCACGGCCGCCGCTACCGTCCGATCGTGAGTTGGCTCGCCCTACACCCTTTGACGCCAGCATGCGGTTAGGCCGGAAGCTGATCATCTACGTCCCTGATACCCGCGATGCCACAGGACCATCCGTCGTCTGCGTGACCTCACCGAGGCCTAAGCATATCATGGCGATCCTCGCTTGACTGCTTCTTCCTCAGCATCGCATTCGGTCCCTCACACCCGTGTATTTTCATCACCTCACACAGTGCTGCTTCGGCAGCATGGGTTAGCGGCAGCAGACTAGCGTCAAAGACGTACTGCTCCTTTGCAATCCAACAGCTACATCACACAGACAACGGGCGGACGCCATGAGAGATGTGCGACCGGTTGAGATAGGAGGCTGCCTGCGTTGCCTGCGTACGAACCCCGCGTCTCACAATGCTCGAGCCTCGTGGTGCTTGGGCGGCGAGAGGCTTTGATTCGTGCTGCTCAAGGAGCCACGATTCAGGCAGCGAAACGGTCCAGCCTCTGGGCCGAGAGAAGGCCCGAGCGATGGGCTCGAGCGCCTGCGACGCCACCCTGTGCCTGACCGCTTGTTGTCCGTCGAGGCTTCCTTTGTTCTTGTTCAGCCCTCATGTTGACGCCAGCAGCCCCAGTTGCTCTGGCCTCTTTCGTTGCTTCGTGTGTGTGTCGGTTGGCAAGAGCAAACAGGAGGCTGTCTTACCTGGCTGAAGCGCAGACGTGTCGTGCCCTCATCTCATCATTGTCCGATCGTGTCAGAGGTCGCGTCGTGTCAACATCTCATCTTCACCGACTCCAGCAGAAAGATGGAAGTGGGGCGATGATGGACGGCACACAGGAGATTGAGAGAGAGAGCTTGGCAGCGTCGAGCTATAAGACGCACGAAGTGATCCCTCTCCCTCATCAAGTACTCCACCCTCGTAACACCTGCATCCTCGTGGGCCATGAACGCTGCCACTCCCACCCGCCTTAGCTTTGCGAGCCTCTCTTCATCGACCGTCTTTGGTCCTGCGACCGTTTTCCTCGCCCCGCCTCCCACTCGTGGTGAGGGATCTCCCTGCCGCACCCCTGCTCATCACCGCCGCTGCCTCCGAGTCTTTACTCGTCAGCACGCTGAGCGTGAGCAGGTCACCGCCGACGATGCTTCGGACGCCGGATCCAATGCAACCCTTATAGGAGATGCTGAGCCCAAGGTCAAGGCAGGAGAGGTGAGCAGCGCGCACACAAGCATCTAAAGAAGAGATAGACGCTGACTTCTCCTCCTATGATGCATTCAGTCGCCTACTGCAGCCCACTCCATGAACAACATTGAGTCCCACCTCCCGCACCTCAATTTCGCACACATCCGCCAGCTCGAAGCCCGTCGTCGCCAGAAGGACATTCACGCCTCGTGGCTCCATCACGCCGGCCTGGATGTCGACGATGAAAGCAAGAGTGGGCTGCGACCTCACTGCACCGTCGAGGAGCTAAGAGCCGGCCTGGACGACTTCTTTGGCAGACCAGCGGCGCCTCGCTCACGAGTCGAGAAGGCGAAGCAGCCTCGGGATGATGACAAAGTCAAGGGCGACAAGCGTAAGCTGAAGCTCATTCGCAAGGTCAAGAGCCTGCACTGGATGGTCTGATGCCGCAGATCCGTCCAGACCGAACTTTTACGATCGTAACGTCATCATCATCGAGCAACAGCTGACCGCAAGCCGGCGTCCGACCCGACTCTGTCACCCAGAAGTCGTCGTCGTCGTCTCGTCATGACTTGCTCCCCTTCACTACCTTGCTGTCCCCGTCTTTGTCATCTCTCAAACTGTAAATTCATGAACATCCCCCTCCTTTCTCGTGATAATCGACGAATCATCTCCAAAATGCCCCGCTGCCGTGACCGAGGCTCCTTGCTTTTGCCGACCGAGCTTGGACGTGGGCGTGGAAGTGGGCGTGGAAGTGGGCGTGCAGCTCGCCGAAGCGCAACAAAGAAAAGGACTTTGAGCGGCGAGCTTGGCGCGTTGCGTGCACTCTGCCTACGCCTGTTGTTACTTTCCCTCGATCCCTGCATAGAATCGCCCTTGCTCCTTACCCTACGCCATCGCCACGCTTGGTATCACCTGCGCGTCCGCACCCGCCCTTGAGTGCTTGTCGCGCGATCGTTGTCGTCCTCGCATCGATTGTTGTTGCCGTCGTCGATTTCATCACTTTGTGACGATTCGTGTTGCGCCGCCCACCAACCCACCCGCATTTCTCTAGTCTCTTGCATGAAGTGAAGCCCAAGGTATGCATCACGACCCCCATTGACTGATCACTACGCCTGCGCCGGGCCAGAGGCGAGCTGCGGCTGACTATGTAGCTTGTCTTACGCCCTACGTACCGTTGCGTCGGGTGAAGCCGCGTGAAGCCTTGTTTACTGGGCGACATCCCCATCTCACCTGCCAAGCTCCAGGCTGACCAAGCCGGCCGTATGCCTGATTTGTATTCATCGATCCTTGGTTGCACCAGCTCCCTGGTATCTCTCTCGTCCTTGACTAGCTTCGCGGCATTTGAAACTGGACGGAATGCTCAAGTGTAGCCCACCGGCCGCCGCTGCCAACTCTACAGGCGAAAGCCGCGTGCCGGCTGCTGCTGCCGCTACTGCGCTGCTCACGCATGCAACTGCGCCCTCGCTACCAGCATGAACATTAAGCGGGACGCCGCCAACGCGCCGTTGTAGAGGCTGCTTCCGCCGCCGCCGCACAAACTGGGAGCCGGGCCTGCCGCTCCTTCCTCAGCCATACTCCTGTCAAGACGGCAGCTAGGCAATCAGTTGCCTCGCAGCGGCGTCGCTAGCGAGCATGGTACAGGTGAGGATGTATGCAGCGATCTAGGGTTCTACTTGCTCACAGCACATCGCAAGGCGGCAGCTTTGGGCGTTGAGTGACAGGCATGCTAGATGAGAGCAGCTAGGCATAAGGAGGGTTTCGCCAACGGTGGTTGGCCCCTGCCCTACCTTCGCATCGCCATCGTCGGTTGTCTGAATGAGCCTCTACACAGGAAGGTTTGGGTAGCTTGGAAGCGGGTCGGAGTACGGTCAAACGCTACCAAGTCCCCGGCCGGTCGATTAAAGCGGGACGGGTAGCTGATCAGTCGCTGGTGCTCGCACCAGTGTTGGACCGGTGCGATGACTTAGCTCTGATCGAGGCACTAGCTTGTCATGGTAGGCTCGGCATTCGCCGCAACTCCCTGCGTTTTTGAGCTTCCGTGCTTTCGCTCTCCTCTCGGGTGGCCGAGGCGTGGGACCCTCGTCTTGTCTCGCCTCGATGACCGACTGATCCGCCTGATCCGCACTTGATGCCAAAAGAGCGTCGTCCTCTTTCACAAAGTGAGAGAGGTACTTGTCGCCAATCACTTGGACATCACGTTTCTTGGTCTCCCGAGGTTGCTCTCTTGACTCTGCAACTTCCACTACCATCCTCGAGTCCAGCCAACATCGACCCGTGCTGCTGGTACTTCAAGTCGAGCTCGCAGCTCCACTCTTGTCATTTGCCCTCCGCATCGTCCTCTTACTCCGCCGCCAGCCCCATCTCAAACGTCCAGCATCTGACAGTGCATCGCAGCGCCTGACAGCTGTGGCACCGACCACACCCATCTACCCATTCTACAACGTCCCCCTTACGTCTTTGTCGAAAAGTGTGTCGAGACCACCCTGCTCTAGCTCTCTATCAGCTCCGACGCAGGCGGTGATTGCTCGGCCTCCCACACCTCTACTCTTTCTTGCCCTCGCCCGCTCTCATCGTCGACGTCTCCCTCCGCTGTGAGGCCCGACGGCTCAACCGGTGCCCAAGTGATTCCAGCCTCCGTCCAACCTCCGCATCGGCCCTTGGACGCACCAACGCAGCCATCCAGTGACCACGCACCCAACTTTGCGTGAAGCACCGCGCAGAGAGCACAGCGTCGTATCACATCGCACGACGAAGGTGGCATTAGAGTCGCACGACGTCGTACCACACATCGGAAAATCATCATCATCGCGCACAAACATATCGCGGGTTGACGGGCTCAAGACCGAGCCTCGAACGAAAAAGCAAGACTAGGACTAGCAGCCAGACAGGCAGCAAGCCTTGGGCGGCGTGCCGGGTCGGAGTGCCGAGACGTGCACGGACGAGCAACAACGCGACTCTCTGGCGCATCTTTCTTCCCAACTTTCTTCTCGCTCATACGCTCATCCACAAATTCATCTACGACTGGGAGCTTCGGATAGCGGACTGCGGCGGCTCTCTACTCTCTCACATTCGGCTTCGGGGGGCGCAGCGTGAACCATTGGACTGGTTCGATTGTCGACTGCAAGATCGGACGGACCATCAGGAACCAAAGGAAGGTCTAGCGAGGCGGACGAACAGGAGGACCAAGGGTCGAGCCTCGCTCAGCTGTAGCGTAAGCGACGTACGGTGAGTTTCTTCCGACTTTGAAGTCAAAGCCGCATTTGCGGGTCACCTTGGAACATTGTGTCCACGGTAACCCATGCCCTTTGCCGGTGCCTCCCCTCGCCATGCTCATAGCAATCACTTCGAGCGGCCCGCTAGAGGGCGCTTCCGAGGGCTGGCCCTCTCTTTTCTTTGATTGCCTCTATGTGGCGGAATCTGGGGCGGCTAATCAGCGCGACCGGGAGGCAAGCAAAAAGGAGGGAGGAGTCGTCAGGGCAATGGTAGCAGGGCGAAGCCGAGTGTTGCCTAACTTGGCGGCGGTACCCCCTTTACGACCCATCCATTTCCTCTGGCTGCATCGTGACTGACCCTCCTCATCGTATCATGATGCCGCTCCAGTCTACGTTCACGGGCATCTCGGAGTCGACTCCTCTCGACCATCTACCGGTTGCAGCATTCGATACAGAGGGACAACCAGGTTCGCCATCAAGCAGTCGCAACTCAACTTCGTCTCCCGGGACGACGTGGCGCTGCGATCGTAGCGACGCCCGATCTCTCGTTGCTGTCGCCATCGCAGCCAAACAACAAGCCAGCACGTCGCCGACGCAGGCCCGAGCTGCCAACGCCAACGTCAAAGCCAACGCCGCAATCAACATCAACGCCATTGCTTCCCAGTCGTCCTTGGCGACACTGCCCAGCCTCGAATCGATAAGCGCGACCTGGCCAGAGAAGGTCAAGTCTACGCCGAAGCTTCTACCGCTTTTGCCTGCATCTTCGTCGTGGGCGGCTAAGCCATTTCTCCACGCTTCATCGACGACGATGAGCAACTGGAAACGGCCGCACGAGGACGAAGATGAAGAGCATGCAAGTCAGCAACCGCCGGCCACCAAGCCTCGATCGATGACGGGCCTCTCCGTGGCGGATCTTCTTACTACACCCTCGACGTCGGCAACGAGGCCGAAGTCGCGTTCCCTCGGGGAGAATCCAGCGAGTGCTCGACCCTTCGCATCCACGTCTTTCGCCACGCCGCCACCTCCTCCTACGCGTAGCTCAGGCAAGGCTTCTTCCGCGTCTACGCCACCTTCGTCGAAGAACTCTCATTCACCGCCCTCGAGAAGGCCAACTGGCTTGAGCGATGGGTACGGAGCTGCGGTCGCATCCACTTCCAAGGCGACGCTGGATGGTCCTGCCGCAAGCACGGCTTCGTCTACACACGAGGTCGACGAGACGCCTGCCTACCAGTATGCCCCAGTGCAACAGATCGTGGAGGGTAGAGAGAACATCGAATACATCCTCAATATCCGCGAGCAGCCCAAGCAGTCTCGCATGTGTGGGGTTGGCGAGAAGGCAGACCGCCGGCCAATCGACCCGGCTCCCATCATCCAACTCCGCGTCGTTACCCACCCTCGCCCCGTCTCCAGCCAAAAGCAGTCCATCAAGACTAGCTCGTCCTCCAAGTCGGCAAAAGCACTTCCTCAGCTACGTCGAGGCGAGCCAGTCGTCACGCAGTACGGGCAAGGCTGGGAGGACAAGGCGTGGTACCTCGAGAACCCGTACTACTTCATGTGCGCCATGCTCGCAGACGCGGACAAGGACGAAGAGCTGCACTTGCTCTCGGACGGCAAGACGCGATACACAACGGGCAGTTGCGTTTCATGCCTGTATCACCTCAAGGACATCGATGGCTCGCACCAGGGCTTCTTTGTGTTTCCGGACCTCAGCATTCGCATCGAGGGTAAATATCGACTCAAGTTGTGCCTGTTTGAGACGATTGGGACGGAGGTGCACCACTGCAGGAGCATCTACTCTGATCCATTCATGGTATACACGGCGAAGCGGTTTCCAGGCATGGAGGAGTCCACGCGCTTATCGCGCACATTTGCCGACCAGGGGCTCAAAGTTCGCGTTCGCAAGAATCCTCGAGGACGCCGCAGCAAGAGGGAGCGCTCAGGTGCTGGTGGAGGGCCAGGTGGCGGCAGTGAGGAGGACGAATTATCGTTTAGGCCGCCACCACCGGGAGCAATGGTGGCCTACTCACAGCCCAAGCGCCTCCGCAGCGACAGTTGGCTGAGCTCCGGTTCAGCCGAGTACCCTGGCGCACCTGCATGGGGCTCGCCCACTGCTATGTCACCGCAAGCATCTTGGAGCGGCGGACCAACACCTGTGGCGGCGGCAGGCTCGCCAGCATCTCATCATGGCCACTGGCAGCAAGCGCCGATTGGCGCTTCGCACGACCCACGTCGCACCTCTCTGCCGACCCAATCTGCCGCTGATGATCGGTACGGGCGACCAATGCGCACGCCTCCTCCTTGGCCCCCTGTCAACCAGATGCCTCCTCCTCCCGACCCATCCCAAGTCACTGCTTCGACTGGCGGCTACTCTTCACGCGGCGCTGGTCCCTCTGCATTGCACGCTCCGCCGCCACAGACGCTCTCGCCCGCTCGCGGCGATCTAGTCTCCTCGCGTCAACGGTCCTCTTCGAGTGCAGCGGCATTCGCACCCCGCCCTTGGGAGTCGCGAGGCCACGCAACGGTAGCGAGTCGATCTGCGCTAGGCGCTCAAGCTCCCGTCCTACCTTTGTCTGCAGGCACAGACCGCCGAGGTGGGCAAGCGAATGCATTCTTGCATCAGAGGGAACGAAGTTTGTCCGACCCCCGCAGGATGATGATGCCGCCTATGCCGTCGTCGCAGTCATTGCCGCGGCTGCCACCGCCGCCTTCGACGCTCTCTGCTCGCGATGATCGGGAGCGCGTCGTCTTACCCCCGCTGGGGAGTAGTAGCAGTACCAGCCCCATGAAGACGGCGGCAGAGCATGCAAGGCAGAGCTACGGCGGCGGTGGTGGAGGAGCCTACCATTCCACGGCCGCCGCACCTGGCGGCAGAATGATACCGTCCGGCTTGAGCGGACCGCCCCCATCAGGGCAGGTCTCCTCGCCAGCAGCGAGTCAATATTATCAAGGGCACGGCGGACCAGCTGGACGCGGACATCAGTACCAAGGTGACGGGGCCGAGCAGGATGAGTACTTCCATTATCAACAACAGCAGGCGCAACAACGCCATCAGCAGAAGGGCCAGCTCCCTCCTCCTGGCCATCATCATCAGCAAGCCTACCCTTCCGACCATCGTCAAGGCTACGCACCCGCACCCTCTCGCCATCAATATCAACAGCCACACGCGCCATACAACGAGCAGTCGCATCACCACCAACGTCAACAGCACCACCAACAGGAGCAAACCTATCCGCATCACCAGCATCACCAACATTACGCAGCGCAGCCTGGCGGGCCGGAGCATCACCAGCAGTATCGTGATCTTCCACCTGGCCAACATCCGTACCAGCCGCACCCGCACTCGCACGATGGAGTGGGCAGGGCAGATGATCGTCGCAATGAGCCTCACCCACTATATCGACGGGCTTCGTAAGGGGCTCTGTAGGGGTTGCAGGGACTGAGAGGAGAAGGCCATGATTTGTTGTGCCTGTTCGCTGAAAATCTTCGAAGAGCTCTCTCTTTCGGACCACCTTCGCTATTTGGCGCTGTAATCCTGACCTACCTCCTCACCCTTGTCACACGTCTTCAACTTTGGGCCTCTTTGATGACTCATAATCGAAAATCACGTCGATACCTCTGCATTGTCCTGCCTGATCGACTGCGCCTAACATGCTTTCCTTGGTATTCTCAAGCTGTTATCACCGCCTATAATCTCGCTCGCGTATGTACATCTGCTCCGCGCTCACTCCATACTCTGTCTTCGATGAAAGTCCACCCCACCGATCATCCTCCCCTTTACATATACTCGTGCCAAATTGCGATCATCAGCCGTAAACAGGAACTTTTCGACCAGATCGGCCAACGGCTCCCCGTCGTCAACGAAACAAGATGGGTTGCCTCTGTACGGCTTGCGTCCGTTGTCGTCCTCATCCTCTGGCTCAACTAAGCGGACCAGAAGGGCATCGAAGTCTTTCCCAACCTCAAGCGAGCCGGTGCGATCATCCACGCTGGCTACTTGAGCGCCTCCAACCGTTGCGAGCCAGAGGAGGGTGGCGGGGAGGAGAGGACGGGAGAGGAAGTCGTAACCACCGATGGGAGCGATGATGTCCCCGTCATTCCCCTCCCCACCATCTACCTTCGTAGCCGCCTCCTTGCCACCAAACTGCACCACCTTCGCAACACAGCTTGCCTCCCTCACTGCGCTCAGCATGCCCAGCGAGAACCCGCCGCTCACATCAGTGCCCAATCCGCACTTGATCCCGCGATTCAGCATCTCGCCCACGCGCATCGTCCCGCTCCTTAGATTCAAGTTGGAATTGGGACAATGCGCGATTCCGCATCCCCTTTCCTTGACCAGCTTCATCTCACTTTCGTCGAGATGTACCGCATGGGCCAGAACAGTTCTGGGGCCCAGAAGGCCAAAGTGATCGTACATCGCCGTGTAGGTGGGCGCAGAAGGGAAGAGGGAACGCGTAAAGGCGATCTCGCCTAGTGATTCGGAGAGGTGCGTTTGCAGTCGCAGAGAAGGGTCCCGGGAGAGGACGGCCGAGATGGAGGTGAGGAGGGAGTCGGTACAGGCTATTCCGAAGCGAGGGGTCAGGATTGGTTGGACCAGGGCGGAAGAGAGGGGTACAGAGGATGAGCAGGGGGATGCGCAGGCTGCAGAAGGCGTGGTGGGCGCCGCCGCGGTGGACGCGTCGTTCGTTTCACTCTGCGCCATCGAGGTAGAGCGGGCTGGCGCTGCTTCCGGGGTCGCCTCTGCGACCTCGTCCAGGGTCTTGCTCAATTTGGCCACGCTCTGCGACATGAGAATGGCGTCCTCCTCAGGGTCCGAGAGTGGAGAGGCGAGCGACTCATCGTCGGAGGGAGAAGTTCCTTCAGAGGTAGCTGACGACGTGGAGGAGGAGATAGAGGTAGCCCTCGTCATCCTGCTGGTGGAGGTGTCCGCTCCTGGTCCAAGCTGAGCCAGCTGCTCACAGTACCTGATGAAAGCCTTGGTATCCTCAATCGATTGTGCAGCACTTGGCTCGACGTAGTAGTCCGGCGCGTTGCGATCCATCTGACACTTGCCCACAAAGGCTCTCTGCCCCCTCTTGTTGGCTACCTCGGCCAAGATCTTTGTTGCGTCCAAGTGCAGAGTAGCATAGTAGCAGGCGGTGGTGGTCCCGCAATCTATGGTGCGCTGAACCACGGACTCGTAAGTCTTGCGGGCGTAGTCGTCTGAGCTGAAACGTGCTTCACGAGGGAAGGTTACGTGGTTGAGCCAATCGAGGAGCTCGTACTGCTGTCCAAGGCCGATGTTGGGTACTTGACAGGCGTGCTGATGCGTGTCGATGAGGCCGGGTGTGAGGAATGATCCGTAGGGAAGGACGGTGAGATGGCATTCATGAAAGTTCCAAGCTCGATGAGAAGCGGACAGGTATGTCTGTATGCAGCGGCGTTGACGTGGAGGGAGTGGGTCCTGAGTCGGCGTGGGTCTCGTCTTGATGTGGAGCGCGCCTCGCTCAAGAGAGCGGGCTCGAGGTGTTGAGTGACCATCGTCGCCCTCGTCGTTCTGGATATCGGGCAGCTTGCTCAGGTCCTCGACGAATGCGATTGTGCCGTCGTTATCAACGCCGAGGAGGCCAGAGTGGAGGAGGGTCAGCTCAATCTGCGATGCTGGGGTGACGATGCCTCCTACAAAGAGGAGGCGCGTCGGAGGGGAGCTCATGCTCATGGGGGCTGGTAGAGATGCGGGTGATGGTTGCAAAGGCAAGTGCACGACATCATGGGCGGAGCCACTAATCACCAGGGGGGCAAAGGCAAGCGGCGGCGGCCCGCGATTGCGGACTCGCCTAGGGTGCTGATAAGCGCTGCACCTCCACGTGGTTGGCGAGAGATTGCGGGGAAGTCGCTCCCCATGCGCCGCCTGATTGACAATCTTGTCGAAGAGGATGGCGACGAGGAATGGGCAGCACTGCCGGTCGTAGAGCAATGAGGGCCAGAGCTGCCATCATGCATAACTAGACCGCCGCCTTCACGTTTACGTGTGTGCGCCAAGAGTGCTACAATAAGCAAGGCTCTGGGAAGTGAAGGACGGTAGGAGGTCAGCTCACTGACTGGTGGTCAAGATTTGATGGGGACGAAGCATGATCCCGACGAGTGGTCATTCGAGGACGACGACGAGTTAGAGCAAGAGTCAAGAAGAAACGTGAGAAGGAAATCGCACCATGCCGCCAGAGCTCATCGGCTTCGATGCCTTCTCACACTCGGCGTAGGCTCGTCACTTGATCTATGGTATTGTCTCATCTCTGTCCCTCTTCTCTCGCTCTCACCAGAATGAAGGTAGTGACGTTATCGTCTCTATCCTGTACGCCCGCTCTCGCTACCTTCAATCCCTCGTAGATACCTTTTGTCGCGCAGATATCTGAGGCGAGCGCAGCAACCATGGTGCCGGAGTCGTCCTTGGCTATCATTGAGGCGGCCAACGCTGTGCTTGAGACGTTGATGCGGCCGTCTTGGGATGAAGTGAGCGGGAGGTGCGAGTCTAGAAAGTGGCGACATTGGCCAAGGGCCTGAGGAGAAGGAGAGTTCAGATGATGAATGACGAGAATGGGTTGCGGGGCAAAGACGCACCTGCTCGTGGGAGTAGACCTTCTCTATTGACTTTAGCGCTTCGTCGCTGAGAGGACGGTCGCTATCCTTGACTTGCTGTAGCCTCTCATACGTCTTGCTGTTGACCAGCAATGCATGCCTGACAGCGAGCTCCACCGTCTTGATCGTCTCTACGGGCACTGGGCTGCTCGCGAGAAATTCCTCCGTCTCCTTGACGATGCCATGCGTCGAGTTCTTCAAGGGTAACAACGCCAAGCGCCGAGGTGCCGAGGCACTTAAGATAGAAGCGGCAGTTTGCGTGATAGTGTCATAGGGTATTAGGGTGACCTTTGAGCTGGAGGCTTGGTTGTCACGGTAGTCAGGATAGAGCCCAAGGGCCACTTGGTGCGAATAGGTGCCTGGTGGGCCGAGATAGGCCACCTCGAATGCTGCTTGACCAGGTCGCGTGGTGGACATGCTTACGGCAAGCTGATTTTACTGCCTGGCGATTCCTGTCTGGTCGCTCTTCAGCGCTACCAAGTTTGTCGCTCTACAGCTTGCTTTTATTCAGAAGATCTGCGGCGAAGAGCGGCAGGCGGGCAAGCGGGAAGGCGGAGTCTGGTCTGGCCGACCCAACGGGTGGTGAGTCTTGCCGTGGGAGCGATTTCTGAGGCCCTGCAATGATCGCTCTCTTGCAGTTGCAGGAGACAGTCGACGAGCGGCGAAGGAGGGTCCAGCCGCGAGGAGCACATGCGGAGCTCCAGGAGGCGATTCGATTTGCGAGGGCAACGCAGCCTGAGATCATCTCGTTCAGCCAGGGCGGGCACACGTCGCAGCTCAACGTTGAATCGAGCCTTTCTTCTCCCGTTCGCACCACCATTTCTCCTGCCCTCCTTTAACATTGATTGCTCCGTTCCCCATTTGAGCACCACAAGATGGCATCGAAGATCTTCGAGAGCCTGGGTGCTCGACGTCAACAACCCAAGTCGGACCGTCCTGGCACCGACTCGGACGGCCGCAAGACGCCGACTCAGGACGACAATGACTCGCTTGCCCAGACGACCGAGTCGCTGAGCATCAACATCCCTGGCCAGGACAGCAAGAGCGAGACGATGCCAAAGAAGAAGAAGTCTGGCGCCGGTCGATCGTACAACTTACCCGTAAGTCGCTGCGATGCATTTGCTGCCAGGGAAGATCGGCGATACCGTGTTGGCCGCTCCTTTGCTGATACGCTCACCCACGTTCATTGCGGCCCCTTTCAGTCGTCAAATGGCCACAGCAACGGAAGGCCTCGTCATCGCTCCCGCAGCAGTTTCAGCTCAGGCTACGACCGACATTCCCGCGATTTCGGCATGAGCGAGATGGATGAATCTCACGGCAGGGGCCCCACGGCGCACATGGACGAGGGTTTCACCAAGATGCAGTCGGCTGAGCCTCAGTGGGAGACAAAGGAGGAGAAGCGATTGAAAGAGGATGAGCACAAGCTCAAGTACTGGAGGCGATGGGGGCCGTACCTCTCGGAGCGTCAATGGGTGTGTACTAGCGCCGTAAGAGTCGCATCATGAGCTCGAGGCTAACCTGTTCATCGCTCTCCGCCAGGCTACTGTTCGCGAAGACTACAGTGCCGAGGGAGACCCGTGGAATCACTTCCCTCACGAAATTGCCCGCAGCCGTGTCTATCGATGGGGTGAGGATGGTATCGCGGGTATCTCTGACAATCACTGCCGCATGGCATTCAGCTTGGCATTCTGGAACGGCCAGGACCGTATGCTCAAGGAGCGCCTCTTCGGCCTGGCCAACAACCAGGGAAACCACGGCGAGGACGTCAAGGAGCTCTACTACTACCTCGACAACACGCCCTCACACTCGTACATGAAGATGCTCTACAAGTACCCGCAGCAGGCCTACCCCTACGAGCAGCTTGTTCGCGAATCCCAGATGAGGGGCCGAGATGTCACCGAGTTTGAGATTACGGACACTGACCTCTTTGACGAGAGCAAGTACTGGGACGTGAGTGGGCGATGCAGCGACCCCAGAGAAGTGACGTCCCGCTCACCTCTCGTTTTGGTGCCCGCAGATTTTCATCGAGTACGCCAAGGACGACGAAGATGAGAATGCCATCTCCGTCCGCATCAGCGCCTACAACCGCGGTCCTGAGCCCGCCGACCTGCACATCCTGCCTCAGCTCTTCTTCAAAAACTACTGGTCCTGGCCCATGCACACGCCCGAGAAGCCCACGCTGCGCCAAGTGGCTGAGGGCGTCGTCCAGGCTGACCACCCGGAGCTGGCTCGCAAGTACATGTACTGCTCGTCCAGCCCTGCCCCCAGCGCTCCCCCGCCTAAGCGTGGTCAGGCTCCTGAGCCAGTATCGGATGAGGAGGTTCAGCCGCAGCTCCTCTTCACCGAGAACGAGACCAACTTCGAGCGCCTCTATGGCGGTAAGAATACCAGCACATACGCAAAGGACGCTTTCCACGACCAGATCATTCCCACCCACCGACTTGAGAAGTGCGTGCAGCGGTGCTGCGTGACCACAATGCAGACTGGGCTGACCATAGGACCCCCCCTTTGCGCTCACAGAGACCGCCCACAGCTTGTCCGCAAGACGCGTCCCATCAAGCGACAAATCGTCAAGACGGTCAAGAAGCCTGGCAACCTTACGCGTGCCACAGCGGCCAAAGAGGGCAATGCGCCTGGTGACAGCACCCCTGTCACTATGAACGAGGCTGAGATCGAACATCAGTGGGTCGAGGAGGAGGTCGTCGAGGAGATCGAAGAGGAGGAAGAGTACTTTGAGCAGCCGGAGGACATGAGCCCGCGTCGTCACTACGTCAATCCGGAGAAGGTCGGTACCAAGGCTGGCGCCCACTACAAGTTCGAGAAGGTGCCCGCCAATGGAGGTTGCGCCGTCGTCCGCCTGAAGCTCACTTCGCAGACGCCAGACCAAGACCCGACGATCGATGATGACGAGCAATTCGACAACCTCGTTGAGGCCCGTCGCTCCGAGGCCGATGAGTTCTACACCCGCATCGGCACCGGCGCGATCGGCGACGACATGAAGAGCATCATGCGCCAGGCCCTCGCAGGCATGCTTTGGAACAAGCAATACTACTGTTTCATCCAGTCCGAGTGGATTGCTGGCGACCCAGGCCAACCACCACCGCCTCCCGAGCGCAAGTACGTGCGTAACCAGACGTGGCGCCACCTGCATATGGAGGACATCCTCTCGATGCCGGACAAGTGGGAATATCCTTTCCCTTGCGTTTGGGACACGGCCTTCCATACCATTCCGCTGGCCATCATCGACCCCTGGTACGCAAAGAAGCAGCTCGACCTCTTCACACGCGAGTGGTACATGAAGCCCGATGGATCTCTGCCCTCGTATGAGTGGAACTTCGGCGACCTCAACCCGCCTGTTCACGCATGGGCAGTCTTCCGCGTTTTCAAGATCGAGCGCAAGATGTACGGACGCGAGGACCTCGACTTCCTTGAGCGCCTCTTCCAGAAGCTCCTGCTCTGCTTCACCCAATTTGTCAACAAGTTCGAGAACGGTTTCCTTGGGCTAGACAACATCGCTCCCTTCAATCGCTCTGAGCAGCTGCCCGTACCCGGCAAGCTGAGGCAGATCGACGGGCTGAGCTGGATGGCCTTCTTCTCGCTGCAGATGCTCAACATGTCTCTCGAGCTCGCCAAGCACAACCACATCTACGAGGCCATGGCGTCAAAGTTCTTTGAGCACTTCATCTGGCTGAGCGAGGAGATCAATCCTAGCCCAGACAGCGAGGACATCAGCTGCTGGGACGAAGAAGACGGCTTTTACTACGACACGCTGCAGCACGGCCCGAACAGCTCACAGATCATTAAAGTACGATCGCTCGTTGGCCTCATGTCCCTCTTCCCCGTCCTCGCCATCGAGCCATGGGTCTTCAAGCGCTTCCCTAGCTTTGCAGCCCGCTTCCAATGGTTCGTACAGAACAGACCCGCCCTCGCTGCGCGAAACGTCATGACCACCAGCGGTAAGCGTGAGCGTCGCCTGCTCAGCGTCGTCTCCAAGGAGCGCCTCGAGCGCATCTTGCGCCGCATGCTCGACGAAACTGAGTTCCTCTCGAGCTACGGTGTGCGCTCGCTCTCCAAATTCCACCAGAGCAACCCCTTCCAAGCCTTCGGGGACGAGTTCTCCGTCGGATACTGGCCGGGCGATTCGCGCTCACCCATGTTCGGAGGCAATTCCAACTGGCGTGGCCCCATTTGGGTTGCGCCCAACTTGCTCCTCATCGAATCGCTGCAGCGCTTCTACCAGTACTACGGGCCAGAGGACCTCAAGGTGGAGTGCCCTGCGGGCTCAGGCGACTATCTGGATCTCGCACAGATTGCTGAGGAGCTGCAGCACCGCATCATCTCCATGTTCACGCGCGATGCCCGTGGTCAGCGTCCTTGCAATGGCGGCGTGGCCATGCTGGACCACGACCCGCACTTCAGAGACCTTGTTCCCTTCCACGAATTCTTCCACGCCGACACTGGCGCAGGGCTGGGCGCATCGCACCAGTGCGGCTGGACGGGCTGCGTAGCTGCAATGATCTTGCAGAGTGGGTTGACCTACGGCGTGAGGACGCCAAGGACTCCCAGGTCGACGGCTGCGCATTACTTCGATGAGCAGCTGACCGAGGCGGACACGAAGAGCGACGCTGGGAGCACGTCGACCATGCCTTGGTCTGCTGCTATCTCAAGACCGCCGAGCCCAGATGAGTTGTAAACGTAGACGAAGGAGAGGGAGAGGCGGTTCGCGATGCTGTTATTAGAGCTAGGAGGTCGATTTCTTTGGTCAATGTTCCTCGCCAATTTTTGCTTTAAATGCTATGATACACTTGTGGCCACACGTGTTGACTGGGTATCCGAGTCTACATCTCCTTCGCAATGCGCTTGAGCTCCTGATCTTGCGCAGCTTCCAGCTCATCCTCGTCTGCCTCGCCTGCCCCCGGTCGTTTCCTCTTCGGAGAAGGCGTCTGTCCAGCACGAGGGCTGAAGAAGGCGTCCAACCGACGTTGCTTACTATCAGCGGCTGCGGCTGCCAGGCCTCCCCTTCGCGGGCGGGTGAGTCCAGCGAGATGGGGCGTCCAGTTAGCTCGCATCAGGCGGAGGGTCAATGGAGCGCTGCCCGCCGCAGCACCAGCATCACCATCGACGCTGTTCGGCCGCGCGCCAATCACCTCAAGCAAGTACATTCCCGTATTCTCTGCAAAAGGGATAGGCGCATCAGCCGCCATCTCCGGCCCCGCCTGAGGCGCTAGTATCCTCAGCGCGGTGGATATGAACAGACCGTGCGTCACGACGAGCAGCGTAGGCGGTACTCCCTCTTTGGGCGGCGAGGTACGGACAAGCTTGCCGATCCAGAGGCGCATGCTCCGCCGTACCCGGTTCGTGAATTGCTCCTTCGATTCGCGCTTCGCTGTGGCTGAGGGTCGAGGAAAGGAGGGGCCAGCATGGATCCCCCGGCGGGTGCATTCTAGGGGGCCGAAATCCTTTTCTTGGAGATCGATGCTTGGGTATAGGGGCGGAGCGGTATTGATCGAGCTGGAAATCGAGGTTGAGGCAGTATTGCTGCCTAACCCCCTGTGTGCAGCTTCCTCCGCTTGAATTGGTTCAACAACCTCAGCTCCGAAGCCCCTTACTCGCTGCCTCTCCCTCTCCCTCTCCCTTCTTCTCCCCACGACCTCTCCCACTCGTCTCGCCAGCCTAGCGCAACGCTCCAGTGGGCTATGCGCGATCATCATTGGCAGGTCGTGCACCTCCCATCCACCACCATCCTCGACGTCCTGCTCGAGCAAGGTACACAGCCGATCCTGCTGTCGCTCTCCATGCTCTGTGAGAGGAGAATCTGTCGACCCTTGCAGGACGCCAGCTGCGTTGGCTTCTGTGTTTGGGTGGCGTAAGAGAATCAGGCGGCCGAGGACGACGGGGCCCGCGCTTGAGGATGGTGCGGCGGTCAAGGATGAGCTGGTCGTCCATGGTCGGGCGGACGATGACAACGATGCCATCGTAGCCAGGATGCCCGTTCTATTGCTGGGTATCCTGGCTGCGAGCTTGCGTGAGAGATCTTGATGCGGAGCGTGAGGAGAGGAGACAAGGAGCGGAAGGCGGACTGGCATGCCTCCACTCGATGGACAAGCGGACAGAGAGGTGCAGCCAAGCTCGTACGAGCGTCACGGTGATGAGAAATCGACAGGCTGTAGTAGTGAGGGCAATATTCATTGGTGTACAACAAGATCCGATGCTCATGCATCGCCCTGCCCAGTGGGTTTCTGAGGCATCGGCCACTCCTCCTCGTGCTGGTTTTGCCACCTCACTTCTTGATCGTAAACTTGGGCGAAGCATTTCCACTGTCGCCGAGCAGCACGACGATATAATTCTTCCTCTCTTTCAAGCCCTTAGGAACCGTAAAGTCGATCTTGTGTGCCATGAGCGGGAAGCCATCCGCCAGTGTCACGTCGAGGTGCTCATTGGGGCTGCCCGCATCCTTGTACCCCAAGTACAGAGTCGAAGTAGCATTCTTCAGCGAAGCCGGGATCCCCTTGGTCGACCAAGTGACCGTCTGCTTGCTGCCAACCTTCCAGACGGAAGACTTGGTCGGGCTGGTGATGTGCGGATTGTAGACGATGCGTTCACCGAGCACTTGCAGGTCCGTACGCTCGTTGAGAGGAGCAGACGAGCCCAGTGAGGCCAGCGTGGCGACGAGGGTGGCGAGAAGGGGGAGTTGCATGACTGCGAGACGAGGGAGGGAGATGGTGCGTCAAGGGTAGTAAGATGGCTCAGAGAATGGCGGTGAACAACTTCGGTGATACTCTCACTGCGTTTGGCGACCGGCGCTAGACTGTCAAGGGAGCGAAGAAGGTCGGAATTCTACGGTGGACGGAATTGGGCTTCAAGAGGACCTGCTCTTGTTCAAGGATTAGACTGTGCGATGTGGTGACGATTGGCTGTTGAGGAGAAAGTGA
Source organism: Jaminaea rosea (assembly GCF_003144245.1). NCBI lineage: Eukaryota > Fungi > Basidiomycota > Exobasidiomycetes > Microstromatales > Jaminaea > Jaminaea rosea. Next base: position 545,198 of record NW_020289976.1, on the reverse strand, counting down.
CAACATGTCTTCGAAGGCCCCATATTTCAAGGGTCCAGCTAGCTCGTAGCCGCCGGCAATAGAGATCTGGGCATAGTGGACAAGGCTCATTGGGAAGTTGTGCGAGGCGTCGATCGTCACTCAACGCATCTCGCCTTGCCTTGCGGGGTAACAGGGAAGTGAGGCGTCACGAGTTGAGCGCAATACTGTAGATTGAGGCGTCATCCGGCTTCACCACAGACGTCATCGCCATGAGTTGGACTTGCCTCTTTGATGGCGAGCAAGCAGCGTGGAGCATGATGGAGCATGACGCTGGTCAGCGGCCGGCGCTCAGTACTGCTACCCTTCGCTGACGTGCGAGACATCCAGACTGGCGTTCTGCGATGTCGCAGCACGTTCACACACTACCACCGCCTTCCCGTTCGTACCGACGCGTGCGCGCTGAACCAACACAGAAGACCAACACTACTAGCCCTTGACGGCTCGTATTCAAGCTCACTCCACAGGACGGGACGATGTCGCGCGCACATCCCTCTCTCTCTGTCGGCTCGACGTCTGCCCATCTGCGCAGACCAATCTCACGAGAGCAAGTGGTGACGAGTCTGACGAACGTCTTTATTGCTGGCTCGCTACTGCGACGACGTGTGAGAGACCACCGTCGGCTTGGGTCTCCAAGACGACAGCGTCAGGATGCTCGACGGCCGTCGTATGCCGCCTAGTCTGCCCGCTCTGTGCTCTACGTTGGTTGGCGCGTTGGAGCTTGCGCATTGCCTTGCGCCTGTGAGCTTGAACATATCATATTCTGGCCGGTTGCGATGCTCGATGCTCGCTGCTTGCTGCATGCCAGGTGGCTTGCTCTTTCTCCGCTCGACGCGCCCACCACGCGCTCGTCGCCTGCCTGCCTGCCTGCCCGCCTTCGTGCTCGTCCGCCTGTCCGCCGCCCGCGGTGATGCTCGAGCCTCGACGTCGAGTGTGTGCGTCCCCCCTGGACCCCTCCTGCCTCCTCTGACGCCTCATTCATTTCGCCGCCCGTCGTCGCCGCTGCTCAACACACAACTGGACCTCGTCATAGTAGCGGCAATCGTCGATTAGCTGTCGTGGCTGTCACTGGCCCCTTGCTTCTTCATCGATTCGCATCGCAGCCCGCCGGTCTTGTCGTGTAGGCCGACGAGCGAGCAAACGCAACGCAACGCAGGAGCCACGCAGCCTCGATGACTTTGGCTTTTCGAGTCTCGCATTCGGACGTAGCGTGGCATGATCGCGAGCGGCCATCGAAGGGACGAAGAGAGCCAAGCTCGAGGTACTCATCGAATCGAGCCGCGAGCAGGTCAGCAAGCGTGTGTGTGTGTGTGTGTGTGTCTGGTGTAGGCCCCACTAGCTGATCCCCTCTTTGCTCCTCACCATCACCACCACTGGCTCATTCCCCTCTCCATCTCCGTGCCCTTCCCCCATCCCCCTATCCCCCTCCTCACTCACTATCACCCCTGTCGTCCGCAACCACACTCACTTGATCTCCTATCTCCTCCAGCAGCGACATCTTCCCTCTGTCATCCTCGACCCCTCGCACACGGTTGTCCTCCTATCCCAAGTCTAGACGTAGCTCGAGGTGCCCTCCATACCCATCAAACCCCTTCGCCCTCGCAGTCTGACCCGACAGCCACCAATCATAGCCCTCACCATCATCACCATCACGATCATCTCGTAACATCCTCCTGCATCCTCTTCGCCGCCGCTAATCGTTGCGGCGATGTCCTCCAACCGCTCCCCCACGATGGCGCCGCCGTCGTCATCCGCAGCTCGAGGAGCCGGCGTCAACCCTCTGCAATCTCGACATGCGCCCAACAATCAGTACGGCGTCAGAACGACCACGGCGGCTAACGGCAAGGTAGCCTCATCAGCCACAGCTGCCTCGTCCTCAAAAGCATACCATGGATCAGCGCAGCCTAGCACGCGCGCTCATCCTGCACGTCAAGCGCCGAGGCCTCCTCAACAACAACAGCAGCAGCAGGCGCCAGCTTCACAGCCAGCAGCATCGCAGCCTCGTCCACAGCCACAGTCACGTCTCGAGAGAGAAAAGAAGAAGGACTACAAGGACCCGCCCAACATCGGGCCCTGGCAGCTGGGCAAGCTCATCGGGCAGGGAGCTAGTGGTCGTGTCAGGCTGGCACAGCATGCTCAGACGGGTCAGCAGGCAGCAGTCAAGATTGTGCCCCGTCAGCTCCTGGCAAGCTCGAGGATGAGCTTGGGAGAGATGAGCCAGAAGCAGGACAAGCTGACGTTGGGCATTGAGCGAGAGATCGTCATCATGAAGTTGATTGAGCACCCAAATCTTTTGGGTCTGTGGGACGTCTACGAGACAAGCAAGGAGCTGTGAGTGGGCTCACTTGCACCAATCTAGCTTTATTGCCGTGGCGTGCTCACCTCCTTCCCACTTTCTCGCACGGACAGCTTCCTCGTCATGGAGTACGTCGCTGGAGGAGAGCTCTTCGACCACCTCGTCGCAAAGGGCAGGCTGCGTCCTCACGAGGCTCGCGCTTACTTCCGCCAGATCATTTTCGGCGTCGATTACTGCCACCGCTTTAACATCTGCCACCGTGATCTTAAGCCTGAGAACCTCCTCCTCGACGGGTCTAAGCGTGTCGTCAAGGTCGCAGACTTCGGCATGGCAGCTCTCCAGCCCGTAGAGAGGATGCTCGAGACGAGCTGTGGTAGCCCTCACTACGCCAGCCCAGAGATCGTCTCCGGTAAGAGCTACAAGGGCTCAGCCTCTGACATCTGGTCGTGCGGTATCATCCTCTTTGCCCTCCTGTGCGGTCGCCTTCCCTTCGACGACCCCAACATCACTCGCCTGCTGCACAAGGTTCGTGACGGTCGTTTCGATATGCCTGACGCCCTCGAGCCAGCAGCAAAGGACCTGATTTGGCGCATGCTCGAGGTCGACCCGGAGAAGCGCTACAAGATGTCCGACATCATAAGGCACCCTTGGTTCACCAACAATGGCGCAGAGTCATCGGTCAATCCGTCCGGTCCTGGAGAGGCGATGCTTGGTGTAGAGGCTCAGCTGCGAGAGTCAGAGATCGACGTCGAGATTCTCAAGAACCTCAAGTCCCTTTGGCCCGAGAATTCGACTCGATCCATCGTCAAGTCATTGACTTCGCCTGGATCTAACTGGCAAAAGACATTCTACTCCCTGCTCTGCCAGCACCGCGACAACCATAGCATGGACGATGAGAGTGATGAGGAAGAAGAGGAAAGCGAGGGCGAGGCAGAAGTGACCACGGCTTACAAGCAGAACGTCCAGCAGCAGCAACAGCAGCAGTCGAGGCCAGCCGCAGGTGGCAACAGCTTGGGTCTCTCCCTCGGTATCGTCCCGAACGCCTCAAAGCCTGCTGCTCCTACTCAGACGATCAAGATCCAAGAGCCCGCTTCGACTCGCACCGCTGTGCCTTCGGGAGCACTCGCAGGCACTCCTGTCAAGCCTGTCCTGCTGCGAGCTGCCACCGATGTACCAACGGGCTCGCCTCGCACCAACGCCAACACTTCTGCGCGTGCTGCCGTCTTCCAACAGCCTGCAGCAGCCCATACTCCCACGCGACCCTCTGCTTCTCGCGCACACAGCCACGATGCTCCTCGCTCTCCCTCGCCTGCCGGACCTCGCCCTGTACCTGGCTCGCCCAATGCTGAGGCTCGCAATCGCACCAGCTTCGATACTGCTCGTGCTCACTTCAACGGTGCTGCACCCGCAAGTCCTCAACAGCCGCCAGCTGGCGCCAACCTGTCACGCCGAATCACCTCGCCCAGCCACCGCGATGGCAAGCCTACGAGGCCAGCCACGGGCGACGTGCAGGCGACGCCTACTCGCAAGTCTTCGCTCTCCGGTAGCAGCCGAGGAGACTCGCAGCAGCGACCAGGCGCAACACCGGGCTCTGCAGGCCGTCGTCCCGTCAGCGTACACGCGCCGGCGATTACGGTGCCCCAGGTTGGCGACGCTACGGTGCAGCGCTTCTTCCAGGAGATCGCCGCCGAGCTGGCGAGCATCCGTGCCGCTTCGCCCGTTCAAGCTCACCTGACTCAGTACCAGCAGCGAGCGGAGCAGGCTTACCAGCAGCTTCAGCAACAGCAGCAGCAGGCTCAGCAGCAGCAGAGCCAGGGATCGTCTCAGCAGGGCCAGCAACAGTCGAGGCGCCGATCCGTCGAAGTGGAGCGCAGCAGCATGACGGCGCAGCCCGCGGTCCGCCTTGCTCCGTCGCCAATCAATGCTCCCACCCCTCAGCTTTCGGCAGGCAACGAGTTCAACCAGTTCGAGGATGCGGACGAGGACCCGCTGTCGGGTGGCCTAGAATACGACCAAGGCTCGGTGCGCTCATCCCGCGTAGGCAGCGAAGTCAATGCTGGATCGTCACCCTACACGCCTACTTCGCCGCTGCCCCCTCAGCTGCCTGGCTTCAGCCCGGTCATGACGCAGCCGCTCAGCATCTCGGACAAGTCGGCCGCACCGGGCGGCGTGATGATCAATGGTCGCCTCTCCAGCCGTCCCGCTCCTGGTCCATTCGCTACCAGGCCTATCAGCCCTGCTCCTTCGACGCGACCTCCCTCGAGCCACAGGAGCAGCGCTCGCGAACCGTCATCGGCCTCGACTGCCTCCTCCTCGTCGGCTGGCTCTTCGTCTGTGGCACAATCCCCTCAGATGCCCTCCGGCGGTGGCTTCCTCGGTAAGCGTCGCTCCATCCTGGGCATGCGCAGTAAGCACCGCGAGCCCGCCCAACAGCAGCAGGACGAGAACAATGCGCCTACACCCCTACAAGCTCGACTGGCCCAGAATGCGACTGCTCAGCCTACGCGTCTTCAGCAGCGCAACCCTGGTCTTGGTCTCGACTTGGCCTCCTCCTCCTCGCCCAGCCGTCGTCAGCAAAACGCCTCTGCGCCAGCCAGTGCTGCTTCTCCCAGAATCGTCGCAGCGCCCCTGCCCAGCCCGACGATCAGCGTCAGCTCAACCCCTGCCACGCCGCGCACCCCGTCAGGCAGCTCTGCTGGAACGGGCACTGCCTCAGCAGCAGGCCCCGGTGCGAAGCAGAGCTGGTTCGCCGGTCTGTTCAACTGGAAGCCTCTCTCCCTCTCGCTCCACTCTTACGAGGGATTCATCGCCACTCAGATGGAGGTCAAGCGCCTGCTCCTCACCTCGGGGGCGAAGGTGTTCATCGAGGACTCGGAGAGCTTGGGGATGTGGAGATGCTCGCTCAAGGACAACAACAGTAAGACTCTGCGATTCCGCATCGAGTTCACCGTCGGTGGCGGCAGCACTGCGGCAAGTCCACAAAATATGCTCGCTTCGCCTGCGCTGAGCGTTCCCGGAACACCCCTGCTCGGTCTGGGCAACCAGGCGCAGCCCTTGCTGTCCCCCGCCCTCTCTTCGCACTCGCGCTCCTCAGCAGAGTCAGTTGTCGTCAAGAACACCAATGCCAATGCGGGCGGCCAGGCTGTGTACTCGACGAAGATCACCTTCCACCTGGAGAAGGGTTCCAACCAGACGTTCAAGAACATGTACAACCATATGGCCAGGGATTGGCATATGGATGTGCGATCTGCCAACGCTGGTGGGCAGTCACCTGCTCTTGGCGGACAGCGCGCTGGTGTCGTTGGCCTGGGCGTCAACGTCTGAGAGAGAGTGAATGGCTCTTTCTGCCTTCTCTGCCTCTTTCGATCCTCTTCTCCGGACTCTCCCTTACGACCACGATCCATCCGTAGCTCGATAATACCTCCCTCATTCCTTCTTTCATCTTTGACTTCATCCTCTCTTTCTCTTGTTTCGTCTTTCATCTTCACGCTTCGTAGCCTCTCTCACTACACACAGACTCTCACTGTCTCCCACACTCATTCATCTACGTCAGGACTCGCTCACTCACTCACTCATCGTGCCGCAATGCTCATGGCTTTGAACTTGCTTGCCATCGCGAGATGGTTGTGGATAACTGGTATGAAGTTGATGAAAAGAAGCAGCATGTACAAGATCGTCGCGGCCAGAGGTGCGCGCCCAATCGTCTTAAGCTGCGACTGATGTCTGGCCCCCTCCTCCCTCCTCGCCGCTGCTCTTCCATAGCTCCCTCACCACCTGCTTTGGCTCCTTCTTGCCCGCCGCCGTCTCCTCCGCACCCACTTTGCCCGCGGCGGGCGGGATGGTTGTAGCCTCAAGCAAGGCGGCAATTGCGCGTCGAAAGATGTCGACATTCTGCTCTACAAGGGCTTCTGCGTCTGATGCTGTTGCTGCTGCTGCCTCTGTTTGGATCGTCTTCGCTGCAGCGTCTTCAATGGCGCTGCCGCTGGGTATCGTCGTTTTATCACCGTCATCGCCCCCTCTCTCCTTTTCTTCTTCCTCCTCACCCTCCTGCTCGCTGGCCCTGCTCGTCGGTCGACTGCTCATCGTCGTGACACTGCCTCTGTGCTTGCTCGACATGCCGACCTGTTGCTGCTGCTGAGCAGATATGACGCCTACGAGGGCAAGACGTTGGTCCAGTTGCCAGAAGCAGAGTCGCAGCTCTTCCTCCGTGGGTGCTGCTGGTCCGGCTGGTTCAGCCTTGCTCACGCCTCCCACTGCGGAGAGGCTGGGACTGCCTGGCACATCTTCGCCGCCTTCGCCTGGTGCGGCGACAGAGCCAGCTCCTCCTACTACTGACGGTCCGGCGGCAGCAGCATTCATCGACGCCAGCCTGAGCGTGCTGGAACCCCATCTCTTCTTGTTACCCGTGACATCCTCGGCCATCTTCGCCCCACCTTGATGCTTCAGATTGGCAAAGAGGCCACTCAAGTTGACGAGGAATCCCAGGTAGTCACAGACGACTTGAAAAGTCGTCTTATCGAATGGACTTGAGTCGGAGGCCAAATAAGTGCGTGTGGGCAGGTCGAGGAGGTAGAGCTTTTCGACGAGGACATTGTTGGTCGACTGAGCTGCCGTGGGAGCGATACCGACCGTAGAGGCTGCAAGATCCTTAGCGAGGCTTCCTTGACCCGGCGATGAATGCTGCGGAATCCCTGCTCCCTCTCCATCGTCCTGGTCATCAGCTCTAGGCGCGCATGAGTCGACGAAGCCGTCAATCAAGCGATTGAGCGCCCCGCGGAGTATGTTGCCCGGCGAAGCTAGGACGAGGTCCTGCAGTACGCGGGAGAAGGCGACAAAGAGGGACGAGTCGAAGATGCTGGTCTGGTGGAGGGAGAGGCGTACCTCTGACTCGAGGGCGACCATGCCTGACCCAGAGACGCCGTGCCCGTTGGTAGAGGATTTTGCTGATGAAGGACGTCTGCGACGGAAGGATCCCGTGGGCTGATCGCGACTTCTTGATGTCGATGCTGCTGCTGCTGCTGCTGACGACGGCGTGGCAGAGGCTTCATCTGAGCTGCTGGCGGCCCCTGTAGCTCGATCCACGGCTTTACGCTCCAGCCTCGTCCAATCGACCTTGTCCCCTTCAGCGTCGTCATCATCGAGAACTGCCCCCTCACTGTCCCTCCTCGGCCCGCTTACACCCCTGGCAAATTGAAAGCTGCTACTGGCATCGGTGAGATCGTCCTCGATCCTCTTCTCGACATCCGTCTGCGTATCATCCCTGTAATCCTCGCTCAAGCCGTCCATCTTGTGGAGGAAGACGTGGACGTGGACGCGAGGGTTGTTTGCATATGCGACTAAGATGAGGGAATGGAGCTGGGAGAGGGAGAGCAAGTAGTCGTCTTGAGCGTCGAGCACCCAGATGATGGAGGAGATGCTGTTCCAGGATAACGGCCCGCCTCCATTTGGGAGGGATACATCGGGGAGAACGTTACCGTCTTTTGCTGCGTGCGTGAGTGGAGCTTGTGGTGTGATGCCATCCCAGATGGTGACGGGTGACCAAGGACGGAGGGTTGTGGCATAAGGACGCAATGTTGAATCAAGGTAGAGGGTATCGTTTGGTGGCAGGTGATGGTGCAGGACTTGGAGTAATGACGTCTTGCCGCTTCGACGCATGCCCATCAAGAGGATCTGCGGATGCGGGCGAGAAGACGCCATGGTGATGGCGACGGCGGTGTTGGCGAGGGCAGTGAGATAGCAGTTGTGAAGTGGTCAGGTGATATCGCAAAGTGGATGACGGTTCTGCGCCATGCGATGCGAAGCTCATCCCCCCCCACCTGCACACGCCTGGCCGCGTCCTCTTCCGTCGACGGTCAAGGCAGACGAACGAGCACGCGACGGCAATCGTCTCGTTGCCTCGCCCGCTCTCACTTCCTCACCACATTCATCGCCATGCCCAGGGCAAAGAGGAAGTCGACAGGCGTCAAGGTCGAGTCAGAGGCAGCAGACCCAATTCTTCAGCACCACGATCCTTCATCCTCCTCTTCGGCAACAACTTCAAATCTAGACGCAACTGCCTCCCACCTAGCAGGATACTACGTCCCAGCTGTAGCTCCATCCGACGTCTCTACCAGCGGAGATGAGGATGACGAGGCTTGGATGACGAACGACGCTAGCGGCGAGCAGGACGCAACAGGACCAACTAATCAGCACCAACAGCACGGCGGAGCTCAGAGCGATGATGACGATGATGACGAGGGAGCAGGTGGAGCTGCTAGCTCTGGTGCAAAGAACAAGAAGGAGGCGACGTGCAGATGGAATGATTGTGGCCATATATTCGCCGATATGATCAAGTTCATTGACCACTTGCACAACAGTAGGTGCCAAGTGCGCACTCCTCTTTCAAGCATCTCAACCTGACCAACGCTCTCTCCCCTTTACCTTTCCCCTCGCACAGCTCACGTAGGTACCACGCGCAACAAATACGCCTGCGAATGGACAGGCTGCTCGCGTCGAGGGAAACCTCAGACAAGCCGATTCGCCTTGCTATCGCACTTGCGATCCCACACGGGCGAGAAGCCCTTCACCTGCCCAAGGCCAGACTGCGACAAGAGCTTTACCCGCTCCGATGCCCTATCAAAGCATATGCGCGTACAGCACGACATCATGCCGGCGCCTGCTCGAGGAGGAAGGATCTCTGCTGCAGCAATGGCCGAGAGGGCTGCTGCTGAGAAGGCGGCAGCGGAGGGGAGGTCGCTCCCGCCAGCATCTGGGGCGGGGGCGGGGACGAGGAGTAGTACCAGGCGATCAGCGATGGCTGCTAGTGGCAGCACCGATGCCACGACGTCGCTTGACGAGGAGCTCCTAGGCCTCGCGGGGGACTTGCCGTCCTCATCCCACTCTTCGTCCAGCATGTCCACCGCCGCTCAAATAGCAGCCAACGCAGAGGCTATGCCCGGTGACAAGCTACACTGGAGCTACGAAGCCATGTTCCCCCCTGACGAGAGCAGCGAGGCACAGCAGCAACAGCAACTTCAGCAACAGCAGGCAGGTGCCCAGCCTGGCTCTTCAGCTGGCCAGCCTCAACCCAACACGGGCTCATCAGGCTTCACAGATGAAGAGCTAGGCATCGAACGCTACTCCTCCATCCGCAGGCGAATTCCCCTCTCCTGGGTGGACGGGACACTAGAAGACTGGAACCCTACGGTCGGCGCGTCTGCCGTGGCTGTTGACCCGGCATCCAGACCGGAGCTCCAGTATCCGCATGACGATCAAGAGGCCGAGGCCGAGGCCAATTTGGTGCTGGAGAGAGGCAGGAAAGCTTGGGTCATGGAGATGAGCAGGAGACAGGCGGAAGAGTTCAAGCAAGCTGGTGGGTCCGGAGGGGCTTTCATGGGGAAGGGGCAGACGCCTGCAAAGAAGCAAGCGGATGGCAACGCAGCAGCTGGACCGTCGACGGCTGGCGCATTCTACGATAGCGACTCGGACATGTCCGACGTCAGCGGACCTACACAAGAGCCGGCTGCGGCAACCGCTCCTGCGTCAATCCCAGCAGACTCAACGACAACAGCAGAGGTACCAAACAGCGGTCGACCAAAGAGGCAGATCCGCCCACCCGCCGGCCGTCACCTCGATGAGACTTCCGGCGCCGGCGGTGATACGAGCGTGGGGAACGCCTCACTCAACAGCATGCAGGTCGACGAGGATCCGACAGCAGCAGGGGTTGGTCGTGCTAGGACGCTCGAGGAAGAAAGCGTTCTCTCCTCTGCCCCGTCGTCACCCACAGCTCATGCGATAAGTAGCTTTGACGCTTCGGCGACCACTGCTCCCGCATCAGCGGCGCCACACCACCTTTCACGACGCCAAGCGGCTCCCGCCCGCACCACAGGCCCCTTCTCCTCCTCCTCCTCCTCGAGCGGACCCCTTCTCTCCACTCTTATTCGAGCCCACCTGATCGAGTCATCCAAGCTCTCCCTCGCTCAAGCAGAGAATAAGCGCCTCGTGACTGACCTAGAGTCCAGCCTGCACGAGTTGCGCGACTTGATGTGGGAGAAGAAGAGGGTTTTGGAGGCCGTTCTAGAGATAGAATTGGGGGCCGACGTGAAGGCTATCTTTGAGCCGGGAGCTGAGGAGCAGCAGGAGGAGGAGCATGCGACCCATCAGGAGGAGGGCATGGGCATGGGCATGGAGATGGATCCTAACCAGCACGAAGGCCATCATCACGACATGTCCTCTTATGGCGATTCAGCAAGCGCAGTGGCGGCGGCAGCAGCTGCTTTGCAGCAGCAGGCTGCGCATCAGCATGCGTATCCGCCTCAACATCATGGCCAGGCTGTCTAGAGACCTCATCTTGAGCACCGCGTGTATCTGAAGATGAATTCGATTGATCAAGAGCATCTCGCGGGTCCAGAACGTCATTGCATGCAAGCCGTCGAGTGAGGCGCGAGGCGTGAGGCGTGAGGCTTGAGACTTGGGGCGGACTGAGGCAAAAGTCGACTTTGGGCGCGTGGCTTGGACAGATTGCAATTGTTCCGTGCGAGCGCTCTTTCTCCTTCGCTTCTTCCTTATCGCTCGTACCCATTGACCCTCCTCACTCTCCATCATCATCATCAACATGTCGGCGTCATCGCCCTCGGCGTCGACGGCAACGCTCAATGCGCCTCCCAAGGTTGCAGTCATGACTTCTGGCGGTGACTCGGCGGGAATGAATGCGGCTGTCCGCTCTGTAGTCAAGATGGCCATCTTTCGCGGCTGTCAGGCGTACGTGATTCGCGAAGGTTGGGAAGGGCTGGTCAGGGGAAATGAAGAGGAGCAGGGCGAACAATCAGCAGCAGGAGTAGAGCAGGTCAAACATGGTAGCAATGCAGCAGCAGCAGCAGCAGTCGCAGCCGCGGCCGAGGCTAGCAGCAGCACAGGCTTCGTGCCCACGTACGGCGAGGGCGAGCTCCTCAAGGAAGGGGTGAGCGAAGCAGAGGAGCTGGGATTGAAGGGGCGCTACATCGTACGCGTAGGCTGGGACGATGTTCGTGGCTGGCTCGACCAAGGAGGCACCCTCATCGGCACGGCTCGTTGTGCAGCTTTCCGTCAACAGGATGGACGTCTGCGAGCAGCACACAACCTCATCAAGCACGGCATCGACGCTCTCGCCGTCTGCGGTGGAGATGGCAGCTTGACGGGCGCAGACCGCTTGCGAGCAGAGTGGCCCGAGCTTGTCGAGAAGTTGCAGGCCTCCCAGCTTATCAGTGAGGCGCAGGCGAAGCGATACGCCCATCTCAAGATTGTGGGGCTCGTCGGATCCATCGATAATGATTTGGCGGGGACCGATCTCACGATCGGCGCTCCTACAGCCTTGTCACGTATCTGCGAAGCCGTAGACTCCATCTCCTCTACTGCTGCCTCTCATTCGCGCGCGTTCGTCATCGAGGTCATGGGCAGGCATTGCGGCTGGCTAGCCTTGATGGCCGGCTTGGCTACTGGGGCCGACTACTGCTTCATTCCTGAGCAGCCACCAAAGGGCAAGTGGGAGGACGAGCTTTGTGAGGTACTGCAGAAGCATAGGCAGGTAGGAAAGAGGAAGACCATCGTCATCGTGGCCGAAGGGGCTATCGATCGCGAACTCAACGACATCAAGGCAGACGATATCAAGGTGGTCCTTTCTGATCGATTGGGCCTCGACACGAGAGTCACAACCCTAGGCCATACGCAGCGTGGCGGTCGCCCGGTAGCCGCAGACAGGATTCTCGCCACCTTGCAAGGAGTAGAAGCAGTCAATGCCCTCCTCGAGGCCAAGCCAAGCACGCCCTCGTACGTCATCACCATTCGCGAGAATAAGATCACTCGCGCTCCCCTGATGGAGGCAGTCGCCCAGACTCAGCTCGTAGCCAAGCGCATCAGCGAAAAGGACTTCGACGGCGCACTCGCGCTGCGCGACCCGGAATTCGACGAATGCCTGCGCTCTTTCCAGTTCGCCTCAAAAGTCGCCGAGGAAGGGGACAAGCTGCCCAAGGACAAGAGGCTGACCATGGCTATCATCAATGTTGGCGCCCCAGCTGGAGGAATGAATGCCGCCACCCGCACATTCGTCCGCTACTGCCACGCGAGGGGCCACAGGGCCTTGGCAATCCATAATGGCTTCACAGGTCTACTGGAGGATAATGTCACCCCGCTCGACTGGTTGCGCGTCGATGCGTGGGCTACGCGTGGTGGCTCTGAGCTGGGCACAAACCGTGTGCTTCCCTCTGTGGACGCAGGGGGAGTGGCGAGCAAGCTGCAGCAGCACGGCATCCAGGCGCTCCTCGTCGTCGGAGGATTCGAGGCTTTCCTTTCCGTCAAGGAGCTCGAGGAGAGAAGGGAACAGTACCCTAGCTTCAGGATCCCAATTGCGGCCATTCCCGCCACACTGAGCAACAATGTTCCCCTCTGCGAGTTCTCGCTCGGATCAGACACGTCCCTCAATGCCCTGGTAGACGCATGCGACGCGATCAAGCAATCAGCATCCGCATCGCGCAACCGCGTCTTTGTCGTCGAGACTCAAGGCGGCAAGTCCGGCTATCTAGCAGTCATGGGTGCCTTGGCCGCTGGAGCTGTGCTAGTCTACACCCCCGAGGTGGGCATTAACCTCAAGATGCTCGGTCGTGATGTCGACTTCCTCAAGAAGCGTTTCGCCCTCGATGTGGCAGGCAAGTCGGAGGGCAGGCTGGTCATCAGGAGTGAGAGGGCTAGCGAGGTCTACACTACCGACTTCTTGACTCGAATGCTCAAGGAGGAGGGAGGCGGCCAGTTCGACGCTCGTAGCGCTAGCTTGGGGCACACATTGCAGGGCGGCACGCCTAGCCCGCTGGACCGTACGCGCGGGACTAGGTTGGCAGTTCGCTGCTGCGAGTTCTTGGAGGAGCACGCATGGAAGGCATCGGCCGCCTCGTCACCCTCTTCGTCGCCGTACGACCGTGAAGCTCAGGCGCACACAGCTGCTATCATCGCGATCATTGGGTCTGGTGTGGTCTTCACCAGTAGCAGGGATATGGCCAAGCATGCGGACATGAAGAACCGAGTAGGCAAGGGGGCTTGGTGGCAGAAGTGTAAGGATCTCGTTGAGCTAATGGGAGGCAGGAGGGGACTTGGTGGAGAGGATGACAAGTAGGCGTGGGAGCAAGGGAGGGTGGACATGGCGAGCAGGAAGAGATGCTGATTGATGATTTTGGTCTCTCGTTTCGTTCCACAATACATAGATGGTGATCAATGACTCTGGGTATCTTATGCTGCTGACTCCTCAACCTTGACCTTCTTGTCATTCGAATCCTCCTTCTTGGCTCCCTTCGCTGCAAAGAAGCTAGTCAGCTTCGTCTTCTGCCCGGCTTTGCTGGGCGACGTTTTCTGCCCGCCTCCGCTGCTACTACCCGCCTCGCTCTTATCGGCAGACACGCCGATTTCCATAAGCTCAACAAAGCGCTCCCACAACTTGTGCGGCAGAATGCCCCCAGAAGCCTCACGATGGCCTCGCGCGAAGTTGAGAGCTTTCGCTCCCTTGGCCTCCCCATCTACACTGCCCGCTCCCTCTGCCTCCAGCACCTCACCGACGTCTTCTCCTCTCTCGCTCGCAATCTCCTGCTCCTCTTTGACAACATCGTTGAGGAACTGTGGATCGCGCGCAGCATACTCGTGTAGGAGCTCAATAATGTTCGGATCCTCCCCTCTCTTCAAAGCCGCACCCGCTCTACGGCAGGAGAAGTGGGTGTGAGTTCCCGTAGGCGAGTACCCTGTGTTGGCGCACATGACCACTTGCAGCTTTTTTGCGCCTCGCAATGCTCCACTCCAGCGGGTCGCAATACCTGGATGGACCTGATAGGCTGAGTTGATGAACAACACCGCCAGCCTACCGTCCTTTGCGAACTTGGGCGGCGTATGCGTACAACGCTCCGCCTCCTCCCCCACGGCATTACGGGCGTCGTACAGCCTTTGGGCGTGTTTGTTCTTGTGGGGATCGAGCAAGGCCAGTGGATCGGGCGCAGCAGCCAGAGAGGCATAGGCCGTTGCGACGTCGAAATCTGGTGTGCGACGCGGAGCATTGAGGAGGGCGACTGCGGTACCGATTCGCTTCTTTGTCCATCGCTTGATCTCCGGTGAGAGGTCGGGCCAGGGAGGGTCCCATGCTACGTTTACTGATAGATCGCCACATGTACCCAAGACGGCTAGCCAGTCAATCGAGGTAGCGGCGAGCTCGCTGGTGTCCTTGCTGTCTACATCGGACCAGAGAGGGCGGCAGAGGCACCAAGTAAGGAGCGCAGAGGTGGCTACTGGCAGTGAATGGCTCGCGTTCAGCATGAGAGATCCTTCTGGTCCTCCTTCTCCCGGGTGGAGGTAGTGGTGATCGATGACTAGTACAGGCGGTGTGTCTTTGCCCAACAGAGGAGGGCCAGGTCGACTCCCCTGATCGAGCAATATGACTGCGGCCGGGTTCAAGGCCTTGATCTTGTCCGTCTCCGACCTGGAAGCAGCATGCGTTGCCTTGCTCAGATGATGGATCTTGATGTGCTCCGGAGGTACACCGAGATGCAGAAGAGTGCGATGCAATACTTGCGTAGAGCAGAGACCATCGGCGTCTTTGTCCGGGAGGAGGACGAGGGGTGTATCCATTGAGAGGGCGATGGGAGCGTCAGCCGACGTTGAGGGGCTGGAGGCGGCTGAGGGGAGAAGGCGACGCAGAAAGGTAGTAGCTGCAGCCATGTCCGCTGCTGGAGCTGGCCAGGTGTGCGAGGCCTCGAGCGGCTGGAGAGGATCGAAGCGCCATGCTGTTGGCATCAAGTCGGCCTTGACCTCTTGCTTGACAGCTTTTATTTTTGCCTGAGACGATGCAGTCGGCGACGACGAGGCTTCGCGCTTGATGACCATCCTGAGCGGCGATAGCGAAGCTGGAGCCTTGATGGCTGAGCGCAGGGCTAGAGAAGCGGCGACCCTTATGATGGCTGCTCTTGTTGCGTGGATGAGGGATAGTGAACGAGGCGCGGAGTGCGTGGAGTTGTCCTCGTGCTGCATTTGGACCCTCGATGTTGCTTCCGCCGCCTGTGTAGCTGACGTCAGGCCACGCTCTGTCCGCTCTCTGCCCGCTCTGTCCGCCCTCGCGTGGCCCGGCCCAGTCGAGGAGCCTATCACGGGTAGCACCGGCAGCCAAGTGCGAGTGCGAGTGTGCGACTCGAGTCGAGGCCTCCAAAGTAGCCACCACCTCACCTCCCCACACCACCTCTCCTCTTCTCATCCACACATCGCTGCGCCACCTGCCAACATGATTGCCACTCGACTCCTCCCACGACTCTCCGCTGCTAAGCCCGCAGCAAGCGCCTTTGCATCCTCCTCGCGCC
Organism: Jaminaea rosea; assembly: GCF_003144245.1. Classification (NCBI taxonomy): domain Eukaryota; kingdom Fungi; phylum Basidiomycota; class Exobasidiomycetes; order Microstromatales; genus Jaminaea; species Jaminaea rosea. The sequence goes on along the minus strand of NW_020289976.1, from coordinate 529,550 downwards.
TCCCTACCAGCAGCCGTGCCTTTTCATCCTCGGCCATTTCGCTGGCCAACACCCTCCTCTACCTCGAGCACCGCAAGGGGACCCTCAACCCGTCTTCCCTCGTAGCCCTCACCGCAGCAAAGAAGGTCGGTGGTGACATCCACGCCTTTGTCGCCGGCGACGAGGGCGTCAAGGACGTAGCCGACAAGGCTTCCAAGGTCGAGGGTGTCTCCAAGATCTTCACCTCCGAGTCCCCAAAGTACAAGGGCTTGCACTCAGAGCCCATCGTCCCCGTCCTCAAGTCCCTCGTAGAGAAGAACTCATACACACACGTCTTTGCTGGACACACTGCCATCGGCAAGGACGTCATCCCTCGCCTTGCCGCACTCCTCGACGTCAGCCAGGTATCAGACATCATCGCCGTCGAGTCGGAGGACACCTTCCAGCGACCCATCTATGCAGGTAACGCCATTGCTACCGTCAAGTCGTCGGACAAGATCAAGATCATCACGGTGCGTGGAACTGCATTCGACAAGGCCGCTGAGGAGGGTGGCAGCGCCTCCATCGAGGAGGTCTCAGATGCCGAGGCCGCCGACGCACCAACTACCTTTGTAGAGGAGAAGATCAACCAGTCCTCTCGCCCTGACCTCGCGACTGCTCCTCGTGTCGTATCAGGCGGCCGAGCTCTCAAGTCGGCCGATGGCTTCAAGAAGTACATCGAGCCACTCGCCGACCAGCTCAACGCTGCCGTAGGCGCCTCTCGTGCAGCAGTCGACGCCGGGTACGCGGACAATGCACTCCAGGTCGGACAGACGGGAAAGATTATCGCTCCTGAGCTGTACGTTGCTGTCGGAATCAGTGGAGCCATTCAGCATTTGGCGGGCATGAAGGACGCCAAGACGATCAGTGCCATCAACAAGGACCCGGATGCGCCCATCTTCCAGGTAGCGGATGTGGGACTGGTAGCAGACCTGTACGAGGCTGTGCCTGAGATGATGGAGAAGCTGAAGAAGTAGGCGTGCCGTGTTAGCAACGCTTGACATGTACATTTCCTGATATCGTCGCACGACTATGCTCCCGTGCTAATGGATAGCTGTGACGCTGCCTTTATTCAAGCGGGTCGAACATAATGTGAGCAAGCCATTCGGGTCGAGTTAGGAGTGGTGACAAGACTGCGTCGGCTGCATACAGATGAGCGAGCAGCGGGCACGTCGACGTTGACTTCCTACCGCCATCGTCTTCGCGAGATGCATGACCGCCAATGATGATGACTGCAAGACGGCGAAGATGCGAGTCACGGGCGACCGATGAAGTCGATATCTCCGAGGAAGCAAGCAACAGCAGAGCGAGCCATCGCCATGGCCGCTTGATGAATCAACGACGATGAAATGCAACGAAAGTCAGGGCAAAGCGGATGCGGCGGATACGGCGGTGGAAGGTAGAGAACGTCAGGTCCACCCCACTCAATGGCCATGCACTCCGCGGCGTAGCCTTCGGCATCGACGCCGTTCTGCCATGTTGTGGTCCAGCGATCTGGGCGGCCCCGCAGGTGGGAGGGCGTGATGAGATGAGTGAAGCTTACCTTAAGGGTCAGCAACGTACAAGCAATCGCATCCGCCTGGTCCACGCTCACAAGCATGGCCTCTCGTCCTGTCCAACGGTCCTTACATCCTACATCTTTTTCAAAGTTGCACGCCTCGTAATCACCCTCGCAACGCCCTCGCAATGGCCAATCGCAGAGCAGATCCTCTTGACTACGGCGACGCAGAGCAGCGACAGAGTGCATCACCAGCTTCTATCTCGTCCTCTTCCTCCCTCGCATCATCAACAAGACCCCTCGAAGTCAGACAAAGGACCCGCTCACAGTCCGAAGCAGCGATGACTCGCGCAGCATTGGCGGCGAGGGTGTTACAGCTGCAAAGGCACGAGGAGCTCCAACAGCGCGGTCCCGCTCATCATCCTACTCAGTACTCACGGACGGCTCAACGGGACCAACTGCGTACGCCCGCTGGCCTTGTTGCTCCGGCTTTCGACTATGAGGCTCATGACTCTGAGAGCCACTGCGACGACGAGCTCTCATGGGACTCGCGCACGGCACGTGCTGAGCAGCTCACAACGTCAGCATCTGACACGCGACTCTATCGCCTCGCCAACCGGCAACTACATGTCAGTGATGATACAACTCCGCAGGCAGCCTGGTCGGATGCGACGAGTAGTAGAGGCGCTGGCTCCATTCAAAGCAGCGAGGACGTCAAGCTACGAGGAAACATCGCCGTGACCACACCAGCGCCAGAACGTACGGGTCGGCTGGACGGTCGCAATTACAGCCGTAGCTCGTCCGTCTCGCCGGTCTCCATCATGAGTCCCCAAGAATTGGAGCTCGCTGCGCTGAGGAGGCAGGTCGAGCAGCTCCAGTATCTTCTTGAGAAGAGGGCGAAGCAAGGGCAAGGAGATCAAGGTCAAAAGCAGCGCAAGCAGAGCTGCGATGAATCTCGCACGACTACTCCCATGCAGACGTCGAGCGGCATGCCCTCTCCAGTAGGACACAGTGAGCATCGCCGACTGCAGTCCTCGACTGCGCCTACATCTCGGCAGGTATCCCCTCACCTCTCACGCGCGTCAAGCAGAGATGAGCTCCGCTTCACAGCCAATACGCAACCTCTTCGTCTGCGCTCGAAAGGCAGTGTCTCACCACCTTCAGCCTTGTCATCAACAACCTCCTCGCGCTCCTCAAGTTCTCGTCCAGGTGGGCGAGATACATTCCAGCCAACTCTCAAGTCCTGCACATCTTCTCTAGGCATGGTGGCCCACAAGGCCCGCTCCGATCGCAGTACGCCAGCCTCGCCGGGCACAATGACACCCACGAGTGCCACCGGCTCGACGAGGAGTAAGAGGCGCATCGTCTTTGCTGACCAGCTTGAAAGGGCCGAGCACAGCGAAAACAATGTGCAACTTCGTTCCTCCTCGCTCGATCTAACCAGGCGCGTCGGGATTGGAGACGAGGAAGCCCATCTTACATCAAAGTGCAAGGCGCTTCCTCCTCTACCTCATGACGCGCAAAGCAACGTCTACGGTCCAATCGCACCACTCGGTACTCGTGAAGCCGCCACTTCAACTTCCACCCTAGGCTTGAGCAGCATCAAGAAAGGTTCGACGAGCGAGCGCAGCACTCCCACCCCTACCCAACATCATCTGCACGGGCACGAGCACGGCACAGGTTCTGGTGGGCTTCATTCACGCAATCGCCGAGGAGGAGCACCCTTCCTCTCATCCGCTCTGCGACGTCGCGTCTCATCGTCATCATCGACGGAGAAGGAGGGGGAGGGTGGCTGGCGTTGCACCGGTAGGAAGAGCCAGGCAGGCTCCGAAGCGGACACACCCGCAAGTGCAGGGCGCTGTGGTCGTAGAGTTGCCTTCAAGGATGAGATTGGAGGCGAGCTAGAGGGTGAGATGTTGAACGAGAGAGTGCAGAAGATGAAGCATGGACCGGGTAGGGGGACTCTGGTTGTGAGGAAGAAGTGAGGCGAGTGGAGCATGAGTCAGTGGCCGAGCGCCCTCTCCAGTCGGTTTCCAGGCCTATTTTGCGGCCAGAGAGATTGCGAGGCTGTACATAGACAAGAGATCGTTGGTGAATGTCTTGTCGCTGAGAATGGAGCTGGGCCAAGCCGCATCGCGTTCCTGCACCTTTCTGCCGACCGTGACGTCCGTGCGCATCTCGGTCCGGGCGGTGTGCTTGATCCGGACTTGCCTGTCACTCGCACACGTTACCCTCCTTACCACAGCCAAAGAATCAGCATGTCCTTCCAGTCCAAGCTCGACTCCTTTGTCGAATCCTTCTCGCGCGTCTTTGATCGCAATGCGAGCACGCAGCAACAACTCAGCGTAGCAGGAGCCGTGGCTGTTGCGTTGGCTGGTACCTACTTGTGAGCGGGCGCGGTGCCAACTCCAGTCTCCCCTCCTACTCAACTCGTATCTGCTGCCTTGACCCACAGCACTCTGCCCTCCTTCGATCGCAAGACGCTCCCCTCGGTCAAGAAGGCCCCTACTCCTTCGAAAGGAAAGGAAGGCGAGCCCTACCCCTTGGACATCTTCCCAGGCGGCAACTGGCTCGACACGCCCGTTGGTCGCATCCGTTACTACGAGTTCGGCCCTCCCTCTTCCTCCGCAAAGGGCCACATCGTCCTCGTACATGGGATCACGACCCCTCAGCCTTGGCGAGCTCTTGCCCCAGCATTGACTGAGGCAGGTTATCGGGTGCTCAGCTTCGACTTGCCGGGAAGGGGACTCAGCGATAGTCCTCGGGTGCCCCACGATACGCATCTCTTCATGAGCGTCATGACCTACCTCCTCGCGGGTCTCCCGGCGTGGCCGACGAGATTCCACCTGCTTGGTATGAGCCTCGGTGGAGGCATCGTGGCCAACTTCGCGCACTATTTCCCGCAGCGCGTTGACAAGTGAGTCCCGTCCAGAGAAGCGTGCAAGGGCCCTTTTCCCGTTGAGCAGCTGCTCACCACACCCTGAACCTTCTCGCCCAGACTCATCCTCATGTGCCCCGCCGGTGCTACGCCGAAGAACTCTCTCCGCCCGACCGCCCGATTCTTCGGGTCAGCCTACCTGGCCTACCCTCTAATGGAAGCCATGGCCCGCACCCTCCCGCTGGGGCTACCCCTCTCATCCGCCAACCCCCTGGTAGCATGGCAAGCGCGCAAACACCCGGGTTTCTTCTACTCCTTCCTCAGCTCGTACCGCTCTGGCCCGATCTTTGACCAGACGGACGTCTTCAAGCAGGTCATCAAGGCTGGCGGCGGCAAGGTGAGCGCCATCTGGGGCGATGGAGACACGGTCGTACCTATGAGGAGCTTGGAGCACTTGGGTGAAGAAGGCGAGATGCTTAGGAAGAATCTCAGCGTCGTGCCAGGCGGTGATCATTTCATCGTGGTGACGAGGCCCAAGGAGACAGCCGAAGCTGTGCTCAAGCATCTGGCTAGCTGAGCGCGACAGACGACAAGAGTGGGACAGAGCGTGAATTATGCTCGAAGAGGGCGAGAGGTAGAGACTGGAATGAGACAACAGGAGCGAGACAGGAACGATCGAGACCGAAAGCTAGTAATACATGTACACGGCGAGACGAGACCGAGGTTATACCACAACGTCATCGCTCAGATCTGAGCGTAGCTCCTCGAAGCCCTCCCCGCCTTGGCACCTCCTGCCGTTGGCGACGGGTTCCTCCAGCCTCCTGTCTTCCCACCATCCAGGGCATCCAACCTGCTGTCGCTCCTGATAGGCTGTGGCGACGTGAGCGCCTCGGTGCTTTGACTGAGGTCGCTACCAGCATCATAGTCCCTGCCACGAATCGCTCCACCCGCAGCAGCCCCATTCGCCGGCCTCTTGCTGTACCTCACTTGCCTATTGTCGTTTCCCCCACCAAAGCCCGTAAAGCCGTACGGCTGCAGTGGGGTCGATCTTCCTCCAGGACCTGCGGCACCCGCGGGGGAGCGAGTCATCATCGGCCTGTCAGAACCGTGCTCCGATGCATTGAGGCGGGAGCGTTGACGTAGACGACGGGTGCAGAGGTACCAGAGCATGAAGCAAATCAAGCCAAAGCCAACGACGATGGCTACGATCGCGCCTGCTATCTGGCCGGTGGAGAGGGAGGAAGTGGCATCTTTCACTGAGTTGCTGTGAAGGCGAGTGGGCAAGGGGTTGGGGATGGTCAGAAGGTCGGTCGTATTTGGAGCGCGAGGACAAAAGGCCGCTAATACTCACTATCCCTTCCTACCTGCGTCACTCGCGCCGCTCGTCACACCTGTGAGGGCGCCTTGGCGCTTGCTGAGATGTTGGAGGTATGGCATCGCGTCGTGGTAGGGCGGATGGGCGTACGAGTAAATGAGCGCGATGCGTGAAAGGATGGCGTGTCGAGGGAATGTGGTTGCTGCCTTTGGGTGCGCGCCGTGTACGTGATCAGGGTGAGATAGAGATGCGAGCTCAAAAGAGGGTGATGATGATCTCAAGACAAGGAAGAGTGGTAATGCAGGAAGAGAAGGACAACAGAGAGTAGGCAGCGAGAAGGGGGGGATCAACCACTCATCGTCATCCTCCTCCTCTCGTTCCTCGTACACAACGACTCAAGCTAGCTCCCTGCACTCAGCTTCTCTGCGTCGAGCCAGTCGTCAATCGTTCACGCAGGTCGCATGAGGGTCGCTCTCTCCTCTGCCTGCTCCTCTTGCCCCGCACTTCTCGCCTACGGCGTCTTCGACCTCTCCTGATCCCCTTCTCCTTTCGTGCCCGGCGGCGGCTAGGCGGCTAGGCGGCTAAGCGGCTAGAAGCGGGTGAGGACGGGCGAGCGGGCGGGCGGGCGGGCGGACGTACGTCGCATGAGGCGTGACGAAAGAGCCTTCTGCTCGCTCGCTCGCTCACCCGCCCGCGGTGATTGAAGAAGGGGTCTGGGCGAGTGAAAAAGCGAGCAAGGTCAAGCAAGAGCAGGGGCAAAGCGATCGGGATGCGCAGGGACGCTGCCTGCGAGCTGCCAAGCATGTACGGTGAGCAAGCAAGCAAAGCTGTCAAGGTAGCATGGGAAGACGCAGGTAGGGGGCAATGAACGTCTCATGGTTGCCGTATAGCGCCGAGGCGAGGAGGAGCATGGTGGTCTCGCAATTGAGTGGGGCGATGGTGGGTCGGCTGAGAAGCTCATGTCGGCGTCGCCGTAGCCGCGGGCGGCCAACTCTCGTATCGTTGCTCACAGCTCAGTCTGCTGCTGAGGCTTGGTGCTGAGAATAGCATCGATATTGCACAACGAGATGAATGGCAAGAGAGAGAGGTGAAGGTGAATCTCGAGGCTTTCAGCGCGAAGGCAAGGAAAAGGATGGGAGAAGAGGAAAGGGGAAGCGACGGTCATCTCAAACCGTCTCGCACACGCAAAAGCTATCAACACACGCAGTCACACGAGCGACCCTGCCAAACAGGTGCTCAGCCAAGACGATGGTCGTCAAGGCCCGAGGAAGGCGAAGCGATGAGAGAGAAAGGGAAGGTAAGAGCAGCAAAGAAGGGAGAGGTGTAGACGAGGTTACGGTGGAGTAGCACAGCTTGTCAACGAAGGGAAAGGCAAGATGCCTACATCCTCGTCAACGCTGCATTTGCTACCACCTTCGACTCGCCCTCCTTCTCCCTCTTGTTTGCTCAACCCTGCACCCTTCGCCCTCATCGCCCCGCCTCCCCCAGACCCGCCTAGTCGAGGCTTTGCACAGCTCTGTGGCAAGGGTCTGGGGATCACGCCCAGCAAAGAAGATATGAAGAAAATCGCTGACCTGTGGTGAGGCCATAATGGTGATGATGTGGGTGTGAGGAGGCTATGCGTACAAAGAGGTCGAGAAGAGGATCCGCTCGCTCCCCGTTTAGAGGACGCCGACCTTGTTGGCAATGTCGAGGGCGTCCTGGTCAGCCGCGAGGCGGACGAAAGCCTTCTTCTTGCCGTCGGGGCGGATGAGCGTGTTGATGTGCTGAGCCTCAACATCGTAGAGCTTCTTGAGGGCAGCCTTGATCTGGCGCTTGTTGGCGGTGCGAGCGACGATGAAGACGAGGGTGTTGATCTCCTCGATCTTCTTCATGGCCGACTCAGTGTTGAGGGGGAAGAGGATCGTCTCGTAGGCGTCCATGCGAGGGGCGTGAGGGATCGACTTGCGCGGGTACCTGGGGGCACGAGCGAGACGGAGGGTCTTGGGGCGGTGGAACGAGACCGAGGTGCGGACCTTGCGGATCTTGTTGCCGGAGGTGCCCTTGAGAGCAGCCTTCTTGGCGGCGGCGGCCTTGATGGCCTCGGGCTTGGCCTTGGCCTTGCCAGCGGCTGCGTAGAGGAGATGCGGTAAAGTAAAGGTCAGTCATCGATTCATCGTAGCGGCCGAGACTACGCAGAAGGCAGCAGCCAGCACTAGCGCAACCCTTCCATCCTCCCCTCCACGATCCCGTGACATCCAAATGATGACGTCTGCAAAGCTCTTCGTCTTCTCTATCGAGGTTGCGGGTCTGCTGGCCTGGACGGCCTTCTTTTGCCTCGAACCTGCAATTCTGCGAATCATCCGCTCTCCCTGCCTCCAACCTGATCCTCCTCTCCCGCCACTCTGCTGCTGCTGCTGCCCATCTTTTGCGCCTTGTGACAATGCTCACCAGCGCCCTTGGTAGGTCCCTTGTTTCCAGACGACATCGTTGCTTGAGGAGGGAGGTGGTGGTGAGGAGAACGAAGTAGGATGAGCTCGACTGGACGAAGGACGCAGCGCCAGAGCGGCGGTCCGATTCTTCGCCCCGCCCGCTTTGCTGCGAAGGTCACGTGCAGTAATCTGGCGGGCTCCGTCGATGTCGACCCACCATACCACGTGGCTTGACCACTGCTACTTCCGCCCCTCCTCATGCAGCTCGACACTTGGAAGGCTACACCCGACTTTCGCTGCGCTCCTCAATCCTCGTTGAGACGACAGATAGCCTCGAGTCCGACAGCCAGGCTCGTAATGGCCAGCCCAGCTTCGTCGTCGGCGCTCTACTCACATCTCGCGCTCAGCCTCTCTACCCTCGTCATCGGATACTATCTCGGCGTAGGCAGGTCCTTGTTCTCGACGAAAGCGAAGTACGAAGACGAAGCAGACGACGACAGTGACTTGGAGAGTGAGGACGGGAGCGTGGACTTGACAGACGAGCAGAAGGCGAACGGCGACGCAAAGATGAATGTACTCAAGGCTGGACTGCTCGAGGAGTGCAAGCTTGTCCTGCTCGTGAGGCAGGACCTCAAGATGGACAAGGGCAAGATCGCGGCGCAGTGCAGGTGGGTAAGCTGCGGGGGCTCGTGAGAATGATTTCAGCTGACCGTGGAGTTTCGCTCGCTCGTAGCCACGCCACTCTCGCATGCTACAAATCAATGCTCAAATCAAATCCCAAGCTCCTCAAGCACTGGGAAACAATAGGGTGAGCCGGCACGCCTGCCCCACTCCCCACCGTGCTCGCTCAGCTGAGCCCTGACATCCTCCTCATCTCGCCCTCAGACAAGCAAAAGTTGCCCTCAAGTGTCCAAGCGAAGAGGAGATGAACCGTCTTGAGGCGCAAGCAAGAAGTCTGGGGCTATGCGCCAAGTCGATTCGTGATGCGGGGAGGACACAGGTAGCCGCAGGGTCAAAGACGGTACTCGGCATTGGACCGGGACCGGTCAAGATTGTGAACGAGGTGACGGGTGAGTGCGCGATCGATGGCGACAGACACAAAGGCTGGAAGAAGGACGCTGAGAGCATTGCTTTGTCGCCCCCATTGCAGGCCACCTCAAGCTCTTGTAGTCAACGCTGCGCAGAGTGGATAATGAGGATGTATTTGTTTCGCTTCGATGAGGCTCATGACTCTGATGTGATGATGATGATGATGATGATGATGATGATGATG